>NC_083587.1:13078835-13678835 GCF_027579695.1 Neoarius graeffei
CCTAAACCTTTTTACTGATCTTTACAAGGGTGCCAATAATTGTGGAGCACACTGTAAGGATGTGTTCTCATGACAACCGTTATCTGATCCTCGCTAAAATTACATAAGTTAAATAACTACAGTAGCACACAAGTTCCAGCAGCCGTCCTCCATATAATCATTTTCATGTCAGATGTTTTGGTTTAAAAACATTCATTTATATTATTTAAATTATTTAGAGACAGCACAACCAGAAGTTATGCGTAGCTCCGCTTCCAAATCAGTTTCACACAGAAGTACTGGAACATCTGTTTAAAAATAAAATGTAAATTAATAACAGGAGTTAACTGTACAGACACAGAATGAGAGTGAACACTGAAGAAGAGTTTAGATGCTTAACTTTCATGCTGTAGAGTTCAAGAGGAGAATTTTAATGATTCATTTGAAGATGTTTGTTAAAGGTCCATCATGCCCCTGATCTCTAATCTAATCTAAAACATTCGTCAGTTTAAAGTGTAAAAGATGAACGTTGTTTTTAACAGGAAGCTCTGTTGTTCAGAGTAAAGACTCCATCCATCCATCCATCCATCCATTTTCTGCCGCTTATCCGGGTCCGGGTCGTGGGGGTAGCAGCCTAAGCAGAGCAGCCCAGACTTCCCTCTCCCCGGCCACCTCCACCGGCTCTTCCAGGGGAATACCGAGGCGTTCCCAGGCCAGCCGAGAGACGTAATCTCTCCAACGTGTCCTAGGTCTGCCCTGGGGTCTCCTCCCAGTGGGGCATGCCCAGAGAACCTCCCCTGAGAGGCGCCCAGGGGGCATCTTGACAAGGTGCCCACCTGGTCACCTCAACTGACTCCTTTCGAGTAAAGACTCTGATTATTTAATCAGATTTAAATGGACTTTATTTTGATTCTAAGGTTATGATCAGATGATAGAGTTCAGGAACGCAGCTCATGGTCGCTGTTTATCACTGAGGAATCGTGCTGCTGGGAAAAAGTGAACATTTCTCATCATCAATCAGACTGAAAAAGGAATTGCACTCTTCTTTCCACTTTCATTTTGTTTTCCTTTTTTCGGTGAGATAATACTAAATGATCTGAAAAGTTCCTGCTCTCCACCAGTGTGTTGTGGGAAAAATGATGCGTGTACAGAGGTCATGGTCAGTTCATGCTGCACGCTGTGACTTCATCACGGCAGTGACTCACAGCCGGACCCCTCGCAGCCTGTAAACGAGGGCTCTGTGTGCTTCCTCCTTCCACATCAACTTCATCCATCCATCCTGAATGAGTCACAACTCTGTATTTAACTCATTAACACTGATTCACTCACAGAGACCGAGGCTGTGAATATAAGCTAACCTTTCAGCTCACTCACTCTGGGAAATCAAATAAATCATGAACTCATGTTCAGATGTGTATATTTGTTTGTTTGTTTATTAGTTTGTTTTTAATTTTCTCCACAGATCCTGAGCTGGAGGCCAGAAGAGACCAGGACGTACCATCAGGAATGGACAAGCCACAGGTGAACGTCTCATTATTGCAGATATTCGTCTGACTTTTTCCAGGGCTCATGCCATTAAATTAATATCAGTAAAATGACAACTGTGAAGAATTGTGACTGTTTTATTTTCACACTTGCTTTGGTTTTGTAAAAAAGTGATGGATGCTGTGGTCCCATGTGTCCTCTAGGGGGCAGCAGTACAATGTATGACTGTGTACACTGTCCTCATGTCTTCTGTTTAAAACTGCTGTTTATTTTCGAGCCTCAGCAGGTGCTTTATCTCTGTATTAGCCTAGAATAGATTTATGATTAATGAGAACCTTTTCAGAATAAAGCTGCTGGGAAAAAAGTGAACAGTGAGGATGGAAATGAAGACGTTCGCCTGGAAAACGAGGGCCAGGAAAGCTGCTTTGTGATGTGCTCCGTACCGTATATTAGCTTTAATCAGTTGTAAATGTGTGTTTATGCGCCAGTGGGACATTTTTCTGCATCTGTCCGAAATTCTGCTCTGTAATTCTGAATCAGAGGACTGTGGAGAAGTGTGTGTGGAACATCTGTTAATCTCAGGTAAAGAAAATAAAACTAGAGGGTTAGGGTAAAAAAACCCCACTGTTTTTCAAATTTTTTATTTTTTCGTATTTTTTTTACATTTTTAATCTCAGAATTTCTGAATATTTTTCTGAAAAATTTACAACTTTATGATCTCAGAGAATATCCAGATTTTCTCTTGTAAATTTCTGACTTTAATCTCAGAATTTCTGAGTTGTTTTTTTTTAATATTACCCCCTCTCAGCTCTGTATTTTTACGTTGTTGTCAAGTTTATTTTTATCGCACTTTTAACAGCAGACATTGTCGCAAAGCAGCTTTACAGAAAATTAAAGACTTTAAATATGAGCTAATTTTATCCCTAATCTATCCCCGATGATCAAGCCTGTGGCGATGGTGACAAGGAAAAACTCCCTCAGACAACATGAGGAAGAAACCTCGAGAGGAACCAGACTCAAAAGCGAACCCATCCTCATTTGGGTGATAACAGATAGCATGATTATAAATAACTCACTTCTATAACTGTGTCTTGTACAAAGTATAACTGTGTAACCAGGAAATTCATTATAGTTTTAACTAGGGGTGTGCAAAATAATCGTCATGACAATGCATCGCGATACTAACTTTCACGATATACTGCATCGATTCTTGACGCCAAATATCGATTATTAATTTTAAAAAATGAATAAATAAAATTGTATGAATGGTTGGCGAACATCAGCCAAAAACAAGTAGAATACAACTTCCAGTCCTGTAGATGTCGCCGTGGAGTTTTTGACGCCCGCTGCCTTCATGCCAGTGGCATTTCCGGCGGCGGGCTACTGCGACCTAGACATTCTGCATAGACATCATATGCGACTGCGACTCTCTTTACAAATCTCGCTGGAACAGCGCGCACGACATGCTTGAGCACTTTTTAGAGCAACAGCCTGTCATCCACGCTGCACTCCTGTCTGCAGAAATACGTAAATCTGAGAAGGACATCTGCACACTCACCGAGTCTGACATAACTGCTGCGGTACTACAACATGCTAAAAGAAATATGCTAAGTGAGTGTATTGTTTCCTAATTTGAGGATGCTCCACAAACTATAAATGCATAAGGCATTTAAATATAATGTAAAGTAATGTAACAAATAATACAATGATGATAATTTAATGTACTGAGTAATATAGTATATATATTTTGATATTTATTATTGCCTTGTCCTCCCATACTGCAGGTGCTGCAAAGAAATGGAAAACTGCTGCTATTAGTTTTCTTTTATTATTTTTAGTTTTATAAATCCTATGCACTTTTTGTCATTAGTGTGTCCACTTGTTAAGTATGGAAACAGTAATATTTGTTTTAATGGCAACTACCTCCAAAGTCGTTTCAATAAATTCAGTTATGAACTGAGTTGCTCTGAGTTATGCATCAATTGGAGACACTATCCAGATCGTACACAGCCACTGGTAATTATGCTCTATTTTTTTTTTTTTTACATTTTCACTGAAGTATGTTGAATATATCGCAATGCATCGCAATAATTCAAGAATCGTGATGCATCGTGATAGTATCGCATCGTAGCATGTGAATCGTGATTCGAATTGAATCGTGACTTCTTTGCCAATACCCACCCCTAGTTTTAACATGAAGTCTGTTTTGCTGAAGTTATAAACTGTTCATTGATGGAAACTTGAGTGCAAAACTGTTCATGACAACTGCAGTCCTAAAGTTAGCAAGTTAGTCCTCAGGCGTAAAAGCATTACTGTAAGTGTCCAGAGCGTCTTCCAAGTGCGACTTTCGACTGCCCACCTGGTCGTTGTCAGTTGATGATGTTCTCTTCCTCAGGTTTCCTCTCTGTCATGGCTGCCGTGATGTTTGTGTTTGTACCTGCACTGCCTCATTAATATTCCTTTCTCATGATAATTGGCCCATCACCTTTTTTAAGTCTAAATAAAATCCTTGCATCCTGAAGCCGCCGCACTGCTGCACTGAGCTCCTGATAAATCACTGAGTGCGAGGTGTTTTACCGTCCACTCGGTCATCAGCTCCGTACAGAACAGAGCCGTGATGAGTGTTTCAGTGTGAGACTGATTTCTCCATCATAATCAGAAATCTGACACCTGCTTCATGATGGAATTGTAGAATTGAGGCTTTTTTTTTCTCCAGGTCCTTCTCTCTCTCTCTCTCTCTCTCTCTCTCTCTCTCTCTCTCTCTCTCCGCTCTCTCCCTCCCTCTCTCTCTCTTTCTTCTCCCCCTCTCCCTCTCTCTGTCCCCTCTCTCCCCCCTCCCTCTCTCTGTCCCTCCTCCCCTCGTTATATAGTGAAATAATGATGTTTACCCTGAGTGTATGTTATTATTAGATGTGATTTATAATCTGGTGTCAGACAGGAGATGACGGGTTCCTGAATACGGTTCCTCTCGCGGTTTCTTCCTTGTGTGGTCTCAGCTGCTGTACCACTCAAACTGAGCTGCATGTCTTTTAAACTGATGAACCGCAACCAGTTAGATCTCTTCTTTATAAATTATGACCAGGTTCTATACACTATCATTTTTGTATCATGTGATCGAGTGATGGAAACATGTTTTGTGGATAAATTATGATGAAGGGAAACGTTGCTGAGTCACCGATAATCAGTGCTGTTTGGACAGACGAAGAAACGAACGTCTTTTTATTGATTTAATGACCATGCATGAATATGCAAATGATGGTCATAGTTGCCATGACGTTTGTGTAAATATTACATTTCATTACGCTGCAGTGTTTCTTTTTGTGTGTGTGTGTGTGTGTGTGTGTGTGTGTGTGTGTGTGTGTGTGTGTGTGATATTTCACAGCATCCTGCCTGTTGTTGATGGAAGCACAGATTCACTGACATTTTCTTCGACAGCTTTTAGGAAATCTGTTAAAATTGTGAAGTTTGAATGAAAATGCAGGTCATGAGTGAAACAATATGGAGAATAAACGTGACATCAGTAACTGAGAGAAAAGCAGGAATCCTTCAGCACAAATCATTCCGTTACCTACAGAAGCATCTCCACTGATTTAATAATATGATCTTTTAGTCATTTGTGAGTAAGATGTTTTTTGATTTGTATTTGTCTCCAGGTGTTGAAGATCCAGGCTCGCTCGGCGCTGGTGTCGTGGTCTCGCGCTCCTGCAGGTCGAGGACAGTCTGATGGAGCTTTGGCGTCCTGCAGCTACGAGCTGCTCCTTGCTGATAAAGGCTGTGATGGCAAATACAGAGTCGTGTACAGGTAACACCATCCACCATGTCCTGAATAACAGCCCTCATAAAAAACGTCTGCTTCAGTTTACTGAGGAATGGGGCTTCAGTTTAAACTTCACCTGAACCCTACAGGGTGTTTTCAACTGATTCGGGGGCAGAGCTACAGCATATACCTGGTTCAGATGAATTTATTTAATGACATTACATAATGGGGCAGCACGGTGGTGTAGTGGTTTGTACTGTCACCTCACAGCAAAAGGGTTCTGGGTTCAAGCCCAGTAGCTGACAGGGGCCTTTCTGTGTGGCGTTTGCATGTTCTCCCCATGTCTGCGTGGGTTTCCTCCGGGTGCTCCGGTTTCCCTCACAGTCCAAAGACATGCAGGTTAGGCTAATTAGTGACTCTAAATTGACCGTAGGTGTGAATGTGTTGTGTCAGCTCTGTGATGATTTGGCGTGTCCAGGGTGTACCCTGCCTCTCGCCCACAGTCAGCTGGGATAGGCTCCAGCTTGCCCGCAACCCTGCACAGGATAAGCGGTGATGGACGGATGGACGGATGGATGGATGGATGGATGGATATTATATAACAAACTTAGTTGTTTTGTTGTCTGTTGTGGAAATGATTAGAGATCAGTGACGTGGTGTCCAGCGTCCTCCGTGAGCGATTTAGCTTAGCTAGTTTGCTGGTTGCCATGGTAACTTAATGTTATATTTGTACAGGTTTGTGACAGGTTTAACGTGAGGAATATGTCACTATTATGGCTGGCATGAGGAGATGGAGGCATTTTCCCAACTCCCTAATTTGCATATTAATGCATATTCATAGTTCCTGAAAGTTTTCAATTAAGATAAAGGTGTAGAGGTGCATCTGCCTTTTTTATTGTTTCTTGTAGATTATAAAACACAGATTATTGTAAAGTTTTAAAAATAGCATGTTCAGGAGTATTTTATTAGAGTTAACATTCTTATAACTCAGTGTTATTTGTGATTCAGTGGTGATGAGCTGCAGTACACACTCACTGACCTGAGACCAGCCACAGATTACCACGTGAGGTGAGAGCTGTGTGGAGCTTCTTCATCAGCTGAAACACTTCAGCGTGTCTGTGTGCTCAAATCGATAATGTTTGTGTGTGTGTGTGTGTGTGTGTGTGTGTGTGTGTGTGTGTGTGTGTGTGTGTGTGTGTGTGTTACAGAGTGAGTGCAGTGTGTAACTCTATAAAAGGTCCCCATTCGGAGGCGAGGACCTTCACCACCCACAGCGCCCCTCCGGAAACCCCCCTGCCCCCCCGACTATCTCACCGCACCAAGAGCTCTCTGACTCTACAGTGGAAGGTAACACACACACAAACACACACACACACACACATACACTTTATTTTATAATGTATCAATGTGTGGTTCCTCTCTCAGCCTCCTGTAGATAATGGCTCTAAAATCACCAGCTACGTCCTGGAATGGGATGAGGTGAGTGATCATGATGGTTAATGATTAATCTGTTAGTAACTCATTTATTATCATGATAATTAATTAGCAAAAGCTTAATTACAGGTTGTTGTTGTATTTGAAGGTTGCAGTGTCACGGCTATGTAGTTTACAGCATTTCTTCTCCCTAAAGCTGAGATTATTTACTGTTTATAAATAAAATGACTTGTGTTTCTGTGATACAGAGATTCAAATGTGATACACAGGTTTGTGAAGGAACGTCCAGAAAAACAGGAGTGTTGCTTTTTTTTAATAAACTGTTTGATGATACTTTCATGAATTAAACTTTCATGAATTTTATGGATTAAATTCTATTTTTATATTTTAAACATTTTTATATTTAAAAACACATTTTATCACATTTTTATTGAGAATTTTTTTAAATTTAATTTAAAAGAAGAGCAATCTGAAAAAATGTAACATTTTTCTAAAATAATTTTAAAGATTAAGTACAAAATTTTGCACAAAAATATAAGCTGCTTCCAATCAGTTAGTAACTATTAAAAAAATCAAACATGCAAACAAACAAAACTTATTTTTAAAAACCATGATATCTCAGAAAAGGTGATTGTGATCTGACTTATCACACTATCAGTATTATTTAATCGCATCATCTAGATCTGAGTACAAGTATAAAAATTTATTTAAAAAAATATATATAAAGACAATGAACAGCCTCTCCTGTTCTCCTCTCCTCCTTTTCTCCTGTCCTCTTCCTCTTCTTCTTCTTTCATCTTCTTACCCCTTCCTACAATCTGATAAATAAATATCAGACATACGACATTTTACTGTCAAGATATGGTGATTTTCCCTCTTTTTGAATTTCTGTACTTTTCACTCATTTTATAATACAGACTCATTAATATTCATTATACAGTACCATTAGTATTTAATATACATAGTAATATTCTGATTTGTATTTAAATACTTGATGGTTAAAGCAATTGAAATTAAAATGCAGCATTTCAGACTTTTCATTTTTCTGTCTATAAAAGATTCTGTTTATCATTGCAATAAGATTTTGTGGTGTGATTTTAACCCTTTGATGCAAAACATATGCACACCCCTTCTAATGCACAACATGGGTCAAAAATGACCCGCATTCATTTTCCAGGTTATTTCATGCTGACTGAGTTTTTCTTTGCTCTACCTTTTGAAATCAATTTATTTTATGATTGAATATTCCAAGTATTCTTTAAATATCTTGTTTTTAATTACCACAAATCATTAATTTAATTTTTTTCTTTCCTACTTTATGAACAAAAATACTTTTTATATTACTATACATGGGTCATCCAAGTGTGATTTAAAATTAAATGTCTTAATACTATAATAATAATTTGTTTCAAGTAATTACTTTAGCAGTGAATGGGGCCAGTTATTTATTTATTAACTATGTAGTCAGCTAAGCCAACTACAATAAAATTAGCTAACTAAGGCCCTGTCCACACGGCAACGGATTCAGGTGACTCCGATACAATTGCTTATCGTTTAGGCCTGGCGTCCACACGGCACCGGCGTTTTGGGTGCCCAAAACGCAATCTTTTTGAGAACGGGTTCCAGAGTGGAAAGATCTGGCAACGTTGCCGTTGTGAAGTCGTCTGGATGAGTAGAACGGATTTGTTTACGATGACGTCACAACCACATGACTGTGAGTGCTTCACGCCGGGTAGAAGTGTAACGAATATCACCAGGAAAAAGCCTTACAGAGCACTAGTGAGAGTGAAACACGAGCTTGGATATTATTATTATTATTATTATTATGTCAGTGTTCGTTCACAGTAGTAATGCAAGAAGCAGAATAGTGACAGTAATAGTGAAGCAAAAACATGCAATTGTACAAACACTGCAGCTCTACAGCAAAATATTCATTTATGAAATGGTCTGATTCTTAACACCAGTAGTGCCAATGATCTCATTGCGATGCGAGTTGTCAACAAATCCTATAACTTGGTTCATGAAACGCGCTTACAAAATATTTTCACTGTGAATATTTATTGTGTAATGGTGCAAAGTGAGAGAGAGAGAGAATAGCCCTTAGGGCAGAGTCAATCCCACCAGCAAAACTAGGGGGAAAAAAGAGCGATCTCACCTCTTCAGATGATGGTTTAAGTCCTAGAATACATTCCTCAAAAAAGCAAATTAATCCATCAACGTGTATATCATTCAATTTATTCCGGACCATTAAAGACGCCGCCTTCCGCGTACGTCATCCTCGCCGCCATATTGGAAAGGTCAAAGTGGAGAATAAAGATTAGCTGCGTTTAACTATACCAACAGGTTTACCGTCCAAACGAGATCACATGGGATTACCTTTCACAGGTGAGAAACAACAAATTAATCCATCAACGTGTAGTATTCAATTTATTCCGGACCATTAAAGACGCCGCCTTCCGCGTACGTCATCCTCGCCGCCATATTGGAAAGGTCAAAGCAGAGAATAAAGATTAGCTGCGTTTAACTGTACCAACAGGTTTACCGTCCAAACGAGATCACATGGGATTACCTTACAGGTGAGACTGGAAAAATACTTTTCATTGTATTTGGTCATTATAATGTAATTTTCCGAACAGATTTTCCTGACTTTGTGGCTAATATGAAGTCTCGCGCATAATAGTTTATGCGCATGCGTCCTTACTTCTTCTATTCCCATACGAAAAAGAACAGTAAAGAACTTATAAGAGTTTACCACTGTCTTAGTAGTAAATCCTTATAAATATAAGGATAAATCCTTATAAGGATTTATAAATAAATATATATGCCATGTATGATTTACTCCTGAAAGTGGCCCGTTTTGCATTTTCCTCATACAAATTTATGAAAATCTAGTATGTATGAAGTGAACATTGTGCATGGTTTTTACAGATAATGTGTATGATGAATTAGTACACCGTCTTTGTATGCTTCACGTAATGTTTGTAGTTTTAAATTATATTTTACAGTTTAAAATGTATATGCCTTTTATATGTAAATCCACATATGTTTGTGTTGGATTTACATATAAAAGGCTTATACCTTTTAAACTGTAAAATATAATTTAAAACTACAAACATTACGTGAAGCATACAAAGACGGTGTAATTCATCATACACATTATCTGTAAAAACCATGCACAATGTTCACTTCATACATACTAGATTTTCATAAGAAATTTGTATGAGGAAAATGCAAAATGGGCCACTTTCAGGAGTAAATCATACATGGCATATATATTTATTTATAAATCCTTATAAGGATTTACTACTAAGACAGTGGTAAACTCTTATAAGTTCTTTACTGTTCTTTTTCGTATGGGTTGTTCTGGTGTCTCCGAAGGGACCGTCTTACAGCGCCCCTAGAGGTGTGGCATGTGTATTGCATCGTTTTCAGCAAGCGTTGCGTTGCCATATGGACCCGATATTTTACTGATTGTTGCCCATTTGGACGCGATATATTTTTAAATAACATCTCGTTGCCGTTGTCGTGTAGATGTAGCCTAAAGTAGAATATGTCAACAGCTCGGTAGCTAATAGTAATTACTTGTAACTTTCTGACAAGTAATCTACTCACTCTCAAGGTAACCTCAACATAATCAGTTTTTTTCTAAGGTAATGTTAGAACAATTGAAAAACATTACTTCCATGTATTAGATGGGCAAAGGGTGCTGTGCTGAGCTGTGAAATGTCTGACACAAGCACAATTCACAGTTCCCACCAAACGCTGGAGTAAATGCATGCGGGTCGGTTCTGACCCATGTGTGTAAACTTGATGTAGAATTACAAAAGCTGTGCTTGTTCATAACTTAAGAAAGGAAAAATAAAAATGATGATTTGCGCTAAACAAAAACAAGATATTTACTGCATATTTGGAAAAGTAAATGACAAAATGAATTTATTTCAAAAGTATATCATAGAAACACTCAGCCATACATGAAATAACCTGGAAAATGAATGCAGGTCGTTTTTGACCTGCAGGGTAGAAGGGTAGTGATACAAAAAGGGTTTTTATTCAAAAAGTAAGAAAGGAAAAAATAAAATAAGGATGTATGATGATCAAAAACAAGTTAATTGAGGAATACCTTGAATACTGAATGATGGAATTAATTTATTGCAAAGATATAGAAGATAAAAACTCAGCCGGGTCACTTTTGACCCATGTTTTGCATCAAAGGGTTAAAAAAAAAAGTTCTTCTGTAACCTCACTGTAAATCTGTTCTTTTCCTCTCCTCCTTCTTCCAGTGAACTCCCATCCCTCTTCATCCCTCTTATCTTATTGCTCCTTCTCTCATTACTCACTGCTTATGATAAATATAATACACAGAACACGCTATACAAATAAAAAATGAACCCCAGACACACACACACACACACACACACACACACACACACACACACACACACAGAGGACACATTTTCACTGAAATACCTCAGAAGAGGAGATTAATCCACTCTGAGCTCAGCTCTGTGTCAGTGAGCTAATAAATGAGTCCATGGATCTCATCATCACTTGTTTGTTTTTCATCCTGAGCACTTTGATCTAAACACAAGTCCATCATCATGAGGACACTTTTAGTTGTGGGTTTGTGTATTAGTTAATGAATCAAACATAATGGCAGTGCTGAGTGAGATAATTGCCATTTAACAGATTCAGAAACAGATGCATTTCAGACAGGTATAACATCACCCCCATATTCAGAGCACATTAATAACTGAAACCCCTCCCACTGTCTTACTTCATCACTCACATGGGCGAAAACTACCAACGTTTAATGATGAGTTTATCTGTCCCTGAGCAGATCCAGTGCAGTGTGTGTGCAATGTGTTTATTGATGATGATGATGATGATGATGATGATGATGTCACACACTTGTTGTTATCAGGGGAAGAAGAACAGTGTGTTCAGAGAGTGTTATTTCGGACATCAGCGTCATTTTAAAGTCATGAGACTGTGTCCTGCTGTGGGCTACACGTTCCGCGTGGCAGCACTCAACGACATCGGATCCAGGTGTGTGTGTGTGTGTTTTGAGTCTGTAGGCATTTGGATAAGTGGATATGAGGAATCATTTGTCATAAAGAGTTTGCAGCAGCACCTTCATAAAGTCTCTCACCTGCTTTCAAATTGATTCACTCTGAATGACATTAAACACACACACACACGTACATGCACGTACACACATGCAGTGTCTCTTGTCTCTTGTCTTTCATGCAGTGGTTTTAGCCCTGAGGTGGTTTTCCACACCACAGGAAGTCTGCCTCAGATGCCTTTAGCGCCACGCCTGCTACAGACCGGCGTGTCCTGGGTGGGGCTTGAGTGGAGCCGCCCGAGCAGCTACGGTCCGGACGAGTCACTCACATACACACTCGAAATGCAGGATGAGACCAAGGTCACTCACACACACACACACACACACACACACACACACACACACACACACACACACACACACACACACAGGTGTTAACCTACAGGTTTTGCCTGGAGGGAGCTTCATTCCTGGGTTTTTCAGTGACGTTTCCACACAAATATCTGCACAGTTGTGATTTTCCTCGACTCAGAGTTCACTCTGGAGTGTGTGCTCCATCACACACTTACAGCAAACAGGTTCAAACACAGTTCACTTTATCATCACATCATTTCAACAGGACACTGTACACATGCTACACGGTGGATAAAAACTGTGTATTTTGTAAATGTTATGCATTTTTACCACTACAATTAAGAAGAAGGAGAAGATAAAATTAAAGTCTAAATAAAAAAGAAAAAGCAGGGGGCCAGTGCAGATTTACGTGTTTAATAAAATGCAATTATTTATTGTTTTATAATTTTATCATACAGTTCTACACCCAAGGAAGAATACACTTTTGTGTTTTATGAACTGATGGGAATAAATCTGATCAGTTGCTTGTCAGTGGGTTCAGACTCGGTGGATCGCCTCGTATCAGAATTCCACATCAGCAGTCAGCCAAAGTTTTTCCAGGTTTGCCAAGGGGGGAATTCTTGGCATGCCTGTGTGTGTGTGTGTGTGTGTGTGTGTGTGTGTGTGTGTGTGTGTGTGTGTGTGTGTTAGGTTGCACTGATGGCTCTGTTCTGAGTGATTTACCCAAAACACACAGCTGTCATTCTTTATGTAATGAACATTCTGTGGAACTGTAATGAACATTCGGACACTGAGTATTCTCTCTCTCTTTCTGTCTCTCATCTCTCTCTCTCTCTCGCCGTCTCTCTCTCTCTCTCTCCATCTCTTTCTCTCTCTTCATAAACCGCTGTCTCTTCTTTATTTTCATTATATTACAGCTGAATAGAAAACAGAACAAATTCCTCGAGATTCCAAAACCTCAAATTAAAACTAATTACTGAAATGTTCAGTGTGTTGCTTGAGTGTTTAACTATAACTCTAGTGTTTTTTGCTAAATATCATATGGATAATTTCACGTTGTTCATTGTTTGATTTCATGGCTTGTTGCCATGGTTACACTCAAAGATGTTTCTCCTTTTGTCTTGACTCGTACCAAAAAAACAGATGGAAAAAGTCTCAGTGTCACAAATAAACATTTATTATTATTATTATTATTATTATTATTAATAGTACATTTGCAGGGTAATTTGCATATTGCAAGCTTATGATAGCTGTATTATATTGTAATAGTATTAATGAACAATATTGTGCACTCTGCCCTGTGATAACCTGGCGACTTGTCCAGGGTGTACCCCGCCTTTCGCCCGTAGTCAGCTGGGATAGGCTCCAGCTTGCCTGCGACCCTGTAGAAGGATAAAGCGGCTAGAGATAATGAGATGATGAGATGAGATTGTGCACTCTCGACCCTGCCCACCACACCCATTCATCATCACCACATCACTTTGCCTCTCATTTGCATAACGTTAACATAACTTTAGAATAATAAAAATAAGAAGAGGAAACTTTCGTAATAGTGCACTTTTTAGACACATGGCAGCTCACAGTGTGACACAGTGAAGGAGCAAAACTCAAACCATAAACAGGAATGTAGTAAAATGCACAAGGATAAAATAAACGATCAAGTAAAAAGATCAAGAAATAAAAAATTACAAAAATATAAAATAAAATCAGATGTTTGTGTGGCGGCACGGTGGTGTAGTGGTTAGCGCTGTCGCCTCACAGCAAGAAGGTCCGGGTTCGAGCCCCATGGCCGGCAAGGGCCTTTCTGTGCGGAGTTTGCATGTTCTCCCCGTGTCCGCATGGGTTTCCTCCGGGTGCTCCGGTTTCCCCCACAGTCCAAAGACATGCAGGTTAGGTTAACTGGTGACTCTAAATTGACCGTAGGTGTGAATGTGAGTGTGAATGGTTGTCTGTGTCTATGTGTCAGCCCTGTGATGACCTGGCGACTTGTCCAGGGTGTACCCCGCCTTTCGCCTGTAGTCAGCTGGGATAGGCTCCAGCTTGCCTGCGACCCTGTAGAACAGGATAAAGCGGCTAGAGATAATGAGATGAGATGAGATGTTTGTGTGAAAAAAAGAATAAATAATTCAGTTCTTCTTCTTCAAATAAAAGAGGGAGTGCTTTTGAGTAAATGGCAAATTAAATCTCATTGTTACCAAATGATCTTGTTGCTGGCCCTGCCCACTTTGCGTAACCAAAGCTGACTCCGCCTCCTGTCAATGTAAATGATATCTTATTGGTCGCAAATGACTTTGGCATCACAGTGGTACGCTGTGTGTGTGTGTGTGTGTGTGTGTGTGTGTGTGTGTGTAGGGGGCGGAGTTTCAGGTGGTGTACACTGGCGTGGATCTGAGCAGCAGGGTGGAGGGACTGAGCAGAAATACACAGTACAGTTTCAGGGTGAGTAAAAAAATCTGATAATTTAATTTCAGCAAATTAGGCCACACCCCCATGTCCTCCAGTCACCCCGAATAATACCATTAGCATTCGCTAACTTAGCTAGCTGGTTAGCTATCTGCTAGTAGACCAGCTGGCATTAGTCACAGAGTGTGATTTCAGTCTCAGAGTTGCGATTTACATCCTCGGTATATTTAATGGCAGAAAGACCTCTGCTGATATAACGTGATGTTACCATGACAATGACCATGTGTTCATCACTAACATTAGTGACATTAACTAGCACTTAGGTTCTGTGGCTTCTGAATGTTCCCTGATACCACTTGAACAATTTAGTGACATCACAAACTGAGCTCATTCATAGCGCCGCCCCCAAATCGGTTTTAAACAGAAATACTGAGAAATTCCAAGTATATAGAAGAATATTCTATAGAATATGCAGAATTAAACACACATTCTTGTATTGTTCTTGCACTTTCTCATGGTTTTAGCATTTGTCCATAATCACTGAAGTTCATTTAAATGATGACTTTGCAGTAAAAAGTCTTTGAGTGTTAAATTGATGTTGGGGAGCGCTGCAGAAGCTCTGATCGTGTTTCTGTTCCTCCTGAAGCTGACGACCTGCAGTGCAGAGTGGAGAAGTTCTCCCAGCTCCATCCTGGTGTGTCGGACAAGTGTGGATAAACCCGGCCCACCCGCGGCCCCCCGAGTCAGCGCCATCACCTCACACAGTTTCTGCGTGTCATGGGGTGAGTTCACTACCAGCACGTTACACGCCTGGAACACATGGCCACATTTTAATCTCTAAACATGTTCCTGTGTTTATTTCCAGAGCCACCACATGATGACGGAGGCAGTGGAGATCTCTCGTACCTGCTGGAAATGTCTGAAGAGAATTCAGGAGGTAGCCTTACTGACCTCAGCATCTTACTTTCCTGTCCTGAGTTTGTGTAAACGCATGTGTGAGGAGACTCACAGATATGAACCTCGATTGTTCGTCTTCAGGTCCTGTGATTGTTGATGAGTTCCTGTGAGTTTATAAACGGATTACACCGTCAAGTTTAAATCACTTCTTTATTTCACTTCCACACCAGTTTAATGATCACTTTGTGAAACTCAGTCACTTCATATTAATGACCTGAAAGACAGCGATTCCAAAACACATAGAGAACTTAACACAGATAAGACTAGCTGTTCCATTAGGACAAAAGTAATGGTGCCCCATAAAAGGAATAACGCATTACATTTACACGCACAAAATATTCCAGTTTTTGTCTTTATTCCAAAAAAGGCAATATTCATAATAAGCTGTTTCCATGGCTAAGGAAAATAAATATTCCTCTAATATTCCCGTTTAGATTCAGCCGTGCGAACTCCGGTTGTCGAGTTGGTTTGTGTGAAACATACAGAGCTGAGCGTAAACAGGTGAGAGGCCATGTGTCATAAACTGCCGTAAAAACCCCAACTGTGACGTGTATTCTGAATGTTCTGTATACACGTCCAAAGAGCGCTCTTAAAACCTGAATAATATCGGTATATCCCACACATCTTGATCGGAAAATGGTAAAGGCCAAATTCAGAATATCCAAATGGAATATGCTGTTCACATCACGACCTGAATCCAATTCCGAAGATTGTCATGTTCAGAATAATCGTGGAATATTAGTGTGTGTGTAAATGTACTGAGTGTTAGTGTGTGTCTCTGGTAGCAGTTGTGCTGCAGTGGCTGAGCTGCCCTTAGGAGGCGCTCTTTCACCTTTTATGGCGTTTACCTATGTACAGACATGAGTACGAAGAAAATCTGCAAAATGTTTTAAATCTGGAGGAAATGTTTTTGTTTTGTTTGGTTGAAAAACATTTGCACACAACTTGATTGATAGATGATGATTTGGAGGGTTAGTATTCATGATGAGTTGAGGGTTAGGGAATGTTTAATTACAGTGATAGTCTTTGACTGTGATGTGATTAGTGGTTAGGGTCAACCCTAGTGTGATGTCACTGATCTGTGGTTGTTGTTGTCGTTGTCGTTGTTGTTGTTGTTGTTTGACAGTAGTGAGTCAATGGGTGGTTGTGTATCACGGGCCACAGCAAGAACACATATGTAAGGACCTGAAAGCAGCAACTCAGTACTCGCTCCGTATCAGCACGGAGAGCGCAGGGGGCCACAGCCAGGTGAGTGTGAGGAACATCAGGAACAATGAATTAGGACTTAATGAGGAGATCTGCCTTTAAACTATTTACTACTGCACGGAGGTCAGGGTTTGTATCATGGGTGTGTGTGTGTGTGTTTCTGCAGTACACAGACAGTCTGGTGGTCTGCACTCTCAGTCTGCCCCCAGGTCCCTGTCACACCCTCACTGTACAGGGCAGCGTTAAACACCGAGAGGTCAGCTTACAGTGGGGTGAGTCCACGCACACACACACACACACACCCATGAGTCAGTTCTGTTCTAGTTTTTCTGTTTTGTTTCTCCTCCTTGTATTTTTATCCACTGTGAGGATCATAAACCATGCTGGAGCTTCAGGGTGAGCATCTTCTCCTCTTCATCCATCAACGATTTGTACATCCATGAGAGGACAAAAAGAAAAGAGAAAAGCGAGGAACGAATTTTGGCATGCTGTTCACTCCACTTGTACACTGTGACACTGACTCCTCCCCTTCACTGAAATTTACATGCAGTAGATGTGAAAGATTTTTAGAACTTTTTATTTAAAGTGTAAAGCGGCTCTCAGATCATTTATTTCTGCTCAGCCTCTCAGTAAATCACTCTGAGTTAGGGTTAGGTGTGTCTACAGTGTTTAATTCATGTTAAAAATGTGTGATGGAGATTTTAATTAAAACGTTTTTGTGCTTCAGTGTGTGTGAAGGTTTGGTTGTAACAACCTCTACATGGATACACAGTCACATGCATCTCATACTCATTTATTTTCCCATCATTAAGCTCTGTGTGTGTGTGTGTGTGTGCGTGCGTGCGTGCGTGCGTGCGTGCGTGCGCGTGCGTGCGTGCGTGCGTGTGTGTGCGAGTCACATGTCAGGACTCAGCATTGTAAACTATTTGTACTGATTGATTGTTTTCTTCGGTGTCAGTGAAGCAGGAAGAGCTCATGCAAAAGTGATGATCCTCCAGCCATGTTTCTCACACGGACTCCTCGAGCCGTGCATCATTTCCGCTGGTCTGTGTGTGTTAACCAGGTTGTGTATTGTGTGTTGCAGAAACTCCTGTGTGTGTTGTGGAGGATGAAGCTCTGCTCTACAGCGTGGAGATGACCACCCTGGAAGATGATGTGCAGGTCACTGAGGTGTTTAATGGATCACACACAGAGTGCATTGTGGGAAATCTGCTGCCTGGTGCCACCTACAGGTTCAGAGTGCGAGCTGCCAACGAGGCCGGGGTGAGACGCTGAGCAGGACAGTGTATGGTTCTCCGAGTCTTACAGTCAGATTATACTGCAGATTTACTGTGTTCTACATTCGACTTCTTCATGTCTCAGTGGGTTCTGCTTTCTGAAACTCTGTTGCCAGGTTCCACAACCATCAAAATCTGTTTCCACTGCTATAGAATAAAAACGCTGTCCACTAGGGGGCAGGCCAGAGCTAAAAAAAAAAATCCCTGTGTGACGGGTTTCCATGGCAACCTGTAAAATACTCTGATTTGGTTCTGTGGTTCTAGAACACGTACTGTATAAGACACCCTTTAATTTAGTGTAAAGTTTTATTTTTGTGATATTTGTACTTTTTCTGTAAACACGAGGAGTTTTTGTCTCTTTGTGAGAACCGTTAAATGTTCTGTGTAGAACCATAAAACAGCATGTTACCGTGTCAGAAAAGATTTGAAGGTTCTTTGAGGAACAGAAGAACCCTTAATTCACCAAACAGCAAACTTGTGCTTTTACTCAATTACATTTTCATTAAACTGGAAAAATCTGTAATTCCTCACGCAGTTCCTCCAGACGTCACGAAGATGCCACACTAATCCCGTCTGAATAGGGCTCATCAGAAGTCTGTTGTTGTTTTTTCCCTTCCACACTGTGGACTGATGTTTGTCGTTCTGTGTTCTCAGTTTGGTCCGTACACCAAGTTCCTGGAGGTGACGACTGCAACAGGACCTCCGGGCCAGTGTGGGGCACCGATCATCTCTCTGACCTCACACTCCTGTGCAGTGGTCAGCTGGGTGGTGAGTAAATCTCCTCTTACTTACTCACACAGGTGTGTGTGTGTGGTCATGTTCATTGTGTGTGTGTGTGTGTGTGTGTGTGTGTGTGTGTGTGTGTGTGTGTGTTTTCTGTGCTTGTTATAGACAGCAGCAATGCTTTTAAAGCTGCAGTCAGGAGCTTTGTTCTGGTGCTAAAATGAAAAATTGGTCTGAAATATTGAATGGAGACGACAAAGAAGATGTGTGTTGTTATTATTATACTCTTCTCCATCTGCAGATAATAACCATCTCAGTGTGTGTGTGAGAGAGAGAGAAAGGCATGAGGAGTGTTTGTGGTTCTCATTTTGTGTCATCTTCACAGAAAGTCCACCTGAATCATCACACATCAGAGTTCTCTTCCATTTCATATTTTTTTTCAGGTTTCTGTGTGAATTAAAGTTGGTTTTGTTTTTGTTTTGTAAAATGTGTATCTATTCTGTGATTATCTTTAATTCTTTCCACATGTGATTATATAGTGTGAAGTCACACTCTAAATTTGTGCTAAAGTTATTTAAATTTTACTAATCATTGATGAAAAATAAAATTAAATAATTTAAATGTAATTCAACTTTATGGAATTTAGAGGCACTAGATAATAAGGTTCAGCACACACATGCACACATTTATATATGCATATCGTACATTTTTGCATTAGAGGTTTGTTGACTTCTCTGTGTTGGGAACTCATCCAGTAGCAGCAGTTCCTCTGATGTCACTTTATTTATTTTTTGTCTAATTTGAGAAAGTTTGATTGTTTTGTAGAATAAGCCGAACTCTTACAGTCATTCATGAGTTATGCTTATGGAATAGATCCTGATTATCTTCTCCTCCTCCCATAATGCACCTGGGTCACAGTAAATTAGCACTAGCAGATCTGTCAGGAGGAACATCACGCTCTCTGAAGGTGGCCTCGCTGTTCCTCTGCATGTTTCATTTTCTCCTAATTCCTCCAGACATTTGCTAGTGTGAATGTTAATTAGTGAGATTTGGGCTGTACCTGTCGTTTCCAGGAGACTGAGACAGGCTGTGATTTGTTTTATCAGACGGACGAGAGGTCAGGCGCAGACATCTCAGGCTATCGGCTGGACTGGGGACGCGATGAGGATTCTCTGGAACTGGTTTACAGCGGCACAGAAACTTCCTGCGAAATCTCTGAGCTGGAGGCTGCAGCGAGCTACTGCTGTAGGATACAGGTACTGACACTCTTACACAAGTACTGACACACTTACACAAGTACTGACACTCTTACACAGGTACTGACACACACAGGTACTGACACTCTTGCACAAGTACTGACACACAGGTACTGACACTCTTGCACAGGTACTGACACTCTTACACAGGTACTGACACACACAGGTACTGACACTCTTACACAAGTACTGACACTCTTACACAGGTACTGACACACACAGGTACTGACACTCTTACACAGGCACTGACGCACACAGGTACTGACACACACAGGTACTGACACTCTTACACAAGTACTGACACACACAGGTACTGACACTCTTACACAAGTACTAACACTCTTACACAGGTACTGACACTCTTACACAGGTACTGACACACACAGGTACTGACACTCTTACACAAGTACTGACACACACAGGTACTGACACTCTTACACAAGTACTGACACTCTTACACAGGTACTGACACACACAGGTACTGACACTCTTATACAGGTACTGACACACACAGGTACTGACACTCTTACACAAGTACTGACACTCTTACACAGGTACTGACACACACAGGTACTGACACTCTTACGCAGGTACTGACACACACAGGTACTGACACTCTTACACAGGTACTGACACACAGGTACTGACACTCTTACACAGGTACTGACACAGGTACTGGCATCTTACACAGGTACTGACACTCTTACAAAAGTACTGACACTCTTACACAGGTACTGACACACAGGTACTGACCCAGGACAGATGCAGATACACACACAGTATCTGAGGGTGCTGTGGACCTCTTTCTCATCACTCACATGAAAACCGTCTCCTGGAGATCAATGCAGAGATATAACTGCTGAAGGAGCAGATAGATCACAGGAGGATACATATATGTTATTTACCAACTGGGAGGTCCGTATCATGAAATACCGTGACCGAGGTCTTGAAGGTACTGACCGAGGCCCTCTGGGCCGAGGTCACGGTATTTCACCATACGGACCGACCTTAAGCTGGTAAATAATATTTTTTTTTCTTCACCAAATTCTAACAGAAAACAAGAACACCCGAAAGGGAAAACCGAGCCGAGCCGCCATTTTGAAATCTCATTCATGGCTGTAATGCAGATTGCTTCCTCCTCGGTATACAAGTGCACTTCCATGGCAGGAAAAAAACTACATTTTGCCGCCTATGTAGTCCCCTATTTATACAAAATTGAATCATTCAGGATTCAGCCATGTTTTTGCTCGGCGTTAGCAAGTTAGAGGTTTTTAGCTTTCTCCTGAAATGTTTTCTTTTATTTTGTCTTCCTCAGGGTAGTAGATAGATAGATAGATAGATAGATAGATAGATAGATAGATAGATAGATAGATAGATAGATAGATAGATAGATAACTTTATTCATCCCCAAAGGGAAATTAAATTGTCATAGCAGTCCGGTAAATTTGAACACAATAAAAAATAAAATGAAATAAAATAAAGTACTAAGGTCAAAATAAAATAACGTACTGAGGTCAAGAAAAAAAAAACAAAAAAAAAAACCCCACAATATATAAACAAGATATACTTAAATAATGTACTATGAATATGTACATAGAATGTACAATAGGCTGCGAATATTACAAAAATATGATATATAAATATCAATACGGATAATATTCCCACATCACGTCCCATAGTAAACACTAAGTATACGTTATACTATGTTATATGTGATGCAGAGGATGACAGGTAGAATTAATCCAGATGTGTGATCATGGCTCTAACAGAGGTAGATGAGTTGTAAAGTCTGATTGCCGTGGGTAGGAATGATTTCCTGTATCATTCCTTGGAGCAGCGGGGTTGAATGAGTCTGTTGCTGAAGCTGCTCTTTAGCTTGTCCAGTGTTTTGTGGAGGGGGCGAGAGGGCTTGTCCATGATTGCCAACAGTTTTGTCAGAATCCTGCCCTCCACCACCTCCTCCAGGGTGACCAGTTTAGAGCCAACAACAGACTCTGCATTCCTGATCAGTTTATTCAGTCTGTTGGCATCCTTTGTCTTGATGCCCACACCCCAGGACACCACAGCAAAGAAGATGGTGCTCACCACAACAGACTGATAAAACATCTGCAGCATCTTGTTGCAGACATGAAAGGACCTGAGTCTCCTCAGCCGGCTCAGGCCCTTCTTATAGATAGCCTCTGTGTTGGTGGACCAGTCCAATTTGTTGTCCAGTGTAATGTCCAGATACTTATATGAGGCCACCATATCCACATCTGTCCCACTGATGCTGACTGAAGACAGCAGGGGCTTGTTCCTCCTGAAGGAAAACTCGCTTTCGCTGTGAACACTGTCGTGATCGCTATACATGCTGTAAAATTAATGCTATTTTGAATCCTCATTCACGGCTGTAATGCAAATGGCTTCCTCCTCGGTATACAAGTGCACTTCCATGGCAGGAAAAAAACTACATTTTGCCACCTATGTAGTCCCCTATTTATACAAAATTGAGTCATTCAGGATTCAGCCATGTTTTTGCTTGGCGTTAGCAACAGTTAGAGGATTTTAGCTTTCTCCTGAAATGTTTTATTTTATTTCTTCTTCCTCCTCAGTGTAGTAAAACTCGCTTTCGCTGTGAACACTGTCGTTATCACTACCCATGATGTAAAATTAATGCTATTCTCCTGGGAAATGCGAAAATAAATGTTGGCAAAAATTGCTACTATGTTTGTTGTTGTTGTGAACGAGTGAGTCGCCAGAGGTCCGTATCCGGGGTTTGTAACTGGGGTCCATACCGTAGGATACGGACCCGCTCGCCAGCCAATTAGAGCCCGGGATTTGATGGAAACCGGACCGCGAAAAAAATAATGATTCTAATTTTAACAAAAGCTTCTGTTCTCAGTCACCGTTATTATCGGATCCTTTTGTCTCAGAACAGTTGATTTGATTTTTTCACAAAATGTGTGCGCTGATTCTTGCACGTCTTTATCAGACTTTATTTTCAGAAATATTTAAAGATTCTGCTGCTTCCTGCCTACAGCTGTCTTTAATCTACAGTCCAGAAACGTGTGTGTGTGTGTGTGTGTGTGTAAAACACAATGCTTATTTATTGAAACTTCAGCAAAGTTTAAAGTGTATGTAATGCCTTATTGTAATGTGAAACTCTGGTTATCTGGATCATTTCGGTTTATCTGATTCTGTGCTTGTTTACTCACTGAAATTGGATATTGTTGTTGGAATCTTACAGAAATAACGATGGTAAAGCGCTGCGTTGTGTTTGGATGTTCAAATCCATGTACAACAGGACATTCAGTTCACAAATTTCTGAGAAATGACACTGATTTAAAGCGACAGTGGGTGAAGTTTGTGCAAACGAAACGGACATATTTCGTGTCGCATACTAATAATAAATCCGATTCATCAGATGTTCATCACCACCAGAACGACCACATGGGAATTACTGGAGCAAAAAGAAACCCATTTATTTAATAAATGACATCTGATCTGACATTTGGACAGTTTGTTGATTCCCCTATTGTCTCATGCACACACACACACACACACACACACAGTGCACCAGACGCAGGATTATGAGCAACATTTACACGCTTGCGACATCCGATCTTATCATATCTGATGCACTTTAACAGGAAGAAAAATGTGCGTGCGCAATCATTATGATTAATCATTAACTGAAATGTGTTAAATGCTCTCAGATTGCAATATTGCAAGAGTCGATTTGTTTTTAGTTTTATTCAGGAAAACATGATGAAAGGTAACCACCGCGTTCTGCACATCTCCCTCTCTATCTGTCTCTCTCTCCATCTTGCGCGCGATACACAGGAAGACTGTCGTGAACTGGCAGTTTCTCGTCTTGGGGGCTCGAAAAGATAACCATTTATTCCAGAATATCCTTGATAATCATCTGCCCCTTCATCCGACATATAAGAATCCCAATCACGATCAGAATTCACTCCAAAACGTGATTCCATATCGAGACTGGTCTAACCACTGCTGCACACGTGAATGAAATTGATACCTGAATTGTTACACATGTGACGTCACGCACCCCTTCAGAATCTTCCAGATGAGTTTCGGCAGATTCTGTGAAAATTGGCGAATCTTACTGATTTTCCATCAATTTATGGCCTTTTGGATCAGCTATGGTTCAAAAACACATGGTCAATCAACATAACAATTGTTGCTTTGTACAAGGAAAAAGTGGGGTTTAGAGGCATTACATACACTTTAAATAAAAAAGAGAAAAAAAACACTCAAACAGTATCTCAACCCAGACTGAATGTGTGAGCGTGGCTTGTTATTCTAATAAGCATGTGTGATTGGCAGTTTGCTGTCTGAGACCCTGCCTGCAGTGTCACTCTTTAAACAGGATTATTCAACTTCCCAGTTCTAGAGTTATACAATCGCTCTGATTGCTTTCTCTCACTGTGTGTGTACACGAGTCTGAGCCCAGTTTTGATGCTGAAAGCTTAGTGGGCTGGATCAGCAACATCAGCCTTGTGATTTGGGAGGCTGTAGCTTACACAAGCCGTACCCCAAATTAGCTCCGCCCACTTTACATTTTCTTATATTTTATCAGAATTGCTCCCAGTCCTGATCATTCTGATTTGTTTTTGTGTCTCAGGCCACCAACCAGGCAGGGGCGGGGCCTTACAGCGAGCTGGCATGGTGTCGTACCCCAGCTGCCGCCCCCAGTGCCGTCAGCAGTGTGTACATACAAGACGGGTTCTCCTCAGTGACGGACTTGGAGCCATTCTGTCCCTCCACCTGCCTGGCGCTGGCGTGGGATGAGCCAAACTGCAACGGCCAGGAGATCAGTGGCTACACCCTCACCCTGGGGGAGGAGCTAATCACTGTGGGTGGGGCTACCTGCACCATCATCAGGAACCTGCAGCCTGATACAGAGTACAGGTGAGTTGAGGAGTGATGGCATTCTGCAGCTACTTGCTAAAATAAACGTGCTGAAAAATTGTCTTACTTCACTGCAGATTGGAGAAGATTAGCCCTCTGGGGTCTGGCGCTCTAATGATTTTGGCATGCTCTGATTTTGTTGTTAATTTCAACAAATCTAAGTAGTATTTTCAAAGTCATATGACTTTTTTGTATTCAGCACAAGTTCAGCTACATTAATATCTATGCAGTATGTGTATCATGATTGTACTTTAAAAAAATAACAGATAAATGGAGATGTTGTAAAAAGCAGTTTTAGAACTGTGTTGGAATGTGTGAAAAACATTACCTTACCCATTGTGATGAACCGTTTTGGTCACTTGAGGTGATTCTGTTCAGTCTTAGGAATTGTACTGTTCTCTCTATGTGTCGTACTCCTCGTGTTAACATAGCCAAACTCCTTTTCAAAGAGCCAGGAAGCTTGCTTGCTCCTTTTATTACTTCTTTCACAGCTTACAACTCAGGATGGACTGCATTGAATTGGAGTGAAACTAGAAAAGACATACAAATGTCATTCTTAATGTACTGAACATTGTTATTAAACAGTTGAATATGTTGCTACAAACAATATAAACACAAGTCAGACATATAGCTAGTGACTTTCTTTCAGCTATGTCATCTTTGACCTAAACGTACTAAAGTAGTTACTAAACTTACAAATATGCACTCAAAACACATTGATATAAAGTGCGTAACATATAAGCATTGTCAAACACTTACAGCCATTGCTTTCTGAGGGATTCAGGCACGGAATTGCTCTGAATTGACTGAGAAAACCCATATGGATGCAGCTATGCATCGATCACAACAATTGGCCAACTTCCTATTTCCTGTAATACAACTTCCTGTGGCCATGCGGCCTTCAAAATAAAAGTGTGCGAGTGTACAAATAACAACTTAACATTCTTTAACAGTCAAATTGGCACTTTTAATATGAAAACCACATGCAGGGCAGAACAGGAATATTAATCTGCTCCACTGATTTGGACAATTAACTGGCCATTTATGTCCTATTGTTTTGGGATAAAGGGTTAGCAGTGGGAGGGCTATTCAGTGAGAAGGGTAAAAAATTCCATTCCATTCAATGAGAAGAGTAAAAACCCCTCCCACTGCCTACTCTTAATCCCATCAGGTCATGTGATCAAAACGGTTCGTTGCAATGGGTATGGTCGTGTTTTTCACACATTCCAACACAGTTCTAATACTGCTTTTTACAACATTTTCATTTATGCTTTTTTTCTAAAATACAGTCATGACATACATACTACATAGGTACCTGAACTTGTGCTGAATACAAAAAAGTCGTATGACTGAAAATATCGCTTAGATTTGTTGAACTTGACAACATCAGAGCATGCCAAAATCATTAGAGTACCAGAAAAAGACAAAGAACCGAGTGGGACTGGCACGGTGCACATTTTGTTTCCTCAAGAAGCACGCAAAGATTACACAGGAAATTTGCCTGAATAAAAATTTACTTAAATTGAAGAAAATTTTATTCTAGAGTAAAAGTTACTCTTTTGATAGAGCGGTTTTTCCAGCGTCAGTTCTCCTCAATTTAGTGTTAATATTTTACTCTTTGAGGTGGTATTTGACTCGATTCGGTGTGTCTTGAAATTAACTCTTGTACTAGTTTACATGGATTAAAGTTTTCCGTCGCTACGACTGATTTCTGTCAACTGGGAGCGCTAAAGGTCAATAATGAGATTGATGCAGATCTGAGGAAGAAAAAAAAAGGGGGGTAGGCCCATAGGTCTGACACCGATGTGATTTAGAACTTCACCAAGCTGCTGTGATTGCCTGTTGTTGAACCCTTTCTTGTGCTATGTTTGAGTATATGTAAAGGAATAAGTTGTTGTGCTAGATAGGCATAAATAAATAAATAAAGCCTACGCTATTGTCTTGTCCCGGGGAGGCTCGGCGTAGGCCACTAATGAAACAATTTGGCTGTCCTACTACTAGGCAACTAGGTTACTTGTCTACTGCTAATACTAGGCCTTTTGTAGTAGTAGTAATAATGATATTTGCCTACTGAAAGGTGATCAGGTGAAAAAGTTGAAGCCGCAGCAAGACCTATGCTATTAAACCTTTTGTAGGCTTCGGCAGACAACGTTCTGGAAAGGCTGTGTTTTTCTTTGGTTTGATTAGCCTACGATTTAATCTTTAAACATTATGGTTTCAGCAGTTCGCTTAAACATTGGAGGCTGCAGAGTCGGGCTGCAAGATTTCACGACAAGATGCCAAACTTCATAGTAAGGAGAAAATAATTCCACAGTATTTAGTGCCTCGTCAGTCTCAAAAATTAATAGTGAAGGAGCAACGCGAATCAAGTCCCAAAAAAACATCTCGTAGGCCTATATTTTACATTTTCAAAAAAGTCCGGAATTGGAAGTCAGTCAGTGGAGTGTAATGAAGTGTCTCATTCACTAAGCGCAAAAGGTCGGAAAACAGTGGAAGCCAATACTCCGAAGCTCAAAATTCAGGAAAGTGGCTCCGGTGTCGCAAGTGCACAAGAACAGTTATTTGAAAGTTAACCGAATGAATTTGTGCGCGCACGTGCGAGTTCATGAAGAACCAGGACAATTGGCATTCGGTGAAAGATTCACACCTATGACTCATTATATTCACACGCACCCTCTCACCCACTGCTGCTTCGTTTTCCCGATTTACACGCGTGTCTGAAGATGGAGTTTTCAGAAATCTCCACTCTGCCCAGAGTTTGCGAAAGTAGCTGTTTTCAGTGACTGAAACGTCCGAATAGGTGTGAATGAGCGGTGCAACCGAATAAATAAATATGCGTCTTTTTTATCCGGCTACATGTAGGCTATCACGGCGCAAAGCCTCTAATGTTGAAATAGTAGTAATATTTGTTAAAATAATAGTAGGCTAATTTCCACATTAATTGGTAAAATGGCCCAAGGGATGTGATGGGGGGATGGCCGTTTTATAAGGGGGATGATTTGAGATTTTTATTTCAGAAGGGGGATGCCTCCCCCCACATCCCCCCTCAACTCGAGTACTGCGTATAGGCCACCGGATATAGGCCCTTCGATTTCCATCACTAGAGCGTGTCAAATTACTTTCGGTTTTGCCAGCATGGACGCGCTTCTTTTAAATGAAGGCACAGATGTGTCAGACATCGACAAAACGGTAAAGAATAAGTGGAGATGGGCTTGGCTAAATGAAATGGGCGATAATGGCAAGCCATTTACTTCATGGTACAAAAAGATGAAAATGGCAGGTGTGTGCTTTTGTGTAGTTTGCCATAAAAAAAGTCTATGGAAGCAATGGCAAAAAACTAGATGCCTTTGGCTTCACTGCAAAGAAGCAGAAAAGGTGAACTTTCACTTTACTTTTCTTGTTTCCTGGTTTTATGTCAACAGGTTTTCTTATTTTTCTTTCTGTTCCACTCTTTTGAAAGCATGGTTCAAGTTCGACTGCACTTGCACTTTTCTCTTAACCACTGTTGTGCATTACTAAAGTATTGTTGAAATAAATTTGCACTTTGCACTGAAAACTTGATGTTTCATCATTTATAGCCAGTAATGACAATGGTAAAGTCTTGCCTTAGCTTTAGTCATTGTTAAAATTATATAAATGTACTATAAGTAGGGGCTTAGGGGATAATGGACAGCACGGCGTTTAAAATTTGACGCATCGCTGACTTGGTAGGGGCCAACGACATGGAGCTTTTTTTTTTCCAGTCAGATGATTTTTTTTTTGCTTTAATCCATGAGTTTACACAGTTCAGAGCCACGACCAACTCTGTTACACAATTACTTTGTCATTTTGCTCCCACTCCAACTCCAGATTTTACTCTCTAAAATCAAAATAGAGCAAAATTAACTATTTTTGAGGAAAATACTTTTAACTCTAGAAAAATTGCTCAATCATTTTTCCTGTGTATGCACTACAGCGCACACATATCAACCAATCTGCTCATAAGTAATAGAAGAAATATTTACACTTACTCGAGCTGATCTTCAGCTGGATTGAGTTGAAGTTAAAAAAAGGCAGTGCTCATCATCAGTGTCGCAGTTCCCAAAACTGAATTAAATCGCTGTTCTGAATCATGACTTGAATCCCTGTCATGAAATTGAATCGCTGTCCTGAATCATGAATTGAATCGCTGTCCTGAATCATGAATTGAATCGCTGTCCTGAATCATGAATTGAATCGCTGTCCTGAATCATGAAATTGAATCGCTGTCCGAATCATGAAATTGAATCGCTGTCCTGAATCATGAATTGAATCGCTGTCCTGAATCATCCGACGCACCTCCTGAGTATAAAATCGCTGTTCCATCTCGCAACAAGTTTGGCCTCCAAACAGGTAGCCTATGACTGATATATTTTATCCTGTTTATGGTGCGTGTTCCCACTGCAAAAGAGAAACCAATCAAAACCGAAAGAGTGAAAGTGATCATCATGCCGTTAGCATGTGAAGAGTCTTTTATGAATGTGTAAGTGTGCGCTCAGCACTCCGACTCCGGTGTGACTGAGTAAGCTGGCAAGTTTTATATTTCATCTAATTTAGGTAATTTAAAAAATATATTATTTGGCAGTGGAAAAGTGGAAAGTATAAAATTTCTGTCAATATGTTTATCATGGGCGGCACGGTGGTGTAGTGGTTAGCGCTGTCGCCTCACAGCAAGAAGGTCCTGGGTTCGAGCCCTGGGGCCGGCAAGGGCCTTTCTGTGTGGAGTTTGCATGTTCTCCCCGTGTCCGCATGGGTTTCCTCCGGGTGCTCCGGTTTCCCCCACAGTCCAAAGACATGCAGGTTAGGTTAACTGGTGACTCTAAATTGACCGTAGGTGTGAGTGTGAATGGTTGTCTGTGTCTATGTGTCAGCCCTGTGATGACCTGGCGACTTGTCCAGGGTGTACCCCGCCTTTCGCCCGTAGTCAGCTGGGATAGGCTCCAGCTTGCCTGCGACCCTGTAGAAGGATAAAGCGGCTAGAGATAATGAGATGAGATGAGATGTTTATCATGCTTGTATGATAAAAACTCGCGAAGATATTTATCTAAATACATGACCTACTCATTCTAAACCTGCCGAGCATCATCGGAGAAGCTCTCGACCCCAGAAGGTTAAAAAAACAATATTAAAATGAATAAATTTAACACTTTTTTTTGTTGTTAGATAAAATAGCAATATTTAATTTGTCTTGTAAGTTTTCACCTAAATATTAATTAACTCATTTTCATATTGTGGGGCGGCACGGTGGTGTAGTGGTTAGCGCTGTCGCCTCACAGCAAGATGGTCCGGGTTCGAGCCCTGTGGCCAGCGAGGGCCTTTCTGTGTGGAGTTTGCATGGTGTCTGCGTGGGTTTCCTCCGGGTGCTCCGGTTTCCCCCACAGTCCAAAGACATGCAGGTTAGGTTAACTGGTGACTCTAAATTGACCGTAGGTGTGAATGGTTGTCTGTGTCTATGTGTCAGCCCTGTGATGACCTGGCGACTTGTCCAGGGTGTACCCCGCCTTTCGCCCGTAGTCAGCTGGGATAGGCTCCAGCTTGCCTGCGACCCTGTAGAACAGGATAAAGCGGCTACAGATAATGAGATGAGATTTTCATATTGTTTATGTTGCCATAGAGACAGCGCTGTCAAGCATGTGATTAGATTATGGTGAGGAATATCGAGTGTTTAAATCCATCACTGTTGAATGCAGTGACCTTTGACGATATGTGATGTTTTGTTGGTGGAGCTTTCCATAAGGAATAAAACACTTGGGATGTGATGTTTATGTTACAGGACAATAATTCCAAATTGTTTGAGAATTCAGCAGCTCTGTTGTGTGTAAGATATTCCTACAGGAACATGTTTATCAGATGTTTTAACATTTGAAGTCGTGTTGCTGGTGGGGTTTATACGCACAGAGCTTTTATTTAGAGAAATGTACTGGATGGTCCTGAATGTGTAGGCGGTGACCTTATTATCAGAGATGATTCATTAGCACCACTCTGATGCTGGATGGAGACTGAAACGTCCACCAGGTGTAGTGATGATCAGGGATGTGCAACAGTGAGTTTCATTCAGGAGCAGGCAGAAAGTGGCAGTTTCATTTCTTCTCAACAATTAAATGCAAGCGTAAAGAAAAGGAGGAAATTCCTCAGCCTTGTTCCTGGGAAGGTCCTTCACATTCTCTTTTCATCCCTGCTGCATTTGCTGTGTCCTTCTAAAGAAATCTCCAGTCTTCCATCTTCAGTCCATTGGTTTCTACATCATATCATGAGTCACTGAATTCAGATGTGAGTTAAGAGCACTCATTTGTTTTTGTTCCTGTTGCATCAGTGGTGGTACAGTAAGTTGTCAGAGCTGCCTTTGAGGCCCAGAGGATGTGAAATTAGACAGATTTGAAAGGATAAAGACAAATCTGACTAATCTGAAGGATAAAAATAAATCTGTTAAGTGCTCAAGAAACACAAACTCTAAAGCAACCGCAGTTCTTTCTGTTTCCACAAACATAAGAGATTCTCAATTTTCCACATTTACTTACACTGTCCTGAACTGATTAAGCAGTTAGTTCATGATTTGTTATTATTTATTTTTTAATTTAATATTCTCGAAAGAAAATCATCAACATGGAGTGTGTTGGGGCGGCACGGTGGTGTAGTGGTTAGCGCTGTCGCCTCACAACAAGAAGGTCCGGGTTCGAGCCCCGTGGCCGGCAAGGGCCTTTCTGTGCGGAGTTTGCATGTTCTCCCCGTGTCCGCGTGGGTTTCCTCCGGGTGCTCCGGTTTCCCCCACAGTCCAAAGACATGCAGGTTAGGTTAACTGGTGACTCTAAATTGACCGTAGGTGTGGATGTGAGTGTGAATGGTTGTCTGTGTCAAGGCTGACGGCCTGTGATGACCTGGCGACTTGTCCAGGGTGTACCCCACCTTTCGCCCGTAGTCAGCTGGGATAGGCTCCAGCTTGCCTGCGACCCTGTAGAACAGGATAAAGCGGCTAGAGATAATGAAATGAGATGAGATGAGATGAGATGAGATGAGATGAGATGGAGTGTGTTATCAGGAGCAGAAACTACAGACCAAAATAGAAAGGTCCGTGTCCCAGTCCCTGTAGAACTCTAATAGACTGTACTGTAGGATGTTTAAAAGCCGGTTAGTGGACTTTGTGGTTAAATATTCTGTAGGATTCAGTCGTATGAGATTTTCTTCATCCTGCTCTTTGTGTGATCCAGCATGAGGAGATGTTTTTAATAAAGCTCCACTGCAGCTCACTCAGGATCAGGCCGTCTTCTGAACGCTGTGAATGTAAACGTTTCTCAGCTCCTCATTTCCAGCTGGATGGAACCCCGAATCTTCTCAGGAAGCAGCAGCCATCTGAGGTTTTTTTTTTTTGTCTGTGTGAGTTTTGTTTTCTTGTCTCCTCTGGACCAGAGGATGAACGCAGTGTCTGAAGGTGTCCTGAAAGATCAGCTCCAGATCTCACTGTAGTCAGTGATGATGATGTAACCTGAGTCTTCTTTATGTCTAATGAGGCTGAAATAACTATTTGATATTTCTTGTGGAAAACATTTTGGATGTGTTGCTCTCAAGTAAAGGTGGATTTGTGTTGCAGGTTTAAGCTTTAAGTGATTGTTTCTATAGTAACAGCTTATTCACAGGGAATTGTACAGCAGTCACAAGCAAATTAGTGAAGTTTCGTGTGTGTGTGTGTGTGTGTGTAGTGTGCAGGTGAGAGCAGAGAATGCGGTTGGAGCAGGTCCATTTGGGCCAAGTCTCCTGGTCAGAACCAGGCCGTTGCCCCCGAACCCCCCGAGACTGGAATGTGGCAGCACTGGACCCCAGAGTCTGAAACTGCGCTGGGGCGACAGCAGCAAGAGTCCAAACGCCGATACAGACACTACATACATCCTGCAGATGGAGGACAGAAACCAGAGGTACACACACACACACACACACACACACACACACCAAAAATATCAAAAAGAAGAGAATACATCAACTTTCCACCTGTTAAAAGACTGGAACTGTTACCATGACAACTGCATCATCATCATCATTATTCCGTGATGACATCACTGATCTGACATGGAGTTAATGAGGGACTGGGATTGGCGTCGTTGGTGTTTAGCTTTGATTGACAGCTCACATCAGCTTTATATCACTGATGTGATGTCTTGTTGAAGAAGAGTTCAGTTTAATTAACGACAGAAAGCAGGACAAAAAAAAATTATGAATTATTGTAAATTATTTTAATTCCATTGTATTTAAATACTTCAAAATTATTTTAATTTCAATCCACAATTCAGAAAATGAAAATTTGATGAAACAAAAGTAGTTTCTCTCTCTCTCTCTCTCTCTCTCTCTGTATCTCTCTCTTTCTCTGCACTGCATGCTGGGAGATTGGTGGTGGAGGGTGTGGCGAGTTTTGGCTGAGAGTTTGCGACTTTCTTTTCTAAACTTTTCTATTGTTTTTTCTTGTGATATCCATTGTCTTATTATTTTGCAGTTGTTGGTAGTGTGGTTTAGTGTTTTGTGTGTGTTTATTTGTTTGTTTGTTTCTTTGTTTCTTTGTTTGTTGGCTGTTTTGGCGGGGATGGCGTCCTCTGGGACGCCACCCCTGTCCTTGAAACATGGGGTTTCTGTAGGTTCTGGTGGAGCAGGTGTTGCTCGCGGTTGGAGAACAAGTGAGTTATGGAAACATCATGTGTGCCTCCCACATGAATAAAGTGGTAGTGGTGTTTATTAAACATCAGGAGCTTGTCAATCAGGTCATAGAGAGCAATATATATATATTAACAATGAATTTGTGCAAGTTTCCCTGCTGACGGTGCCCTCTGTCCGGGGCAGTGGTGTGGCTGCGGTGACTGGCAGTGGGGAGGTGAACGGCGGTGTGGTTGTGCTGACTGACAGTGGGGAGGGGGGCAGCAGTGTGGTTGTTGTGACGGACAGTGGGGAGGTGAACAGTGGTCTGGCTGTTGTGACTGACGGTGGGGAGGAGGGCAGTGGTGTGGCTGATGTGACTGACAGCGGGGAGGTGAACAGCGGTTGGCTAACATCATCTGAATCTGCTCCACCCGCTCTAGTTGAGGCTGGAAGCTCCGTGCCTGGAGCTACGGATGCCGGTAGTAGCGTTTCAGCAGAGATGATGGAGGCTGAACAGAGCAGGACAGAGCAGGGGGAGGCCGGTATGGGGAGATCTCAGCAGGATGCAGAGTGTCCGGTTTTACATGAGGCTGATTTATTAAACGTCAGACCCGACAGTGAGATAGAGGAGGTGATGAAATCGGATGGTTGTTACGGTAACAGTGTGACTGACATGGAGTATAACTCTGACAGCGCCTCTGTAGCAGACAGTATTTCTCAGAGTGAGGAACTGTACTCACTCGCTCGAGGAAATCAGTAACTTTCTGGATGAGACCTTTGGTAAAAAAGTGAATGTTAAAGATTATTTTCCTGATGTTGAAAAGTTTATTAAGTCAGTTACTACTCTTCAAAGAGCGGTTGATACAGACTTACTGGATGGAAAGAAACGTTATTGTTTAAAGAAGCATGTTACTAGTCTGAAGAAAGGTCTAAAAGAATCCAAAAGTAGAATGGTAAAGAAAATGAAGCTCATAAAATAAAAGTTTTCAATGACTGCACAACATCAGGTGTTTCATCTCTGCTGGTTCTATCTGTCTGGTTCTTTACCGCTCTGTCTCTCATCTCTTCACATGCAGGGTTTCAGAGTAGCCTCTTTAAATGTAAATGGGGGAAGAGATGCACAGAAAAGAGCTTTATTAACTGAAGTAATGAGGCAAAAAAGAGTAGATGTCATTTTACTACAGGAAACAATGATAATTTAAATGAAGTGGACTGGGATCTGTGGTGGGAAGGGCAGTATGTTCTTAGCCATGGGACGAATTTTAGTGCATTGGTTGCTATTTTTCGATATAAACATCATGTCAAGCACAGAGTTAGTGAAAGGCAGAGTTCTCATGGTGAAAGCTGAAATACAGGATTTTACCTTTAGTTTATGCACCAAACCAAGGCTCTAAGCATGAAGGGGTGTTTAACTTATTAAAGGGAAAATTAAATAGCAGTGATCCAGGGGAGTGTGTTTTAATGGGGCGAGACTGGAACTGTTGCACAGATTTTATTTTAGACAGAACTGGAGAAGAGATGCACATTCAGTCCTCCTCCATTTTATCTAATGTATTAAAGAATGCTGATCTGGTTGATGTGTGGAGGATGAAGCAACCTTCAGTTATCAGGATTAAGATATCTGATGGCAGAGTCAGTGCAGCAAGATTAGACAGATTTTATATCTCTGCTACTTTTACCTCAAGAGGAGGTAAAAGAGGAAGGAGAGACTGTCAGATCTCTCCTGTTGCTTCTACAGGCCATCATTTAGTTTTAATGGAGCTTTTTTTTTTTATCTCCCACTGGAAAACCAAAGTCCGTTTGGCATTTTAATGGTAAATTATTACACGATTTTAATTTTTGTGAAAATTTTAAACTATTTTGGACCTACTGGAGATCTGGGAAAAACACCTTTACTTACTGAGTGGTGGGAGGTAGGAAAGGCTCAAATTAGAGTTTTCTGTCAGCAGTACTCATCCTATTCCACAACAAAAATCAAGAGAGCTGTCCAGAAACTGGAAAAAGAAATAAGGGACTTGGAAAATCTCTCCATTTCACAGACTGGTCAGCAAAAAAACGATGAACTGAACTTCAAAAGACAGGAACTCAGCTCTCTCCTGCAGGACAGAGCTAAAGGAGCATTAGTCCAAGCACGTTTTACCAAACTTCAAGACATGGATGCACCAACATCTTTCTTTTTTAACTTGGAGAAATCTGTGGTTCAGAAGAAACAAATGATCTGTCTTCGTCTCCCTAATGGAAGCATTACCACAGACCCAGCTGAGATGAGGAAGCTTGCAGTGGACTTTTATACAGAACTGTTCAGAGCAGACAACTGCGATATGAACTCTGCTGCAGAGCTTCTGCAGGGTCTTCCACAACTGAGCTCAGAGGATCAAGATCAACTGAACACAGATATCACCTTGGATGAACTGATTGCTGTGGTGTCTCAGATGGCACCAGGCAAGGCTCCAGGACTAGATGGTCTTCTTCAGACTCTTTTAAACACTTCTGGACAATACTGGGACGGGACCTGAAGGATCCGGATTGCGCTGAACTGGGAGATAGTAAATCTCTGGAGTGGAAGTCTGGGGCGGATCATGACAGAGCTGCCCTGTGCCAGTTCGGAGAGGGATCAGACAGGGCTGCCCCATCTCAGGCCAGCTTTTCAGCATTGCTATTGAACCTCTCCTGTGTAGGCTGAGGAGCAGGTTACAAGGTTTATGTCTCCCAGAGCTGGCTCAGAGCCACTCTGTAGCTGTATCAGCTTATGCAGACGATGTTAATGTTTTTATCCAAGATCAGAGAGATACCCAAGAACTCAAAGAAAGCCTGGCAGTGTATGAAAAAGCTTCCTCCGCCAAAGTAAATTGGGACAAATGTGAAGTCTGCTTGATAGGTCAGTGGGGCGTAAGAGACATCCCTGATCTTCCTGGGAACCTAAGGTGGGGGAAAAGAGGCATCAAAGTTCTAGGAGTGTACCTAGGGTGTGAGGACTTCCAAAAGCAGAACTGGGAGGGAGTGCTGGAGAAAGTGGATGCCAGGTTGTCTAATTGGAAATGGTTGCTTCCTCAGCTGTCCTAAAGGGGAAGAGTTCTGATAGCTAATAACCTGGTCGCCTCTTCTCTTTGGCATAGACTGATCGTCTTAGTGCCACCACCAGGCCTCGTGAAGGATGTACAGTGGCTCTTGGTGAACTTCTTCTGGTCGAGTCAACATTGGCTGGAGGCACCGGTTCTCTACCTTCCTGTAGCAGAGGGAGGACACAGTCTTATGGACATCCTCTCAAGACTCACTGCTTTCAGACTGCAGACGGCATGGAGGCTACTGTATGGTTCTGGCTATTGCTGGCTGACCTCTGCTCAGCTGCTTCTGAGGAAGGCCAGCCGGCTGGGACTGGCCAAACAGCTGTTTCTCTTAAAATCCTCTGAAGTTGGCCTGACTGGAATAACACCTTTCTATAACTCAGTGCTTGAAGCATGGAGGACGTTCAAGTTCACAAGGCCCGCTGACCCCAGACCTGGAACGTGGATCTTTGAGGAGCCACTGTTCCACAATGACTTCTTTACATCTACTACGCTTTCCTCCACATCGTTAAGAGCCAAGTTTGTTGAGGTTGGCATTGTTAAACTTGGCCATTTTATAAGAACATCTCCGGAAAGCCTTGGCAGAGTCATTAACATCAGGTCTTCCAGAGTGCTGAGGAAGATAGTGAAGGTCTGGGAGTCCCTGACTGTATCGCTGAGGGTATACGCCCAAAACTGTTCCCTAATTGACCAATGGCATGAGGCTCAGGACTACATATTTCCCGCACTAAGCGTCAGGCCTGCTGTTGAGGAGTGGCGAGAGGAGAGCGGGCTGCTTCTGCCCCTGAAAACACCAATGCTGGGCAACTTCAGCTCTTGCGGGAAGAAACAGCTCTACAGCTGTGTGAAGATACTGAACTTCCGCTCTCTGGCCGAAGTCAGGGAGTCGAGGTGGACCCAGGTTTTTACTTCAGACTGCACCCCTAAAGGCTGCTGGCGGATTTTATACAAGCCTCCTGTTGAAAAACGGACGGCTGACCTCCAGTGGAGGATTATCCATGGAGCAATAGCTACAAACAGACACAAGGCTCACCGGGGTCCAAGCACTGGGGAGGGATGTCCCTTTTGTAACTAACCAGAAACATGAGAACACTTAGTGTCTCTTTGTCCTCGCTTAGTGGGTCTGTTTAGGATACTGAGAGAGTGGGTGGAAAATTTGGGGGAGAAATTTTCTGTTCATTTGTTTATCTTTGGGCCAAAATACACAATCAAAAAAAGACAGACTCTGGTTTTAATTAATCTTCTACTTGGAAGTGCAAAATTAGCAATATGAAAGACCAGGAAAAACCAGATGCAAGGCCGAGGTTGGACTGATGTGGTGCAGAGCTTGAAAGGGTCAGTTATAGCTCGTCTCTGAGTTGAACATGCTTTTTACAAACTGACCAACAACTTGGACACTTTTATACAGTGCTCAGCGTAAATGAGTACACCCCCTTTGAAAAGTAACATTTTAAACAATATCTCAATGAACACAAACAATTTCCAAAATGTTGACAAGACAAAGTTTAATATAACATCTGTTTAACTTATAACGGGAAAGTAAGGTTAATAATATAAACTTAGATCACACATTTTTTCAGTTTTACTCAAATTAGGGTGGTGCAAAAATGAGTACACCCCACGACAAAACCTACTACATCTAGTACTTTGTATGGCCTCCATGATTTTTAATGACAGCACCAAGTCTTCTAGGTGTGGAATGAACAAGTTGGCGACATTTTGCAACATCAATCTTTTTCCATTCTTCAACAATGACCTCTTTTAGTGACTGGATGCTGGATGGAGAGTGATGCTCAACTTGTCTCTTCAGAATTCCCCATAGGTGTTCGATTGGGTTCAGATCAGGAGACATACTTGGCCACTGAATCACTTTCACCCTGTTCTTCTTCAGAAATCCAACAGTGGCCTTAGATGTGTGTTTAGTCATGTTGGAAAAGTGCACAACGACCAAGGGCATGGAGTGATGGTAGCATCTTCTCTTTCAGTATAGAGCAATATATCTGTGAATTCATGATGCCATCAATGAAATGCAGCTCCCCGACACCAGCAGCACTCATGCAGCCCCACATAACTGCCACCACCATGTTTCACTGTAGGCACCAGGCATTTTTCTTTGTACTCCTCACCTTTGCGACGTCATACAGTTTTGAAGCCATCAGTTCCAAAAACATTTATCTTGGTCTCATCACTCCAGTAGTCTTCATCTTTGTCAGCATGGGCCCTGGCAAACTCTAGGTGGGCTTTTTTGTGCCTGGGCTTTAGGAGAGGCTTCTTTCGTGGACAGCATCCATGCATGCCATTCCTCTGCAGTGTACACCGTATTGCGTCACAGGAAATAGTCACCCCAGTTTGGCTTTCTTTATCTTTAGATAACTGCAGTGAACTTGCATGCCGATTTTCTCCAACCCTTCTCATCAGAAGATGCTCCTGTCGAGGTGTTAACTTCCGTGGACAACCTGGACGTCTCTGTGAGACGGTTGCAGTTCCATCTTTCTTAAATTTTTGTACCACTTTTGCTACAGTATTCTGACTGATAAGTAAAGCTTTGCTGATCTTCTTGTAGCCTTCACCTTTGTGGTGTAAATAAATTATTTTCTTTGGGGAATTCTGAAGAGACAAGTTGAGCATCACTCTCCATCCAGCATCCAGTCACTAAAAGAGGTCATTGTTGAAGAATGGAAAAAGATTGATGTTGGAAAATGTCATCAACTTGTTCATTCCATGCCAAGAAGACTTGGTGCTGTCATTAAAAATCATGGAGGCCATACAGAGTACTGGATGTAGTAGTTTTTGTTGTGGGGTGTACTCATTTTTGCACCACCCTAATTTGAATAAAACTAAAAAATGTGTAATCTAAGTTATATTATTAACCTTACTTTCATGTTATAAGTTAAACAGATGTCATATTAAACTTTGTCTTGTCAACATTTTGGAAATTGTGTTCACTGAGATATTGTTTAAAATGTTACTTTTCAAAGGGGGTATACTCATTTACGCTGAGCACTGTAGATTTGTGGGGTATTAGACAGGTTTTATGTTCACTTGAAGGGGATTTTGAACTTTTTTGTTTTTTATTTTTATTTTTATTTTTTTTATTACATATGGTGCATGACATTTGTGTGCATGACATTTCTTTTTATAAAGAAAGGTCCTTGTGTAATGGATTTGATGAGTTGTAGTAATGAATGTTTACAAATGCACCTTTTCTTCTATATTTTTATTAAGTTTTACTTTCAGTAGATAAGAGCACAAATGGAACATTGAAGTAATTAAAGATGTTTTTAAAAGTCAAAGTCTCTTTATCTCTCTCTCTCTCTCTCTCTCTCTCCCTCCTTGAATTTTCCCCCCAGTTTTCCCGAAGGTTCTGTCTCTGTTAATGATGCACGCACTGTAAGACTCTGTGTCCTGATTATCTTTTCGTGTCATTTCTGATGTGTTATCGGAGTGACTGTTTCATGCTGTGAGAGTAATCACAGGTGTTTCTGCGTCAGGTTTGTGCCGATTTATCGAGGGCCAAGTCACACATTTAAGGTTCAGCGTTTGAGTGAATTAAGCCGCTACAGGTTCAGGATCCAGGCCGTGAGCGAGGCAGGAGAAGGTCCTTTCTCTGAGATCTACTCCTTCACCACGACCAAGTCTGTTCCTCCTACACTGAAAGGTACGTAGGAGAATTACTCTGAAGTGTGTTTAGGTTTTCAGCCATATGATTATAACAAATATAACCACAGTGTAAAAATGTCCTCATGCAGCTATTAAACACACTGATGCAAATAATCTGTAGTTCACTGAAACACACAATAAACAGTGTTCATGTTTATTAATGGTAGTAAATCTCGTCCTCTGCATCGTTAATCAGCTCAGTTAGTCAGTTTATTCAGAATCAACACTTCTTATCATCATTATTCCCAGTAATGCTAAATCGAAACTAAACTACATTATAAATAAATAGAAATAAATATAATATCAAGATTGTGAATAAATATAGAATTATGGCACTACAATACAACGAGTTAGTGTTGAGATTGTGATTTATGGTCCCAGATTCATTAGAAATTGATCAGTTTTATCAATATTGCAGTTGATGTCTGTAAAATTAATTGATGAAGTTAAAAATGGTCTTAATTAATAATAAGTTAATAAGAAATAAGGGATTTGTGAAAATGTTGAATGTTGCATCGTAAAAAATGGAAAATATTGAATTCCTAAATGTAAATATGGTATAAATTGTGGGCGTGTAAATTTTTTTTTTTTTTTTACTACATCTACGGTTATTCATGAAGCACACTGCAGTTATGTATCTGTATAAATATTTTCCTGAAGCAGAGAAACAGTTTGAGATGGAAATATGTTCTGAATTATTAATGTGAGGTTTTATAAGGTTTTATGAGCTACTGATGGATAATGTTGCTTTCTTTTTAAATAAATGATAAATTTATGCATGAAAGATGAGAAATGTGGCCATTAACTGAAAGGAAAGAGAGAGACGTTACTCAGTGCTCGTGCTCTCTGCCCCGCTCACTGTTTTAAAAGTGTTTTTCTGCAAAGAGCAGATGGAAATGTACAGCAGTGAGAATACGCTTTGGAGAAACTTTAACATTACATCTATGTTTACATGCAAACATGGCCACTGGGTCTGACCTCCTCACTCCTTTCTCATGAATGACTGAATGGTGTGTGGACATGCTGTTGTCTATGTGGACAGATTTAGACTCTGCACAGGTTGTGAAATTCAGATTCAGTCAGATTTTAATGTCAGTTCCCAGTTCCTGCCGTGTTATCGGCTTCCTGTAGGTCAGCAGTTAGTCACTGTAGGTTTTAACTCCCTGATCTAGTCGTGTCTCTCACATGGACACTGTGTGTGTGTGTGTGTGTGTGTGTGTGTGTTTCCTCTCTGCAGCTCCTCGAGTGTCTCAGCTGGAGGGAAATGCGTGTGAGGTGAGCTGGGAAAGCGTCCCGCCCATGAGAGGAGACCGAATCACTTACGTGCTCCAGGTGCTGGGTGGCAGAGAGTCCGAGTACAGACAGGTACACAGTCACTCTCAATGGCTCTCGCACACGTTTACACGGCTGTCTTTTCAGCCAAAACGTTATTTCTGACATCATAACAGAGCAGTACATCTAAACTCATCAGGTTGAACATTATAAAGAGCTTCACTCCGACTAATAACACCAGTGTTACTGATATAAACACACACACAAATATTCACACACACCTTACACTTCACACCTTGTAATTGAGCTTTAGTTTACAGACCTGACAGTCCTTGGGTGTGTTAATAAAAACAGAGACGTTGAGATGCAGCTGCAGCTTTGACTGGGTGAAAAAGTTTCTGGATGGAATCATTATAGGGGTCATCAAATTACTGGAACATAAAATTTTAAGATCAGGATCATTCATTTGTAAAGTGGAAGCAACAACAACAATAAAAATAGGTACCCTATGGGTACATGTGGCTGCTTATAAATAAAAGTGTTTTCTGATCCCATGTCCATACAGTAAATACGGCATATGTATCAATGATACTCGCCTCATCTCTTGTAAGCATCACCAAGCTGTGAGCAGCATCAAGGTTTGTAGTATTTTGGTTACCAATTTTGTTTACTGTGTTTTGTTCAAAATACAGTGCTGTGAACTCGATCCATTTTCAAAATAGTAAGAAAGCACTTGTTCATGAATTGTCTTAGAAGCATTATTTAGTACTAATGAGCACATTTTGTTTCGCAAGTGTAGTGTAAAGACTCTAAAATAAAAAATAAAATTAAAGCGAATAGCAGAAGTTTGATATCGGCTTCTCAATCTATCTGCCAAAAAGCTAAAAAAAACTTACAAAACCTTTCATTTGACCTTTCAGAAGGACCAAACAGAAGTTGTGATAATCAAAAGGTCAATTTTCTTAAAATAAACACCACTTACTTGATATCGAATCAGTAGCCTTGGCGAACCACGAGGTGAATTTCGTTTATCTTTTTATCTGCCGATTATCTTCCGATACTACGAAGTTATAACGAGGTTTCTCTTGTTTCATTTCTGGTTCTGATTGGCTATCAAGAAGTAGAACGGGTAATCGAACTTGATCAGGATAAGTGCTGATTGGTTACGATGTTTCACTATTGTTACACTCATTCTTACATTCTTACAACACGATGACATAATGGCTACTGCCTCGCTTCACCTCTTTGAGGCAGTAGCCACAATAATAATAATAATAATAATAATAATTAGTACATTTAAATTCCAACAGTATTCTAACAATGTTTTGGCACCCCATACACACACTGACATGCCCAAAATGTTAAATCCTCTTTGGTTTTATTAGAATTAAAATAATTAATAAATAATATAAATAATTTAAGATTTAAAAAGAATTAATATTAATTGAGAATGAAATATTTCACTGGACTCTTTACGTTTCTATGCATTACGGACCAGTCACAGTATTTCCCTGAGATCTGTACGTCATGTTTGTTTGTGAAGAAGAGACACGTGAGGTGTGTGAGCACGGTGAAAACGTTTCTTGGAAATCTTTGTGAACGTAGACGGTGGTTCAGTTTGTTGGTCCATGATAGCAGCCTAATCATGTCTCATTTTGAGAATCCATTAACTCACATTAGGACAAACACACACTTGCTCTGCGGTGAAACGAAGAGTTCAGTAAAATCTGAGAGGTCGCTTTATTCCCTCAACTCTGAGGCAAACCGAATAAACATGCAGAATGACTCAGTGTGGAGATAACACACAGAGTGAAGCGTGCTGGTGACTTGTGTGTGTGTGTGTGTGTGTGTGAGATTATAAATGCGCAGGTCATTTTTAGCTCTCAGTAACTAATCCATACTCGTCTCTCTGCATGACTCCTGTTCTTATAAAATTACTCTTTAAACGGCTCTGAGTTAAAAACTGTGTGCAGCATCAGAGCGAAACACAGCGAGCTTAAAGTGAACGAATAAAAGGACAAGCGGAAGGAAGGGGTGAGGAAAGAGAGATCAGGGAAAGAAAGAAGAGAAGAGAAAATACATGAGAAAGAAAGGAAAAATGGAAGAGAGAGATAAATAAGGAAAGGAAGAGAAAGAAAGGAAGGAAATTTGAGATCAGAGAGAGAATGGAACAAAAAGAATAAAAACAAAATAAAGGAAAGAATGAACAAAAGGATGAATGAAAGAATAAAGGAGTGAAGAAAACACATGCAGGAACAACCCAGGAACAAGACACAAGCAGATTAACACAAGAAAGAACAAGAGAATGAACGAAAGAAGAAGTCTGTGGTTGTGGAACTCTCAATAGACAAGTTAGTGTAGAGATTTCTGTAGTGTGTGTGTGTGTGTGTGTGTGTGTGTGTGTGTGTGTAAAAGTGAAAGGTTGTTAATTGTCGCTGGTCAGTGATGTTGTTCCTGACGCGTCATGTCAACCTCATGGGAGCTGAGAGGGAGAGATTACACACATCTGTCCTTGTCACTGCTCTCTCTCTCTCACACACACACACACACACAACAGAAGTTTAGCATGTCTGGGTTCTCAGATGTTCCTTTATAATATTCAGCTCCACGTCATTCCTTTTTAAATTATTTTCTGTTTTTACTCTTTGTTTACTCTGTTGTTGTCTTGTTGTCACGTCTTCTTGTAAACATGGGAGAATGAAGCCGGATCGCCCCTCCTGGGGTTTTAGAAAAATGAAGCTGTGCTTTCCAGTGAAGCATAAAGAAAAACCCGTTACACTCAGCACTCTGACTTTCCCCCTCACCGTCACTGCACACTGTCTGACGCTTTCTGTGGATTAGAAATGAAATGAGAGACATTTCCACATCTCTGTCTCAGACAGGGTCCATGTGGACACTACAGTGAAGGGCAGCCGCGTCATTAAACATTTAAAACACACAACAATAAAACACACACACCACTCCAGTCACAGTGTTGAGAGGAATTCTCAGCCTTCTCTTCTTGTCTCACAGACACGACTCGGATCTCAGATCTGTCTGATCTATTAGCTGTATCTGGTCTAGGAGCACACAGAAGGGACTCAGGTTTGACTCCAAAAGATCAGGTTTTTGTGTCCACACATTCATAAAAATAATTAGATCTGTGTCACATTAAGGCAGAACATCAGATGTATCCTGCGTTCACAAATCTGTTCTTCTTGGACTTTTATCCAAATTTCCAACACTGCAGTGATGCAGTAAAAAGTAGTTCTGGTTACTTTCGACTTTCCTGAAGGTTTTGTGGAATCCATACGCCATCAGAGTCACACAGCTCCCACATTCCTCCCTGTGAAAATGTAGCTCTGAAAGGCTTGAACACGTTTACAGCTTCATTTCCACACAAACCGCTTTAACTGCAGACGTTCCAGGGTTCGGTTTCAGATCAGAGTTGTAAGATCCAAGAGTGGACTTTTACTCTGGGTGAGTTTGGAGTAAACAGCTTCTCGGTTCTTTTCTTAGTGAAAGGAAATGAGTTCCACTGAACAGAAAAACACGGGAGACTTTGTGCTGAATGAGACAGTGGCATAACGTTCTCTTCCTGCTGTTCTGTCCTCAGGTGTACAAGGGTGAGGACACGGTCTTCCAGCTGTTCGGCCTGCAGTGGAACACGGACTACCGTCTGCGTGTGTTTGTGTGCAGACGCTGTGCAGACACCTCACAGGAGCTGTGCGGATCCTTCAGCCCGTCCACTCACTTCTGTCCTCGCCGCACTGTCTCATCTCTCAGCGTGGACACGGGACCTGCCGCCTCGTCCTCTGGGAAAAAGCTCACAGACGAACAGTTCGCCAGCATCATCGTAGTGGGCGTGGCCTCGCTCTCCATCTTCATCGCTTACCTGCTCCAGCTTCTCATATGAGATGAAGAGACGTGAATCGAGCGAGACTAAAACCAGCGTTTCAGAAAAACCTTCTGTCTTTTTATATTCACTTCCTGCTTGTTTTTTTGTCTGTCGCTTTTTATATGTTTAAACTTTGTTTCTTTGTTGCACAAATTTTTAAACTACAAACTTTACGTAAAGTGATAAATGAAAGTATTTTTTATATGTCCTCCAAGTTTTTTTTTTTAAAGAACATTTTCTACATAAGAGCGTTGTTTGCTAGGCCCCTGAGCAGTTTCATATTAAGCATTAAAATGATTTCATATTTTTATATTTTTTACAAAGTGTTTATGTGATACAGCTTTAACACATCAGACGTGATGTCATGTCCTTTATATTGTTTATTTTAGACGTGCTAAATCAGTTAGCTTCAGCGTCAACACTAAAGCAGTAGTCTGAATGATTACACTCATATTAAACACAGTCACCTTTTTAAACTGAAGCATTTTTACTGTAAAGAGAGAAAGTAGAAGTGTATAAATTACAGGTACAAACGAGAGTCACGTCTCGTAGTAACGTTGAGGCCGTTGTATTTATTGTGCCCATTAATGAACGCTCTTTAATGTCTAATCACAGTTACTGAGACTCAGTCAGACGTTTATTTACAGCTCTGTCACTGATTTTTCTCTGAAGTCGTACAGAAGTGTAAAAGGGAAAGCAGACTTCATTTATTATTATTATTATTATTATTATGTCCTTATCAGCAAAAGCAGCCTCCTGTTGGCCAAAGACTTCTTGTTTTATTCTCACTGGCGTCTTAACAGCAAACTGAAGTGTGAATGTACGACGCTCAGGGACTGAAGTGCCCCGATCTCTGTTCAGTAAAACTGCCGGTGTGAGAGATTTCCTTCTGAGCACAAAGACATTTTTTGAAATCACATTTCACCCTTTTTGCTATTTCAGAATTTCCTCGTAGCATTGTTTAACGTCTTTAGCTGAGACTACGTTAATGTAGTACAAGAAAAATGTTTACTAGTTCAATCAGACCTTAACCAAAGTTAGCGAGTGAGCTAGCTTGTTAGGTTTATTTATACTATATATTGCATACAGTACTTTATAATGCAAATCACAGTGCAATCTTTCGTTTATTTATTTCTTTAAAAAAAAGAAAATGAACTGTCATATTCAATATTTTCCTCATGTAGCATGTCTTTTTTTTTGGTTATGATGATTTTTTTTTTAAATATAGAGCAATAATCTTTAATATTAACCATTTTTTTCTTTTGGATATGTGTATTGTTCAGTCATACGATGTTTTTACTCGAACTTGTGTCTGATTTAATTCAACAAATGCTGATTTCTGTCCTACAGTCTACCAGTTTATTATTTCTTCTCCAATCAGCAAGTTAAAGCCAATGCTTGTCCTAATATATATATATATATATATATATATATATATATATATATATATATATATATATATAACTTTAATTTTCTCTCTCTCTCTCTCTGTCTGTCTGTCTTTTGAATACCGAGTCCGTCTCCACCGCTCATGCATTAGGGACAGCATTCCATTCCATTTTTTTGAAGAGGTGCGACATGACGGTGTGAGACGACATCATAATGAGATGTAAAACTTGAAGTGGAAACACTTGAACACTTTTCATTTCATTCATTTTTGCCCCCAAAAATCCAAACTCACGTTAAAAAAAACAAGTTTGAAAGTTTTCAGGTCATTAATTTAAAGTTTTTATGGGATCCTGATTAAAAGCCCATCACTGACGAGCTCGATGAGAATCATTCCACTCTGTCAGAAATATAATCATGTCACATTTATTGTTGTAAATTATAATCATAGGCATTATAAAAAACCCTACCATATCAGTTTAATGTATAGAGTTGAAGTCATACCCTTTGTATTTAAGATGATTATGTATCTGTAGCATATATGTAATATATTTATACACAATAAATTTTAAACATTTCTGAATATGAATTAATATGTTTGTTTTGTCATATTTTTACCACACATCTGGCACCAAAATGTAAAACTCCAAATTTCTCAAAATACAAAAACACATTTACTGATGCCTTTTTTTTTTTACAGAAATACTATTTCGCTACTGATATTTTTTGTCATAAAAGCTTCAGCTCACACACATAAACACACAAGTCTTACAAACAGTTAAACAAACAGCAAACGAACGGAACACGTTTAACCACAAATTTACTGCATTGTCCAAGGCATCATTTTAAAGAAAATGTGAAGATGACGTTTCGTGAGTTTTAAAGAAAATGGACTTTTAAGAAAAATAAACATTGGAAGCTAAAATATTTGCTGATTATTTTTCCCTTTAAAACTGTGTCAGTTGTCTCGTGTTGGAGAACCTTCACAGTTCACTTACATCTTCTGAAAAGGGGGGGGGGAGGATAATTTGGATGATTTAAGAGTAATTTATAGTTGGAACCTTTCCAGAAAAGGAAACTCTCTGTTCTAGGGTTCTACACAGAACCTTTCCAGATGTACACAATGAACAGCCTTGAATGTAATGTAAAAATAAAATTGAAGGTGCCAAGACTTTTGCACAGTGCTGTAGAGATACCATGAGCTGAGTGTTTTTTATTTCACATGTTTAAGCAGAACAGATGTGTGTTTTGTATTTGAACAGATGTGTGATTGGTCAGGACGTGTGATGTTTAATCAGGCAGCACGACTGTATTTCCCCGCTGTAGGGTACAACGTGCACAGCGCTCATCTACAGTGCTGTTTCTGTCCTCCAGTAACTCACAAAGGTTTAAGGCATTTTTGTGGAGATGCATATAAACTCTACATACATGACAAACTATTTTAGCAAAAAAATCTCCATACGAAAAGAAACACTCTGATGTAATATCCTGTGGCTTTCTTCCAGTCAGTTTGATGGCTTTAGTGAAGGCCGATATCTGATAAACCTGCAGTGATAGATCTGATATATATGTATACAGGGTTAGTCAAAATTATGTCAACATTTAAACGGTAGAAACCATTTATTCACAAAACATACATCATGCTGTATGTGCAAGATGATTTGCAGGACGGTCTCAACCTGTTCACCATCATGTTCAACACACAAAAACCAGCAAGCAACAGTACCATTTAAAGAATAATAAAAATAATCCATTAGTGTTAACAGAATTTTGACTAACCCTGTATATATATTTCAAAAGTGTCTGAAACAAAGAGACTCGTGCGAATGCACAGAAAAGTCACACAATTAGCTGTTCAGGTTTTTAAGATAAAATACAGATAAACGGTTTCAGTAATTATACAGTTTTCAACTCGATTAACGTTCTGAGTCTCATCTATCACCTCTCACACCACTTTAAAAAGCATGAAGGCTCAAAAGGGTTTGTGTATAAATCCTCTCGCCTCCACAGGAACCTCTCGTCCCTCAGAGCAGAACCCACTCCTTCTCTGTCATGTGGTTCCACTGGACTCGTTCCACACTGTGCAGTTCTCAGAATTCAACACAGTCGACTTTGAACGCTCCTGAGTGCACCTCATTCCGAACAGCCTGCAGGCCATGATCCTGTACTTCTTGGACATGATGTTGTAGAGAATGGGGTTGATGGCAGCATTGAAATAAAACAGAATGAAGGAGACGAGGTTGCAGTACTCACTGATTTGAGTAATTAGTGGAGAGTTGGCTTCAGATGACTTGGAGAACAGATAGCGGCCCAAGTGGAACGGCAGCCAACAGAGAACAAATGTAAAGACGATCATGGCTGTGAGGAGGACATGGAGAGGAAACGTTAGAGGACTCTGTTCATAACAAGGAAAATTCATATTAACCACAAAGAACCACAAGAACTTCAGAATATTTCAGAATCTCACTCCGTAAATATAACAGTGTAAATATAATAATAGTGATGAGGTATGTTTATATCATGCCACTCACAATCCCAAGGTCATGTTACATGGGGAAAGGGGGGAGGAGGGTGGTACAGACAGCAGTAAAGGAGGAAGAGAAGTGTTCACTGGGTAGAAAAGTCTTTAATTTGGATCTAAAAGTAGAGAAAAAAGAGCAGTCACAGAGAGACTGAGGAAGAACATTCTGGAGTTTGGGGGCCATGACACTGAAGGAGCTGCCCCCCAGGGTGGAAAGTCTGGCGCATGAGACAGCAGGGAGATTATTGGTCAAAGACCAATAATGGTACAGGTACGGGTGAGACCTGGTACGGGTGAGAACTTTAGCTGCAGACTTCTGAATATACTAAAGCTTCTATGGGGACTTTGCTGGGAGGCTGATGAAGAGAGAATTGCAATAATCAGTATGAAGCATAAACCAGAGTTTGTCCATCATTATCAGTCAGGAACGTGTGAAGATGCACAGTGTTACAGAGGTGAAAGAAAGCAAGTTTGATCTCATCTCATCTCATTATCTCTAGCCGCTTTATCCTTCTACAGGGTCGCAGGCAAGCTGGAGCCTATCCCAACTGACTACGGGCAAAAGGTGGGGTACACCCTGGACAAGTCGCCAGGTTATCACAGGGCTGACACATAGACAACCATTCACACTCACACCTACGGTCAATTTAGAGTCACCAGTTAACCTAACCTGCATGTCCTTGGACTGTGGGGGAAACCGGAGCACCCGGAGGAAACCCACGCGGACAACATGCAAACTCCACACAGAAAGGCCCTCGCCGGCCCCGGGGCTCGAACCCAGGACCTTCTTGCTGTGAGGCGACAGCGCTAACCACTACACCACCGTGCCGCCCCAGCAAGTTTGATATGTAGATCAAATGAAACACCAGCAGACAGGACGAGATCATCGTCAAGACGCAGAAGAGCGTCTCGGTGAAGTGTACAGAAACCAGACTGAAGTGGTTTGTAGAGTGCGCTATCATAAAGAAAAGGATGAAGTTGTGGCGCTGCCTCTCTTTCCATCTCTCAGAAAGGAAGATTGGAGAAAGGTCTGTAACTGGGAAGAGATGCTGGACCCAGCTCAGGTTTCTTCAGGACAGGGGTAACTGCAGCAGTTTGAGGGCAGGAGGGATAGAGCCAGAGGAGAGACATGTGTTCATGGCAACAGGAGTATTGATTACAGATGAACATACCTTCAGTAGAGGGGCGTGGTCCAGCTGACAGGCAGGGTAACTGTTACGTTTTTGTCTTTTTCTATTTGTTGTACTTGTGTGTATTTTTGCTTCATGGCTTTTACACACTGTCTGTCTGTCTGTACATACTGTATTTATTCCCTGTAGAGCACTCAGAGGCGATTCTAGAGTCTGTTGTGGCCCCAAGCAAAAATTTCCAGGGGGCCCTTCTGACCAGTGTTCATCACCAATATGTTATAAATCAGGGCTTTTCAAAGTGTGGGGCACGCCTCCCCGGGGGGGGGGGGGGGGGGGGGGGGGGGGGGGGCAACGTGAGGAAAATGTGGACATTTAGCGAACTTCAGCTAGCCTTTGCCAGAGACAAAATGGATCGATTTTTAGTACCTAAAGTTACACTAAAAAATAATGGGGCCAGTACTGGTTCTTCAGGGCGATGCCATAGAAGAACCTTTTTCAGGGCTTCAAAGAACCGTTCATGCAACAGTTCTTTAAAGAACCATTTAAACCATTTGTTTGAGCAGTGAAGACAGATTTGTGTAAACATAGCCTATGTGCATTGACCAGCAAATGGTAAGAGAATGCCAGGCTCTGAAGAACCATTTCCAATGTGAAGAACCTTTCGCATAATGTAATGGTTCATCACAGAGTTTTGACTCTCCATGGAACCATCCAGAGATTTAAAGAACCACTGAAGCACCTTTATTTTTTAGAGTGTACAGTGAGTGAGGAGACAGATTCTGGGCCAAGCAAAAAAAGAAGGAAATATGACCATGATTATTTAAAGTTTGGATTTTCATGGACTGGATCTGAAGATGCTCCACTGCCACAGTGTGTTGTCTGCCATGAGATGTTTTAAAAAAGCACAGATGCTTAAAATGTGTAAAAAAAAAAAAAGATGTTTTAAAAAAGCACAGATGTTTAAAATGTGTAAAAAAAAAAGATGTTTTAAAAAGCACAGATGTTTAAAATGTGTAAAAAAGATGTTTTAAAAAGCACAGATGTTTAAAATGTGTAAAAAAGATGTTTTAAAAAGCACAGATGTTTAAAATGTGTAAAAAAGAGGTTTTAAAAAAGCACAGATGTTTAAAATGTGTAAAAAAAGATGTTTTAAAAAGCACAGATGTTTAAGATGTGTAAAAAAAGATGTTTTAAAAAGCACAGATGTTTAAAATGTGTAAAAAAAAAGATGTTTTAAAAAGCACATATGTTTAAAATGTGTAAAAAAGAGGTTTTAAAAAAGCACAGATGTTTTAAAATGTGTAAAAAAAAAGATGTTTTAAAAAGCACAGATGTATAAAATGTGTAAAAAAAAAAGAGGTTTTAAAAATTAATTTTTTTATTGTTTTATTGTTTTATGTTTAAAATTAAAAAAAATAAAAATGTGTACAACAACCATTTTTTAAAAATACGAATGGAACATTAAGTATAGCAACAATAAAAATTGTAGGGGGGGGGGGGGGGGGGGGGGGCGCTGTTATTTATTTGCTCTCTGGGGGGGCTGACTCTCCCACACTTTGAAAACCCCTGTTATAAATAATCTGACACCAACGAAAAATGTATGAAACCAAAGTTTTTAAAATTCCAAATGTGAAAATACAATGGTAAAGAACAAATAACAACAATAAAAAACAAAATAAATAAGCCCTCGGGCCCCGACTCTCGGGGGGGGGGGGGGGGGGGGGGGGCCTGGGCCAGGGGGCCCCAAGCAGTTGCCTGCCTTGCCTGTTCACAAGCTGCACGTCTGAGGGCACTTTGTGAGAGTTTATAAATAAACTTTACTTATTTATTCTGGAGGAAGGATTCGACTTCAGTGACAGAAAGAGAGTGACCAGGTGTGAAACAGTGAAACTAATGTCAGAGCGCGACTGTAACAGTGAAAATGTCAGGTCTAACTGAAACAATGAAAAGCATAACAGTGGAAAAAGTCACAGTGTAAAAGTAAGCGTGAAAATGGACCTCTCACCCAGCATCTTCACCGTCTGTGTGTTGTTCTTGTCCCGACTGGACCCGGGTCCCAGTGGGTTCTTCTTCCTCCTCCACAGAGTGCGGCTGATGAGGCTGTAGAGCACAGTGAGACACAGCACGGGCAGGAAGAAGAACACGCTGGAGATCCACACCATGACGGTGAGCAGCCCGGACCGGATCGCCGACTCGGTCGCTTTGCACTCGTTGGTCTTGTACGGGTTGGTGCCATTTTCGTGCTCGACACCAACCAGAGCAAAGATGGGTCCCGCGCTGCACAGAGCCACGAGCCAGAGCAGCATGATGAGCGCCTTCACGCGCCCTCGGGTCACCAGAACTTTGGCCCGGAGCGGGAAGCAGATGGCCACGTAGCGCTCCACGCTCAGCGCCGTGATGCTCAGCACTGCCGAGTAGGTGCAGCTCTCACTGACGAACTGGAAGAGCTTACACAGATACTCGCCCAGGTTCCAGGGCCGGTAGCGCCACACCCGGTACAGGTCCAGCGGCATGCACAGGAAGATGAGCAGGTCGGACAGCGCCATGCTGCACAGGTACAGGTTCGTGGTGGTCCGCATGTCCTTGTACTTCAAGACCACCAGGATGGTCAGCAGGTTTCCGCTCATCCCAACCAGGAAGAGCAGCGAGCAGGTCACACTTATCCCGGTTAACACTGGCACCGGGTACAGATGGACCGGGTACTCAAAGTCCGAGTCCAAATCCGGTTCTGTTCCGTTGTCCGGCGCGTCGCTGTCGCACACACAGTGGGACGCGTTGGTCCAGTTCGGCATAATGATGCGCTTTCAGCAGCAATCTTCTGTTTCAGAAACCATAAACCAAAAACCCACCTCCGTGTCGCGCTTCAGACGAGTTCGGAAACAAAACCAAAAATAAAATCGAATTTTAATAAAATAAAATAAAAGCTGCGCGAGGATTTCTCTCAGTGCGCAAAGACGCAGAGTTCTCTCTCTCTCTCTCTCTGTGTGTGCGCGCGCCTGTGTGTGTGTGTGTGTGTGTGTGACAGTAAAATACTGAGTTACAACCCCAAAGTTGATTATTTTCTTTTGAAAGCACATTTTATTCCTCTCGTCCCACACCTATTTGTCACAGATTACAGTTTTTGAATGAACATGTCAAACTTGTTATCCGTTTAGAGTTATATTTAATATAACAGAGCACTGGCAAACATGTCACCTCCTGTTCTCAATTTAAGTTCAAATCTAAATTGTCTTTACATTATATTCAGGGGGAAAAAAAAGTTATTTGTTCAAAAATCTGACCGGCACACTTCAGCATCACATGTTCAGATGTGTTTAATCTGCAAACTGCATTCTGAACACACACACACACACACACACACACACAGCCATTCCCAAACATTTCCTGATGATGGATTAAACATACTGCCCTGTGCATAAGTTTTCACTCCCTTCAACTTTTCCACAGTTTGTAGTGCTGCAAAATGGACTTAACTGGGATTTTATGTCAGATATTTTGCTTGCTAATGAAGAATCCCATAATTAGCACCTTTTCTATCAGGAGCCGAATTTATGCAACTGATTTTGTTGCTCTATTTCTCCCCCTAGTGGAAAAACAGAGAGCTCCTTTTTAATCTCAGTTCGATTACATTCCACAAGACGGTTATAATTTACAGCACTAGATTTGAATTTGGGTTGTTTTACAATCAGGGTACAAAGTTTGTGTCACACGGGTCCAAAATTCAAATTGATTCAAACTGGTTCTTGTACCAGTTTTTAAGTGAAGGACAAGTTAAAGAACAGATTTCAGGTAATTTTTTGACATATGTGTATGGTAGTTTTGTGTAATCTGCTATAAGATGGGAGAAACAAATGAAGTGATTCTCGGAGAGGACTTTTTTTTTTTTTGACAATTCAGAATCCACTACTTCCATAGTGCTTTTAAATGTAAGGCTGTAAGCTTTGTGTTAGTTGTCTCTAATATTTATGTCCCAATATCTTGACCACATTTTAGGATGAAAATAATCATTTTAGATATGTTATTTTATATTGAAAAATTAGCTGTCTCGGAGAGGACATTTTTTTTTTACACAATTACATACTAATTTGATCAAAATAGTCTGAAAACTTACTGGCATTCAACATTAAAACTTGTTTCCAATGATATGGAACCAAATATTTGCTTTATGGTATAAAGAATGATTTAAGTGCATCCCTTTTGGAGCTACCTGTGGTCAAAAAAGCACTTTTTCTGAATGACACGAGTAATTTTGTTAAATATGACATATATTGCCATACATTCACCAAAAATAACGTTATCACCAATTTTTTTTTTTGCATGGTAGATAGAGTCATCACAGGGCTACAATAAACAACCAAGTTTATTTAGTCAAGCCTTTTGATATTGAAGATAAGTGTTAAATGTTATTTTTAGCTTGCGTACCCTGATTGTAAAACAACCCATTGCAGTATTTTAATTGTTTCCTCTTTTAACACGCTATTGCTTGTGCATCTGTTTTCATTTGTACATGATCAGACTTTATAAAAATCAGACTTGGTGCGTTTCACTGCTCATTTACACATTGTCAGAGTTGTCGTTTTTACTTGGACATGATTCACGAGTAGAAGTGCGCACTGACCCCTACAGAGTGCTCACTACAGAGGGTGCAGGGTTTTAGCCCTTATGAAAATCTACCATGGTTTACTATGGTTTTACCATGTTTTTTATGTAGTAACCATGATTCTACCATGGTATCTCATGGTTATTCTAAGTACTATGAACCAACCATAGTATTACTATGGTTCATCCATGGTAGTAACCATGGTTCTACTATGGTATTTCATGGTGATTCTAAGTACTATGAACCAACCATAGCATTACTGTGGTTTATCCATAGTACTGCAGTAGCTGTGGTAGCATCATAGTTGTATGTGTAATAGGTCATAGTAACTACGAAATTAGTGTAAAAAGGGATAGTATGGTTTTTAAAAGGATGCACTAACTGTAGTATTACCATGCTTTCGTCCAACAGTCGATGCTGTAGAGAAGGATCTCGATTAACAGCCCAGATACATTAACATTTACTTAGAACCTGAAAATTTAAGTGAACATTGAGGTAAAATGCACCATGGTTTTCATGGTTACCCAAAAAACCATGAAAACCATGAATAACTATAAACCATAGTAAAACCATGGTTAGTTTTCATAGTAAAACCATGGTTAATTTTTGTAAGGGAGGGGATTAGTGATGCTCCTTCAGGATGGAGCTCAGAGCTGTTAGAGTGCAGATGTTCAGGAGGAGGAGGAACTCTGTGTGTGTGCGTGCGTGCGTGTGTGTGTTTACATATAAAGTATTTATATATTTAACTCTTTTAATGAGATGAGAAGAATGTCACTTATAAACTGTACCTCAGGGAGGAGAGAGAGAGAGAGAGAGAGAGAGAGAAAGAGAGAGAGAGTTAATAATATTGGAGGTTTGGTTTAATATTTAAACACATTATGATAAGATAAGATAAGATAAGATAAGATAAGATAAGATAAGATAAGATAAGATAAGATAAGATAGCCTTTTATTATCCCACAAGGGGAAATTTACATTGTTACAGCAGCAAAATATACAAAGAGAAAAAGACAAGGCCGTGAAGGAGTAGTGCAAAAGTACTAAGCATACAAAAAAGGATATATATAAAAGAAATTGTAACAGTTTGTATAGGTGGGTGGAGCACAGAAGGACGGCAGGCCCGAACTGAGTTCACAAAACTCTTTTTACTTGCACTTTTCAGTAGCAAAAAGCACACTCTCCCAGCCACACACATACACACACATAAGTCATCTGGTTGGGGAGAGAGCTCCCGCTGTTCTCGCTCTCTCCTTAAATAGGGCGTGGTCATTGGGAAGACACACAAACACATTAATTAACGACAGGTGTAGTGATTCTGCAACTTACCTTCCCTGACTCCGCCCTCCGGTCACAGACCGATGCTTGACCACGCCCCCGCTGCCACATTCCCCCACCGCCCGACTCAGGCCGGGCGGCCGTCCGGCCTGCAGCCGACTCCCCCCCCCCCCCCCCCCCCCCTTGACGGGAGAGGAAATCCGCCACGACCATCTGCGCCCCCGGCCTGTGGATCACCTTGAAGTTAAAGGGTTGGAGTGCCAGATACCAACGGGTGATCTGCGCGTTGGCATCCTTCATGCGGTGGAGCCACTGGAGGGGTGCGTGGTCCGAACAGAGGGTGAAAGGGCGTCCCAGCAGGTAATAACGGAGGGCGAGGACCGCCCACTTGATTGCCAGGCACTCCTTCTCAATCGTGCTGTAGCACCCCTCACGCACCGACAGCTTACGACTGATATACAGTACTGGGCGATCCTCCCCCTCCACCTCCTGGGACAAAACGGCCCCCAGCCCTCTGTCCGACGCATCCGTCTGTAACATAAAGGGGAGAGAAAAGTCAGGGGAGTGTAAAAATGGCCTCCTACACAGTGCAGCCTTTACCTTAGAAAAAGCCCGCTGGCATTGCTCCGTCCACTGGACCGGATCTGGTGCCCCCTTTTTAGTCAGATCAGTCAGCGGGCTGGTGACATCCGAATAATTAGGTATAAACCTACGATAATAGCCAGCCAGCCCCAGGAACTGTCTCACCCCCTTTTTGGTCTTGGGCCTCGGGCAGGCTGCAATTGCTGCTGTCTTGTTAATTTGGGGACGCACCTGCCCGTTCCCCAAGTGGAAGCCCAGATACCGTACTTCAACCCGCCCAATAGCACACTTCTTCGGGTTGGCCGTGAGACCCGCTCGTGTGACCTCAAAGGGTCCTTGCCACTTGGCGACTAATTTAGAGCTCGATGTGGGCAACAGTACGAGTACTTTATCTCCCGGTGAGAACTCTCTAAGGCGTGTACCCTTGTCGTACAGGCGGGTTTGCCGTTCTTGGGCCTGCCGCAAATTCTCCTGGGTTAGGTGTGTGAGTGTGTGGAGTTTTGCACGCAGGTCAATAACGTATTGAATTTCGTTTTTACTTGGTGAAGGTCCCTCCTCCCAATTTTCTCGCAGCACATCTAAAATGCCGCTCGGCTTACGCCCATATAATAATTCGAATGGGGAGAACCCCGTGGAGGCTTGGGGGACCTCTCGCACTGAGAACAGCAAGGGTTCGAGCCACTTATCCCAATTACGTGCGTCCTCACTTACGAATTTTTTAATAATATTTTTGAGGGTGCGGTTGAACCGTTCCACTAAACCGTCCGTTTGTGGGTGATAAACGCTGGTGCGGATCGGCTTAATCCCCAATAACCCATACAGTTCGCGCAGTGTTCGTGACATAAATGTAGTGCCTTGATCAGTCAGAATCTCTTTCGGGATTCCAACTCGGGAGATGACGCGGAAGAGTGCCTCCGCAATACTGCGTGCTGAGATATTGCGAAGAGGCACGGCTTCCGGGTATCGCGTTGCATAGTCCACCAGAACTAATATAAAGCGGTACCCTTGTGTTGACCGATCTAATGGCCTGACGAGATCCATCCCAATTCTTTCGAATGGGGTCTTGATTAACGGTAGAGGGCACAAAGGCGCTTTTGGAATGGCCGCTGGATTTACTAACTGGCATTCGCGGCACTTCGTACACCACCTACGGACATCACCGCGAATCCCTGGCCAATAGAATCGGGTCATTATTCGGGCTAGTGTCTTATCCTGCCCCAAGTGTCCAGCCATAGGATTAAAGTGAGCCACCTGGAATACCAATTCCCGGTGGCTCTTCGGAATTAAAAGCTGCGTTACTCGCTCTTTAGTTTGAGTGTCCTGCGTCACTCGGTATAATCTATCCTTCATAATCGCGAAGTACGGGAAGGACAGGGTGGCGTTCGGCTGGAGCGTTTGACCATCGATTACTCTCACTTGGTCAAATGCATGCTGCAGAGTCTTGTCTCGCGACTGCTCTAATGGGAAATCCACGAGGGATTCCCCAACAGAGAGAGGAGGGGCCGGCGGCTCCTCACTCTGACGTGGAGATGACGTAGATGGCTCTGTGACAGCTGCTCCCGCCAAAGCGACACCGGGACCTCCCCCTGTTAAATGGCAGGACCCAATCTTCACTAAGTGTCATTAAATCCCGAAATCCCGGCCAATCAGTCCCCAAAATTATAGAGTGGGTAAGGCAAAGATTAACCGCCGCCTTCACTATAAATTTTTCCCCTCGAAAAAGAATGTGGACCGACACTAAAGGGTAGTTGTGAACATCCCCGTGCACACACACAACACCTTCACCAATTGTGCTTCCCCCAATGCCTCGTCTTGCACCAGGCTTTGGTGGATTGAGGTCTGATTACAGCCAGAATCCACCAACGCCTGATATGTATCCCCTTGGATACTCACCGGTATGCGATACACTCCGGCCCGATTGGGGGTGGCTCCTGGCACATCGGGGATCCGAACCACCGCGCCCACCTCCATTACTGAGCACTGCTGTTGGAGGTGGCCCGGCTCCTCGCAGCGCCAGCAAACCGGCCCGGGCTTCCTTTCTGCACTAGTGCTCTGAGGCTCACTCACCTGAGGGGGGGAGAGACAGACACAGAAGGGAGAAACAGAAGGGCACCGCGGGTGCGGCGGGCCGGCTGGGGTGGTGCCGGCCCCCGTCTCCGCGGTGGGGGAATGGGGCGAGGAGGAGACACAGGAGGAGGGGAGAGAGAGAGAGAGGAGAGAAGAGAAGAGGCCGTCTGCTGTCCTGCCGTCGGCACAGCTGCCAAATGGTCCTCCGCCAGCTCGATTGCCTGATCCAGCGACGCCGGGCGGTGGCACTGGACCCACTCTGCGGTTCCTGCTAGCAAACGTGCGATGAACTGTTCCAGTACCACCTGGTCGATGAGTCCCTTGGCATTGCAGTTGTCGGCCCTCAACCACTGCCAGCAGGCGTCCTGGAGTTGCTGGCCAAACGCGAACGGCCGGCCGACTTCCTCCAAGCGCAAAGCGCGGAAGCGCTGACGCTGCTGCTTGGGGGTGTGCCCCACACGCTGGAGGACGGCCCGGCGAAGGTCCGCATAAGCCAGCCGGCGGTCGGCGGTGAGCTGTAGCGCGGCCAGCTGCGCCTCTCCCGTTAGCAGGGGGAGGAGGCACACCGCGCGCTGATCCATCGGCCACCCCGAGGTCTCCGCGACTTGCTCAAAGAGTGTGATGAATGCCTCGGGGTCGTCCTGCTGGCCCATCTTTGTTAGGGTGAGGGGGGATGGGCCCGCAGTGGGAGCATTGGTAGACCCCGCCAACGCGAGGAGGTGCCAGAACGCCTGGCGATCTTCCTGTTGCGCCAGCACCAGGGCCTCGAACCGTTGTTCTTGCTCCTTTCGGAGGGCGAGCAGCGCCTGGTGCTGGCTCTGTTGGGCTGTGGTGAGGGCGTGGATCAGGTCTGCGAAGGGGGAGGACTCCATGGGGCTGTTCTCTTCTGTGCTCATTCCCGGGTTTCAGCACCACTGTAACAGTTCGTATAGGTGGGTGGAGCACAGAAGGACGGCAGACCCTTCACTTCAGCTCATGGTGGCGTGCACACACGCAGCGGCTCCTCTCTGTCCTGACAGAACGGTGTTTTCGTGTTTTTTGTGTTTTAAAACAGTGTGTATCTGTAAGTCTTTGTCACATCCATTAGTCTCAAGGCGCACATACTCCCGTGAGTTTCTGCTTGACACCCGCAGAACTTTATTCACGGATATAAATCCAGCGGACGCAGAAGTGCTACGCGGCTATGGTTTGCTCCGGAGGCCTGCTCAATCACCGACCCCCACTCCTACATCCAGCCCGCAGTGGAAGCGCCACAGGCGGAACATGCGGAAGCAGAAGAGAGGCAAACACGGAGGTGTCCGAGCTAGGCTAGCGGCTAACCCTCACCGGCCGGCTATCCCTACCATCACTCTGGCCAACGTACGCTCGCTGGACAACAAGCTGGATTATGTCCGCCTGCTCCGCTCATCTTTTAAGTCTGTGAGTGAGTGTTGTGTCCTTGTGTTTGTGAAAACATGGCTTAATGACAGCGTCCCGGACTGTGCCATTCAGCTAGCCTGGCTAACATGCTACCAGTCAGACAGAGCGCTAGTCGAGGGTGGGAAGACTCGCGGCGGTGGACTCTGTGTTTACATCAGTGATGCCTGGTGCAGTGATGCTGTTGTAGTCTGCAAACACTGCTCACCACTGGTGGAGTTTATGATTATTAAGTGCTGGCCATTCTATCTGCCGAGGGAATTTACAGCCATACTGCTGGTAGCATTATACACTGTAAACCCGAATAAGTTGAGTTTACTTAAAAAAATTGAGGAAAGTGGTTGCCTTAAAAAAAATAAGTAATTATTAATGATTGAATTGAGTACCTTAAACTTACAATCTTCTGGTAAGTTTAAGGTACTCAATTCAATCATTAATAATTACTTATTTTTTTTAAGGCAACCACTTTCCTCAATTTTTTTAAGTAAACTCAACTTATTCGGGTTTACAGTGTACATCCCTCCTGGCTCCAATAACAACATAGACTAGGTCGATTTTCAGATAATGTGACACCCCCAGGCATTTTTGAGTAAAAGTTGGCAAACAAACTTTTCTAAAAGTATTTTTTGTGCTGAATCCATTTTTGCTGTTTGCCAAGCTGTATCTCTTATGTGGAAGTCTGTAGAGCACAAAATCTAAGACAACCTCTAAAATTTCAGTAAATTCCGTTTTTTTTATTTTACATCATGTACAACAATAATGATCAAGTCTAGGAGGTTTATTTGTAGTGAGAATTATGGTACTTGTATGTGACAAGGACAATTGCACTTTCATTTCTTATTGTTGTCCTGAATATGTCTTCTTTTATCCCTATATTTCAAGCAGACAAATAGAAAATCTTACATTCCTGAGTCATTTCATTGAGGATGCAAGGAAACTGTTGCCATCACATCAGAGTTTGTAAATTAACTTCAAACTTATCCACAAGAACTTTAATTCAAAATAAAATCACTTTTTGCCATCATTTCTATTTCTATACAGTGTTTAAATATTGCTAATCATAGGGCTGGGCAATATATTGATATTTAAGATGTATCGAGATGGACAAGTATCTCGATATGGATTTTGAGATGTCGAATTAATCGAGAAAAAAAATTACTTTTTGGAATTACAGAGGTTTGGTCACCCTATCACTCTGTAACACCTCAAAACACTGTTAGTTGAAAGATAAGTAGCATTTAATATTGTGCAGTAGCATTTACTTGATTGCGTTTTCACATATTTCCACTGCATGCCTTCGGTTGGCTACTCCAGCGACTTCACTCAGACTGCCCGTACTTCGATCGCCCATGCTGCAGTAGCTTCAAAGAACATCATCACCTCCTCACAGGCATAGGTCGAGGCGAACTGGATGACCAAACTGCAAAAGGTGCTGAATTATTTGTGTGTAAGGTGTATCGGGCTCACAATGTAACCAGCGTGAACAAGGCAAGGGAACTCCTATTTGTACAGTCCCGAGCTCCAGAGAGTCTTCCACCAACCAGTGATGCACTGTCATTTCATATCCGTCGGGCACATTACCAATCTGCTTTGTGGCGCCAAGCAAACAAGCCATATCCTGTCCTTCCTCCTCCAGAGAAAATGGGATGGAGATTGGAAGGTTCTACACTAGTGCCCATCTTGATGTCACTTCCTCCAGTCCCAGACTACTGTTTGGAACTGAGCAGCTGCAGCTGCACCTCAAGATGTATGAGTGCACGATGTACGTGCAAAAAGTCCCATTTATGTTGCTCTGCTGCATGTAAGTGATGCAGAATGTAGCAATTGCTGAACTTTAGTTTAGTTAACTTCATTTTAAGATCATTGGCCAGGCATGATATCACAGTCTGTGGTATTTTTGCTGTTTTGTGAAAATTAGTCATATTGGAGAATCTTGTCATGTTGTTGTTTATAGTTTTATGATAATATATGTTTATATGTTAAACCATCACCCTAGTTACATTACATAGTTACAGATCATTTATGTACATATGATTTTGATGTTCCTATATGGATGCATTCAAGTAAAAAAAAAAAATCAAAGTTCTGGAGGCGCCGTGGCTTGGTTGGCTGGGATGCCGTAACATAAATCCGGGGACCCAGGTTTGAGTCTGACCCAAGGTCATTTCCCGATCCTTCCCCATCTCTCTCTCCCAATCATTTCCTCTCGCCCTCTAAATGTCCTACATAAAGGCAAAAAAGACATATATATATATTTAAAAAGTTCAGTGTTCACCAAAAATATTCTGAGATAAATATTATGTATTTTAAATATTAGCCTATGTTTGTTTTCTGTACCCAATAAATCTTCTGTCGCAATTTAAGATTTTATTTTTGAGCCAGAGCTGAGAAATTTGTTTATTTTTTTTAGCCTATGAGACTGCCACTCTACTGAGTTACAAATAAAAAGACTGCCTAAATGGATTCAGCAGAAAGAATTACCCTTTATATAGTCTATTATATAGTCTATAAACTCAAGACCACGAATTTTATAATTTAATATGGTAATTTGGACCACACACACTACCTAAAGTCTGTTTTTGAGAGTTCCTTTCACCCAATTGAAGCCAAATTTGGTACTTATTTAGCCAAGAGGTATATGCAACTTTCTGCTATTTTACTTTTTTCATACTGTACAACATTGAAGAGTTTTATATTGAAATACTCGAAATATGCAAATTATATGCAAATGTGCCCTCTACTGGGCTCCACGTATGAGATACAGCTTGGCAAACAGCAAAAATGGATTCAGCGCAAAAAATACCTTTAGAAAAGTTTGTTTGCCAACTTTTACTCACAAATGCCTGCAACTCCTTATTTAAGCCCCTTTTTGCAATTCTGACCTAGTCTAACAGGAGTGAAGCACTGAATGAACTCTATCAGCACATCAGTGAGCAGCAGACAGCCCACCCAGATGCTTTCCTCATCCTGGCTGGAGATTTCAACCATGCAAACCCCAAAAGCGTGTTTCCAAAACTCTATGGACATATCAACTTTCCCACACGTGGAAACAATACTCTGAACAATGTTTGCACCATGCATAAAGACGCCTACAAAGCCCTACTCCTCCCCCACCTTGGGGCCTCAGATCACTCCACTGTTATGCTAATGCCAGCATTCAGGCCGCTGGTTAAAGTCACCAAACCAGCTAAAAAGCAGATACGTGTGTGGCCAAAGGGGTCCTCAGAGGCACTCCAAGACTGTTTTTCCACCACTGACTGGAGCATGTTCAGACAGGCGGCCACCTACAACAACACCACAGATCTCCAGGAATACATGGAGACCGTCACTGCCTACATGAGGAAGTGCATGGATGACGTTACGGTCACCAGAACCGTCTCCATTCGGGCCAGTCAGAAGCCATGGCTGACAGGGGAAGTCTATAGAGTGCTTCGAGATCAGCGCGAACCCGGCAGCGGCCATATTGGAAGTCAAACATCGCTGTGTCAGTGCATTGTTGTTGCTCAGCGAAGCAAAATGCCGAATACGTGTGTCATTGTTGGCTGTAGTAGCGGGGGGAAAAGGGTGGCAAAAGCTTCCACAGACTCCCTAAAGTCGTGACTAACCAGGGAATTGCAGCACAGGAGAAAAGCGAGCGGAGGAGACGACAGTGGCTGGCTGCCATTAACCGATCAAATTTAGGACAACTAGACTGTATCCGGATTTGTTCTGATCACTTTGTGACAGGTAGGTTAAATTGTCTTGAATTTCATAGTTACTAAAATAAATGTGATACAAACTCTTATCTTTTCTATGTACTTTCAGCAATGATTAATGGATATATTTGTCACATTAGGTAGCTTATGTCTACTGCAGTGCATTGTTGCATCAAATGGCATTTAAGATCTAGGCCTAGTAATGTTTATGTACACATGCTGTTAGTACAAGTTACATACTAGGCCTACATTTTATTCACTGACTAAAATAATTGATAATTATGCGGCAACAAGCTGGGGTCAGCTTTCCATTCCTTCTCACTAACAGTGTATGGATCTACATTCCCAATGAAACGTACCTTCTCAGCATAACGCTCCCGTGCCTGCTTATCCAAACTTTCACAGTAGTGCTCCATCACTTCAGATGTCTAAATTCTTAAAAAAATCCAAGCTTCTAAGCCCTCTAACGCGGAAACGAATCGGTGAATGTTTACTCTATGATGTGTACTCTATGCGCGCTCTGGAGCGAGTGACTTCCAAGATGGCCGCGCCGACCGCATGGTTACTATTTTTAGCATCATCTCGGAGCCCTCTATAGGCTCCTGTGGGCTCAGAATGCTGCCTTCAGAGCTGGGGACGAGGTGGGCCTGAGGACAGCTAGGGCCAATCTATCACGAGGCATCAGGGTGGCCAAGAGACAATATTCCAGGCACATTGCTGACCATTTCAACGACAGCAGAGACACCAGGAACCTGTGGCGGGGGATTCAGACCATCACAGACTACAAGCCCTCGCCACAGACCTGTGACAACTCCACGTCTCTGCTGAATCAGTTGAATGACTTCTTCGCTCGCTTTGAGGCAGACAACAGCACCACGGCAAAGAAGACCCCACCACCTCCCGGCGACCAGGTGTTGACGCTGTCCCCAGACAGCGTGAGGAGAGCTCTCAGGACGACAAATGTACGAAAAGCCCCGGGTCCTGATAACATTCCTGGTCGTGTCCTGAGAGACTGTGCTGAGGAGCTCACAGATGTCTTTACAGACATCTTCAACATCTCGTTGAGCCAGGCTGTTGTCCCCACGTGCCTCAAAGCCACCACCATCATCCCGGTCCCGAAGAAGCCGTCTCCCTCCTGCTTCAATGACTACTGCCCTGTCGCACTCATTCCCATCCTCATGAAGTGCTTCGAGCGGCTAGTCATGAGGCATATCAAGTCTGCCCTCCCCCCCACCCTGGATCCCTTCCAGTTTGCATATCAATCCAACCGTTCGACCGATGACGCCATCTCCACTGCCCTCCACTCAGCCCTCACCCACCTGGAGACAAAAGACTCGTATGTCAGAATGCTGTTCATAGACTTTAGCTCAGCCTTCAACACAATCATTCCTCAGCAGCTCATTCACAAACTGGACCAGCTGGGACTCAACACCTCCCTGTGCAACTGGCTGCTGGACTTCCTGACGGGGAGACCACAGACTATACGGGTTGGCAGCAACTCCTCCAGCACCATCACACTAAACACAGGGGCCCTCCAAGGATGTGTGCTAAGCCCTCTCTTCACTTTGCTGACCCACGACTGCACACCAACATCCAGCTCAAATATCTTCATTAAGTTTGCGGATGACATGACTGTGGTGGGTCTCATCAACAACGGCGATGAGACAATCTACAGGAGTGAGGTGAGCCGCTTGGCCATGTGGTGCAAGGACAACAATCTCCGTCTGAACGTGGAGAAGACGAAGGAGATTGTTGTGGATTTCAGGAGAGAGCACACCCAGCATGCTCCACTATCTATCGACGGTGCTGCAGTGGAGAGGGTGAGCAGCACCAAGTTTCTGGGTGTGCACATCTCTGAAGACCTGTCCTGGAACAACAACACCGCATCACTGGCCAAAAAAGCCCCAACAGCGTCTGTACTTCCTCCGCAAACTGAGGAGAGCAAGAGTCCTGGCCCCCATCATGCACACGTTCTACAGAGGCACCATCGAGAACATCCTGACCAGCTGCATCACCGTGTGGTACGGCGCCTGCACCGTGTCCTGCTGCAAGACTCTGCAGCGCATCGTGAGAGCAGCTGAGAAGATCATTGGTGTCTCTCTCCCTTCTCTTATGGATATCTATAACTCCCGCCTCACCCGCAAAGCCATCAGGATTGCAGGTGACCCCACCCACCCATCTCACCGCCTCTTCAGCCTGCTGCTGTCGGGGAGGAGACTGCGGAGTCTCCGGGCCAAAACCAGCAGGCTCAAGAACAGTTTCTTTCACCAGGCAGTCAGGAGGCTCAACTCCCTCCCTGTTCTGCCCCTCCTCCCCCCTCTGCCCCCTGCCACAGATTCTGCTCGCACACCCCCCTGCCCCCCCTTCAGCATCTGACATGTCATCCTCACAGTTTCCCCCCCCAACACACACACACACACACACACACACACACACACACACACACACACACACACACACACACATCATTCATTAACACACTGAACTCAGGGACCGCACATCTCACTTTACCTCGCCCATTTGCACTATTCCGCACTACCTCACCTTAACAGCTGTTAGTTTGTTTATTCTGCTTATTTCATGTTTCATATTTACCTGCTATACCTCAAGTGCCCTTGAGTGTTTGGTTATTTGTACCAATTTATGTGTGTGTGTGTGTGTGTGTGTGTGTGTGTGTGTGTGTGTGTGTGTGTGTGTGTATATGAGTGTTTAGTCTAGTTCATATCTAGAGTGTTTTACACTGTTTATATTGTCTGAGTGTTTAGTCTGTCTTGTTCTTATCTAGTATTTATACTGTTTATTTATTCTGTTTATATTGTTTGAGTATTTAGTCTGTCTAGTTCCTATCTAGAGTGTTTATACTGTTTATATTGTTTTTTTCATTTATTCTATTTTTATTCTATTTTTATTTTTTATTTATTGCATTGCCAGTTTGCACCGTGGGTCAGAGAGGACTGATATTTCATCTGTGCTGTATGTCGAGCATGTATAGCATATTTGACAATAAAGTTGACTTGACTTGACTTGAGTTCACAAAACTCTTTTTATTTGCACTTTTCAGTAGCAAAAAGCACACTTTCCCAGCCATACGCATACACACACACAAGTCATCTGGTTGGGGAGAGAGCTCCCGCTGCTCTCGCTCTCTCTCCTTAAATAGGGCGCGGTCACTGGGAAGACACACAAACACATTAATTAACGACAGGTGTAGTGATTCTGCCACTTATCTTCCCTGACTCCGCCCTCCGGTCACAGACCGATGCTTGACCACGCCCCCGCTGCCACAGAAATAAACTACAAATTTAGAGATAAAAAATTAACAAATTTGCATAAATTAACAGGTTTGCACCGTGGTGTGCTGGGGGGGGCAGCACATCCAAGAAGGACACATCCAGGCTAGACAAACTGACCAGGAGGGCTGGCTCTGTGGTCGGCATGAAGCTGGGGTCTCTGGTGACGGTGGCAGAGAAGAAGACTATGGACAAAATACTGAACATCATGGACGATGCCAGTCACCCTCTGCACACCGTCAGCAGCAACCAGAGGAGCCTGTTCAGTGACAGAATGCTCCTTCCCAAGTGCAGGACGAACAGACTTAAAAACTCCTTTGTCCCTCACGCCATCAGACTGTACAACTCCTCTCTGGGGGGACGAAGGGTAAGAGGAGGACAGAGGATGGGAAGGAGCAGTAGCCTAGCCTGACAATAAACAATACTGGACAATGTACAATATAATGTGCAATACCTCTTCCATTGGCCCTTTTTTCCCCCTCTTCCCCATATCTTATTCTTATTCTTTTTTATATTTATATATGCAAATACCTAATTTAATTTAATTTATCTAGAAGTTTTCTCAATTTCTATTATGTTTATCCTGTAATGATACTATTGGAATTTTAATTTCCCTGAGGGAACCCACCCAAAGGGATCAATAAAGTTCTATCTAATCTAATCTAATCTAATCTAATCTAATCTAATCTAATCTAATCTAATCTAATCTAATCTAGTTAACATAAGTGTATTACAAAGGTGGTATTGCATGTGTAAGTATTGCACAGGTATTATTACCAGTATTATCCAGGTAGTATTGCACAAGAGCCATTTTAACCATGTGTAGCTAGCAGTTTGCTGTAAAGTACTGATGCTGATAGTCAGTGCACACAGTATACATTCAGAGGGGTTTCTATAGATGTAGAAGTGATCTGGAGTTCAAAAATTGTTCATTATTGTGAGGAGTGTCTGGTGCTGTGCTTGGTGAGGTGCCGGTTGTACAGTCTCACAGTAGTAGGGAGGAAGGAGCTGCTATATCTCTTCTTAACACACCGCAGATGGAGGAGCCGGTCACTGAAGGAGCTGCCCAGTGTTGCTACTGTCTCCTGCAGTGGATGGGAGGTGTTCGCCATTAAGGATGACAACTTGGCCAACATCCTCCTCTCCCCCACTACGTCCACTGAGTCCAGTGCACAGCCCAGGACAGATCCTGCCTTCCTAATCAGTTTGTTCAGTTTTTTCCTCTCTGCTGTTGTGATACTGCTTCCCCAACAGACAACTCCACAGAATATGGCTGATGCCACCACAGAGTCATAAAAAGAGTTCAGAAGTGGACCCTGAACTCCAAAGGCCCTGAGCCTCCTCAGCAGGTGGAGTCTGCTCTGGCCTTTCTTGTACGGGGCGTGTGTGTGATCAGTCCAGTCCATTTTATTGTTCAGATGAACACCAAGGTACTTGTAGCTCCTAACGATCTCAATGTCCTTTCCCTGAATGTTCACTGGGGTAGGTGAAGAGAACCTTGTCCTGCAGAAATCCACCACCAATTACTTGTATTGATCTGGAGGGAGTTCCGTTGGCACCGGTCCACAAAGTTCCTTGTCGGTTCTCTGTACTTGCCATCATCGCTATCTAGGATATAGCCCACAATAGCAGAGTCATCAGAGAACTTCTGTAGATGACAGTAAGTTGTATTGTATCTAAAGTCCGCAGTGTAAAGTGTAAACAGAAATGGGGCCAGGACTGTCCCCTGTGGAGCCCCTGTGCTGCAAAGAATGGTGTCTGACACACAGTCCTTCAACCTCACATACTGTGGTCTGTTTGTGAGATAGTCCATAGTCCAAGAGGTAAGATGATGGTCCATCCCTGCGCTCTCCATCTTACTCCTCAGAAGAGTCGGCTGGATGGTGTTGAAGGCACTGGATAGATCAAAGAACATGATTCTAACAGTGCTTCCTGCCTTTTCAAGATGAGAGAGAGATCTATGAAGCAGGTAGGCAGCACGGTGGTGTAAGTGGTTAGCACGGTCGCCTCACAGCAAGAAGGTTCTGGGTTCAAGGCCGGCGAGGGCCTTTCTGTGTGGAGTTTGCATGTTCTCCCCATGTCTGCGTGGGTTTCCCCTGGGTGCTCCGGTTTCCCCCACAGTCCAAAGACATGCGGTTAGGTTAATATGGGATGGTCTTGGGCTGAGGTGCCCTTGAGCGAGGCACCTAACTCACAACTGCTCCCCGGGCCCTGTTAGCATGGCTGCCCACTGCTCTGGGCATGTGTGTATGTGTGTGCTCATTGCTCACGTATGTGTGTGCATGTGTGTGTTCACTGCTTCAGATGGGTTAAATGCAGAGAGGAATTTCACAAGTGTGTGATGAATAAAGTTGTGCTTTCTTTCTTTCTTTCTTTCTTTCTAGATGACTGCATCTTCCACCCCGATGTAGCATTATTAAAACTCTTGGTGTATTATTGCTTTAATCACATATCTATAGGAGAACATAATCTATAGGAGAACCTTCAAAGTTCTGACACCTTTCCAGGACGTTTAAGAAAAGCCTTAATTAGGTTGCTCTCTTAAATACAACAGTTTATTTTCAGGATAATAAAGAGGAATTTAAACATTATAGTGCCATTCACCACATGATGGCACTATAATTCACTAATCCTCCTTAATCTCCCTTTATTTACTGTGTACGGTCAGTGACATCACTGACTGTGTGATCTTGAACTCTCTGGGTGGAGTTACAGTTTTTATCTTATGAAAAACTGAAATGAAAAGCGTTTCCTGAGTGTTGCTCAGATTACAGCTGTGTGTGTGTGTGTGTGTGTGTGTGTGTGTGTGTGTGTGTGTGAGAGAGAGAGAGACAGAGAGAGAGGTGGAAGGAGAGCTTTACAAAAAAAAAAGACTTTAAACATATGAATTAATACATGTATTTCTCTCTAATGATTAAGCCTGAGGTGACGGTGTTGAGGAAAAACTCCCTCAGATGAAACGAGGAAGAAACCTTGAGAGGAAGCAGACTCAAAAGGGAACCCATCCTCATTTGGGTGATAACAGATAGTGTGATTATAAATAACTCACTTCTATAACTGTGTCCTATAGAGTCACAAAGTACAACTGTGTAACCAGGAAATTCATTATAGTTTTAACATGAAGTCTGCTTTGTTGAAGTTATCAACTGTTCATTGATGGAGACTTGAGTGCAAAACTGTTCATGACAACTGCAGTCCGAAAGTTTTCATGGTGATTGTAATCCTAAGCCATCATAGCAAAACTGTAAGTGTCCAGAGCGTCTTCCAAGTGTGACTTTCGACTGTCCGTATGGGGCTGTCCTCTACAGGAGTGATGTGATGAGACGCCACGCAGAAGTAGGACATCAGGATGGATCAGGCAGGTCCAAATAGCAGAAGAGGTCAGCATCACTGGTGTCTCAGGATTGACATGCAACTCAACAAAGAGAGAGAGAGTGAGAGAGAGAAAACACTAACTTAGTGACACCATTTGCACATAAACATTTTTTAATCAAATAACGAAATGTCAGTTTAAAAATGTACAAATAAACTTCTCACCTTAATCACTTCTGAATGTGCAAACTGCACCTTCAGGATTTAGGCCACGCCCCTTGTCAGTGTCTGATACTGTGTGCTGAGGCAGAAAGTGTTTTCTCTCAGTGTTTTTTTCCCTCTGATGTCCATTTGTTGGTGTTTAGAGATAACAGTGTGTCAGACAGAGTGTATCAACACACACCGTGTTAAACTGGAGGCCATTCACTTCCATTACTGCTGAGCGACATTAGCTTTGTAACTCTAATGCAAAAAGGAAAAAGAGGGAAAAATGTACATTTCAAGTTCAGCTAAACAATTCCTTTAAAGTGAAATAGTACCATGTTTATAATGTCTAAAATACAAAACTTTTACATGTGGACAAATTTATAATTCTCTTAATATTTGCTTCTTCAGTACACATCAGTCAAAAGAAAAGAAAAAAAAACGATCACCTGTTCCATGTTACCTGTCTCTGATACTGTTGGGTTCTTATCATGGTGAATTATTTCTGATCCTGAACTTCCCTCCTGAAGCAACAATACATTAGACACAGGGCCGTAACTATCATTGAGGACACCGAGGTCATGTCCTCGGAATTTTTTTCCCACGGTATTTTTTTTTTCACTCAGAAATGTGAAATTAATATATGATGAAACTCGTTCTGACTTTGATCGGTGGAAAATTCTAAATTCAGCTTGCATCCCCCTGTTCTCATTTGTTTGTCTAAAAATAAAGTCCACATAATCATTTTTAAACGAAGCTGAAATATCCGACATTGGAAACATTTCATATTAGGCAGCCTCGCGATAGTCAGCTCAGCACCACGGGATATACACGAGCTGAGAAGTGTTCTCATCAAGGTCCGACTCCGCAGCCAGGCAGTTTGTCAATTAGTCGTGGAATCTGAAAACTGACATAAGATGAAGAAGTCTACTACACTAAAACAAACCAAACTCAGCTCTGGAAAGTCAACAAGTGAGAGAAAAAGAAAGAGGGAAGAAGGTGAGTTAATTTTGCCAGTCCGGAATGCTTATGATCATTAACAGTGCAATTTTAATTAGCATTTCAAGCAACAACAGTGGGAGCCACTTATCACTGTAAAAAATGTCCGTAGAATTAACAGTGAATTTATGTAAAATCATGACATAAAAAAACTGTAAATACAAAAACAATGAAGCAGTGTGTAATTTACATCAATATACTGTAAAACTCCTAACCAAATACCACTGTTAATTTAACAGTAAGAATATGTTGAATTGATCATATTTTTTTGTAGAATTTACAAATTGTTGTAGTTTAAACACAGACAAACTGTAATACTAAAACAGAATGTGATAGTTAAAATTACATCATTACCCTGTTAAAAAAATAAAAAAACTGCCCACCGTCGTGGCTCAGTCGACTAAGGTATCATACCATGAATCTGGGAACCCGGGTTCGATTCTGACCTGAGGTCATTTCCCGATCCCTCCCCGTCTCTCTCTCCAGCTCATTTCCTATCTCTGCACTGTCCTATCCAATAAAGGTGAAAAAAGCCCAAAAAAAATTCTAAAAATATATATATATATCTGTCTAGTAGATCATTGCTTGTAACCATTATTTTGAATCATTGTTTATTGTACAATGAATATCCGTAAAAATTAACAGTTATGTATTGATTATTGTACATTGAATACCTGTAAAATTGAACATTTTCAAACTGTTGTTTTTACAAGTGTTGATATACCTTACCGTAAAGCCATATACACTGTCACTGTATTTTTTACGGTGAAAAAATGGCAACCACAGCTGCCAGTTTTTCACTGTAAATTTGACAAGATTTTTTTTTACAGTGTAGATAGGATTTTCGTTTTCCAGGCGGCACAAACTCTTTTATTCTCTCTCTCGTCTCGATTTGATTTGGTGCGTTTCAGATCAGAAAAGGCTGGACAGTCGGGACCTGTTGTTTATGAAGTTATTGGGTGCTGACGAGACTTGAGCTATTTTGCTAACTTACCAGACTATAGGCTAACGTGAACACAAGACACTATTGTTTTGATCATTGGTTGTATTTTCGAACGGAAATGAAAACGGGTAGCAAACTTATTATGTTCACATTTTATTTATAGCATGATGTACCGCCTCTGACTGCTTTCTGTCAATCATGAGCAGCCCAGCCGCGTTCACAGCTCCTCCTCCAATCAGCAGCTGGAGATGAGCCTCCTCTCGGGAAGTCTTGTCCCGCCCCTCTTATTGACTCCCATCTCCAGTGAGGCTCAGTCTCCGAATGGAGCGGTTTAGTCGGTTTTGTCCAATAACCGTCTAGTATTTTGCTATTGAAAAGGGCATATATTTTTTAAAAAGCAACTGAAGTCCATTCAGGCTCGGCTAGATTGCGTTGTCTCTCTCTCTCTCTCTCTCACACTCACTCACTCACACTGCATCACTCACTCAAACTCTCACACACTCTCTCTCTCTCTCTCACTCACTCACTCACGCACGCACACACACACACACACACACAAAATACTTTTGTGATCGTGCAGTTTTGAAATTGTTAAAATAAACATGTTCACCTACATGTTCATCTTGTTGGGCTTGTGATTTTGACTCGTTTCCAAAATGTATGAAAAGTCACCATATTAGGACTTTTTTCTGGCAAATAAGATGTATCGCAATGTTTGACCTCGGTATTTGAAAAATCCTGGTTAGACGTGTTGAGAATGTGTTTAATCCCGGATGAGTCCATAATTCCACACTGATCAGGTATCCCGTCTTCTTGATCGCAGGGTTCAGGTTTGTGATTCTCACGTGACTGAAAACTGAACTGGGAAATTCACCAGATGTGCAATATTTCTGCTGCACCAGAGCTCAGTATTCCTGATCTCACTAATGCTCTTATAGCTGAATGATCACAAATCCCCACAGCCACGCCCCAAAATCTAGTGGAGAGCCTTCCCAGAAGAGTGGAGCTCATGATAACAGTGAAAGGGAATAAATCTGGAGTGAGGTGTTCAATCTGGACATATCGGTGTGATGGCCAGGGGTGCACATACTTTTGGCAGTATAGTGTGTGTATACACACACACACACACACACACACACACACTACAGTGTAACGCGACTGACTGCTTTTAAAAGTGAACTTCAGGTCGTTGGAGAAGAGAAAACACGGGGACAGTCTTTCTGCTCACTCCATTCATGACCTCCTCACCTTACACCATATCATTCCGCCAACCTTAACCATCTCTAACCTTACAGGCAAGGTGCACCAGATTAGCTCCTGATCGAAACAAAGGAACAGAACACAACCTCCACATGTGTAATATGTGCTGTAATTACCATTAATGAAATTATACCAACTCTCATTAAAAGAGAAAATTAGATAATTCACCAAATTACACAAAAATAAACCTCATCTGTTTTTACCTTTTGAGCTTTTTAAATGTCTCTATCAAAAACTGACATTATGTTCTTATAATATTTTTAATTATAAAAAAAAAATACCAATAGGTCTTTTTTTAATGTAGTCCATTTATTTGTTCATGAATGTTTTATGATGTCATTAGTTCTCTCTTCCGGAAGTGATAATAAAACTCGGTTCTACTGTACCAGGAAACGTGCGCGCGGAACACGCCATGACGGCCAGTTAAGCGCGTGCACGCCTGGGTTTTGGGCGCGTCCCCGCTGTGAGCTCTGTGAGGAAGAGCAGAGCGGAGCTGCTTTCGGGAGCGGCGGGACTTCTGACTTCCGACTGAGTTTCTACTGAGGTCAGTTTATTTATTCTCTTTACCCGCGTGTTTTGTGTATGTGTGTGTGTTTCCTGCGGTGTATGTTGTGTGTTTCTTGGCGCTTTAATGTCTGAGGGGAAAGTTGACGGCGTGTTGTAGCGCGCGAGGCAGTGTAAGAGTGTAACAGTAACAGGAACAGCGTTAGAGTGTAACAGTAGCAGGAACAGTGTTAGAGAGTAACAGGAACAGCGTTAGAGTGTAACAGGAACAGCGTTAGAGTGTAACAGGAACAGTGTAAGAGTGTAACAGTAGCAGGAACAGTGTTAGAGTGTAACAGGAACAGGAACAGTGTTAGAGAGTAACAGGAACAGCGTTAGAGTGTAACAGGAACAGCGTTAGAGTGTAACAGTAACAGGAACAGTGTTAGAGAGTAACAGGAACAGCGTTAGAGTGTAACAGGAACAGCGTTAGAGTGTAACAGGAACAGCGTTAGAGTGTAACAGGAACAGTGTAAGAGTGTAACAGTAGCAGGAACAGTGTTAGAGTGTAACAGGAACAGTGTAAGAGTGTAACAGTAGCAGGAACAGTGTTAGAGTGTAACAGGAACAGTGTAAGAGTGTAACAGTAGCAGGAACAGTGTTAGAGTGTAACAGGAACAGTGTAAGAGTGTAACAGTAGCAGGAACAGTGTTAGAGTGTAACAGTAGCAGGAACAGTGTGTGTAACAGGAACAGTGTAAGAGTGGAACAGTAGCAGGAACAGTGTTAGAGTGTAACAGTAACAGGAACAGTGTAGGAGTGGAACAGGAACAGTGTTAGAGTGTAACAGGAACAGTGTTAGAGTTCAACAGTAGCAGGAACAGTGTAAGAGTGTAACAGTAACAGGAACAGTGTAAGAGTGGAACAAGAACAGTGTTAGAGTGTAATAGTAGCAGGAACAGTGTAAGAGTGGAACAGTAACAGGAACAGTGTAAGAGTGGAACAGGAACAGTGTAAGAGTGTAACAGTAGCAGGAACAGTGTAAGAGTGTAACAGTAGCAGGAACAGTGTAAGAGTGTAACAGTAACAGGAACAGTGTTAGAGTGGAACAGTAGCAGGAACAGTGTAAGAGTGTAACAGTAACAGGAACAGTGTTAGAGTGTAACAGGAACAGTGTAAGACTGTAACAGTAACAGGAACAGTGTAAGAGTGTAACAGTAGCAGGAACAGTGTAAGAGTGTAACAGGAACAGTGTTAGAGTGTAACAGGAAGAGTGTAAGAGTGTAACAGTAACAGGAACAGTTTTAGAGTGTAACAGGAACAGGAATAAGAACAGTGTAAGAGTGTAACAGTGTAAGAGTGTCACTGAGGTTCGTCTGAGGTTCTTCTCAGAACCCGCACATTCCTCCGCTGGACTCAGGCGTGGTCCAGATCCAGATCCAGCTGAAGCCATGATTCTGTGTGGATGAATAATTCATGAGAACTGAAGCCTTAGCAGCCTCAGTGATCAGAACAAACCACTTCAGTGTGAATGCACTGAGACTTGGCGCTTAATGGACCTGTTCTCAGGAGAACTCTTTCCACTGCAGTTTGTTTCTTGCTGCTCCTGCACGTCTCATGTTTGAAATCAAGGCCACGAAGCAACAGTTCCTGCAGGACCAGTTTACTCATAAGATTACTTCACAAACAGTGAAGAGATGTCACACATTCCTGTTTCATGAGTTATATATGCAGGCGCTCTATCTATCTATCTATCTATCTATCTATCTATCTATCTATCTATCTATCTATCTATCTATCTATCTATCTATCTATCTATCTATCTGTCTGAAAATGAAATACCATTTTCAGTTTTTCTTGCACTTTACACCCAAGATTGCAAAACAAAAATTTAAGGAGCAGAAATATAAGAGTCAGAGAGGAGTTGAAATGGACGACACTGTAGACATTTCGAGTTCTCTACACTGATGTACTGGAAATATGACTCAACATCTGTCTTTCTCTTCTAAGGGTTTCATTTATTTGTTGCCAGATGTTGAGGTTTTGGTTAGTTTTGTCATGACAATGATGTCAAAAGACCGTATGATATTTTTAAAGCTGCAGTAGATGTTTTTTTTTCATTTCTTACTTTTACAAATAACCTGGAAAAGCTGTGGCCTTAGCAAAGTGTATTAAGTCGCTGAGAAAAACCTGTTTGGCAAACTGACTTTCGACGAGGAGTGATTGTTCATGTTTGGATACGCCTCCAGTCAGTCATCTCATACACACTGTATGCCACCTCAGATCCTGAACACAGGTGGGAATCATTCAGATGTCGAACCCCGTGAACAGTTAGAGGCTTAATCTTGAAAAGAAAATACTAATCTCACCTAATGCAACTTTAAACTGGCAGAAACATTCTCACTGTCTTCTTCTGAAAGCATTCAGTTCCTCTGTGCATCTACAGTTTACACTCAGCTCTGCTGAGGACACAGAATAAAGTGAGTTTAAACTTCATGGTGTAATAAACTCCAGTCACATGAAACAGGCCTGACGTAGACATGATGTAGGTCAAGGTACTGATTTATTTTCTACGGCGGAATATGACAGAAATTTTAGCCATAAACATGAACATGGTGCCCGAGTCCCTTTCTGTACTTTTAGATGTAGGTGATGGGTGTGGTAACCTAAAGCAGTGCATTGTGGGATTTCATTAACACACCGGATTTTCTCCACGACACGACTGACAAACGCCAAGGACTCATCTGAAAGTCGTCACACATCATTTACAGCTCAGATCCTCACCATTCGCATAAACTAATCCTACTCAAGCTCCACCCACTTTCATGCTGATAGCAAATGGATCATTAACTGATGTTCATCCTTTAGCTTCTTTTCACCTGCACTTGGAGGAAATACAGAACAGGTTGACTTTGTGGGTTTGAGTGTATGATTGTGTTTATTTTCTGTGGAAGGATTAAGAGGTATGAGGAACAGCAGCACACTCCAGAACCAGAAGAAAAGATGTCACACACTCAATAAATTCAAATAAACTTTATTTTTAAACTTTGAGCATTTTAACATCCTTTTTCTCCTGGTTCTAGAGTCTGCTGCTGTTCCACACGTCCTGATCTTCCACGCTATATCAACACAACAAAGTCTGTGTGTAAAACTGCAGCTTAATAAAACTCAGGTGGAGCTGGTGATGTAATGTTTAGTCTGTCTGTCTCTTTCTGTCTCTCTCTCCAGCAGATTAGAGTCATGAGGTTTGAGTTTGAAATTTGTGTGTGAATGAGATGTGTGTATGTGTGTATGTGTGTGTGGGCATGCACGTGCCTGTGCCTGTATGTGTCCTGACAAGTTCTCCAGCAGAAAATAACAAGCAGTAATTTGGAGTTAGTACTTTTCCCTTTTCCAGTTAATATTTTTTTTAATTTTATTTAACTGCACCCATCAAAAATCATAGGCAGTTACTCCACAACAGCATAACCGATAACTGTGGGCCCAAAAATAATACATACACTCTTAGTTCCTCAGGGTAGAGCCCTGCACTCCCGCGGGAGTTCTGCGGGACCCGACGCAAAGCAGTGCGGCGCGGGACAAATTTTGAAAGCTCATTGCGGGCGCGGGCGGGAGGGGGAGCGCACAATGTGGGAGCAGGCGGGAGAGGTGATAAGCTGCAGTCCCGCTAACTAAAAACGTGTTTAAAATAAAATGTATAAATTATTAATTTATGTCTATCATATATAATTTGTGTTGGATATTTTATTTGGCATTAATAAAAACATTTTAAGATGCCTAAATTTGTTGATGTGGTCTAATCTCGCGTACGTTTCCGATTCCTTTCCGCTCTTCCGTGTTTGAGATCTCCAATCATGGCAGAAGAGCAGAGCTCCTCTAGTGAAGCTCACAGTGCTTCAGAAGTAAGTGCTGCTTTAAAAAGAGGTACATTTACCGTTAAAAAGTCAAGAGTCCTGAAATCAGACATTTGGAAGTAGAGCCTCTTTTAGTGAATCCACTCAAAGTAGGGGGCGGGGCACCATCACGCTGTGTCTTTAAATTATATTAATTTCTTATAGGTCTACTTGTATTTCCTAGAATGTAAATGTGAGGAGTGACATATAAGCTATGTGCAATGTACAATATTCTTAATATCCACTGTAGATTTTGGTACACTGTAAAAAAAAAAAAGTGACCATCTCAACTTAAATTTTCTAGGCAACATGATGCAAGAGAATTTTGTGTTGAGATGGTCAACAACAAAAGGTAAGTTGGTTGAACTCAAATTTAAACACGAAAATCCTTCTTAAGTCAACAAGGATTTCTGAGTTGAAATTTGAGTTCAACCAACGTACTATTTGTTGTTGACCATCTCAACTCAAAATTCTCTTGCATCATGTTGCCTAGAAAATTCTAGTTTACTCAACCTGTCTCAATTGCTGTTGACCTAACAAGGATTTCTGAGTTTAAATTTGAGTTCAGCCAACTTACCTTTTGGTGTTGACCATCTCAACACAAAATTCTCTTGCATCATGTTGCCTAGAAAATTTAAGTTGAGATGGTCACTTTTTTTTTTACAGTGATACAGCACGTGTATATATGCGTCATTGGTTCTACCAACAAGGATACCAACATGCAGCGTTGCAACAGGTTGCAGCTAGTTCTATCAACAAGGATATCTTTGATATTTGGATGTTAAAATTCTTGATGTGTTGGGTACCTCTGTAAAGCCTCAGCTGCGCATGCCGCCTGGCAACGCGCACCCTCGCTACGTGCGCTAGGTGAAGGATCGGTCAGTGGAGAGCTCAGCTAAGCTCAGCATGTTTAATTCCCCAAGCCAATGACAAGAACTTTCGTGAGAAATAACGCGAACGTCTGCATCATGCGGGATTTGCGGGCGGGAGCGGGACAAAATATGGCAGGCGCGGGCCGGAGCAGGACTGAAAATCATAATTCTTTGCGGGAGCGGGCGGGAGCGGGACTGCACAATGCGGGAGCGGACGGGAGCGGGACTGAAAATTCTATCCCGCGCAGACCTCTACCTCAGGGTTCTTGGGATAATTATTCTAAAAAAAAAAAAAGGTTCTAGTTGGAACCCTTTCTGTTAGATAAACACTCTGTTCTAGGGTTAGAACATTTAAGACCTTAGAGACTAAGAACCCTTAATTATCTAATGAACCCTTAAAGAACCATTGAAGAACCCTTTATTTACCAGAGGTGTGTGTATGAACTGGGTAAGTGTGCAGTACAAACTCCAAATTATTGCACTTTATTTTCTGCTTAAGCTCTAGAACCTGTCAGGAGTTTAATGTTTCGCTTCTTGCTACACTTTCAGAAAAAAGATTCATTCAGTGTTCATTGGATAATTAAGGGTTCATAACCTTCTGTTATTGTGCTCTAAATAAAGCCTAAAGAAAGGGGAGGAGTTGAGGGTTGGAGGAGTTGAAGGTTCTCCCAGAGGAAGACTTGAAGAACTCTTATGGATTGTATTTTTTTTTGCGAGTGTAAATATGAATTTGAACTCTGGACTACAGTGTAATTACAGATAAACACTTTAAATGACTGCTTACTTTTGATCAGATCAGTGTGGGAGTGTCAGATTGCATCAGCTTGGTGGCTTTTCCCTGGTAACGTAAACAAAGAGGGCACGACTAATGACAAAGTGGAAATCTTTCACTCTTCTTGACTGACTGAATAAAGACCAACTTTGTTCTTTCTCTTTTAGCTGAACACAGAATAAATTCACATTCATAAGGAAAAATCTAGAACCATTCATTGGTTTGTTCTTCTGAAGAACCCAAATGTTAAAGGTTCTAATTAGGTTTCTCAAACAGATAGGGCTCCAAGTAAAGCTAAGAACCCGGAGGAACGCTTTTCTCTAAACTTGTGTAGCTTATAATTTGGTGAGCTGATGTGTTCCTTACAGTGAGCGTACAGTTCTGTGTGAGTAGAAGGTTTTCAGGTTGAATCCCAGCACTGTTGCTGTTGGGTTCTTCAGCACTAATCCTCTCTTGCTCGTCCACATGCTGGGATTAAATACTTTTCACTGAAACACTGCTTTATGATTGATGATTGATGATGATGATGATGATGACATGACTTGCTGGACTTCTTACACGGTGGTGACATGATCACATTATCACAGAGTTTAAAGAGCTTAGAGACTGTTGTTGCCCAAATGAGGATGGGTTCCCTTTTGAGTCTGGTTCCTCTCGAGGTTTCTTCCTCATGTCGTCTGAGGGAGTTTTTCCTTGCCACCGTCGCCACAGGCTTGCTCATTGGGGATAGATTAGGGATAAAATTAGCTCATGTTTTAAGTCGTTCAAATTCTGTAAAGCTGCTTTGCGACAATGTTTATTGCTAAAAGCGCTGTACAAATAAACTTGACTTGACTTGACTTTTTTGTGTGTCCCGGAGCAGCCGAGTGTCTCACCGGAGAGAAAAGGCTCCCAAGATAAAAGGCTCCAACAGCCAGCCACTTTAACACAGGCGTGATTTTTTTCCTTCTCCCTGAACTTGATCTGACATTTGAGTTCAGCCTCGGGTTCTTTTTTTTTTTTTAAAGCAAAGTAGATGACTGAGGTTCCACCCAGATTTCACACAGATTTAATATATGAGCTGTACATTACTCACAGCAAAGCGTACACACACTCTCTCACACACACACACACACACACACACACACACACACACACACACACACACACACACACACACACACAGATGGTCTGGCCTCTGCTGCAGGAATCAGTTCCTGTTTGTTTTTATTTGTTTTGAGCTCACTTATATTAAATGTTGAATGTCTCGAGTGTGGAACAGACTGTAGTCCTGCTGAAGCCGCAGGTCGTCAGGTGTTGATTAATTTTCTTGAACAGAAGCGCAGGTTTATATTTATGCGCTTGTTCTCATCCACCTACAGCAGACTCCTACAGCAGACGCTCCACTGATGATAAACAGATTAAAAACCTTTCAGATGGTAAAGTTTTAATGGTAAAGAGAGAGAATAAAGAGGCTGGTGAGGGAGCTGCCGTAATGTAAGTGACAACAGGAATGAACTCTTTTCATCTTTGTTTCACAAAATTAAATGTAACTACGAAAAGATAAAAAGTATGATGTGTTGTTCATTTTAAGAATAGAACTTGTTGGTAAACTGCTGTGGTATAAAAGGAATAAAACACTAGGGGACGTGCCGTTAGAGGAAACTAATCAAGGTCTTCAGGGTAGTATAGTAGCTCCGCCTCATCACACCATCCTGCTGTTTATTACTTTTTATTACTTAATAATAAAGCGTGTTAATAATGAGTAATACATCTCACTGACCTGGTGTTTATATGATGACTATACTATAATACACACGAGCTGTTACTCTACATGACAGGAAGTTGAGGAGGGCTTGATGTGTATGATAACGCCAGTCTACACACTAAATTGCTGATCAGTGTAGTGAGTCAGTAGTCAGTAGCTCACCCACATGTGATCACCGTGCCACTGTATGTGACGTGATGTATTCTGAGTGTATGATGGTTTTTTCCACCTCAGTGCTGTTGTGGGTATGACCTTCACCACAAGGAGGCAGAAATGTTCAGGTTCCTCCTCACTCACTGTTGTCGAACAACCCAGAGCTCACACTTTCTCCAGTGTGATGATTCACTGTTGTTGTGCTCAAATATGATCTTACACTATTACAACAAATAGCGTGTTTCTTTCTCAGAGTACACAATAAAAACACTGTTTCTGTTTGTATGTATATAAACTCACAGGAAGCTGATGATGCGTCACTTCAGAGGTCATGTGAATCATGACTCTTTCTCCTCAGAGAAGGACCGGCGTGGCTCACATCTGGCATGTTCACGCCAGTGAAAGCTCTAAATTTGGCAAATCATTTCTTTCAGAGCTAGAACTGAAGGGCAGCAGTTAAACTCCATCAACGTTTAAAATACACAACTCAAAAAAAAAAAAACACTCAGTGGCAGCGTTCGGATGAGACGTGAGAGAAAAATCTTCACAAATCTGTTCTTCTTGGACTTTCATCCAAATTTCCAACACTGCAGTGATGCAGTAAAAAGTAGTTCTGGTTACTTTACACATTCCTGAAGGTTTTGTCAGAGTCACACAGCTCCCACATTCCTCCCTGTGAAAAAGTAGCTCCATCTCTGAAAGGCTTGAACACATTTACAGCTTCATTTCCACACAAACCGCTTTAACTGCAGACGTTCCAGGGTTCGGTTTCAGATCAGAGTTTAAGCTCTGAGAATGGACTTTTATTCTGGGTGAATCTGGAGTAAACAGCTTCTCGGTTCTTTTCTTAGTGAAAGGAAATGAGTTAAATATTTGTTCTACAGATACAATGGCAGGTGGCATGGTGGTGTAGTGGTTAGCGCTGTCGCCTCACAGCAAGAAGGTCCGGGTTCGAGCCCCGTGGCCAGCGAGGGCCTTTCTGTGCGGAGTCTGCATGTTGTCCGCGTGGGTTTCCTCCGGGTGCTCCGGTTTCCCCCACAGTCCAAAGACATGCAGGTTAGGTTAACTGGTGACTCTAAATTGAGCGTAGGTGTGAATGTGAGTGTGAATGGTTGTCTGTGTCTATGTGTCAGCCCTGTGATGACCTGACGACTTGTCCAGGGTGTACCCCGCCTCTCGCCCGTAGTCAGCTGGGATAGGCTCCAGCTTGCCTGCGACCCTGTAGAACAGGATAAAGCGGCTAGAGATGATGAAATGAGATACAATGGCACAAGATTAAAGTTTTAATAAATAATAATCTTAATAAACACTTTATTGTGTGCCTGTGGTTCACTGATGGCGGTGTTGTGATGGTAAAGGCAGTGTTTAATGGTGTGAGTGTCTAAGATAAGATAAAATTTTATTAATCCTGAGGGAAATTCTTGTGCCAGAAGTCACTCTATAACAAAACAGTATAAGTTAAAATACAACAGTACAAGCTGGAGGGAAAAACAAAAAACCCCTGATAAGAACTGTGCAAGGAATAAATGCTAAAAAAACCCCCACCAGTGCCCAATAGAACAACAGTAGAAATATTGCCGCTTTTCCACTACAAACGCGGCTGAGCCGTGCCGTGCCGAGTCGAGCTGAGTCGAGCTGAGCGGGGCTGTTGGAGTTGCATTTCGACTACAACCGCGCTGAACCGTGCTGGCTGGAAGTGGGTGGACACATTGTGTGGAGTTAGCGAAAGTGGGTGGACGTCAGGTGATGTCGTTAAGCAGCGCAAACAGTGACATCAGTGACAGTGGCGGAACAAGTCAGAGCCGGGCTGGGGGCGGGGCAAATGACCGGGCCCTTTATTAAAGCTTATCATAACATAATTTTAGGCTACAAAATGTCCGCAACTGCGGTGTTTACCAATTTCAACACTACCGGGTGCAACTATGTTATTTAGTACATCAAGTCCTTCAAACGAACATGTAACTCAGAAACAAAAAACATTAGGATACTGTACATGGCTCATAATAAAACATCAATAGCGCACATTATTTGAAGGGCATACGAATGAGCGCTCAGAGGTTGCAACGGTGACAGGAGTCAGAAATAAAAGGAGGGCGGTGCAAACCTCACTGAATGCACTGTGTTTACCAATTTCAACACTCCGGGGTGTACATTAAGTCCTTCAAACGAACATGTAACTCAGAAACAAAAAAACATTAGGCGACATACTGTACATGGCTCATAATAAAACATCAATAGCCTACTGCGCGCATTATTTGAAGGGCATACGGCGAGCCTTGCGCTCCGCGAACTCGTCCACGATGCTCTGTCTGTCACTGATTCAGTGATCTTTTAAGCGGTAGTCTCACGACCCGAATAGTAAACAATAAACATGGAGGACATGGAGTCGTTAGTGTTGCTGGTCTTGGTGCTGTGGCTTGTTGTCACCTACAACGCCAACAGATACTGGCAAGAGCGTATAGATGAGGCGAGGCGCATAAGGCTTCAGAAATTCTCGTAATTCGTAATTCTTCTTCTTCCGGGTTTGCGGTGTTTACAGATCCCAGCGCGCTCGCGGGGCGTGTGTGGGCATGTGAGGACACGCTTCCTCACCAATCAGTGCACAGGGGAGTGTTTGCTCACGCCCCCAACCTCAGTCGGCACGGTTTGGCTCGCTTCAGCCCCACTCCAAAACGGTGCGAGTTTTAGGGGCTAAGCAGGGCTGAAACGAGCTGAGTCGTGCTGGTTTTTGGTAGTCGAAATGCGAGCCGTGTCGGGCTGAAGTGAGCTGAAGCGAGCTGAAGCGAGCTGAAAAAGGGTAGTGGAAAAGGGCCATTTCTCTCCTGAACAATGTCCTGTGGAAATGTTCTCCCTCCATTTCAGTGTCGGATCTCAGAGTCTATGAATCATTTTTGTCTCCTGGTAAATTATTCACTCGTGCTCGGGCTTCATGCTTTTCTCTATCAGTATTATCAGGGATGTGAGATGGTCCTCACCTTTGTTGGTTTACTCGTGTCTTAGGAGTCAGGCGTTCTCCTGAACAAACCCATGAAATTCTTTGCTTGCTGCAGGACCATAAAATCATAAAAGCTTCAGCAGCATTGTGCTGGATTCCCCCTGTTAATGAACTACTAACAACGAGGCCACGAGAGATCACTCGCAGCTCTGTAGACACGATCGTGTGATCAGTAATCAGAACCTGAACCGGGGTGGATCTGATCTTCACCTGGACTCTATGGAGAAACGCACACAGGAAGTGCAGGGAAAAGTGGAGTGAAACATTAATTTCACATGATGTCAAAAATCTGAAGATAAGTGAAGATGATTTTAGAACATAGATTATGATCAATGAAAGGGAAAAATTGTTTAAGACTAAGATTTTGGCCAATATTTCTCAGTATAAATACTTCCAGAAAAGTGTTTGAAGATATTTACCTCAGCTAACTGTGTTGGAGGAGGTTATGTTTTTGCCTCCGTTTGTTTATTTGTTACTTGCGAAAATCGGAGATTTTTGCAAGTATGTTGATCTGTCGTCATTTCTTGATCAATCTTCACCAAAATGTATAGAAGAACTCATTAGGGTCACACAAAGACATCATTAGTTTTTGGTGGGTCAAGGTCAAAGGTCACCCAGGTCAAATCTTGTAAAAACACCTAATCAGCCATAGCTTCTGTTTCTTTGTGATTTTCACAAGTATCGTGCTCTATACTACTTTTCATTTGTTTGTTCCCAATGCAATTCAAAAAGTAGTGAACGGATTTTGATGAACTTTGGCATCCAGCTTTAGTCTTATCTGAGGTTCAAGTGATTTCATTTTGATGTTAATAATAAGTGGCCCTTCTAGTTATTATATTTAATCATCACAATATTGACCATGGCGGCACGGTGGTGTAGTGGTTAGCGCTGTCACCTCACAGCAAGAAGGTCCGGGTTCGAGCCCCGTGGCCGGCGAGGGCCTTTCTGTGCGGAGTTTGCATGTTCTCCCCGTGTCCGCGTGGGTTTCCTCCGGGTGCTCTGGTTTCCCCCACAGTCGAAAGACATGCAGGTTAGGTTAACTGGTGACTCTAAATTGACCGTAGGTGTGAATGTGAGTGTGAATGGTTGTCTGTGTCTATGTGTCAGCCCTGTGATGACCTGGCGACTTGTCCAGGGTGTACCCCGCCTTTTGCCCGTAGTCAGCTGGGATAGGCTCCAGCTTGCCTGCGACCCTGTAGAACAGGATAAAGCGGCTAGAGATAATGAGATGAAATGAATATTGACCGTCATCATCTCGCCCAGCTGTAATCTGAAGCCTCAGTGTGAAGATTGTCTTTAAATCACATCTCACTTTTTTCAACTCCATCATTTCATCGTGGTCTTTTTTTGAGTCTCTTCTTTCTGCAGAATTTCAGAGTTTTGACTTTAGCTCACTGCTTCTCCTTTACTTGACTTTGGGTGTGAAAAGTGTGAAAGTTTGTACATCCTTTGGACAAAATGAAGCAGATATTTTTAGAACTATTTTGGTCTTTTTTTTTTAACAGTCAATGTCATCACATCACTAAGGCCTAGAAAAAAAAATTGTGTGTTTCCGGTCGTCTGCCCGACCCTGCTACAACCTCGCCGACCCTGTACATATTTTAACTAGTTCATTCAATAAAGAACTCAATTTCTAAACAAAATACATAGAGAAAATGATCAACAACACGACATGCAGTCTGTGTGGACTCGTTTACTTAAGACGATACACAAAAAAATCCGTTCCGGGCGTTGCCATGTTGATCGGTCACATGACCACGTGTTATCGCGATCACATTATCACTTACGGGAGTTTGTCGAGACAAGAACGAGAACATGGCGACCACCAGTGGCACCATGATTTTTAAAATTAACTTTTTATGTTGTAATTTTTCAATAATTTCGTCCTTTAAATCAAATCTCAATTTAATTCAAATTTATAATTTACACTACCCAACACAAGATATAGCACACAACCTTAAAACATCCACTGTATCAGAAAACATAGGTCACACACGACCGTCAACAACGGCCCCACATGGAATAGAAATAGCCGAGGATATAAATCTGGGCGATCTGCTCCATCGGTAAGTATTTTATCAATATTTATTGATTGCAAATTTCACATGCAGTATTGCACAAGATTTAATGCCAGTGCTGTCCCTGCCGTAAGCTGTTTCACAAAAATAGGCCTATCTTGAATGGGCGATAATACAAGTAAATTCTAGGCCTAGAGTCTGACAAATGATATACAATACGCTATAAGGTCTTTATAAAAACAGCTTTTAAATTGTTGAAACGGATTTTAATTTTGAATATTGAACATTCAAATTTTGACAGTTTTACATACAGTTTAATATTATTGATCTAATAGTAATTGAACATTCAAATTTTGACAGTTTTACATACAGTTTAATATTATTGATCTAATAGTAATAAAGCCATAAGTTCTCTACAGTATTAAAGTATTTTTGAGTACAGTATTGGTTTAAAAATTTTACTTTTTAAAAAGTTCATTGACTTTTGTGAAATATTGAAAGACATTCTGAATGTTTGCACTTTACTGATACATGTTTTGTATTAAAATTTCTATATTCTTGAAACTATATTGGACTTTTTTTCTGCAGCATGATTGTAGGAGAAATTCCATGTCAACTGTTCTTGATGCTCAGCTATGGGTCCCCCAAATATTTTTATCTGATTAATCATATTATTTCAGTCCTTAATTTGGTTTATACTTGGTATTAAATATTAATTTATATCTGACAGACAGATAAAAATATTTGTGGGTGTTTCAAATATAGGTGGGGGTTTCACCACCGCTACATGGTTCTCTGTAGCCCACTTCAGCATTGAAATTTTTGAAATTAATTTTAACAGACAAAAGTCATATTAAAAAGGTTTAGTATCAACAGCAACAAGAACAGATGAAGCATAAAACTGAAATGGTAAATATTGAAAAAATATCTTAACTCTACAGATATAACATCTTATCTCTAAGTTTAGTCATTATTTAATAATTAAATATTTAAAATAATATGGTTGAAAGTCTAAGAGACTGTCCGTTCTTGTCTTACACTAGTTTGAAGCCGCATAGTCAACATAGAAAAAAAAAAGAAAAAAAAATCCGACCATCCTACCCTAAATTTTTTTGAAGGGTTGACAGGAAACACACAATTTTTTCATCTCATCTCATCTCATCTCATCTCATCTCATCTCATCTCATCTCATCTCATTATCTCTAGCCACTTTATCCTGTTCTACAGGGTCGCAGGCAAGCTGGAGCCTATCCCAGCTGACTACGGGCGAAAGGCGGGGTACACCCTGGACAAGTCGCCAGGTCATCACAGGGCTGACACATAGACAACCATTCACACTCACATTCACACCTACGGTCAATTTAGAGTCACCAGTTAACCTAACCTGCATGTCTTTGGACTGTGGGGGAAACCGGAGCACCCGGAGGAAACCCACGCGGACACGGGGAGAACATGCAAACTCCGCACAGAAAGGCCCTCGCCGGCCACGGGGCTCGAATCCGGACCTTCTTGCTGTGAGGCGACAGCGCTAACCGCTACACCACCGTGCCGCCCACACAATTTTTTTCTAGGCCTAATCAGAGCAGAATAATATTAAATAATTAAATAGTAAATAATAGACCCTGATCTCTCTCTCTCTCTCTCTCTCTCTCTCTCTGTAGCGAGTTCCTGGTCTGATGAGATTCCTTCAGATAAATAATTGTTATAAACATGTGATTGTATAAACCAGAAGTTCTCAACCTTTTCTACTTTAAAGTCCACCTATTCGTACTTGTACAGAGTCGGGGCCCATTAAAAAAGATCCCCAATTATTTTGGCTCATCTATTCTATTAGAATCTAATAATCTACTGTAAAATATATTAATGGGATGCAACATCACTCCCTGTTACAGATTAAATAAATCTGGAATGAAATAAATGCAGTAAAAACAAACTGTTTTTAATTGTAGGGTGTTGTATTTAAAACTGTATGGATGTACCAGAAGCGAACATAAAACCATGCATGCAGGTCATTCTCAGTCAAAAGGGATTAATGATCCAAAAGTGGAGTCTGGTCCATTAACACGAGAATTTATTGCCATGTTTGTGTCAGCAAACAAGCAAATTATTAAAATCAAGAAGTACATGCAAAAGAAGTGGATATAGAAACCACTCAATGGGATTAGATCCTTACACGCTAACAAATGATTTTTCCTATGAAAGAAAAATTTACGAGCTAAATTTAACATTAGTAGAATAAATGTTGATCCTATTGTAGCTGTAACTAAATACAAAGACAATAGTTATGAAATACTGTTAATCAGGGCTGGCTCAAGGTCTTTGGCTGCCCTAGGCGAGATTGAGTTTTGGCGCCCCCCCCCCCCCCCCCCCCCCCCCGCCCCCCAAGAAAAAAAACCCTCTAATAGCATCTAAATAACACTTTAATCTAATCACTCTATTCTATTACTATTAAACAATGTACGGTGCATGGACAATAAACAAGAAGTCATTTTTATCTTTTTCATTATTGTTATTATTGTTATCATTATTCACATAAAGTGTCACAAAGTAAAATGACCACACAAACACAAATTCAATACATATCTCCATATAATGGGCAAAAACTCTTCCGCACCCTGTTCAAAGTGTAGTGCATGGACAATAAACAAGAAATTATTTTTAGTTTCTTTTTTGCTATTAAAAGTTAAGTCATCTCTGAAGAATTAACAAATTAAATGAATAAAAAATTCTACAATTCTAAATTGTGCAAACTTAAGCACCCTGTTAGGATATCAATGGGCTGTATTTTCAAACAAAAGTGCTATTATGGGTACTTTGTTATTGAAGTCTATTGCTGTTTGCATCTAGTTAGCTAGGCAGACATTGATTCAGGCGTCTAAAATATTAATTTGCCACTATAATGGTTGATATGAGAGATTAGATCAGACTTACCTCTATACTTGGCTCTATTTGTTTCTTCCTGTAGCCTTCGTTTGCACCCTTGCACACCCGAGAGTTTGGATTTCTTCATTTAAGCACTTGTAGTCTGGGCTACTTTTTGCAGTGGATAGCCATTCTCATTCCCCGATGAGCACCGCTCCCCCCGCCCCCCTTATAACCTATCATTGTGCATTTTTAGTAGGCATAAGGAAATCACCGACCACTACTGCGTAGGCTACACTTGTTTTTCAACCTTTTTGAGCCAGGGCGCACTTTTTTCAATGAAAAAATCTCAAGGCACATCACCAATAGAAAATGTTGACTGAAACTAAAACGCTGTTGCCAATATTTACAATATACAGTCATTCTGTAATTTTCCACGGTACACTTGGTGATCTCTCACGGCACACTAGTGTTCCGCGGTACTAGAGTTCGGCAGCACAGTGGTTGAAAACACTGTACACCACTGATGCACTTGGTAACATCTCTATTCAATAACTCCATCCCTCCTTTTTGGTGGGGTTTTGGTCGCCCTTGGCGCCCCTGGGCACACTTGCGCGCCCGAAGACACACTATAGACAGGGCGAACCACTGTTGAGCGCTTATTGTTTCATGATTAACAACCACCACCACACCCCACCCCACCCCGCTTTTTTTGACAAATCGCACCCTGACTACATGCTTTGCTGTACAGTTAAATTAGGCTAAGACATTATAATGCTGACTCGTTTTCAGAATAGTGGAAGTCATAATTTTTCTCCCCCCGTTTCTGCGCCCCTGGATGGACGCAGCGCCCTTAGCATTTGCCTATATTGCCTATGCCACGGGCCGGCTCTGCTGTTAATTAACTTAATGTGAAGATAGTTAATAGATAATCAACAGATTTTAAGTTTTTTTTTAAAGATTGTGTTTATTTTTAGTCTTTTTTATTTGTAATTATTTGTATCTGTACACGACCCCACCAGCTCTGCTGATTAACTTATCGTATTTAAATAAAGTTATTCATTCATTATGAGCTGGAAAATTATCTATCCGTTGAGTTCCCTGATATCTCAAACTACCTGGTGCTGCAGACATTGTTCGACATGGACACACAGATGAAAACCTGGAAGAGCATGGAGGAGAACAACTTTTTATATGTGGCTGGGTTGAAGATCTGGAGATCAAGACACTACAAGATAAATCCTGTATCGTTTTTGCCTGGCGAAGGAGGAGTTTTTGGGCTTTTTGTCTGTGTCTTTGCGATGGTTTCTAGGATGCTACAAATTTTAGTATCGGGTGTAAACAAACCACAGGCGCACAATTCTCAATCCTCCCTGCTCTTCTCTTTCAGCAGGCATCACAGAGCCATACAATTTACCCACAAACATATTTAATTATTCTGCCCACTGCGCGTGCTCTCTCTCTCTCTGGCCGAATCCCATTTCACCCCTTGGACCAACCCCTTGGCCCTTCCCCTCCATTTTGCGCGTTCACGTGAAGGGGTAGGGGTATCCCAATCCCAGTTAACGCGGAGGGGTAGGGGAAGGGGTAGGGCTTCTGTACCCCTCCAAATGGAGATTTTCCTGGAGCTGACTCCGAACAAAGGGGTTTGAGTGATTTCCCACAATGCCATGCGGATTTCAGCGAGATTTCATGCGGATTTCAGAAAGATGGCGGTTCCCGCGGCGAAAGATTGTCATAAATGTATTTTCTCCATTATTTACGTGTTTTAAGTTGTTATCCAGAGGAAACACGCCGCTTGATTCGCTTTCGAGCTGAGAATGAGCAGCGATTTCTGAAATCCAAGCTGCTGCTAAAAAGCTTTGGGAGTGAGTATTGTTTTCGGTTGCTTGACTGCATACGTTTTGTTCTGTTATTCTCGCTTTTATTGTTTACATGAGTGTTCTGACACCTCATTCTTTCGGATGTGGTGCACGAAGCGCCAAAGATATCCCATTCAGTGGTGTTAGTTAACAAATCACACCCTGCCAGCAGAGATTTCTGCCTCTGGCTCTGACTGTAGCGGCTGGTCGCAGCCAATGACGCATTTGGTCGCGTTTTGCTAACGTAAACGCTGACGGAGGTACGCGATGACGTATGCGATCGTTGAAGGGCTATCCCAATACGTAGGGGTTGAATTTCAAGCCCTATCCCTTGTAGCTCAGTTTCAAGGGGAAGGGCCAAGGGGAAGGAGGAGGGGAAGGGGGAGGGGTAGGGGTAGAAATTAGAATTGGGATTGGGCCTCTCTCTCTCTCTCTCTCTCTCTCTCTCTCTCTGTGACAAAAAAAGGCTTGTCCTTCTTAATTTACCAACAAATATATTTATTCCACTTGAAAAGTGTACAGCAAACCAGCTACCGGATTTGGGACCCTACGACATCCTGAACTATTTGGCTTCAAACTTGAAAAAAATTTGGGCTCAATGGTTGAGAAACACTGGTATAAACTATAACAGAGGATCTGAAACAGGAGTTCATGTTTAGTAGATTAAAGCCGATAAACTACAGCCAGTTTTTAAAGACGTTTATCAGCTCCTGCAGGATTTTCTTTAAGATTCTCGGTTCAGGACTGCGGTCCATCAGATCACGACCCCTATGATCCGATCGTGTTCCTGACGTCTGTGTAGGTTTCACACACTGCCTTCTTCAGGGCAAAATGTTCTTCCAAACAATTTTATTATGTTTAAGATTGCTGTCTTGTTTCAGGATGAAACTGTAAATTAAAGGCACATTGTTTTCTTTCCATTTAAAGAAAAAATCAGCAGGTGAATCTGCGTGAAAACTCTCTAAGTACAGCAGGGAATAGGTCAACTCTCCCTCCACAACTTGATTGGCTGAAGCACATGATACCGAGGCAGGACGTCTCATTGTCTCCGCCCCCTCAGCCATGTGACTGCGTGTCTCAGCCCCCAGTGTCACCTCCCACTGAGACCCAGTCGTCCAGAAGCTCAGTATCTGTCTGAGTGTGGTGTGTGTGACTGTGAGTTTGTGTGGTAGTTATATAAGGCTCTGTATAAGGATTTATTTTGTTCTTTCTGGCTGGAGAGAGGAAACACACACACGCACACATGCACACGTGCACGATGGAGGTTTTTCTGCCAGTGTCAGAGCAGGTCAGTGAACGTTTCTTCATTTCAGCTCAGTGTCACATCACACACACACACGCTCTCCTGCATTACAAGTTTGAATCATGACTATGTAAGTGGTTGGAAGTGTGTGTGTGTGTGTGTGTTAGCTCTGTATTTACCTGATCAGAATGTAATTTTTGTTCATGCATCTAAACTGACAGATGTGTGGATGTGCAGCGAGGGTTTGTGTGGGTGCGTGTGACTCATTGCTGTATGTTCAATGCACTGAATTTTAGATCATACGTGACAGAATTGACACGTGCGTCAGGATGACCACATGAAATGCAGCTCAGCCGAAGCTTAAAGCAGCATTCTGTGTTTTAATGATTAAAAAAAAGAGTTTAGAGTGAAACAGAAATGTTCTGTAAAGATTCTAAAATGTTGTAATGTTCCATGGTAACAACTTCACAGTGTTCTGCTTTCTAATGATTCTAAAAATAATAGCCATTAAAAACCATGTCGATGAAAGCCGATAAAAGTGAAATGAGCTGTAGAGAGAGGAAGCTTTGTGTGTGTGCGTGCGATTTATTGGCAGGGAAAAGGCTCTATTCTTCATTACAGTAGGTGTAGAGGACGCTGTGTGGACTGAGAGCTTTCACTCTTTATTTATTTACACTTTATTCACTGAGATCAATAAATAACAACATAAAATCTGCATAAAATTATTTTATTTTATCTTTAAATTATGTTTAGATGAACAAAACATGCTAATCGTTCCTATCTAAACTATAGAAATAACATCATGATTACTATTCAGCTGACTTATTGTCCGTTATCTGTGAAGTGGATGATTATTTCTGACACACTTCGGTTTTACGTCAATAAATCCATATAGACGGGGTAGAACCTTGTTTAGGATGGAAAGAACCCTTGAGGGTCACCTTTTCTAAGTGGTTAGGGGAGTGTAATGGTACAGAACCTCACAGCTCCAGGGTTCTAGAGCCGATCCTGCGCTCGGTATACTGTCTCTATATGTTTGGGTTTGCTGTGGATTCACACCCAAAAACATACCAGGAGGTAAACCCTCTGTGCGTGTGTGTGTGTGAGAGAGAGAGAGCAATATTACACCCAAACTGACTGTGTTCCAGGAAAACGAGTCAGAAAACCAATAACAGCAATTAACATAGTTCTGGCCAGGTTAGCTGTAATTAGCTATCCCAGTTAATAACAAGGCATTACACAGTTTTTCACACATACAATAGAAATTCGCGGTGGTCCGGTCGCCCGAGGCAACTTAATTTGTCATTTGGCGGGTAATTCCTGTCACTAGCCAGCCCGGCTGGCTAGTTGAAAATAAAAAATATATATGAGGCGAAGATTCAGACTAGGGCTGTGCGATATATCGAATACACTCGATATATCTCTGAAAATTCTGTGTGAGATACATATAATTATTATATCGTAACTATCGAGTATTTTATGGTCATCTGCCGACTTGCGTTTGTTTCGTGTTTGTTGCGTTTGTTTAAAACCTTTTCCGGTGGTTTTCTCCCTGTCCCTCAGGCAGTAACGTGAGAGGCTGCCTAAGGGTAAAAAAAACAATAACGTCACGCACTCTCCAACCAATCCCGGGCGACATCTCGGTGCTGAAAGGAACTTGTGGGAAGATTTCCTAGTTTCGGTTTACGGCGCTGACTCAGTTCATGCAATCGCTGGTGTTGCATAGGCTACCGTGTAAGCTCTGTCAATTTCAGCGACAAATTAAAAATGGAAGCGGGCGAATTGGTTCCTAAAAGAACTAGTAAGGGGTCAGTCATCTGGCATTTTTTTGGATATCGCAAGGAGGACGTGGAACAGCAAATGCCAATTTGTAAAGTGTGCAAAAAAAACAGTATCAAAATACTCGGGTCTTGAAATAAATGCACATTAGTCATGAACAATGGTAACTACTGTCTTTTGTGTTATTTTTGACAGAAGTAAAATTCATACATGAACAAATTTTGGTGAGTTGATTTTCTGTTTGGTGAGTTACTTTGGAAGGGAACTAGTCCGGCTGGCTGGTGAAAAAATATATGAATTTCGAGCCCTGAATCACCGTAGCAACGTGTCCACAGGTAGAAGCTGGACGGCACCGTGTGTACGACTGAGTTAATGAAACACAAATAAGACAGAAGTGCTAATAAACAGTACATTACTCCAGCGTTCACACTGTTGATGTGTGGAGCAGCCATCTTGGATTTTGAAGTCAGGGTTGGTGAGGTTCTTCCGACTTTCTGAGTCAGAAATCTGACTTCAGGTGGTCTTCCAGTCGACATTTCTCGGAAATCCGGACTTCCCTGTTTCTTCTTCTTCTAAATGGCAAACCATTTCCTTACCCTTTGTGTGTGTGTGTGTGTGTGTGTGTGTGTGTGTGTGTGTGTGTGTGTGTGTGTGTGCGCGAGTGGTGTGTTCCTGCCTCACACCCCTGCGTTCCCTGAATAGTCTCCGGATCCTTCACCACCCTGACCAGGATGAAATGCATCTTGAAGAAAATAAATGAATTAGATTGTATAAACGAAGAGATGAAGGTGTCCTGCAGGAGAACCATCTAACGTAACCTCGAGGGTTCTGTGAACAGGATGCTATTCGGATGCTGCTCTCACAGTGAAACCCTGAGAAGTTGTTTATTTAAGAGTGTAACCTGAGGACAAGTCCCTGACATCTCCGTCAATTGTGTTTAATTAATTAACTGATGAAGCCAACCTTAATCAGAATAAAAACACAGTTAATGTATTCAGCCTTAATGTAAATCAGACAGCTGCATAAAATATAAGAGTGAATCAAATGAAAACTTTAAAAATGAGAGAAAGAGTAGAAAATAAATTTGTAGGTGCAAAAGTAAATCTGTGTGACTGCCCCACTGATCCTCGTCTCTCTTTTTACTGCGAATGTGACTCCAATTTTTACTAAATAATGCAAAATTAAAAAAGAAAAATGTTTTCATTTGACTCTCCCTCATACACTAAAACCTGAATAAAAATAAAATCTCAAGATGTTTGATTCTGATGGAAATGGCTTTGATCCAACGGCCACATGAACCAGAGCAGGAAGGAAGAGATGAACAAAGAGAAGGAGAAATAAAAAGGGAGTTGTCATTGTTTAATCAATAGGCGTATGGATGAATCAGGACAGGAAGTCAGTGTTTGGTGAGTGGTACATTCCAGCTTCCTGCAGCGCTCTGTGATCGGATCATCCTGACGTTGTCCCTCACTCCATTCTCTTCTCCATCACCACATTAACTCTGTCTTTCTCACTGCAGTGTGAAATGGTGATTTATACAGAATACAGAGATGTAAAGAACAAAATGCTTAGGTCGTGTCAGAATCGGATGCAAAAATTATACCTATAATATTTGAATCTAGAGTCGAGAATATTAATCTAGTATTTCTCATTAAATTGTTATTATTCGAACATGATGATTCCTTCCCCGATTGGCCCGCCGTCGATAGCCCTGATACTTAATCTGTGAGGGCACCTGCAGGTTCTGAGCGATCTCATTGTCCATGAAGTTCCCAGCAGCGCTTGAGTTTATTAGGGCAGAGAGAATATGGACCGAGTCTGAGTTTTACCACCACATCAGTCTTCGCTGCCTTAACAAAGAGATGTTTAGAGGAACTTACTGAGAGAGGAGTGGTAGGGTTCAGAGCTCTCTCAGCCCCTGCTGGTGCCCTTGGGCCTGTTGGTCAAGAGGGGCACTGTGCCAGGAGAAGCCACAGTTAAAGCCCCCCCCCGTCTTCATTCGCGTTCTGAATGGTTCACTTTGGTGTGGGAGATGTCCGTGGGTGTAGGTGCTTTGAAGCTCAGGGTCTCCACTGTATATGGAGGGCTGGTTAGGAGCAGGTTGTCAAGGCAGATGGACAGATTGATGAGTGAGTCTGGTGTGGTTTGTTCATCTCAACATGCTAATTGTGTCAGAACATGAGGGTCAAGCCCTTGATGGAATGCTGCCTTGAGGGCTGGTTCATTCACTTCCCGCAGCAATTGTGCGGAACTCCAGTGCATATTCGGCCGCTCGTCTGCTCCCCTGCGTAATGTAGTGCACAGAGAAGCTACCAGCTGTAGTCCATCATCACCACTAACAGGAAATTAAGAGTCCTTGGCAAGATAAAATACATTTTGGAACTTTCAGCACCACTGAATCGAAGTGGGTGTGTGTCAATTTTTGACCCTGTGTTGATTTCAGGAAAACCAAAATAATATTACAACTCATGCACCAACTTTTTTTATATTAAAGATGTATGTTGTAATCTTTCTGCCACAGAAAAGGAACAGTTCAAAGAAAATCACTGAAAGCCCAAAATTACCATCACCTTCATGTCCCAGGGTTGAAACTTGACGATTGCATAGTCGCCAGCAGTGAGGCTACGTTCACACTGCAGGCTGAAGTGACTCAAATCCGATCTTTTCGCCCATATGTGACCTGTATCCGATCTTTTATTGACAATATGAACAACACAGATCCGATTTTTTCAAATCCGACCCAGGCCGTTTGGATATGTGGTCCTAATTCCGATTCCTATCCGCTCTTTTCATATGCGATTTCAGTCTGAACCGCCAGGTCGCATTCATCCGACTTACACATCATCAACAAGCCACAAACGTCACTATTCTGCGCTGAAGTAGGCGGCGGGTCTCTCAAAAAAAGTTACAACAACATGGTGCATAATCACGGGCGCAGATAGAGGGGGGGACTCGTCCCACCCAGATTTAAATTCACCTCGTTCGGTCCCCCCCACTTATAGGGAGGAAAAAACATCTATGCTGTCTTTCTTTGTATAAGGCAAACCTCACGGAAAAATCAAAAGACTAATTACCATTTGGTTTATTGAGGTGCACGGCAGTATATACATAGTTGCAACAACTCACATAAAACAAAGACTGATATTCGGTTGGTTGAGCTGCGCAGACTGCACAGGTTGCGAGCTCGAGCTTGGTTGCTATGGTTACTAACAACAAGTTTGACAGGCATATCGGGGGTTGGGGTTGGTTTGCTGGCAGCTTTGTCCCCCCCCCAGTTTTTTGTCCCTCCCAGTTCAAAAAACGTATCTGCACCCCTGCACATGACATCAATGCGAGGGACGCTTCGGGCTGTGAAGGTTCTGAATCTTCTCAGTGGAAGGACGCAGAGGTTAGGGAGCTGATTTCCATTTGGGGGGGATGCAGCTATTCAAGCTAGATTGGATGGGTTATACCGCAACCAGGCGGTTTTACTTCCGTAAACACTGGCCATGCTCACTGCGTGTGACGTCGTCGTATCCTGCAATGCGCATGCGGAACACTTTTAGGTCGCTTTTCGTTCATACTGAGGATCACATACAAGTCGCATATATTTGTTAATGTGAACGACCTCTAAAAACTGTCCGGGGCGACTAAAAGTTAAGGTTTGGTTGCCCAAAGGGTCACTATGATTTGAGAAGTACGAAAAAATTACAATAAAACTAAATAAAATGTTCCTTCCTTGGAGTATCTTTCTAAGTTTGTGAATTCTAGTAAAAGTTTAGTTCTAAAGTGCAAAACTCAAAGCCGTTTGTGAGTTTCAGATCCACGATATCGATATCCACGATATCCACTGCTGTGTCCAAAATAACTCACTGTATAGTGGACTATATAGTGAGTTCGCCATTTTGTAGTACTGTCCGAATGTATAGTGAGAATTATTACACCCTATATAGTGGACTCATAGTATCCCACAATGCACCGTGAAAAGTAGAGTACAACCGATGGTCACTAACCAAGTAATATATACCATCATGCACTGTGTTCGCGCATTTTCACAGAGCTGTAAAAGCTGTTTCTTAAGGAGCGTTAAGTATTTTAGATTGAGTATAGCAGCAGTTTGTTTTTCCTTATGACAACAGGCACAAGACAAATTTATAAGTTGTGGTGCAAAAATGACAATAATACTGTAGTATGTTGGGGTGAATGGACGGAGGAAGAAACACATCATAAACGGACATTCAAGTACAATTTAAAATAGTAAGAGAATAGAAAATAAGCTAAAATAGAATAAGACAGATAAAATACAAGAATAAAAGTTACAATGCAGAGCAAGGAATTAATCAAAAGCCTCAAATTTGATTTAATAAAAGGCAGCGGTGAAGAAAGAAAGTATTCAGGCTCGATTTAAAAGAACTGAACTAAAGGATGCAGCAGACACAAAGTACTTTGTATTTATTAATGTGGGAAATATGCTCATATGGATTTATCACAAAAATACATGCATGTATTTATTATTTTGAAAACCCACCAGCCAACTGATCTGGCATGTTTCAATTGTGTGACAGTAATGACATAAATAACGGTGCGGCGGAGTAGTGTCCGAAAGTGTTTTTACATTTCACCAATGATGTCAGTATATAGTCCTTTAAATAGAATTCCCTAGATAGTGAATAGGGAGTAGTGACTGAGTGAGTGATTTCAGACAGAGCACACACAACTTTCCCACACTCTGACTTTTCCCAAGATTCATTGCTGCGTCATAGCAGAAGCCGGGATCTTTCTTCCACTCCACTGTGTCGATGTTTGTAGCTAACACTAGCTGCTAAGTAGGTAAGATCAAAGATGACTAAAACATGGTTACACAGGCCCAATTTTCTGATGTGCTTTGGGGATAATATGATCAGAGTGCCCCATCTGTCTACCCTCACGGAACGGACAAACGACACGAAGTTGTGACCCGACGTCAGCTATGTTGACATTGTCAATTATTTTATTCTTATATAAAATATTATATAAAATATATAATAAGTATTATATAAAGTAATTCAATGATTTTATTCTTATCTGTGCAGTTATCTACACAGTAATAAAACTGGCAAAATTATATGTAAAAGAGAGGGCGAGTTTGTTTGCTTAAAGTCTGAGGTTGAGTCGAGTCAAAACAAAAAAGGGAAATCCTGCCGTCATGCAACAGCTCTCATCTGGAAGGTCGGCTCTGTCAGAGTAGAGCGATTGGATTGCTAATAGTATTGGCTTGCTAATAGTGTAGTGTTTATATGTTGTAATTCGCTTTGGATAAAAGCGTCTGCCGAATACCAGAACCATAACTATAACCATATTAACCATAAGCACTGAGCTCTAGTCTAATAGAACTCTACCAGCCTACTGTACCATGTCTCTTGTATCAGCTCAAGCAGAAAAAGCTGGGAGAGAAGCATGGGCTAACTGTTTTAATGCAAATGCTGTCAAACTTTGGAAACAATAAACATACCATACTTAAATAATTCCTTCTTGATGTATTTGTCCAAGCTTCTTCAACTTCTTAACTCCCCTGATCATTCCAGATATTGGATGGTATTTGTAGGCTGTTTGCTGTTTACACTTGTACTTCAGCACTGGTCGCTCTTGAATTCTCTCGGCTACCTGCACTGATTGTTAGTCACTTTGAATAAAAACGTCAGCTAAATGACTGTAACATAGTGTAATGTTTGAATAATGTAGAATATCTAAACAGCAATTACACAGAATTAATGTTGTTGATTAATCCATTTCTGGGGGCATACGTTAAACACCGTGGGGTGTTATTCAAGTAAAAATGGTTTAAAATTTTTGTGTGTGTTTGACTAGAGGAAATTTAAGGGCCACTTTATTTTGGCCTGGGCCACTGAGAATTCAGGGATACTGACCTGAGTGGTGACCAAGCACTGAAGTTTTTAGCCTTAATGTCCCTGTATGTAAACTTCTGACAACCTGTGTCTTGAAAGCCTTGAGAGTGTGTGTGTGTTGTGTTTTTCTTCCTGTCTTATACTTCTCCATTACTCTGTGTTAAAACGTTCTGAGTGTGAAATGCTTTTTGTTCAGAATTTGGACATGCTTAACGCTGATGTGTGTCTCAATTGAGAGTCTCTCTCTCTCTCTCTCTCTCTCTCTCTGAGGTGTCGCTTGTAAAACACACTTTTACTCTTTCAGTGTGTCTACAGCAGAGCCCTTCTCCTCTCAAAATTACATGGACTTTGTTTTGGGCAATGTACTCTGTGTGTGTGTGTAATTTGGGGTGTTCGGTGAGTCTTGGTTATGGTTTTCAAGGCTACATACAAATATAAATAAATAAAATATCACTATATAAATAAACAAAAGTAGATTTGTGCAGGGGGCGGCACGGTGGTGTAGTGGTTAGCGCTGTCGCCTCACAGCAGGAAGGTCCGGGTTCGAGCCCTGTGGCCGGCGAGGGCCTTTCCGTGCAGAGTTTGCATGTTCTCCCCGTGTCCGCGTGGGTTTCCTCCGGGTGCTCCGGTTTCCTCCACAGTCCAAAGACATGCAGGTTAGGTTAACTGGTGACTCGAAATTGACCGTAGGTGTGAATGTCAGTGTGAATGGTTGTCTGTGTCTATGTGTCAGCCCTGTGATGACCTGGAGACTTGTCCAGGGTGTACCCCGCCTTTCGCCCGTAGTCAGCTGGGATAGGCTCCAGCTTGCCTGCGACCCTGTAGAACAGGATAAAGCGGCTAGAGATAATGAGATGAGATCACGGAGGAGCAAAATTCCTATTTTACTTTGAAATACCAGCTTAATCCTCTTCCCCTCCATCTCTCCTCCTTCCTCTCCTCCTCTTCCTCTTCCCCTCCTCCTCTCCTTCTCTCCTCCCCCTTCCTCTCCTCCACTTTTCCTCTCTTCCTCTCCTCCCCCTCTTCCTCTCCTCCCCTTCACCTCTTCCTCTCATCCTCTCCTCCCCCTTCCTCTCCTCCTCCTCCCCTCTTCCCCTCCTCCTCTCTTCCTCTTCCCCTCTTCCTCTCCTCCTTTTCCCCCTTCCTCTCCTCCTCTTCCCCTCTTCCTCTCCTCCACTCTTGCCCTCTTCCTCTCCTCCTCTCGTCCTCCCCTCTTCCTCACCTCCTCTCTTCTTCTTCCCCTCTTCATCTACTCCTCTCTTTCTCTCCTCCTCTCTCTTCCTCTTCCCCTCTTTCTCTCCTCCTCTTCTCCATCTCCTCTCTTCCTCTTCCCCTCTTCCTCTCCTCCTCTTCCCCTCTTCCTCTCCTCCTCTTCCCCTCTTCCTCTCCTCCACTCTTCCCCTCTTCCTCTCCTCCTCTCATCCTCCCCTCTTCCTCGCCTCCTCTCTTCTTCTTCCCCTCTTCATCTACTCCTCTCTTCCTCTCCTCCTCTCTCTTCCTCTTCCCCTCTTCCTCTCCTCCCCTCGACCTCTCTTCCTCTCCTCCACTTCCCCTCTTCCTCTCCTCCCCTCTTCCTCTCTTCCTCTTTCCGTCTTCCTATTCCTCTCCTCCTCTTCCCCCTTCCTCTCTTCCTCTCTTCCCCTCTTCCCCTCTTTCTCTCCTCCTCTTCCCAATCTCCTCTCTTCCTCTTCCCCCTTCCTCTCCTCCTCTCTTCCTCTTCCACTCCTCCCCTCTTCCTCTCCTCCTCCCCTCCCCTTCCTCTCTTCCCTTCTTCCTCTCCTCCTCTCTTCCTCTTCCCCTCCTCTCCTCCTCTCTTCCTCTTCCCCTCTTCCTCTACTTCTCTCTTCCCCTCCTCCTTTTCTCCTCTCCTCCTCACCCATTGGGCCTCTCAGGTGCTGTAGGTTTCCATTCTGTAACTCGATGCCTCGTGTCAGACGTCTTTAACCAAATCCTCGTCCCTGACCCTGATTCAGCTCCTCCTTTGTTTTCCTAAGTGTATGTATGAGTCAAGCATTCAACAGTCAGATCATGTATCCTGAGTGTGTGTTGTGTAAATGTCCCCGCCATACTGCAGATGGTACGATCCGCCTCTGAATTCAGTGCTGAGGAAACAGCAGTAAGATTTTCATCTGTGAGTTTTTGTGTGAATATTTACCTCACACAGAAGAACAAATTTTGAAAGCAGCGATGAGAAAAAAACAAGAATAAAGTTTAGAATAAATTCTAAAGAGGACCTGAAATAAAAGATGATGATGTTGTGTGTGTGTGTATCAGACTGTAGTTAATGGAAACAGTGAGAGCCGTGTTCCTACAGTATTAAGATGGACGTGTATCTGATGTATCTGATGTATCTGATTCTGAAACACTCAGATCCCCACAGGAGCATGAAATCACTGGAAGCGCTTCAGTCCTGCTCTGTTCTGTTGCGTCTCTCGTGTAGGCGGATCACAAATAACCATAAGACGCTGCACTTCAACATAATGGAAGCATCTTACGGTTCTGAAAGCTCCCTTCAGCTTCAACTCTGATTTCAGATTTTGTGAAGCTCGTAGCGGTGCGAAGCTTCATTACTGCAAACCTCGAACGCAGTCATATCAGGAATATCACTTCTGTGTGGAGAAGGGTGGGGTCGGCCAAATGCTGTAAATATAAATATGAAATGTGCCATAATACACACACACACACACACACACACACACACACACACACACACACACACAGTGCTAAGAGTTTTACACTGAATGCAAAAGTTTGTGCACCCCAGAACAGAGTAAAGACCAAGCACTTGTATTTATTTCAATACACAAGTGTGATTACACAGATCCTTTATTATTAGTGAATGTAAAAATATTCATTTTAGAATAATATATCAAACCCGAGAGAGAGAGAGAGAGAGAGAGAGAGATTTAACAGTTATAAAGAACTTTAATGGGTGTGGCAGTTTGTTACTCACTAAATAAATAAAATACCAGCATGATTGTACAGGAGAATTTTCTGAGCGACATTTCTGTCACTTTCCTATTCAGTACGCTGTGGAGGAAAAGGAAGTGTGTAACTTTACAGCAGAAATTACATCCTGCAATGCAAATTATTATTATGGGTTGTTGTTGTTGTATTGTTGTTGTTGGTGGTTTTTTTGAAGCACACGTCATTTCTTTTACAGGACTGTGGCATATAATCACATGGACACTTGTAGTCTTGACATGAAACTATATGATAGAACCATTATCTGTAACCGCTTATCCTGTGCAGGGTCACGGGCGAGCTGGAGCCTGTCCCAGCTGACTGTGGGCGAGAGGCGGGGTACACCCCGGACAAGTCACCAGATCATCGCAGGGCTGACACATAGAGACAAACAACCAATATGATAGGTGTTTTATTGAAAAGCCTGTTTAATTGGCTTCAAGATCTCATCTCATCTCATCATCTCTAGCCGCTTTATCCTGTTCTACAGGGTCGCAGGCAAGCTGGAGCCTATCCCAGCTGACTACGGGCGAAAGGCGGGGTACACCCTGGACAAGTCGCCAGGTCATCACAGGGCTGACACATAGACACAGACAACCATTCACACTCACATTCACACCTACGGTCAATTTAGAGTCACCAGTTAACCTAACCTGCATGTCTTTGGACTGTGGGGGAAACCGGAGCACCCGGAGGAAACCCACGCGGACACAGGGAGAACATGCAAACTCCGCACAGAAAGGCCTTCGCCAGCCACGGGGCTCGAACCCGGACCTTCTTGCTGTGAGGCGACAGCGCTAACCACTACACCACCGTGCCACCCTGGCTTCAAGATGTTTTTGTAAATCCAGATTTTAAAAGGAGCTTTTTAAAGATTTCCTCCTCACTTTCACCCTGAAACCACAAAACAGCACGTTCACTTTAGAGTTTTAATTCTGATACATAAATCACCTGTGACACGTTTTAATGTCCTCTTCAAGATGACTGTGTGTGTGTGTGTGTGTGTGTGTGTGTGTGTGTGTGTGTGTGTTTAAAAAGCTAAACTTTTTTTATTTTCTATGTTCAGGTTTAGAATGTATAATCTTCATGTAAACTGTTAGAAGTTATCACAAACACCTGCTAATGTTTTTATAGGAATTCATAGAGAATTTAATTTTGATGCATCTGAGCTGAAAGTCCTGCAGTTAATCAGGAAAGAGGAGAAATTCTTCATAACGTTAATGTCAAGTCAAGTTTATTTGTATAGCGCTTTTAACAATAAACATTGTCGCAAAGCAGCTTTACAGAATTTGAACGACTTAAAACATGAGCTAATTTTATCCCTAATCTACCCTCAATGAGCACGCCTGTGGCGACGGTGGCAAGGAAAAACTCCCTCAGACGACATGAGGAAGAAACCTCGAGAGGAACCAGACTCAAAAGGGAACCCATCCTCATTTGGGCAACAACAGACAACATGACTATAACATTAACAGTTTTAACATGAAGTCAGTTTTGTTGATGTTCTATCTCTTCATTGATGGAAACTTGAGTGCAAAACTGTTCATGACAACTGCAGTCCTAAAGTTAGCAAGTCAACTGTAGTCCTCAGCCATAAAAGCATTACTGTAAGGGTCCAGAGCATCCTCCAGGTGTGACTTTCAACTGTCTACATGGGGCCATCCTCCACAGGAGCGATGCGATGAGACTCCAACCAGACACAGGGCACCAGGATGGATCAGGCAGGTCTGAGGAGCAGAAGAGGTCGGCATCTCGATCCCAGGACCAACATGTAACTCAGAGGAACAGATTTGGGGGGGGGAGAAAACACAGGCTGTTAGGTATGCCCAATGTCACCTGAATAAGTAGGAACAGTATACATATTGCACTGAGTACTAGCAGGGACTCTGACAAAACTATGACAGCATAACTAAAAGGGGAGAGCCAGAAGGTAACACAGGCATGAGGGAGCCCCGGGACTTAAACAGCCAGCCACTACACCATCAACAAACTCGAGTGAGCAAGTGAGTGGGGGACTGACAGCATCCATACATCCCAGTTTACCAAAACACTCTGTCTGAGGACCCTCCAGATCTACTCCTTTACCTCATAAACACCATTAACAAAAGGCTTGACTAAACAGATATGTTTTCAGCCGAGATTTAAACGCTGAGACTGTGTCTGATTCCTGAACATTACTTGGAAGGCTGTTCCATAACTGTGGGGCTTTGTAAGAAAAGGCTCTGCCCCCTGATGTAGCCTTCACTATACGAGGTACCAGCAGATAGCCTGCACCTTTTGATCTAAGTAGGCATGGCGGGTCACAGAGGACCAGAATTTCACTCAGGTACTGTGGTGCGAGACCATTCAGTGCTTTAATGGTCAATAGTAGCATTTTATAATCAATACGAAATTTGATTGGGAGCCAATGCAGTGTGGATATGACAGGGGTGATGTGCTCATATTTTCTAGTTCTCGTAAGGACTCTTGCTGCTGCATTTTGAACTAACTGGAACTTGTTTATGCACTTATTGGAACATCCAGACGGTAAGGCATTACAATAATCCAACCTGGAGGTAACGAAAGCATGAACTAGTTTTTCCGCGTCATGTAGTGACATTAAATTTCTTATCTTAGCAATATTTCTGAGATGAAAGAAAGCTATCCGGTAATGTTATCAATGTGAGTTTCGAATGAAAGACTGGGGTCATTAATCACTCCGAGGTCTTTTACTGCTGCAGGTAAAGAAACAGAAAGGCCATCCAGAGTTACTGTGTAATCAGAAAACTTACTTCTAGCTGCATGTGGTCCTAGTACAAGTACTTCAGTCTTGTCAGAGTTAAGCAGAAAGAATTCAGTAAGAGTTAAGCAGTTTCCCCTACAGAAACTACACTGTTCTCATTCTCACTGGCCTTCTCTAAAGCCTGGATACGTGCTTCTAAAACTGTAATCTTCTCCATCAGAGAGCTAACTAATCTGCACTTATCACAAATAAAGCTTTTGCTAGCGACGGAGGAAGAATGATTAAACATCCTGCACTCAGCACACTGAACAGGCTGAAGGTGTGCCATGATGAAAAGATTCACGTACCTTAATCCAAGATCTGTTGATATTACAGCAGATCCGATGTGGATGGCCTCCACTTGTGATCTTTACGCAGGAGGAGAAAAAAAAGAAAGCTTCCGGTCTTGGCATTCTTCCGAAAAAAGAGAGCGAAAAAAAACGGAAAAAGGAAAGCGAAAGTACAATTTAAAAAAAATTAAGAGGATACTGGAAAATTGTAGAAAAAATAAAAAAAGATTAGTGATTAATGGCAACACTCGCGGAAAAAAGACTCGTCGCAAACAACTCGGGAACCAGGAAGTGCATAGCACTAATATAAGCTTTATTACAGATCAGGAAATACATCAATAAAAAAATAAAGATTTACTGATTTTAGTTTGCTGGTGAAATGGAACCCACTGCATTTCGTTATTATTATTATATCCCCGCTCCGAAGGAGGGGGGGTACACTTGGTTTACCTCCGTCCGTCCATATCTCTGTCCGTCAGAAACACCCTTTTTCTCAGCAGCCACAAATCATAACCACTTGGTACTTGGTAACAAACTTCAGCTTGGGGTTCTATACCGTGTGTACCGTTTTCAGGTCTGTCGCACATCGACTTCCTGTTTACCGACGGAATGTATTTATGAAACATATAGGGTGAATTTTTGACGCTATTTCAAGAAGCAAAATGCGATTTCAAAATGACGGTTTACCAGGATGCTGTTTGAAATCCCTGGGGAGAGACACTGCTCTTTACTTACTTGTTTCAGGGTTATTTATTTGTTGAAGTCAACATTCATAATAAGTGTCCTATTCCTTCGACTGCTTGTATTCTGATATAAATGAGAGCGGGGGGATACGAAAGTGAGCAGTAGCTCACAGTTGATCTTGTTATAAATTAGATTTTACAGCAGAGTGAAATCCCAAACATCATAAAGCCCAAATGTGTTTAATCCTCTCGAGTTTTGGGCTGAGACATGGTAAGACGTGCCGTTTAAAGAGCCTGATATTTTTCTTCTCCGTAATCTCCAGGCAGCAGTGTGGAACAATAGCACAGTCTTTAAACCCAGACGAGGCGTTGGGTAATTACTGTGTTAAAGCTCTTGACGGAAGTGGCCATGGTTTGTGTGAAGACTGACTGTGTGAGTCATCTGTGGGTTTTTTTCTTAACATGTGTAGGATCACAGCAAGGTTTCAGCTCTTCTGGGTCATTGATTAAGCTTCAGCCAGTTGCTGAGACCTTCTCCTGATTCTGAATCTGAGTGTGACAAAGGAATCAGAAGGAAGCAAACTTTACAGGAACGAGCAGACGGCATCAGCTTTTTGTTTGTTGTCATGGTAATGCAACTCTGATCTCTCAAATCCTAACTCTGACTCAGAATTGGTTAAGAGGCCCACTGCAGCGCTGGAGGATCTGTTCGTCTGAGTGTCTCCTGAATTGTCCTGATGTGAATCTGAGTCAGAGTTAGGATTTGAGAGATCAGAGTGAGTCAGAGTCAGGCTCAGAAGGTCATGGGTTCAAGCCCTAGCACCACAAACTGCCATTGTCTGGCCTCTGAGCACGGCCCTTAACCTGCTGTTCCGGGGACTGCCGCTGACCTCTGACCCCAAAAGAAAGAATTTCAGTGTGCTGTAATGTTTGTGTGAAAGTCTTCTGCTCCTCTGAGGAGGAACTTCTTCAGTTTTTGTGGTGATGAAAGGAAAGGGAGTGTTTAAAGTTTTGGGTTTTACAGGCATTAATGCTGCTGCATGTGTGAACCTGACTGTAAAAGCAGAACGTAAACATGAACATAAGCAGCTCTTAATGCTTCTGTCTCTGAGCTCTGATGTGAAAAATGCAAATATGGACACGAATTGCAGCTCACGATTGATATTTGTGTTCTGATTCTATCTACTAGTGCTGATTGTTGGCCATGTTAGCGATGATCAGACATTTACACACAAAAGTCAAGCTACATGACCAGAGGTGGAAAGTAATGAATTACATTTACTCACGTTACTGTAATTAAGTAGATTTTTTGTGTAATTTGTAATTTTTTAAGTAGTTTTTGAAATGGGTAATTTTACTTTTACTCAAGTACATTTCGAACCAAGTATTTTACTTCGCTACATTCGAAAACCGCCCATTACTGAGTAAAAAAATTAAATGCGGGGAAAAAAAACCAATTGGCCTGAACTGAAAGGAAACTGGCGCAGGCGCGCGCACGGAATATCCATATTAGCCTACATGTATCGTTGGATGATGGCTGGTGCCGAGGTAGCCGAGCAAGAGATAGAGGAGGTCATGGAGGAGGTTGAGGATTGCCAAGAAGAGAATTCCCGTGGAACAGATGCGCCGGACAGCGAGGGAAATCCTTGGCCGTATCTCAGCCAGTACTTTGCATTCAAACGCAATCGAGGCAATAACATAATAATGCAATGCAAAATGTGCCTGCCCTGCCGTACAGAGCTATCAGTCTACAAAACTTCCACATCAAATCTGCGGAAGCATGTGGTGGTAAGTAGACCTGTGTATCCCAAATGTTATATTTATTGTTTGGTTAAAACCTTCCACTGTTGAGTAAAATGTGCCTTCATTATCAATTCTTTTGGCCGCCTAGCATCCATACTGATCACTAACGTTTCAAGTGAAGTAGCCTAAAGGAAATGAATCACCTCACGTTTACAAATTTGTTTTATCAGGGCTACCTTGCCTGTGTTTCAGAGAGCATGGACCTTCTTAACTCCTTTCCAAAAATTAAAAAAAAACTTTCCCTGAAACTCAACACGGGCCTTCCGGCCTCAGCTGCCTGTGAGCGCCTTTTCAGCTCGGCTGGTTTATTGTTTACCGCAAAGAGAGCACGGATTAGTGCAACAAACTTTGAGAATCAGCTCCTGCTGAAACTCAACAAGAGCTTTTCGGTTTAATGTTTTAGTATTCAGTGGGCAGAGTGGGCAGGGCACTTTATTTCATTTCTTTTATCAGCAGTCAGTGTGTTCATTTTTCAATTAAGACAATTGATATAATTTATGTTTGCTATAGAAAGAAAAAGAGAGCACAGTTTGTTAATAAGGAATTGCTCAACATTTTCACTGTCTTGGATACTTTGATTTTGGTTTTCTTTTCTTTTTTATTGTGGTGTTTGAGTTGGACCATACAATTCAGAATTTGGCACTTTGCTTAAAAATGTTTTATGGGGTGGTCTCAAAATAGTTTGCACATTACCTCTCGACAGGTTGTAAACATTATGCAGTTAATTTGTCAATTATATTTTCTATATAAGGAAGAGCACAGTGTTACTAAGGAATCGCTTATGGCCCTTTTCCACTACCCTTTTTCAGCTCACTTCAGCTCGCTTCAGCTCACTTCAGCCCGACACGGCTCGCGTTTCGACTACCAAAAACCAGCACGACTCAGCTCGCTTCAGCCCTGCTTAGCCCCTAAAACTCGTACCGTTTTGGAGTGGGGCTGAAGCGAGCCAAAGCGAGCCGACTGAGGCTGGGGGCGTGAGCAGACACTCCCCTGTGCACTGATTGGTGAGGAGGAGTGTCCTCACATGCCCACACACGCCCCGCGAGCGCGCTGGGATCTGTAAACACCGCAAACCCGGAAGGAGAAGAATTACGAATTACGAGAATTTCTGAAGCCTTATGCGCCTCGCCTCATCTATGCGCTCTTGCCAGTATCTGTTGGCGTTGTCGGTGACAACAAGCCACAGCACCAAGACCAGCAACACTAACGACTCCATGTCCTCCATGTTTATTGTTTACTATTCGGGTTGTGAGACTACCGCTTAAAAGATCACTGATGTCACTGTTTGCGCTGCTTAACGACATCACCTGACGTCCACCCACTTTCACTAACTCCACCCAGTGTGTCCACCCACTTCCATCCAGCACGGTTCAGCGCGGTTGTAGTCGAAATGCAACTCCAACAGCCCCGCTCAGCCCGACTCAGCACGGCACGGCTCAGCCCGACTCAGCCGCGTTTGTAGTGGAAAAGCGGCAATAGCTGTCTTTAAATCGTGAGAGTCCTGGACACTTTGAGTTTGGTTGGTTTGCGTTTCATATGTGTCATTTAGTAAGTCTGCTTTAGTGGCTTTAATAGCTGGCGTTTGTCAGTAAAGAAAAAAATGGATGATAGAATTTACAAGTTATGCCACTTGTACTTGAAAATGTTTTATGGGGTAGTCCAAACAAAGCTTTATACATTATACTGCCTGAAAGGTTATTATGTGGACTAATAGTTCATTAAAAACAATTTGATTTATGATTTGTCCTTTCTTTTTTTACATCAAATAATTGAAAGTAACTAAGTAACTTTTACTCAAAGTACATTTTAAGTTGAGTACTTTTTTACTTTTACTCAAGTAGATTTTTAGATGGATACTTTTACTTTTACTTGAGTAGAATTTAAGCAAAGTAAAGATACTTTTACTTAATTACAATTTTTCAGTACTTTTTCCACCTCTGTACGTGACACACGTGTCTTTTGCACCTCAACCCAAGAGCCAGCGAAAGTTGTTTACCGAGCTGTTGCATGGCGTGTGTGTGTGGTTTAGATCACTGTGAGTATCTCTAATAATATAGTACACTATCTTTAACAGTGTAATTACCACAGTCCACTCTTCTCTTCTTCTTTGCAGTTGGTTGATAACAACGATGACTGCTTCATGTAGCATCAGGGACAAATCAAAGTCCTCCACTTTTGTCTGTTGTTGTCAAATACGTTCCACAAGTGGGGGTCAATGTTCCTACGTTTCAAGTTCCTCTTTACAGTGTCTTTAAACCTAAGCCGAGGCTTTCCCCGGTCATGTTTTCCCTCAGACAGCTGAGAGTAGAGTAGCTGCCTAGGTAGGCGATCATGTTCCATTCTTTCCACATGGCCTAACCATCTGAGATTCATTAGTGTTAGTATATCTTCCATCGATGGGAGACCTGCTCTCTCAAGGATTTCCTTGTTGGGGATCTTATCCTTCCAGGATATATTCATAATCTGTCTCAGGTGATGCATCATGTAAGCATGTAGTTTCTTCACATCAGTCCTATAGATGGCCCAAGTTTCTGCACCATAAAGGAGAGAGAAGAGTACTACAGCTCTGTAAACTTGACATTTTACACGGATGGTGATATGACGATTTTTCCACAGTCTGTGTTGGAGTTTTCCAAAGGCTGCACTGGCTCTTCCCACTCAAAGTGTGAGCTCCTGATCCAGTCTGGCATTCTTAGCAATAGTCCTGCCTAGGTATATAAACCTCTTACACGTCGTGTGCATTGTTTATCTTCACTTCTAGATGATGGAAAGTTGTAGTCAGGGGTTTTGGTGGTTGACATAGGCATACTGTTTTTTTTAACATTGAACTTCAGACTTTTGCTCTGGCAAACTTGTCAACAAGGATCTGTATATCAGTAGCACTATGTGAAATCAGGGCACCGTTGTCTGCAATGAGCATTTCTCGCACAATCATAAGTGATGTCTTGGTTTTTGCTTTGAAGTGAGCAACACTGAACAGGTTTGCATCCTTCCTTGTTTGTATATGCACACCTTCTGTAGTATCTTTTAAAAGCTACCTCAAGTATAGCTGCGAGATATAAAGAGAACAAAGTTGGTGCAAGCACACATCCCTGTTTTACCCCATTAGTCACCTCAAAGTCTTACACAGTGATACGCCTTTATCAGGTTGATAAATTTCTTGGGGCAGCCATACTTCTTAAGGACACACCATAGTCCTTGACGTGGGACATTATCGAAGGCTTTACTGAAGTCGATGAACACTATATAGAGTGGCATGATCTGTTCTATACACTTCTCTTGCACTTGACGAAGACAGACGATCATGTCAAGTGTGCTTCTTCCACTTCTGAATCCACACTGGGTCTCAGGTAGCACAGATGGAGTGATGTAGGCATTTAGCCTGTTCAGAAGTATGCGAGAGAAAATCTTCCCAACTATAGTGAGGAAGGAAATACCACAATAGTTTCCACAATCCTTTCTGTGACCTTTTTTAAAGATTGATGCTATACTTGCATCTTTCCAATTCTGAGGTACTTGTTCTGTATCCGGGCGGCACGGTGGTGTAGTGGTTAGCATTGTCGCCTCGCAGCAAGAAGGTCCCGGGTTTGAGCCCAGCAGCCAGCGAGGGCCTTTCTGTGCAGAGTTTGCATGTTCTCCCCGTGTCCACGTGGGTTTCCTCCGGGTGCTCCGGTTTCCCCCACAGTCCAAAGACATGCAGGTTAGGTTAACTGGTGACTCTAAATTGACCGTAGGTGTGAATGTGAGTGTGAATGGTTGTCTGTGTCTATGTGTCAGCCCTGTGATGACCTGGCGACTTGTCCAGGGTGAACCCCGCCTCTCGCCCATAGTCAGCTGGGATAGGCTCCAGCTCGCCTGCGACCCTGTAGAACAGGATAAAGCAGCTAGAGATAAATGATGGATGGATGGATGTTCTGTATCCCAGATCTGAAGAATGAGGTCATGCAGGCAGGTGGTAAGTTTATATCCTCTATATTTCCAAGCTTCAGCTGGTATTCCATCTCGCCCAGGAGTAGGCCTGTTGTGATATTCAATATACCGACTTATCGTACGGTAAATGAAAATGAACTGTGTAATTTTTTTTACCGCGATTTTGGCATTTACACGCTGTGCATCGACATAGGGAAGTCGCCAGAGTATTAGCTTGACCCATTGACTGAATAAAACACCACGCTGTTTTCTGTCGTCTCATGTGGCTCTCTGGGGCCTCCCAGCATGCAACAGTTATCCAGCCAGGATATCCACTGAATGGGGAAAAGACAACAACACGCTGCTCCGTTGTACAGACCATAGGCGTAGAATTGGGTATGGACGGTATGGACGTGTCCCTACCAATATCAAACGACGGCTGATATGTCCCTACCAATATTTCTGATTGAAGAAAAAAAATCACGGTAAACAAATGGTTACTGTAGGTTTCCATTGGGCGAAACCACGCAAAATTCGCTCATGAATATTCTCTCTGGGGGCGTGGTCACAAAAACAGCAAGCAAGTTCGGCTACCTTGTCAGTTAGCAAGTGTGGTTGCAGTGCAGTGACCGGCTGCTGGCTAGCAAACTGTCCTTGAGGAATGTAACGTTAGATTAGCTCATAAAATTAATCAGTTAACAGCAGTTCGTATTCAGTGTGTAAAAACGACAACACATGAATATGACTGTTTTCTAAGTTTGTGTGGCATGTAAATAACAATCCGACTTGATACCGACAACAACTGGTGTTCATTAAGGTCACAAAGATATTATTAAATCATATCAAATTGTGCTAACGTTGGCTAATATTGCACCTAGTCTTGCTTGTGAAGTGCCTGCAAACTTTAGCATCCTGCTAACCCTTAATTTGAAGTGCTTCAGTTAAGACCTGTAGAGAGCCCTGACCAAGTTCGTGTAACATGACACGTAAACAACAACCCGATGGTGATGTGGACATTAAAAGGTGTCTGGGTCACGAACAATCAAATAAAACATTTTTCACGTAATAAGCATAACAGCTTCCACCTTGTTGATCAGAAATTTTCGGTTACTCCCGCCTCTCTTTTGAAAACGTCACATACCGAGTACATACATACGCTGAACTGATTGGTTTTCGAGGGTGTTCATTTGAAAGCGGTAGGCAAGATGTCAGGAAAGAAAAGAAAGCTGGACATTCGCAGCTATTTTTCAAAACAAAGTGTAAGTCACTCGAGGAAAATAGTTTCTCCTTACCGCTAATGAATGCATTACAATGGCATCTTATCCAACGGTTTCCCTCAATGTTCATAAGTCATTAAGCGTGTTCTGAATTGAAGAAATACATTTTATACAATTTTCCTCAACCAGAACACTATCTGCGCTTCAGCCGAACCCTGTCACTACACAGCAAATTTCTCAGTGTTGAATTAACACTTTCAGAGTTAATTTGTGTCCAATTGGACCTATGTAAACACAGTAGGGTGTTACATCAACACTCTGGGTGTTAATTCAACACTGGGGATTTTGCTGTGTACCTCCCCTGTCTGCTCTGGGCTCAACAAGACAACAAAAGGGCAATAATATAACAACAACCAGTCAGAATTCAGATACATTCTGTTGCCAAGTAAAATTATAACCTTTCAACGTGAAAAAAAAAGTTCTAGAGACCTCGTCCTGTTTTACCGTTAGATCAAATCATACATCAGCTTAAACTAGCATTCTAAAACTAGTGAAGGATCACACAGAAGATAGCCTGCTCCCCCTGCCAGCCTAATGAAATGCAGTGTTTAACCCTTTGATGCAAAACATGGGTCAAAAGTGACCCGGCTGAGTTTTTATCTTCTATATCTTTGTAATAAATTAATTCCATCATTCAGTATTCAAGGTATTCCTCAATTAACTTGTTTTTGATCATCATACATCCTTATTTTATTTTTTCCTTTCTTACTTTTTGAATAAAAACCCTTTTTGTATCATTACCCTTCTAATGCACAACATGGGTCAAAAACGACCTGCATTCATTTTCCAGGTTATTTCATGTATGGCTGAGTGTTTCTATGATCTACTTTTGAAATAAATTCATTTTGTCATTTACTTTTCCAAATATGCAGTAAATATCTTGTTTTTGTTTAGCGCAAATCATCATTTTTATTTTTCCTTTCTTAAGTTATGAACAAGCACAGCTTTTGTAATTCTACATCAAGTTTACACACATGGGTCAGAACCGACCCGCATGCATTTACTCCAGCGTTTGGTGGGAACTGTGAATTGTGCTTGTGTCAGACATTTCACAGCTCAGCACAGCACAGCGCCCTTTGCCCATCTAATACATGCAAGTAATGTTTTTCAATTGTTCTAACATTACCTTAGAAAAAAAATGATTATGTTGAGGCTACCTTGAGAGTGAGTAGATTACTTGTCAGAAAGTTACAAGTAATTACTATTAGCTACCTAGCTGTTGACATATTCTACTTTAGTTAGCTAATTTTACTGTAGTTGGCTTAGCTGACTACATAGTTAATAAATAAATAACTGGCCCCATTCACTGCTAAAGTAATTACTTGAAACAAATTATTATTATAGCATTAAGACATTTAATTTTAAATCACACTTGGATGACCCATGTGTAGTAATATAAAAAGTATTTTTGTTCATAAAGTAGGAAAGAAAAAATTCAATTAATGATTTGTGGTAATTAAAAACAAGATATTTAAAGAATACTTGGAATATTCAATCATAAAATAAATTGATTTCAAAAGACAGAGCAAAGAAAAACTCAGTCAGCATGAAATAACCTGGAAAATGAATGCGGGTCATTTTTGACCCATGTTGTGCATTAGAAGGGGTGTGCATATGTTTTGCATCAGAGGGTTAAGGCCCCGTGTGTGTTTTACTTCCATTTATGAGGGAAAGGAACATTACACCCTCCTGACAGTCAAGGCGTTATTCATTTGTAAAACACATTTGCAAATTGGTAGAATGAGTTAATCATCACAGCAAGATTTGCAATTAATCAAATGAATTGCATATTATTATTATTATTATTATCATTATTATTATTATTCATGAATTACTACAGTTTTGAACTTCAAATTTTAAAAGTCTGGACTTTGGAGAGATGCTGGATATTCTTTTGGTGGAACACAACGGAGCAAAATATTGTGACCCTCTAATGTTGACCTGAAGTTTGCGCCACTGGGGGTTGGCATTGGGTTTATGTCCCCACCAATGTTAATACCAAACCTACGCCCTTGCCTACATGTTATCTCGTTCATTGTTGTTACTTTTATCCAAATGACAGCTAGCAATACGTTGTTACTTTGCACTTTTTGTTTATCTGGGCACTAATCTTTGAGAAACTGGATTGGCAGAATGTTGCCTGTGAAGAAAAGAATGTCTTTTTATTACCCTGTGCCAAGTTAATATTTACTTAAGTGCAATTTTTAAGAGCCATAGGTTGTATTTTATTTATTGTTTTTGTTGTGAGTGGTTTTGTTTGATTGTTTTATTTCTTTAGGTTATTTATTTATATTGATATATTTTTTACGTTCCACTGTTGAATTGAATAAGTTGACTGAATTAAAAAGTTTACTGTTCTTTGAAAGGGTGTATTTGCATGATCATTATTAATTTACTAGTGGCCTAAAATTGTCTTGAAAAGACGTCAACAATAATATCGTTTATCGCAATAATTTCTGAGATAGGATATCGTCCAACAAAATTTGTTATCGTGACAGGCCTAGCCAGGAGCTTTACCTTCAGATGTAGATTTAATGGCTGTAAGGAGCTCATCAATGCTGGGTTGTTCGTCAAGCGATGAGATCACTGCTCGCTGTCGTACAGCAGCACTGGCTTCTTCTGCAAGGTTTCCTGGAATGTTCAGCAATTGGATAAAGTGGGCAGCAAACCTTTCAAGTATCTCTTCCTTCTCCTGTAGAACAGTTTTCCCCATCTAAGGCTGTTAACTGCGTAATCCCTCTCACTCTGGGTCCATAGATCTCCTGCAAACCCGTATAGAATGCTTTCATGTCTCTTTTGTCCGCAACTTGTTGAAGATCCATCGCTTTTTTCTCTCCCACCATTCCAATTTCATTTTTCTCGTATAACTCTGCAGCTCTCTTTTAGCCTGTGTATATTTGTCCTAGCATTAAATGTTACGCTGTAGCAGCTGTTGACGGGCCACATTTCTGTTTTCAATCAGGATCATAAGCTTTTCATCGTGTTCAACAAACCAGTCCTGATATTTCCATTTTGGTTTGCCTAGTACTCTCTGTGCTGTACCATATACAGTTGATCTCAGTGATGCCCATCATTCCTCTACTCCACAGTTATCCTCCAGGTTGTTCCATACTTAAAGCTGATTATTCAGATTTTCTTCAAGTGTGGCTTTGAGCGTATCATCAGCTAAATTATTTACTGCCAACTTTCTTGTGGGTCTTGTTTTAAGATGTTTTTCTCTGATGGAGAAATTGAACCTGGATCTTAGCATTAAATGATCTGTGGCACATTCGGCACCCCTCATAGCCCGAGTATCTAAAACCTCATTTCTGTCACTCTATCTGGTGATGACAAAGTCAGTCAGGTGCCAATGCTTTGATCGAGGGTGCATCCAGGTAGCTTTGTGTGATTCTTTGTGTTTGAAAATGGTGTTGGTTATCACCAGTTCGTTCTCAGAGCAGAATGCTAACAGTAGTTCTCCATTGGAGTTGCATTTACCACAGTCCACTGAAGTATAAATAATTTAATGTAAGAAAATTGTACTCAGAAAAAAACCCTGTATTTCTTAACTGTATTATTACAAATGAATCTGAAAGTGAAATCTTACTTTGAGCTCATGTGATCTTCTATAAATAAGAAATAACACACTTCAGGCCATGTGATGTGAAGCGAAGTTACTGTTACCACCTGAAGTTGATTTAGTTCCCTGTAACAGCACATCCCCAAGTGTTTTATTCCTCTTATACTGCGGCAATTACTGCCAGTGCTTTCAATTTTTGTTTCATAAAGAATGAAATTTCATACTCTTCAATACCTTTACAGTTACACTTAATGTTGTGGAACAATTTCCTGTTGTCACTCACGTTCTAGCAGCTATAAACTAACAGTCGTTCCCAGACTCATGAAGAGGGATTTGTTCATTTCACCTTAACCAGTGGGGCAGAGGTTCAATTCCATAAATATGATCTGATTTAGGGCGGCACGGTGGTGTAGTGGTTAGCGCTGTCGCCTCACAGCAAGAAGGTCCGGGTTCGAGCCCCGCGGCTGACGAGGGCCTTTCTGTGCGGAGTTTGCATGTTCTCCCCGTGTCTGCATGGGTTTCCTCCGGGTGCTCCAGTTTCCCCCACAGTCCAAAGACATGCAGGTTAGGTTAATTCTCTAAATTGACCGTAGGTGTGAATGTGAGTGTGAATGGTTGTCTGTGTCTATGTGTCAGCCCTGTGATGACCTGGCGACTTGTCCAGGGTGTACCCCGCCTTTCGCCTGTAGTCGGCTGGGATAGGCTCCAGCTTGCCTACGACCCTGTAGAACAGGATAAAGCGGCTAGAGATAATGAAATAATGAGATGAGATGACCTGATTTAAATGAACACATCATCGACAATGTGAAGTCTTGAAGACAATGAAATGGATTCCGTGTAAACCAGTGAAATGGACGATAATTTTATTGTTGCTTGTGTAAGTGGTGACTAAGTGGATAAACATAGGCTTTGAGATGTTGTGTAAAGTCTCCATGGTGCCATCCGTGAGCAGTCTCAATGAAAAAAAACAAGAAATTAAGAAAAAGGAAGTGTGTCTGAGGTTTACCTCTTTACACACAGACTGTTCATGATTTCTGCCTTGGGTCTAATATCAGCAGCTCGGAGAGCAGACGTGGAATTTCCTCTGATGTTTTCCAACAGGGATGAGAAACGAGAAACATAAAGTGAAAAACAATTAGACAAAAAAAAAATTCCAGCTGTTTTAAAAGGCAGTTTTTGAAGAGCATCACAAAAACACGGTCTGAACCTTTATTATGATCTTTATCTGATCACAGACTCATGCACTGTTCCTTTAGCAGCAGATCTCACAAAAACAGTCATGCGTTGATAACAGACCCAAGTCCAGGGTTGTGACATCATCAGGAACAAGGGGCGGGACTTATTTGATTGACAGGCTTCCAGAATGAGTCAGGAAATGTGGGTTTCAGAGGGAAGGTAGTGTGAGAACATCAGTGTTCATCAAGTCAAGTCAAGTCAACTTTATTGTCAAATATGCTATACATGCTTGGCATACAGCACAGATGAAATTTCAGTCCTCTCTGACCCACGGTGCAAACAGGCAATGCAATAAATAAAAATAGAATAACTGAAATAAACAATATAAACAGTATAAACCAGGCATCACCAAATGGCGGACCTCGGTCCGGATCCGGACCCAGTGATGGTTCTGTCCGGACCCGTGACCAATGGTAAATTCACAAGATTAAGTAATTTTCATGGAGCATTATTTTGGATGGTCGTGGCTATTGACAGCGGGCGCTGCTACTCCAGTTAATACGACAATAGCTTCACTCAGTTGAGCCAATAAAATCATTAGTTTACCCAGCACGCCACAGCAGAGCAACAAGCAGAGAGGACGAGAGTTAAGTTAAGAGACAACCGACCGAGACAACATGGCTTGCTCCAAAAGGCGGCGGAAAGTAGACAAGGAAAATTGTTTTAAAGATGAATGGACGGAGAAATATATGTTCATTCTTCCGGCGAGCAGTTCAAAACCAGTGTGCCTCATATGCTCCGAAAACGTGGCATTAATTAAAAGCGGCAACGTGAAGCGCCACTACGAAACAAAGCACAGCTCTTTTGAGCAAAGTTGTCCCCTGAAGTCCGAGCTGAGGGCACGCAAAATAACCGAACTGCAAGCACAGTATGACAGGTCTACCCGACTCATCACACATACATTTACAGCCCAGCAACGTGCAAACGAATGTTCCTTAAAAGTAGCGTAGATTTTGGGGCAACATAAAAAAACATTTATGAGGCTTTTCCACTACCAACGCGGCTGAGTTGAGCTGAGCCGTGCGGTGCTGAGTTGGGCTGAGTCGAGCTGAGTGGGGCTGTTGGGGTTGCATTTCGACTACAACCGTGCTGAACTGTGCTGGTTAGAAGTGGGTGGACACATTGGGTGGAGTTAGCGAAAGTGGGTGGACGTCACGTGATGTCATTAGGCGGCGCAAACAGTGACATCAGTGACCTTTTAAGCGGTAGTCTCACGACCCGGATAGTAAACAATAAACTGGCTGGCCTTTCCTTGCTTGGGTTGGTCTTCCATCTTCTAGTTTTCTGATCTTCTTCTTCTTCCGGGTTTACGGTGTTTACAGATCCCAGCGTGCTTGCGGGGCGTGTGTGGGCATGTGAGGACACTCCTCCTCACCAATCAGTGCACAGGAGAGTGTCTCCTCACGCCCCTAGCCCCACTCGGCTCGGTTGAGCTCACTTCAGCCCCACTCCAAAACCGTGCGAGTTTTGGGTGCTGAGTAAAGGCCAATTTATGCTGACAACCCAGTCCTCGCAGATAGCGTCGCAGACAGTGTATGCATAACCCCTCCACCTTCGCAGACGCTCTGCGCGCACCTCCCAAAAATTGTGACCACCGCAGAAGCCTCGCAGACAGCGCCGCAGACAAGAGGGCTCTGATTGGTCCACTCTACATCCGCTGTACACGCACTTCCGCTTCCCTACTTTCCCGGTTTGGTTTGTTTTCATGACCGGCATTTTTAAAAACACGAGCGAAGATGGAGCAGCATGAAGAGCGGTTGATTGAGGAAGTGAGGAAGTGCGTACATCTATACGACTCCAGTTCTAGTCATTATAAAAAAAAAAGTTCTAGTCATTATAAGTAACCGGAGGATAAACGCTCCACTAACCACACCCACCAACTACTCCTAACGACTTCGCGCCCCCTTGCGTTGTGCCGGTGAATAACATCGCGCACGCCTATTATCCCCGCTCAACAATAAATTACAACTGTCTGCGAAAAGCTATCTGCGAAAGCCTTGTCGCACGAACATACAGAGGCCTTAAGGTTGAAGTGAGCTCAGTCGTGCTGCTCTGAGGTAGTCTAAACGCGAGCCGTGTTGGGCTGAAGTGAGCTGAAAAAGGGTAGTGGAAAAGGCCCATTATGGCCCTTTTCCACTACCCTTTTTCAGCTCACTTCAGCTCGCTTCAGCTCACTTCAGCCTGACACGGCTCGCGTTTCGACTACCAAAAAACAGCACGACTCAGCTCGCTTCAGCCCTGCTTAGCCCCTAAAACTCGCACCGTTTTGGAGTAGGGCTGAAGCGAGCCAAACCGTGCTGAGTGAGGCTGGGGGCGTGAGCAGACACTCCCCTGTGCACTGATTGGTGAGGAGGAGTGTCCTCACATGCCCACACACGCCCCGCGAGCACGCTGGGATCTGTAAACACCGTAAACCCGGAAGGAGAATAATTACGAATTACGAGAATTATGAAGCCTTATGCGCCTCGCCTCATCTATACGCTCTTGCCAGTATCTGTTGGCGTTGTCGGTGACAACAAGCCACAGCACCAAGACCAGCAACACTAACGACTCCATGTCCTCCATGTTTATTGTTTACTATCCGGGTCGTGAGACTACCGCTTAAAAGATCACTGATGTCACTGTTTGCGCTGCTTAACGACATCACGTGACGTCCACCCACTTTCGCTAACTCCACCCAATGTGTCCACCCACTTCCAGCCAGCACGGTTCAGCGCGGTTGTAGTCGAAATGCAACTCCAACAGCTCCACTCAGCTCGACTCAGCACCGCACGGCTCAGCCCGACTCAGCCGCGTTTGTAGTGGAAAAGCGGCATTAGTGATGGGACAGTTGCGAAGGAGTGCTTAAACGCCGTTGCTGAGACATTATTTGAGGTTCAACAATGAACACCTACATATCTGCATGAGAATGGCACTAACTCCATTCCAACCAAGCTTTAAATTACTGGCAGGTCAGCCACATGCCCATTTTTCTCATTAAGAAAAGTAAAAGAAGAAGAATTAAAAGAGAAAAGTTCAAAGAAAAACGTTCTGTTTGCATTTCCCCCCCTAAAAAGCCACTTGTTTTCTGAAGATGTGGACTTTTTTTTTTTTCTTGAAAAGTAGGCCCTCATTTTTTTAGGCTGGGACCTCCTTATTTTAAGAACAAAGAAGAGAAAATGTTAAGTCAATGCTCTGTTTGCACTTTTTAGTTAATGTTTTCTGAGTTGACTTTTTTACTTGAAGTGTAGGCCTTCAGTTCTTCAGGTTGGGACCTCTTGAATTTAAGAGAAAAAGGAGTTATTCCACTCTGTTTGCGCTTTTTTATTTATTTTATTCTGAGGTTTCTGTTTTCTTTAATCTGAAATAAAGGCCTTGAATTTATTTTCCTGGGGCTACTTTTATTTATGGTAAAAGAGATAGTTGTGCACTCAGTTCATTTCCTGCATTGGAAATTAACAATAAATATTGTTGAAACCATATGAAAATGTGGACATAGGGGAAGGCTATAAGACACAAGCTGGACTTCGGTTCGGACCTTCTACTTGGACAAAATTTAATAACTGGACCTCAGTGACTTTTAATTTAAGACCCCTGACATATGCCGCTTTTCCACTACAAACACGGCTGAGCCGTGCCGTGCCGAGTCGAGCTGAGTCGAGCTGAGCGGGGCTGTTGGAGTTGCATTTCGACTACAACCGCGCTGAACCGTGCTGGCTGGAAGTGGGTGGACACATTGGGTGGAGTTAGCGAAAGTGGGTGGACGTCACGTGATGTCGTTAAGCAGCGCAAACAGGGACATCAGTGACAGTGGCGGAACAAGTCAGAGCCGGGCCGGGGGCGGGGCAAATGACCGGGCCCTTTATTAAAGCTTATCATAACATCATTTTAGGCTACAAAATGTCCGCAACTGCGGTGTTTACCAATTTCAACACTACCGGGTGCAACTATGTTATTTAGTACATCAAGTCCTTCAAACGAACATGTAACTCAGAAACAAAAAACATTAGGATACTGTACATGGCTCATAATAAAACATCAATAGCCTATACTGCGCACATTATTTGAAGGGCATACGAATGAGCGCTCAGAGGTTGCAACGGTGACAGGAAGAGTCAGAAATAAAAGGAGGGCGGTGCAAACCTCACTGAATGCACTGTGTTTACCAATTTCAACACTACGGGGTGCAACTATGTTAGTTTGTACATTAAGTCCTTCAAACGAACATGTAACTCAGAAACAAAAAAACATTAGGCGACATACTGTACATGGCTCATAATAAAACATCAATAGCCTACTGCGCGCATTATTTGAAGGGCATACGACGAGCCTTGCGCTCCGCGAACTCGTCCACGATGCTCTATATGTCACTGATTCAGTGATCTTTTAAGCGGTAGTCTCACGACCCGGAGAGTAAACAATAAACATGGAGGACATGGAGTCGTTAGTGTTGCTGGTCTTGGTGCTGTGGCTTGTTGTCACCGACAACGCGGACAGATACTGGCAAGAGCGTATAGATGAGGCGAGGCGCATAAGGCTTCAGAAATTCTCGTAATTCGTAATTATTATTCTTCCGGGTTTGCGGTGTTTACAGATCCCAGCGCGCTCGCGGGGCGTGTGTGGGCATGTGAGGACACTCCTCCTCACCAATCAGTGCACAGGGGAGTGTCTGCTCACGCCCCCAGCCTCACTCGGCACGGTTTGGCTCGCTTCAGCCCCACTCCAAAACGGTGCGAGTTTTAGGGGCTAAGCAGGGCTGAAGCGAGCTGAGTCGTGCTGGTTTTTGGTAGTCGAAACGCGAGCCGTGTCGGGCTGAAGTGAGCTGAAGCGAGCTGAAAAAGGGTAGTGGAAAAGGGCCAATAGACTAAACACTCATATACACACACACACACATACACATATACACACACACATACATATAAATTGGAGCAAAAGGACATAAAATAAACAGTCAAGGGCACTTGAGGTATAGCAGGTAAACATGAAATAAGCAGTATAAACAATAAACTAATAGCTGTTAAGGTGAGGTAGTGCGGAATAGTGCAAATGAGCGAGGAAATGTGCAGCCCCTGAGTTCAGTGTGCGAATGAATGTTGAGAGTATGTGTGTGTGTCTGTGTGTGTGTGTGGGGGGGACTGTGAGGGTGACATGATGTCAGATGCTGAAGGGGGGGCAGGGGGGTGTACGGGCAGGATCTGTGGCAGGGGGCAGAGGGGGGAGGAGGGGCAGAACACGGAGGGAGTTGAGCCTCCTGACCGCCTGGTGAAAGAAACTGTCCTTGAGCCTGCTGGCTTTGGCCCGGAGACTCCGCAGTCTCCTCCCTGACGGCAGCAGGCTGAAGAGGCTGTGAGATGGGTGGGTGGGGTCACCTGCAGTCCTGATGGCTTTGCGGGTGAGGCGGGAGCTATAGATATCCATAAGAGAAGGGAGAGAGACACCAAAGATCCTCTCAGCTGCTGACTGAGAGGAATTGGGAAAAATTTTTAAATCAAGGCAACTTCAGGCACCACTGATGTTCTTCTGTTTAAAATCATGCTGGTCCTGATCTTTTCACGCCAGCTTTGTATTTGTGTTTTACTCAACACCGCATGCAGAAGTGTGTTTCCACCATGAAACATCAGACCAGAACCAAGCAAGTGTTGCCAGGCAAAACAAACCTCACCCAGCAGCACTTATGTTATACCTTTAATGATAATGATAATATTTCTCAATCATCAGCTGTCAGGTTATAGTCCTATGAAAATCCATGACCTTGAGTTTGACATTTCAGAGTCAAAGATCATGGTGCCAAATGAAAGGCCATGTGGGAGTTCCTATATACTCATAATAGTAAACATCTGTTTATCAGCAACTGTTTTTGAGTTATAATGGAACATGTTATTTGGACCGAAAGGTTGACCTTTCCAGTGACCTTGACCTTCACCTTGATCCGATTACCCCCAAAATTTAATCAGGTAATCTATGGACCAGTGCCCACCTACCCTAAAAAACTGAAGTCAATCGGTGCAACCGTCTAGACGCTAGATTGTTAACAGACAGACGCACAGACAAACCGCGCTGATTACAATCCCTCTTACTCCGTCACGGGCGAGGTAACAGCACGATCGAATGTTTACAGAAATGGAGCTGTTCAGTATTTACTGTGTAGCTCAGACTTCTTTTAAATTCACACTGCACTTTTTAAAAATATGGTGCTTTATTTCTGATTTTTGTCACCTGATGAATTAATAAACAGATTAACCCTTTGATGCAAAACATGGGTCAAAAGTGACCCGGCTGAGTTTTTATCTTCTATATCTTTGCAATAAATTAATTCCATCATTCAGTATTCAAGGTATTCCTCAATTAACTTGTTTTTGATCATCATACATCCTTATTTTATTTTTTCCTTTCTTACTTTTTGAATAAAACCCCTTTTTGTATCATTACCCTTCTAATGCACACCATGGGTCAAAAACGACCTGCATTCATTTTCCAGGTTATTTCATGTATGGCTGAGTGTTTCTATGATATACTTTTGAAATAAATTCATTTTGTCATTTACTTTTCCAAATATGCAGTAAATATCTTGTTTTTGTTTAGCACAAATCATCATTTTTATTTTTCCTTTCTTAAGTTATGAACAAGCACAGCTTTTGTAATTCTACATCAAGTTTACACACATGGGTCAGAACCGACCCGCATGCATTTACTCCAGCGTTTGGTGGGAACTGTGACTTGTGCTTGTGTCAGACATTTCACAGCTCAGCACAGCACAGCGCCCTTTGCCCATCTAATACATGCAAGTAATGTTTTTCAATTGTTCTAACATTACCTTAGAAAAAAACTGATTATGTTGAGGTTACCTTGAGAGTGAGTAGATTACTTGTCAGAAAGTTACAAGTAATTGCTATTAGCTACCTAGCTGTTGACATATTCTACTTTAGCTAGCTAATTTTATTGTAGTTGGCTTAGCTAACTACATAGTTAATAAATAAATAACTGGCCCCATTCACTGCTAAAGTAATTACTTGAAACAAATTATTATTATGGGCGGCACGGTGGTGTAGTGGTTAGCGCTGTCGCCTCACAGCAAGAAGGTCCGGGTTCGAGCCCCGTGGCTGGCGAGGGCCTTTCTGTGCGGAGTTTGCATGGTGTCCGCATGAGTTTCCTCCGGGTGCTCCGGTTTCCCCCACAGTCCAAAGACATGCAGGTTAGGTTAACTGGTGACTCTAAATTGACCGTAGGTGTGAATGTGAGTGTGAATGGTTGTCTGTGTCTATGTGTCAGCCCTGTGATGACCTGGCGACTTGTCCAGGGTGTACCCCGCCTTTCGCCCGTAGTCAGCTGGGATAGGCTCCAGCTTGCCTGCGACCCTGTAGAACAGGATAAAGCGGCTAGAGATAATGAGATGAATGAAATTATTATTATAGTATTAAGACATTTAATTTTAAATCACACTTGGATGACCCATGTGTAGTAATATAAAAAAGTATTTTTGTTCATAAAGTAGGAAAGAAAAAATTCAATTAATGATTTGTGGTAATTAAAAACAAGATATTTAAAGAATACTTGGAATATTCAATCATAAAATAAATTGATTTCAAAAGACAGAGCAAAGAAAAACTCAGTCAGCATGAAATAACCTGGAAAATGAATGCGGGTCATTTTTGACTCATGTTGTGCATTAGAAGGGGTGTGCATATGTTTTGCATCAAAGGGTTAATTAACTCGGGAAGAAATCATACGCATGATTCCTTAACAGCCTTTGAGTCATTAATAATGGAGTGTTAACTATTAACATTATCTTAACTTTCTACTGTTAATGATTATAATTGATATGATGAAGTGTGTGTCTGTGTGTGTGTGTGTGTGTAGGAGGGCTCTGGCCAGGAGACTGAGTGTTAGCCATGTCGCAGCAGGACATCGTCACAGCCAGCACACTGGAACTGGTGGCCACAGACATGACGGACATCTTGGAGAACCTCGACACGCGTGAGCTGGACATCGGAGACAGCGAGGACGTGTTTGAAGGACCAGGCGCTAACAGTGCAGGTGAGTGAGGAGGAGAAGAACACCAGCTGAAGAGCTTAACAGGAAAATGAAGTGAAACAGATGTTTTACACGTGATGTATTTAAACCATTGCACGTATTTCACTGGGTTTATTCCTGGTTCTTTGTGGTACAGAATCCTTTGTTAGACAATTGTTCCATTTTAGTTCCTTCATTAATTATTAATAATTAATAACTCGTGTAATAATTACAGGCTTTTGCTGATTTGTTGTCGTTGTAGGAGCTCGAATCCCATTCTCTCTTATTTACAAGATGGCGGGATTTAAAGAACAGGATGCTGGAGTCTTCCTCATGTCCTGCCCCATCACTGCCAAAATCCTGGAGGTGGAGCGTTTTGCCTGTGCTCAGGACCGCTTCAACATCACGCACCAGAGGAGTGTGTCCAAGGTCAGAGCCTGTGTGTGTGTATGACTGATCTGCTTATGAACTGTAAAAGAGAAACTGTGAGTTTTAGACTTGTATCTGCTCTCATGTCCTCCTCCTCCTCCTCACCCTCTTCCTCTTGCTGTACTCATTATACAAAAGAAAGCAAAAGTGTGAAAAACTCACCGCCATATAAATAATCATCGCAGGTTTAAAGCTTAAATCAAGCTACAAAACTGTAGCGCATCATCTGTGGTGTGAACGCAGCACTGCCTACGATCCAGGAATCTCAGTGCGAGGCTCATGAACAGTTATCCACATCATTTATTCCATAAATAAGTAATTAAAGATGTAGAAATAAAAGGTATTATACGGAGATTCTGTCACACAGTGACTAAATTACAGTTCAGATTACTGTTTACACCCCAGCAGCATTCTGACAGTTTTGGTGAATGACTCTGTTCAAGTGATGTAAAGCCGTCAATCTGTGAGAATAAAAATGCCTCGGGACTCAATCAGCAGTTCAGGGTTTCAGAAAAAAACGTGCAGATTTTTATTTGTGAATATTTCTCAGAAATGCAGCTTGAGTCGAATAAATGACTGTTGGTGTTGCTACTCTGAGTCTTTGGCATGATGACATCTGTGTTTCAGAAACTTCCCGCAGTTTTCAGGATCGAGATGAGACACGGGAACTTCATCTGGACAGTGAAGAGGAAGGAGAAGCACTTCATGGAGCTGCACAGAGAATTACGCACCTACAAAACCTTCCTGAAGATTCCTCTGCCCTCTCGCACGTGAGCTCCAAACGTCTCTGTCTGTCTCCTGCACATTGACACAGATTTTCTTCTTCCTGTTTGTGTTTACGTGTGTGTGTGTTTTTCTGCAGTCACACAGAGCGGAGGCAGACGGTCAGACACGCACGGCAGATGCCGACGTTACCGCGTGGCGGGGGAGACGAACTCGCCCGGGAGGAGCAAGTGTCCAGCCGGAGGGTCGGTTTAAATCCAGTGCACTTCAGTTCTGTTCATACATGAATGCAAAAGTTTCTACACCCTTAGGAAGGATGAATAATTTATAGCAACATGATATTTGGTATTTCACAGATGTTCTGTCTTTAACAAAACAATCAAAAGTGAAACTGATCAGGTTAAAAGTTTGCGACACCCCCCCCCCCCCCCCCCCCCCCTTTCTAATGACTTTTATCAGATCTGGTGGAACAATAGAGTTATTTTCAAGCTAGCAATAACTTCCTTTTAGTTTTATTTTTCCTTGTTCCAGGACACATCCATGTTTCATTTTTAACTTTTTGGAGTTAGACTTATTTGTAGATAAATTATAAAATATATATACATCTATCTGTTTTTCCACTGTAAATCCACAGCGAGCCAAAACTTTTGCACCAAATTGTAAATCAATACAGGTGATATTTACATGGCGGTTTAATGAATGCTTAAAGCCTGGGGTAATTGTTTTACTCTGAATAATCATTAAATTTTGTGACACTGTGCTGCTTTGTGTAATTATATTAACGATGTGTTTTAACAGCGTCAGCTCGAGGATTATTTAAACAAGCTGCTAAAAATGCCGCTGTACAGAAACTACCATGCCACAGTGAGTGCCGCCTTCACATCTGGAATATTTGTGTAGATAAAATACACACAAGCCACACTAACTGATGTGTATTTAATGATTATCAGATGGAGTTCATTGACGTGAGTCAGCTGTCGTTTATTCATGATTTGGGACCAAAAGGATTGTAAGGCTTTTTTTATTTTATTATATTGATTAACAGTTACAGGATAACATTCCAGTTGTCGCTGTGAGGTAATGATGCGTCTAATCTGTTTCCTCTTTAGAGAAGGAATGGTGCATAAAAGGTCCGGAGGTCACCGGATTCCTGGACTTAACTGCTGCGGCCACAGTAAAGTGTGTTACCGCTGGTCCAAACGGTACCACAGTCACCTTTATTTATCACTTTATTTACATATGAACTGTGTTTATGCTCTGAATTATAGCACAGTGTTTATGATTCTAACAGCTACAGTGGTGCTTGATAGTTTGTGAACCCTTTAGAATTTTCTATATTTCTGCATAAATATGACCTAAAACATCGTCAGATTTTCACACAAGTCCTAAAAGTAGATAAAGAGAACCCAGTTAAACAAATGAGACAAAAATATTGTACTTGGTCATTTATTTATTGAGGAAAATGATCCAATATTACATATCTGTGAGTGGCAAAAGTATGTGAACCTCTAGGATTAGCAGTTAATTTGAAGGAGAAATTAGAGTCAGGTGTTTTCAGTCAATTGGATGACAATCAGGTGTGAGTGGGCACCCTGTTTTATTTAAAGAACAGGGATCTATCAAAGTCTGATCTTCACAACACGTGTTTGTGGAAGTGTATCATAGCACGAACAAAGGAGATTTCTGAGGACCTCAGAAAAAGCGTTGTTGATGCTCATCAGGCTAGAAAAGGTTACAAAACCATCTCTAAAGAGTTTGGACTCCACCAATCCACAGTCAGACAGATTGTGTACAAATGGAGGAAATTCAAGACCATTGTTACCCTCCCCAGGAGTGTTCGACCAACAAAGATCACTCCAAGAGCAAGGCGTGTAATAGTCGGCGAGGTCACAAAGGACCCCAGGGTAACTTCTAAGCAACTGAAGGCCTCTCTCACATTGGCTAATGTTAATGTTCATGAGTCCACCATCAGGAGAACACTGTACAACAATGGTGTGCATGGCAGGGTTGCAAGGAGAAAGCCACTGCTCTCAAAAATAACATTGCTGCTCATCTGCAGTTTGCTAAAGATCACGCGGACAAGCCAGAAGGCTATTGGAAAAATGTTTTGTGGACGGATGAGACCAAAATAGAACTTTTTGGTTTAAATGAGAAGTGTTATGTCTGGAGAAAGGAAAACACTGCATTCCAGCATAAGAACCTTATCCTGTCTGTGAAACATGGTGGTGGTAGTACAACCCCGATTCCAAAAAAGTTGGGACAAAGTACAAATTGTAAATAAAAATGGAATGCAATGATGCGGAAGTTTCAAAATTCCATATTTTATTCAGAATGGAACATAGATGACATATCAAATGTTTAAACTGAGAAAATGTATCATTTAAAGAGAAAAATTAGGTAATTTTAAATTTCATGACAACAACACATCTCAAAAAAGTTGGGACAAGGCCATGTTTACCACTGTGAGACATCTCCTTTTCTCTTTACAACAGTCTGTAAACGTCTGGGGACTGAGGAGACAAGTTGCTCAAGTTTAGGGATAGGAATGTTAACCCATTCTTGTCTAATGTAGGATTGTAGTTGCTCAACTGTCTTAGTTTTTTTTTTTGTCGTATCTTCCGTTTTATGATGCGCCAAATGTTTTCTATGGGTGAAAGATCTGGACTGCAGGCTGGCCAGTTCAGTAGCCGGACCCTTCTTCTACGCAGTCATGATGCTGTAATTGATGCAGTATGTGGTTTGGCATTGTCGTGTTAGAAAATGCAAGGTCTTCCCTGAAAGAGACGTCGTCTGGATGGGGGCATATATTGCTCTAGAACCTGGATATACCTTTCAGCATTGATGGTGTCTTTCCAGATGTGTAAGCTGCCCATGCCACACGCAACTCCATACCATCAGAGATGCAGGCTTCTGAACTGAGCGCTGATAACAACTTGGGTCGTCCTTCTCCTCTTTAGTCCGAATGACACGGCGTCCCTGATTTCCATAAAGAACTTCAAATTTTGATTCGTCTGACCACAGAACAGTTTTCCACTTTGCCACAGTCCATTTTAAATGAGCCTTGGCCCAGAGAAGACATCTGCGCTTCTGGATAATGTTTAGATATGGCTTCTTCTTTGAACTATAGAGTTTTAGCTGGCAACAGCAGATGGCACGGTGAATTGTGTTCACAGATAATGTTCTCTGGAAATATTCCTGAGCCCATTTTGTGATTTCCAATACAGAAGCATGCCTGTATGTGATGAAGTGCCATCGAAGGGCCCAAAGATCACGGGCACCCAGTACGGTTTTCCGGCTTTGACCCTTACGCACAGAGATTCTTCCAGATTCTCTGAATCTTTGGATGATATTATGCAGTGTAGATGATGATATGTTCAAACTCTTTGCAATTTTACACTGTCGAACTCCTTTCTGATATTGCTCCACTATTTGTTGGCGCAGAATTAGGGGGATTGGTGATCCTCTTCCCATCTTTACTTCTGAGAGCCGCTGCCACTCCAAGATGCTCTTTTTATACCCAGTCATGTTAATGACCTATTGCCAATTGACCTAATGAGTTGCAATTTGGTCCTCCAGCTGTTCCTTTTTTGTACCTTTAACTTTTCCAGCCTCTTATTGCCCCTGTCCCAACTTTTTTGAGATGTGTTGCTGTCATGAAATTTCAAATGAGCCAGTATTTGGCATGAAATTTCAAAACGTCTCACTTTCGACATTTGATATGTTGTTTATGTTCTATTGTGAATACAATATCAGTTTTTGAGATTTGTAAATTATTGCATTCCGTTTTTATTTACAATTTGTACTTTGTCCCAACTTTTTTGGAATCGGGGTTGTATCATGGTTTGGACCTGTTTTGCTGCATCTGGGCCAGGACGGCTTGCCATCATTGATGGAACAATGAATTTTGAATTTTACCAGCGGCTTCTAAAGGAAAATGTCAGGACATCTGTCCATGAACTGAATCTCGAGAGAAGGTGGGTCATGCAGCAAGACAATGACCCTAAGCACACAAGTCGTTCTACCAAAGAATGGTTAAAGAAGAATAAAGTTAATGTTTTGGAATGGCCAAGTCAAAGTCCTGACCTTAATCCAATCGAAATGTTGTGGAAGGACCTGACGCGAGCAGTTCATGTGAGGAAACCCACCAACATCCCAGAGTTGAAGCTGTTCTGTAAGGAGGAATGGGCTAAAATTCCTCCAAGCCAGTGTGCAGGACTGATCAACAGTTACCGGAAATGTTTAGTTGCAGTTATTGCTGCACAAAGGGATCACACCAGATACTGAAAGCAAAGGTTCACATACTTTTGCCACTCACAGATACGCAATATTGGATCATTTTCCTCAATAAATAAATGACCAAGTATAATATTTTTGTCTCATTTGTTTAACTGGGTTCTCTTTATCTACTTTTAGGACTTGTGTGAAAATATGATGATGTTTTAGGTCATATTTATGCAGAAATATAGAAAATTCCAAAGGGTTCACAAACTTTCAAGCACCACTGTAAAGTAAAGTCGGTACTTTTTAAAATAAAGATCAAAATAGTAATAGCTTCATATTCATATAAGTAGTGCATTTTTGTTAATATGATTAATATAATAATTAATATACTATGATGGCAGCACAGTGGTGTAGTGGTTAGCACTGTTGCCTCACAGCAAGAAGGTTCTGGGTTCGAGTCCAGAGGCCGACGGGGGCCTTTCTGTGCGGAGTTTGCATGTTCTCCCCGTGTCCGCGTGGGTTTCCTCCGGGTGCTCCGGTTTCCCCCACAGTCCAAAGACATGCAGGTTAGGTTAACTGGTGACTCTAAATTGACCGTAGGTGTGAATGTGAGTGTAAATGGTTGTCTGTGTCTATGCGTCAGCCCTGTGATGACCTGGCGACTTGTCCAGGGTGTACCCCGCCTTTCGCCCGTAGTCAGCTGGGATAGGCTCCAGCTTGCCTGCGACCCTGTAGAACAGGATAAGCGGCTACAGATTATGGATGGATGGACATACTATGATAAGTTGTTTTTATGGACCGTCTTCTTCTTAATTTCAGTAAATAACAATTCAACAATACACTTTTTTTTAGGATTTTAAACATTTTATCAGATAAAATAAAGTCACTGAGTTCAAAAAGGTCATAATATTATCAAAACGTTTCTGATTTTATTTCTCAATTTTTCTCTCGGTTTTTTTTTATATTTCCAGTACAAGTGTGAATTTGTATATTTTTATCATTTCATTTTTGTCATAAAAAGGATGCTGATAAATAAAATTAGCACATATTTATTTTGTTGCTTCTCATGCAACAGTTTTTTTTAAAAAATGTCATTAATGCTATATGTTGTATCTATTGACTGTTTTCTTGTGTGTGTACGTGTGTGTGTGTATAGTTGGTTGGTGGTGAAAGATTCTTTCCTGCTCTACATGAAGCCCGACTCCGGTGCCATCTCCTTCGTCCTGCTGGTGGATAAAGAGTTCTGTGTAAAAATGGACTCTAAAGACACGGAGACAAAGCATGGCGTTCGTGTGGACAGTCTGTGCAGGTTCACAAGTTACAAACACACACACACACACCCCACACACACTCCCACTAATGTGTATAAATTAATAACACGCTTTTTGTGTTAAATGTGTGATAAAAGGAAGATGACTGGCAGCACAGCATGTGTTCAATTATAATTTAATCACAATGTGGATCATTGTTAACTCACTCTGACAGTAAAACACCCCCTCACACACACATACACTCTCTCTCTCTCGTTCCTCAGGAACCTGGTCCTGAAGTTCTCCAGTTTCCGCCACGCCCGCTGGTGGGGTCAAGCCATTGATGACTTCGTGCATAAATATGGCAGCGCCTTCCTCCAGGACCATCGCTTTGGTTCCTTCGCCAACGTGCAGGAAAACATCCCGTCCAAATGGTAACGAGAAACCACACGCTTTGTTTGTGGAATAATCACAAATAATAATCAGAAATGTGATTGATTAAAATGAACACTGGGAAAAAGAAAAAAATCATTTGGTGTTTGGTGAGATTTGGAACGAGTTTTTTTTTTTTAAGCTAAATACAATACAAAATGAAATGGGGGTGGCACAGTGGTGTAGTGGTTAGCGCTGTCGCCTCACAGCAAGAAGGTCTGGGTTCGAGCCCTGTGGCCGGCGAGGGCCTTTCTGTGCGGAGTTTGCATGTTCTCCCCGTGTCCGCGTGGGTTTCCTCTGGGTGCTCCGGTTTCCCCCACAGTCCAAAGACATGCAGGTTAGGTTAACTGGTGACTCTAAATTGACCGTAGCTGTGAATGTGAGTGTGAATGGTTGTCTGTGTTTATGTGTCAGCCCTGTGATGACCTGGCGACTTGTCCAGGGTGTACCCCGCCTTTCGCCCGTAGTCAGCTGGGATAGGCTCCAGCTTGCCTGCGACCCTGTAGAAGGATAAAGCGGCTAGAGATAATGAGATTATCAGAAAAAAGGTTCTTTGAAGGTTTCTTTGGATAGTTTAAGGCTTTTTAGGATCCTTTTAAAGGTTCTCTCAGAGAGTTAAGTGTTCTAGATCTGATCTTTTCTCAGAGTCTATCATTTACAGGTGATATATAACTTACACAAGTAAGATAAGGCTTTAGAAATGAAGCACAGGTACTGAAAGCAGTGTGGTGATGGTGATAAAGAAGATGATGATGAAGATGAAGCGTCCCTCATCGTGGTTCTGCTAGAGTATTTCTGCAGTAACCTGAGAACTGGAGTGAAAGTGATCCAGTAGCAGTGATCCTGCACTGACCCACACGGGAATGCGATAATCACACACACACCTCACAAGACATTTCACGTTCTTTACGTCTCGCTCTTCAACCTTAAACCCTTTACATTTTTCGCTCGTGAGCTGTTCACACACGGCAACACGAGGACGATGATTTAACTGAAGTTACACACTCGGGTAATGACAGAGACGAGACCCAGCGGGTCACAGTGCTGGTTCTGTGAACTCAGGCACTCAGCTGGAATCTCATTTAGCCCTGCTGATATGATGGTTCTTGTATACAGGTGTGATGTGTTCCAGGTGTGACATGTTTCAGGTGTGACATGGACTGTGTTGTGTGTTTCAGGTTTGTGAACGGAAAAACGTACATGGAGGACGTCGCTAATGCACTGGAGGAAGCTGAGGAGGAGATCTTCATCACAGACTGGTGGTATGTGCCAACAGAATACAGCTGACTCTGGATCAGGCTGGGAAATTACATCAAAATACACATAAATCAGTGAAAGGTGCTTGTAACGTCCCGTAACAGACTTCACAAGGAACTTCATTAAGACATTCACATAACAGTAAAAAACTCAAAATCTAACATTCCAACTGAGATGAGGAGATGAGGAGAAGATAGTGTTTAGTATGTAGAGTAGAGCAGAAAACATCAGGACACACACACACACACACACGACAGAATAGTGGTCAGATCCTCTTTCAGTCAGAAGGCAGGTTTACGGTTACAAATCTGTAAGTCAATAAAGTCTCCACTCTGTTTCTGCAGACGCTGTTCCCCCATCAACTTATTATTATTATTATCATTATTGTGTTAAAAAAATCTGAATATGTAAACATGTAAAGAAAAAAAAATTAAAAATCAAAACCTATCCTAATTAGGGCTTAAAAAGTAAAAAAAGAGGAAAATAAAATAAATAACTTCAGGTTATTTGTGCTGCCATATTCTCTAGTGTAATGTCTACATTATTAATATCTAAAGTCCTTCTAATTGTTCTTGATCCTCTCAAACAGAGTAGAGCCGAGAGTAGGATCATGACGGACACTTTCGCTCTCAGCCATGTCACCGTACCCGCATAGTCCTCGCCATTTTTAATTGCTAGTAGCTCGGCAAGTCTGTTGTGGCACTTCTTACATTCCTCTGCCGTTCCACCTGTTGTGCTGAATACCAGTGGTGTGACTGTACCTTGCTCGATTTCCATAACCCTGCTAGCATACTGGCGTTTCTTTTCCTTCTCGTGTTGTCAGTAGACTTGCTTGGGGCTTAGGTATCTGTATGATTCTGGATTTGGGTGACACACCCGGACGTCGAAGAATGCAGATCTCCGCTTCTCCCAAAACCCACGAGCATGGATTTCTAATCGAGCATCAGGGGCTCTGTTTGCGCCCTTTTCAAGCTTTCTTCCAGTAATCTCCTGCAGTACCAGTTCTATTTCAACATCATTACACAGCATTTTTAACATCTCTACATAATTATTATTATTATTATTATTATTATCCATCCATCCATTATCTGTAGCCGCTTATCCTGTTCTACAGGGTCGCAGGCAAGCTGGAGCCTATCCCAGCCGACTACGGGCGAAATGCGGGGTACACCCTGGACAAGTCGCCAGGTTATCGCAGGGCTGACACATGGAGACAAACAACCATTCACACTCACATTCACACCTACAGTCAATTTAGAGTCACCAGTTAACCTAACCTGCATGTCTTTGGACTGTGGGGGAAACCGGAGCACCCGGAGGAAACCCACGCGGACACGGGGAGAACATGCAAACTCCGCACAGAAAGGCCCTCGCCGGCCACGGGGCTCGAACCCGGACCTTCTTGCTGTGAGGCGACAGTGCTAACTACTACACCACCGTGCCACCCCTATTATTATTCTTATTATTATTATCTGTAGCGTTGGTGTTGTGGCAGAAGTCATCTCATCTCATCTCATTATCTCTAGCCGCTTTATCCTGTTCTACAGGGTCGCAGGCAAGCTGGAGCCGATCCCAGCTGACTACGGGCGAAAGGCGGGGTACACCCTGGACAAGTCGCCAGGTCATCACAGGGCTGACACATAGACACAGACAACCATTCACACTCACATTCACACCTACGGTCAATTTAGAGTCACCAGTTAACCTAACCTGCATGTCTTTGGACTGTGGGGGAAACCGGAGCACCCAGAGGAAACCCACGCAGACATGGGGAGAACATGCAAACTCCGCACAGAAAGGCCCTCGCCGGCCACGGGGCTCGAACCCGGACCTTCTTGCTGTGAGGCGACAGTGCTAACCACTACACCACCGTGCCACCCCTATTATTATTCTTATTATTATCTGTAGCGTTGGTGTTGTGGCAGAAGTCAATTCTACAAAATGTGCAGTGAGTCGACATCATTTACTGAACTGCTCACAGAATAAAACTGTTCAGTAAATAAAAGTAAATAAAGTGAAAGTTAGTTCTACAGAAGAATGTGACGTTTTTGAAAGAAGTCCATTTTGTTAACTGAAATAAACTAAACACGATAAAACAGTCTTTCATACTGAGCTTGGTGCAAACAAAAATGAACATAAACGAGCAAATAAAGTTCTGTATCGTTGTTAATGTTTTCAGTTCCAGTCAATTCAACTAATTAAGACTTCACCTTTAAAATAAAACTTTAAAAACTTCAAACTTTATTTCATTTATGTCCTTTTTGGGAGTTTGCATGTTCTCCCCATGTCCGCGTAGGTTTTAGGTCATATTTATGCAGAAATATAGAAAATTCCAAAGGGTTCACAAACTTTCAAGCACCACTGTAAAGTAAAATCGGTACTTTTTAAAACAAAGATCAAAATAGTAATAGCTTCATATTCATATAAGTAGTGCATTTTTGTTAATATAATTAATATAATAATTAATATACTATGATGGCAGCATGGTGGTGTAGTGGTTAGCACTGTCGCCTCACAGCAAGAAGGTTCTGGGTTCGAGCCCCGTGGCCGACGGGGACCTTTCTGTGCGGAGTTTGCATGTTCTCCCCGTGTCCGCGTGGGTTTCCTCCGGGTGCTCCGGTTTCCCCCACAGTCCAAAGACATGCAGGTTAGGTTAACTGGTGACTCTAAATTGACCGTAGGTGTGAATGTGAGTGTGAATGGTTGTCTGTGTCTATGTGTCAGCCCTGTGATGACCTGGCGACTTGTCCAGGGTGTACCCCGCCTTTCGCCCGTAGTCAGCTGGGATAGGCTCCAGCTTGCCTGCGACCCTGTAGAACAGGATAAAGCGGCTAGAGATAACGGATGGATGGGTGTCATTTTTGTGGATAAAATCCAAACAGAACTTTTTAGAATTAAAATTAATTTATTCAAATATCATCTATCTATCTATCTATCTATCTATCTATCTATCTATCTATCTATCTATCTATCTATCTATCTATCTGTCTGTCTGTCTGTCTGTCTGTCTGTCTGTCTGTCTGTCTGTTTGCAGTGATTGCACCACATTTTAAAAGTTCTCATATTATCTATTGAAGGGTTCTCTACAGAACATTGAAAGGAAAAACTGGAGAACCGTGTATTTGTTTATATATACAGTTCTGTGCAAAAGTCTTCAGCGCATGCAGAGAGTAAAGACGCCATTATTTTCATTAATGATGAAACGTTTCTACATTAAAAACACTGTAAAGGCAGTAAAACACTGAAAAAAAACTGAAGCGGAGTCAGTGTTTGTTGTGGTGACTATTTGCTTTAAAACAGCAGCGGTCTGAGGTACAGTGTGTTCACTTTAATAAGGAAACAAGCTGCAGATTTGTTTCTGAACCTCTTCCAGAACCAGCCTTGGATCTTCAGGGCACTTTAACTGTCACAGCTGCTTCTTATTTTTGCAGTAAAACGCTGCAGCCTTCATTATGTTTTTTTGTCTGAAAAGAGTCTCTTATGTAATACGCGGCTTTCTTTACTGACTTACAAACATTTTCCTGGAATGTTTTGGCTTTAACTTTCTTCTGGAAAACTAATGTTTGGAATCAAACATGTTTTAGTACCGAGTCCATAATGGAGAATTCATCAAATAAAAATCTATAACAAGGTTTGTCCTAAAACACAGACTTCCTCAGACTTTTGTACAGCACTGTGTATTTGATTGTACTGATGAATTTGTGTTGATTATTTATTGATTTTAATGAATGCACCTGAGTGTCATGAAATGATGCTTTAATAAACCTGAACTTGAAGGTTCCAAATTTGTCCTTTGAGAGTGAACTCGCACTCTGGTGATTAATAAGGTGAGTAATATTCCCCGTTGTCTCTGATCGCGCTGTGTTATGTTTGCAGGCTGAGTCCCGAGATTTTCCTCAAAAGGCCAGTTGTTGAAGGAAACCGCTGGCGTCTGGACTGCATCCTGAAACGCAAAGCCGTGAGTGTCCCCTGCAGGATTTAGTTCTCTGCTCATCTGAGTCCATTCACCTCGTTATTATGATTTAATATATCAAGCTGAAAATAATAAAATAAAGATTTATTGATCATTTTCAAATAAAGAGCTGCGTTAAACACAGAAACGCTCCTGCACTGAGCTTCAGCTGATCAGACCTGCTGGAACAACCAGTGAGAGATTCATAGTTGTACAATAAATCCACAAACATGTTCACTAATATGACCGCTTTTAACAAACAAACACTTATTTAACTATTTGTTTGGTTTTTTGTTTGTTTGTTTCCAAGCTGAAAAGGTTCCTGTCTCATTAACTCTGTTTGTGCAGTGATCTGATGTTGTTAAAGATTTTTAGCGCTGTGACTCTCTGCTTTGTGGTTTGCAGCAAAAAGGAGTTCGGGTCTTCGTTATGCTCTATAAGGAAGTGGAACTTGCTCTTGGGATCAACAGTGAATACAGCAAGAGGACGTTGCAGCAGCTTCACCCCAACATCAAGGTAAATCAGGAGGAGGAGGGCTGAAGATGAGGCAGAGGATGAAACACCAGGATGATTGTTTTTTTTTTTCCTTTTCCAGGTGATGCGACATCCTGACCATGTCTCCTCCACCGTCTATCTGTGGGCTCATCACGAGAAGATTGTGGTCATTGACCAATCAGTGGCCTTTGTGGGCGGGATTGATTTGGCGTACGGACGCTGGGACGATCGAGAACACCGGCTAACTGATGTAGGGAGCGTGACGAGAACCCTCAACACGTCTGCAGAGGTGAACGAGCTGTTTAATAAACGTGGTGAAGTTTTCTGTGAGGAGAAATGTGTTTGTGTAACGTTTCTGGAAGGAGTCTCCACTGTCAGCGCTGTGTAACAGTCAGAGGTGAAGCTGGAACTTTAAGGACAGAGGAGTTTACACTTCTTTACAGTTCTTCAGTAACATGATGGAACAAGCTGCGTGTTTTTCTTATTAATTTCATGAGAGAATAAAGAGACACTGCCGAGGGAACGAGTGTAAGAGAGAGGAACGAACCTGTTTCACTGTTGTTCCACAACATTAAACGTTATTGTAAACAGATAAAAAGTATAACATTGCTCTTTAATAATAAATGGTAATTGTTGTTAAATCGCTGTGGTGTAAGAGGAATAAAACACTTGGGAACATGCTGTTGGAGGAAAATAATCAGCAGCAGGATGGTAACAGTAACGGTAACTCTGCTTCATCACACCATCCTGTCGTGGATTATTTTCCTATAACAGCACCACACATTGTTTACTAACCCACTCTGTGTGTGTTTCAGAATGTAGCAGAAGCGTCTCTCTCCATGGCGTCTCCTTCTAACGGTCTCGCACAAAGTAAAAGTAAAAATTCCGGCAGGGATTTGGAAGAGCAGCCCAAACTTCGAGGTTACGGGAAATCCAGGAGGAGTCGCTTCAGCATCAGGAAACACCTGCAGAGACATGGGCTGGCGCACGCCGACAGTGTGAGCAGCACGGAGAGCTCTGAGGAAAGTGAGTTCAGATAATAATTCTAATAAACTCCTGATCAGGTCTGAGTGCTGAACACATCACAATGGGGAGAAGGAAGAGCTCTTAAAGCTGGAAATCGTAATCGACAGGAACTCTGAGGAACACAGATATATAACACAGGATGAAGTTCTCAGGACTGTTACTGATTGTCTTCTGTATCTGTATTTATATCATACTGAAACTGATGCAGAGAATTTTTACTAGAATCACTTTTAGCTTTAAAATATTTTCATTTTCACTGTTTTATTTAACAAACAGGAAAAAAACGGCTTTTGACAGCACAGTCTTTTGGGGCCCAGTGCGTTTTTTTTTAAATTTATTTTATTTTATTTTGTATCTTTAAAAGTTGCTTTATTTTTAGAGAGGGTGCTGATGCAATACCCTGGATCAGTATCGGGCCGATACCAGCAAAAAATGTGGGATCAGATATCTGAGAAGAAAAAAGAATGAATTTGAGCCGATCCAGTAACACATGGAAAAGATCGGAATTGAATTTGGAAGATCTTTTTTGGAAATGGAAATGTTTAAATATAATGAGACAGTTCTATTTTTAGGATTAATTTTTATTATATTTATATTTTATAATTTATTAAATTTGCATGTAAGTTTTGTATAAAAGCTGCAGTTTTGTGCACGATGTGTTTTTAGCTGTGGGGTTTTCCCTGTATTTATTTAAAATCTTGTTAGTTTTTAAAGAAAAAAAAATCGATGCAGGCAAATTACCAAGGTTTCAGTATCTGTGCTGGTGGGAGTGAAGAAAAAGCAAGAGATGTTTTGACATAGTCGCTTTTTTCCACAGGTTTTGCTAACAGTATTTGCAGCAAACAAAATTTAATTCCACTGAAATGGATGGAGTTAAAAGTTCACATTCCCTCATGTCTGTGTCGGGCTGGTGAGTGAAGCTCACTAAACACCCCAAGTGTTTGTTCCCGAGTGTTTTGTTCCCGAGTGTTTGTTCCCGAGAGTTTATTCCTGAGTGCTTGTTCCTGGGTGTTTGTTCCCGGGTGTTTGTTCCCAGGTGTTTATTCCTGAGTGCTTGTTCCCGGGTGTTTGTTCCCGGGTGTTTGTTCCTGGGTGTTTTGTTTCCGAGTGTTTGTTCCCGAGTGTTTATTCCTGAGTGTTTGTTCCTGGGTGTTTTGTTCCCGAGTGTTTGTTCCTGGGTGTTTTGTTCCCGAGTGTTTGTTCCCGGGTGTTTTGTTCCCGAGTGTTTGTTCCCAAGTATTTGTTCCCGGGTGTTTTCTTCCCAAGTGTTTGTTCCCAGGTTTTTTGTTCCCGGGTGTTTTGTTCCCAAGTGTTTATTCCTGAGTGTTTGTTCCTGGGTGTTTTGTTCGCGAGTGTTTGTTCCCGAGTGTTGGTTCCTGGGTGTTTAGTTCCCGAGTGTTTGTTCCCGAATGTTTGTTCCCGGGTGTTTTGTTCCCGGGTGTTTTGTTCCCAAGTGTTTGTTCCCGAGTGTTTGTTCCCGGGTGTTTTGTTCGCGAGTGTTTGTTCCCGAGTGTTGGTTCCCAGGTGTTTTGTTCCCGAGTGTTTGTTCCTGAGTGTTTGTTCCCGGGTGTTTTGTTCCCAAGTGTTTGTTCCTGAGTGTTTATTCCTGAGTGTTTGTTCCTGGGTGTTTTGTTCCCGAGTATTTGTTCCTGGGTGTTTTGTTCCCAGGTGTTTTGTTCCCGAGTGTTTGTTCCCAGGTGTTTTATTCCCGAGTGTTTGTTCCCGGGTGTTTTGTTCCCGAGTGTTTGTTCCCCAGTGTTTGTTCCCGGGTGTTTTCTTCCCGAGTGTTTGTTCCCAGGTTTTTTGTTCCTGGGTGTTTTGTTCCCAAGTGTTTGTTCCTGAGTGTTTATTCCTGAGTGTTTGTTCCTGGGTGTTTTGTTCCCGAGTGTTTGTTCCTGAGTGTTGGTTCCCGAGTGTTTTGTTCCCAGGTGTTTTGTTCCCGAGTGTTTGTTCCCGGGTGTTTTGTTCCCAAGTGTTTGTTCCCGAGTGTTTGTTCCCAGGTTTTTTGCTCCTGGGTGTTTTGTTCGCGAGTGTTTGTTCCTGAGTGTTGGTTCCCGGGTGTTTTGTTCCCGAGTGTTTGTTCCCGAGTGTTTGTTCCCGGGTGTTTTGTTCCCCAGTGTTTGTTCCCAGGTTTTTTGTTCCTGGGTGTTTTGTTCCCAAGTGTTTGTTCCTGAGTGTTTATTCCTGAGTGTTTGTTCCTGGGTGTTTTGTTCCCGAGTGTTTGTTCCTGGGTGTTTTGTTCCCAGGTGTTTTGTTCCCGAGTGTTTGTTCCCGGGTGTTTTGTTCCCGAGTGTTTGTTCCCAGGTTTTTTGTTCCCGGGTGTTTTGTTCCCAAGTGTTTGTTCCCGAGTGTTTGTTTCCAGGTTTTTTGTTCCCGGGTGTTTTGTTCGCGAGTGTTTGTTCCCGAGTGTTGGTTCCCGGGTGTTTTGTTCCCCGGTGTTTTGTTCCTAAGTGTTTGTTCCCGAGTGTTTGTTCTCAGGTTTTTAAGATGGCATTCTATTGTCTGATCCCGCAGAAGTCAAGGGCAGATGGGTGGAACACTTCGGTGATTTGCTAAACCTTCCCAGTGATGTTGACTTTACAGTTGTGGACGAACTAGATCAATTACCAATTATGCAATCTATGGATCATCCTATTGCAGATCAGGAGCTGGACAAAGCTATCTGAAATACCAAACTAGGGAAGAGCCCTAGCTCGGATGGTGTCCTTCCAGAAGTTATTTTTTGTGGTGGCTGCTGCCTGAGAGCTTTTCTTCTTACCCTCTTTAATATCATCTTGGCAACTGAAATGATTCCTCAAGAGTGGAAAGATGCAATCATCACCATCTTATTTAAGAAGGGCGACAGAAGCGAGTGTGGAAATTACAGAGGGATATCTCTACTAAGCGTTGTGGGGAAAAATATTTGCAGGTATCATCTTGCAAAGACTACAATTGCTTGCTGAATTTATATATCCTCAGTCTCAGTCAGGGTACCGAGCTGGTAGGGGCACTATTGATGGAATATTCACCCTTCGTCAGCTTATGGAAAAGACCAGAGAGCAACGCAAAAACTTGTATATAGTCTTTGTAGACTTCTTAAAAGCTTTCGACACCATCAATCATGAACTTCTCTTTATGATCCTAAGTAAATTGGGCTGCCCGCCCAAGTTCATAAGAATAATAAAGAAGATGTATTCTGATGTTCATGCCAGACTAATTGTAGACGGAGAACTAATCCAGGCATTCGAATACAACTGTGGTGTCAAGCAGGGATGCAAATTAGCACCAACTCTTTTTGGCATCTATGCAGCTGTCCTGCTGTGGCTAGCCTTTAAGAAAATCAAACATACCTGCAGTATTCAGATAAGATTCCGGTTTGATGGTGATCTCTTTGATCTTCGCAGACTTAAAGCAAAAACAAAAGTCCTTATGGAATTTATCAGAGAAGCACAGTATGCCGATGATATTACCATATTCGGCGATACCCCAGAAGGCCTGCAGTCACTACTTACATCCTATAATCAACTTGCTAAAAGAATGGGGATGCGCATTAACACAACAAAGACGGAGACCATGTGTATTGGTAATACTGCTGACTTCTTTGTTGATGGCAAAAAGCTGGCCATTGTCACTCACTTCAAGTACCTTGGTAGTTACCTGTCAAGTGACTGTTCAATGAGAGCGGAGCTCACATCTCGCATCCAAACGGTATCATGTGCCTATGGTCAGCTCCGGAAAAGAGTCTTCGACTCACGAGATCTTACTGTACCAACCAGGTTCGCTGTTTACAACCAATGCCTAATGCCACTCTTATTGTACGGTTGCGAGGCATGGACTATCTATCAACATGAAGTTAGGGAGCTTTGTTCTCTGCAACAACGCCATCTACGTCTCATTCTCAAGATCAAGTGGGATGATTTTATAAGCAATGAGGAAGTCCTCCGACGCGCAAATGTCGAAGACATCGAAATCAAGTTAGTTAGGAGTCATGTCCGCTGGCTGGGATACCTCTGCCGCATGGATGATAACAGAGTCCCAAGACAACTATTATTCTCTGAATTAGCAAGTGGATCGCGACCTGTCGGCCGTCCCAAACTAAGGTTTAAGGACATTTTGAAAAAAGATCTGAAACGTGGAAGCGTGTTGGGTACGTGGAATCACTCTGCACTCAATAGAGAGAAATGGAGAGCGGTTACAAAGACCATCTGCAAGTCGTATTGCGATAGAAGAGTTGTACCGTACCACAAGCAAAGGGAAGCCCGCCGGAAGAGAGAGAAGAAATGAACTGTGAATTGCCTGTTTTGCAGGTCTTGGGGTGTATATATATGTTCCCGGGTGTTTTGTGCCCGGGTGTTTTGTTCGTGAGTGTTTGTTCCCGAGTGTTTTGTTCCCGGGTGTTTTGTTCCTGGATGTTTTGTTCCCGAGTGTTTTTTCCCGGGTGTTTGTTCACGAGTGTTTTGTTCCCGTGTTTGTTCCCAGGTTTTTTGTTCCCGGGTGTTTTGTTCCCGGGTGTTTGTTCCCGGTTGTTTGTTCCCAGGTTTTTTTGTTCCCGAGTGTTTGTTCCCAAGTGTTTGTTCCCCGGTGTTTTGTTCCCAAGTGTTTTGTTCCCAGGTATTTTGTTCCCAGGTGTTTTGTTCCTGGGTGTTTGTTCCTGGGTGTTTGTTCCCGGGTGTTTGTTCCCAGGTGTTTTGTTCCCAAGTGTTTTGTTCCCGGGTGTTTTTCCCAGGTTTTTTGTTCTCGAGTGTTTGTTCCGGAGTGTTTGTTCCCGAGTGTTTTGTTCCCAAGTGTTTTGTTCCCGGGTGTTTTTCCCAGGTTTTTTTGTTCCCGAGTGTTTGTTCCTGAGTATTTTGTTCCCGGGTGTTTTGTTCCTGGGTGTTTTGTTCCCAGGTGTTTGTTCCCGGGTGTTTGTTCCCAAGTGTTTTGTTTCCGGGTGTTTTTCCCAGGTTTTTTGTCCCCAGGTGTTTTGTTCCCGAGTGTTTTGTTCCTGAGTGTTTGTTCCCAGGTGTTTTGTTCCTGAATATTTGTTCCTGGGTGCTTGTTCCCAGGTGTTTGTTCCCGAGTGTTTGTTCCCAGGTGTTTTGTTCCCAGGTGTTTTGTTCCCGAGTGTTTTGTTCCCAGGTGTTTTGTTCCCGAGTGTTTGTTCCCGGGTGTTTTGTTCCTGAGTATTTGTTCCCAGGTGTTTGTTCCCAGGTTTTTTGTTCCCGGGTGTTTTGTTCCTGGGTGTTTTGTTCCTGAATGTTTGTTCCTGGGTGTTTGTTCCCAGGAGTTTGGTCCCGAGTGTTTTGTTCCGGAGTGTTAGTTCCCGGGTGTTTTTTTCCCGGGTGTTTGTTCCCGGATGTTTTTTTCCCGGGTGTTTGTTCCTGAGTGTGTTGTTCCTGAGTGTTTGTTCCCGGGTGTTTGTTCCTGAGTGTTTTGTTCCCGAGTATTTGTGCCCAGGTTTTTTGTTCCCGGGTGTTTTGTTCGCGAGTGTTTGTTCCCGAGTGTTGGTTCCTGGGTGTTTTGTTCCCGGGTGTTTGTTCCTGATTGTTTTGTTCCCGTGTTTGTTCCCAGGTTTTTTGTTCCCAGGTGTTTTGTTCCTGGGTGTTTGTTCCCGGGTGTTTGTTCCCAGGTTTTTTTGTTCCCGAGTGTTTGTTCCCAGGTGTTTTGTTCCCAGGTGTTTTGTTCCCAGGTATTTTGTTCCCGGGTGTTTGTTCCCGGGTGTTTGTTCCCGGGTGTTTGTTCCCAAATGTTTTATTCCCAAGTGTTTTGTTCCCGGGTGTTTTGTTCCCGGGTGTTTTTCCCAGGTTTTTTGTTCCCGAGTGTTTTGTTCCCGAGTGTTTTGTTCCCGAGTGTTTGTTCCCAGGTTTTTTGTTCCCGGGTATTTTGTTCCTGGGTGTTTTGTTCCTGAATGTTTGTTCCTGGGTGTTTGTTCCCAGGAGTTTGTTCCCGGGTGTTTGTTCCCAGGTGTTTTGTTCCCAGGTGTTTTGTTCCCAGGTGTTTTGTTCCCTGGTGTTTTGTTCCCGGGTGTTTGTTCCTGGATGTTTTGTTCCCGGGTGTTTGTTCCCGAATGTTTTGTTCCTGAGTGTTTGTTCCCAAGTGTTTTGTTCCCGGGTGTTTTTCCCAGGTTTTTTGTTCCCGAGTATTTGTGCCCAGGTTTTTTGTTCCCAGGTGTTTTGTTCCTGGGTGTTTTGTTCCCGAGTGTTTTGTTCCCGGGTGCTTTGTTCCCCGGTGTTTTGTTCCTGAGTATTTGTTCCTGGGTGTTTTGTTTCTGGGTGTTTTGTTCCTGAATGTTTGTTCCTGGGTGTTTGTTCCCAGGAGATTGTTCCCGAGTGTTTTGTTCCGGAGTGTTTGTTCCTGGGTGTTTTGTTCCCCGGTGTTTTGTTCCCGGGTGTTTGTTCTCAGATGTTTTGTTCCCAGATGTTTGTTCCCGAGTGTTTTGTTCCTGAGTGTTTGTGTCCTGAGTGGGTGTTTGTTCCCAGTTTTTTTTGTTTCCGGGTGTTTTGTTCCTGGGTGTTTTGTTCCCAAGTGTTTGTTCCCAAGTGTTTTGTTCCCGAGTATATGTTCCCGGGTGTTTTGTTCCCAGATTTTTTATTCCCAGGTGTTTGTTCCCGAGTGTTTTGTTCCCGGGTGTTTTTCCCAGGTTTTTTGTTCCCGAGTGTTTTGTTCCCGAGTGTTTGTTCCCAGGTGTTTTGTTCCCTGGTGTTTTGTTCCCGGGTGTTTATTCCTGGATATTTTGTTCCCGGGTGTTTGTTCCCGAATGTTTTGTTCCTGACTGTTTGTTCCCGGGTGTTTGTTACCGAATGTTTTGTTCCTGACTGTTTGTTCCTGGGTGTTTGTTCCCGAGTGTTTTGTTCCTGAGTGTTTGTTCCCGGGTGTTTGTTCCCGAGTCTTTTGTTCCCGAGTATTTGTGCCCAGGTTTTTTGTTCCCGGGTGTTTGTTCCCGAGTGTTTTGTTCCTGAGTGTTTGTTCCCGAGTCTTTTGTTCCCAAGTATTTGTGCCCAGGTTTTTTTCCGGAGTGTTTGTTCTCGAGTGTTTTGTCCCCAAGTGTTTTGTCCCCAAGTGTTTTGTCCCCGGGTGTTTTTCCCAGGTTTTTTTTTCCTGAGTGTTTGTTCATGATTGTTTTGTTCCCAAGTGTTTTGTCCCCTGGTGTTTTCCCAGGTTTTTTGTTCCTTAGTGTTTGTTCCCGAGTGTTTTATTCCCGGGTGTTTTTCCCAGGTTTTTTGTTCCCGAGTGTTTTGTTCCCGAGTGTTTTGTTCCCGGGTGTTTTTCCCAGGTTTTCTGTTCCGGAGTGTTTGTTCCCAGGTGTTTTGTTCCCTGGTGTTTTGTTCCCGGGTGTTTTTTCCCTAATGTTTTGTTCCCGGGTGTTTGTTCCTGATTGTTTTGTTCCCATGTTTGTTCCCAGGTTTTTTGTTCCTGGGTGTTTGTTCCCGGGTGTTTGTTCCCAATTTTTTTTGTTCCCGAGTGTTTGTTCCCAGGTGTTTTGTTCCCAAGTGTTTTGTTCCCAGTTGTTTTGCTCCCGGTGTTTGTTCCCAAGTGTTTTGTTCCTGAGTGTTTGTTCCCGGGTGTTTGTTCCCAGTTTTTTTGTTTCCGGGTGTTTTGTTCCCGGGTGTTTTTTTCCTGAGTGTTTTGTTCCCGAGTGTTCCCGAGTGTAAGTTCCCCGGTGATTTGTTCCCAGATTTTTTATTCCCAGGTGTTTGTTCCCGAGTGTTTTGTCCCAGAGTGTTTGTTCCCAGGTGTTTTGTTCCCTGGTGTTTTGTTCCCGGGTGTTTGTTCCCGGATGTTTTGTTCCCGGGTGTTTTGTTCCTGAGTGTTTGTTCCTGGGTGTTTGTTACCAAGTCTTTTTTTCCGAGTATTTGTGCCCAGGTTTTTTGTTCCCAGGTGTTTTGTTCCCAAGTGTTTTGTTCCCTGGTGTTTTTCCCAGGTTTTTTGTTCCTGAGTTTGTGTTCCCGAGTGTTTTGTTCCCGGGTGTTTTTCCCAGGTTTTTTGTTCCCGAGTGTTTTGTTACCAAGTGTTTTGTCCCTGGGTGTTTTTCCCTGATTTTTTTGTTCCTGAGTGTTTGTTCCGGAGTGTTTTGTTCCCAAGTGTTTTGTTTCCGGGTGTTTTTCCAGGTTTTTTGTTCCCGAGTGTTTTGTTACCAAGTGTTTTGTCCCCGGGTGTTTTTCCCTGTTTTTTTGTTCCTGAGTGTTTGTTCCCGAGTGTTTTGTTCACAAGTGTTTTGTTCCCGGGTGTTTTTCCCAGGTTTTTTGTTCCGGAGTGTTTGTTCCCAGGTGTTTTGTTCCCTGGTGTTTTGTTCCCGGGTGTTTGTTCCCTGATGTTTTGTTCCCGGGTGTTTTGTTCCCGGGTGTTTGTTCCTGATTGTTTTGTTCCCATATTTGTTCCCAGGTCTTTTGTTCCCGGGTGTTTTGTTCCTGGGTGTTTGTTCCCGGTGTTTGTTCCCAGTTGTTTGTTCCCAGGTATTTTGTTCCCGGGTGTTTGTTCCCAGGTGTTTTGTTCCCAAGTGTTTTGTTCCTGGGTGTTTTTCCCAGGTTTTTTGTTCCCAAGTGTTTGTTCCCATATTTGTTCCCAGGTTTTTTGTTCCCGGGTGTTTTGTTCCTGAATGTTTGTTCCTGGGTGTTTGTTCCCAGGAGTTTGTTCCTGAGTGTTTTGTTCCAGAGTGTTTGTTCTCAGGTGTTTTGTTCCCTAGTGTTTTGTTCCCGGGTGTTTGTTCCTGGATGTTTTGTTCCCGGTGTTTGTTCCCGAATGTTTTGTTCCTGAGTGTTTGTTCCCGGGTGTTTGTTCCCCAGTATTTTCTTCCCAAGTATTTGTGCCCAGGTTTTTTGTTCCCGGGTGTTTTGTTCCCAAGTGTTTTGTTCCCGGGTGTTTTTCCCAGTTTTTTTTCCCGAGTGTTTGTTCCTGAGTGTTTTGTTCCCAAGTGTTTTGTTCCCGGGTGTTTTTCCCAGGATGTTTTTCCTGTGTGTTTGTTCCCGAGTGTTTTGTTCCCAAGTGTTTTGTTCCCAGGTGTTTTTCTCAGGTTTTTTGTTCCGGAGTGTTTGTTCCCATGTGTTTTGTTCCCTGTTGTTTTGTTCCCGGGTGTTTGTTCTCGGATGTTTTGTGCCCGGGTGTTTGTTCCCGAGTGTTTTGTTCCTGAGTGTTTGTTCTTGGGTGTTTGTTCTCGGATGTTTTGTTCCCGGGTGTTTGTTCCCGAGTGTTTGTTCCCAAGTGTTTTGTTCCCAGGTGTTTTGTTCCCTGGTGTTTTGTTCCTGAGTATTTGTTCCCAGGTGTTTGTTCCCAGATTTTTTGTTCCCTGGTGTTTTGTTCCTGGGTGTTTTATTCCTGAATGTTTGTTCCTGGGTGTTTGTTCCCAGGAGTTTTTTTCCACGTGTTTTGTTCCCGAGTGTTTTGTTCCCGAGTGTTTGTTCCCGGGTGTTTTGTTCCCGGGTGTTTCTTCCCGGATGTTTTGTTCCTGGGTGTTTGTTCCCGAGTGTTTTGTTCCTGAGTGTTTGTTCCCGGGTGTTTGTTCCCGAGTGTTTTGTTCCCGAGTATTTGTGCCCAGGTTTTTTGTTCCTGGGTGTTTTGTTCGCGAGTGTTTGTTCCCGAGTGTTGGTTCCTGGGTGTTTTGTTCCCGAGTGTTTTGTTCCTGAGTGTTTGTTCCCAGGTTTTTTGTTTCCATGTGTTTTGTTCCCGATTGTTCTGTTCCTGAATGTTTGTTCCTGGGTGCTTGTTCCCAGGAGTTTGTTCCCGAGTGTTTTGTTCCCGGGTGTTCGTTCCCAGGTATTTTGTTCCTGGGTGTTTTGTTCCCGAGTGTTTTGTTCCCAGGTATTTTGTTCCTGGGTGTTTTGTTCCTGGGTGTTTGTTCCCAGGAGATTGTTTCTGAGTGTTTTGTTCCTGGGTGTTTGTCCTCAGATGTTTTGTTCCCGGGTGTTTGTTCCCGAGTGTTTTTTTCCTGGGTGTTTTGTTCCCTGTTGTTTTGTTCCCCGGTGTTTGTTCTCAGATGTTTTGTTCCCGGGTGTTTGTTCCTGAGTGTTTTGTTCCTGATTGTTTGTTCCCGGGTGTTTGTTCCCAGTTTTTTTGTTCCCGGGTGTTTTGTTCCCGGGTGTTTTGTTCCCGAGTGTTTGTTCCCGAGTGTTTTGTTCCCGAGTGTATGTTCCCGGGTGTTTTGTTCCCAGATTTTTTATTCCCAGGTGTTTGTTCCCGAGTGTTTTGTTCTGGAGTGTTTGTTCCCAGGTGTTTTGTTCCTTGTTGTTTTGTTCCCGGGTGTTTGTTCCCGGATGTTTTGTTCCCGGGTGTCTGTTCCCCAGTATTTTGTTCCCAAGTATTTGTGCCCAGGTTTTTTGTTCCCGGGTGTTTTGTTCCCAAGTGTTTTTTTCCCGGGTGTTTTTCCCAGGTTTTTTGTTCCCAAGTGTTTTGTTCCCAAGTGTTTTGTTCCCGGGTGTTTTTCCCAGGTTTTTTTCCCCGAGTGTTTGTTCCCGAGTGTTTTGTTCCCAAGTGTTTTGTCCCCGGGTGTTTTTCCCAGGATGTTTTTCCTGAGTGTTTGTTCCCGAGTGTTTTGTTCCCAAGTGTTTTGTTCCCGGGTGTTTTTCCCAGGTTTGTTGTTCCGGAGTGTTTGTTCCCTGGTGTTTGTTCCCAGATTTTTTGTTCCTGGGTGTTTTGTTCCTGGGTATTTTATTCCTGAATGTTTGTTCCTGGGTGTTTGTTCCCAGGAGTTTTTTTCCACGTTTTTTGTTCCCGAGTGTTTTGTTCCGGAGTGTTTGTTCCTGGGTGTTTTGTTCCCTGATGCTTTGTTCCCGGATGTTTGTTCCCGATTGTTTTGTTCCTGAGTGTTTGTTCCCGGGTGTTTGTTCCTGAGTGTTTTGTTCCCAAGTATCTGTGCCCAGGTTTTTTGTTCCTGGGTGTTTTGTTCCCTGATGTTTTGTTCCCGGATGTTTGTTTTGTTCCTGAGTGTTTGTTCCCGAGTGTTGGTTCCTGGGTGTTTTGTTCCCGAGTGTTTTGTTCCTGAGCGTTTGCTCACAGGTTTTTTGTTCCCATGTGTTTTGTTCCTAGGTGTTCTGTTCCTGAATGTTTGTTCCTGGGTGCTTGTTCCCAGGAGTTTGTTCTCGAGTGTTTTGTTCCCGGGTGTTCGTTCCCAGGTGTTTTGTTCCCAGGTGTTTTGTTCCCGAGTGTTTGTTCCTGGGTGTTTTGTTCCTGGGTGTTTTGTTCCTGGGTGTTTTGTTCCTGGGTGTTTGTTCCTGGGTGTTTGTTCCCAGGAGATTGTTCCCAGTTGTTTTGTTCCGGAGTGTTTGTTCCTGGGTGTTTTGTTCCCCTGTGTTTTGTTCCTGGGTGTTTGTTCTCAGATGTTTTGTTCCCGGGTGTTTGTTCCCGAGTGTTTTGTTCCTGAGTGTTTGTTTCCGGGTGTTTGTTCCCAGTTTTTTTGTTTCCAGGTGTTTTGTTCCCGGGTGTTTTGTTCCCGAGTGTTTGTTCCCGAGTGTTTTGTTCCAGAGTGTATGTTCCCGGGTGTTTTGTTCCCAGATTTTTTATTCCCAGGTGTTTGTTTCCAGGTGTTTTGTTCCCTGGTGTTTTGTTCCCGGGTGTTTGTTCCTGGATGTTTTGTTCCCGGGTGTTTGTTCCCGAGTATTTGTGCCCAGGTTTTTTGTTCCCGGGTGTTTGCTCCCGAGTCCTTTGTTCCCGAGTATTTGTGCCTAGTTTTTTTTCCCCGAGTGTTTGTTCCCGAGTGTTTTGTCCCCGGGTGTTTTTCCCAGGTTTTTTTTCCTGAGTGTTTGTTCCTGAGTGTTTTGTTCCCAAGTGTTTTGTTCCCTGGTGTTTTTCCCAGGTTTTTTGTTCCTGAGTGTTTGTTCCCGAGTGTTTTGTTCCCGAGTGTTTTGTTCCCGGGTGATTTTCCCAGGTTTTTTGTTCCCGAAAGTGTGTTTTTCCCAGGTTTTTTGTTCCCGAGTGTTTTGTTCCCAAGTGTTTTGTTCCCGGGTGTTTTTCCCAGGTTTTTTGTTCCCGAGTGTTTTGTTCCCAAGTGTTTTGTCCCCAGGTGTTTTTCCCTGGTTTTTGTTCCTGAGTGTTTGTTCCCGAGTATTTGTTCCCAAGTGTTTTGTTCCCGGGTGTTTTTCCCAGGTTTTTTGTTCCGGAGTGTTTGTTCCCAGGTGTTTTGTTCCCTTGTGTTTTGTTCCCGGGTGTTTGTTCCCTGATGTTTTGTTCCGGAGTGTTGGTTCCTGGGTGTTTTGTTCCCTGGTGTTTTGTTCCCGGGTGTTTGTTCCTGGGTGTTTGTTCCCAGGTGTTTGTTCCCAAGTTTTTTTGTTCCCGAGTGTTTGTTCCCAGGTATTTTGTTCCCGGGTGTTTGTTCCCAGGTGTTTTGTTCCCAAGTGTTTTGTTCCCGAGTGTTTGTTCCCAGGTTTTTTGTTCCCGGGTGTTTTGTTCCTGAATGTTTTTTCCTGGGTGTTTGTTCCCAGGAGTTTGTTCCCGAGTGTTTTGTTCCAGAGTGCTTGTTCCCAGGTGTTTTGTTCCCGGTTGTTTGTTCCCGAGTGTTTTATTCCTGAGTGTTTGTTCTCGGGTGTTTGTTCCCGAGTGTTTTGTTCCCGAGTATTTGTGCCCAGGTTTTTTGTTCCCGGGTGTTTTGTTCCCAAGTGTTTTGTTCCCGGGTGTTTTTCCCAGGTTTTTTGTTCCCGAGTGTTTTGTTCCCGGGTGTTTTTCCCAGGTTTTTTGTTCCTGAGTGTTTTGTTCCCAAGTGTTTTGATCCCGGGTGTTTTTCCCAGGTTTTTTGTTCCCGAGTGTTTTGTTCCCGGGTGTTTTTCCCAGATTTTTTTTTCCCGAGTGTTTGTTCCCGAGTGTTTTGTTCCCGGGTGTTTTTCCCAGGTTTTTTGTTCCCGAGTGTTTTGTTCCCAAGTGTTTTGATCCTGGTTGTTTTTCCCAGGTTTTTTGTTCCCGAGTGTTTTGTTCCCAAGTGTTTTGTTACTGGGTGTTTTTCCCAGGTTTTTTGTTCCCAAGTGTTTTGTTCCCGAGTGTTTTGTTCACGAGTGTTTTGTTCCCGGGTGTTTTTCCCAGGTTTTTTGTTTCGGAGTGTTTTGTTCCCAAGTGTTTTGTCCCCGGGTGTTTTTCCCAGGATTTTTGTTCCCGAGTGTTTTGTTCCCAAGTGTTTTGTTCCCGGGTGTTTTTCCCAGGTTTTTTGTTCCCGAGTGTTTGTTCCCAGGTGTTTTGTTCCCTGGTGTTTTGTTCCCGGGTGTTTGTTCCCAGATGTTTTGTTCCCGGGTGTTTGTTCCAGAGTGTTTTGTTCCTGAGTGTGTGTTCCCGGGTGTTTGTTCCCGAGTGTTTTGTTCCCGAGTATTTGTGCCCAGATTTTTTGTTCCCGGGTGTTTTGTTCGTGAGTATTTGTTCCTGATTGTTGGTTCCTGGGTGTTTTGTTCCCCGGTGTTTTGTTCCCAGTGCTTGTTCCTGAGTGTTTGTTCCTGCTTGTTTTGTTCCCGGGTGTTTGTTCCCGATTGTTTTGTTCCCTTGTTTGTTCCCAGGTTTTTTGTTCCCGGGTGTTTTGTTCCTTGGTGTTTGTTCCCGGGTGTTTGTTCCCAGGTTTTTTTGTTCCCGAGTGTTTGTTCCCAGGTGTTTTGTTCCCAAATGTTTTGTTCCCAGGTATTTTGTTCCCGGGTGTTTGTTCCCAGGTGTTTTGTTCCCAGGTATTTTGTTCCTGGGTGCTTGTTCCCAGGAGTTTGTTCCCGAGTGTTTTCTTCCCGGGTGTTTGTTCCCAATTGTTTTGTTCCCAAGTGTTTGTTCCCGGGTGTTTTGTTCCACGGTGTTTTGTTCCTGAGTATTTGTTCCCAGTTGTTTGTCCCCAGGTTTTTTGTTCCTGGGTGTTTTGTTCGTGAGTATTTGTTCCCGAGTGTTGGTTCCTGGGTGTTTTGTTCCCCTGTGTTTTGTTCTCAGTGCTTGTTCCTGGGTGTTTGTTCCTGGTTGTTTTGTTCCCGGGTGTTTTGTTCCCAGGTTTTTTGTTCCCGGGTGTTTGTTCCCGATTGTTTTGTTCCCGTGTTTGTTCCCAGGTTTTTTGTTCCCAGGTGTTTTGTTCCTGGGTGTTTGTTCCCGGGTGTTTGTTGCCAGGTTTTTTTGTTCCCGAGTGTTTGTTCCCAGGTGTTTTGTTCCCAAGTGTTTTGTTCCCAGGTATTTTGTTCCCGGGTGTTTCTTCCTGGGTGTTTCTTCCTGGGTGTTTGTTCCCGGGTGTTTGTTCCCAAGTGTTTTATTCCTGAGTGTTTTGTTACCGGGTGTTTTTCCCAGGTTTTTTGTTCCCGAATGTTTGTTCCCGAGTGTTTTGTTCCCGAGTGTTTTGTTCCTGAGTGTTTGTTCTCGGGTGTTTTGTTCCTGAGTGTTTCCTACTGTATGATTATGTATGGATCAGGATCTTCTTCTTTGATTGCTCTGAACTCTGAGTGGTGTGCTGTTCTTGAACTCTGTGCAAATACATAAATGGAAATTTTCACTTCTGAATAAAAAGCAATGCTCAAAACAATAAAATTTCTCCAGATAAAAAATAAAATATTGAAGATTTAGAAGTGTTTGGGGCTGAATATTACAATCAAGAGAATTCAAAACTTGCGCATATGAAAAGTTTAGGGTTATGTAAAAGAGTATTTATGTAACATAAATAAATGAATAAATAATCCAGATTATATCAATTATTTTTTCATGAGTAATATCTTAAAATACTTGATTAATCTGTTATTACTTTATATAATGAAGAAACATTCACATGTCTTGGTTCTAAAGGTTCTGGGTCTCCATCATTCCCCTCTTCCCTGTTTTAATGGTTCTTCATGGGTTCTTCTTAGCTTCTACTTCTACTATGAACCCTTTCAGAACCATTTCTTGTCGGGCTTGACTCAACACCTTTACAGGTTTCTCCAGACACAGAACAACCTGATTAAAGCTCTTAAACCAGTTCCAATTGTTTGAACCCCAAACCCTTTTTTCCATAAGAGTGTAAGGGTGTTAAAACCTTTGCACTTGACTGTCCCAGGAACCGGGGTATGTTTGAGTGCTCCAGTTGAATCAGAGAATTCTGAGGTGTGGTGTTCACTGTTCTAGATCTATTTGTAGTGTTCTAGCACAGAGACAGTGAGTGAGAACTGCATGGTGATGTTCCACTCGGTTCTGTGCTGAATGGAATTTCCTGGAGAGTGTATCTTTTCCCTCCCGGTTTGATGTTCATTCTGTTTTGGTTTGTTTTTTTTCCCTCTCTGATCAGACGCAGAATCACCTCAGAACCTGCAGGCTGATGTTATCGGTCTGATGGGGAACACGCGGTTCTGGCACGGCAAAGATTACTGTAACTTCGTGCACAAGGACTGGATCAAGTTGGACAAACCGTTTGATGGTGAATCATCGTTTTATTTTGTTTACTCAGAATTCACTTTCAGTGTAGATTGTGAGAAACGATGTGCTAGTGATTGTGTGTGTCCTTGTTAATGCGTTACTTTTTCAGATTTTATCGACAGACACATCACTCCCAGAATGCCGTGGCATGACATCGCCTCAGTGGTTCATGGGAGAGCTGCGAGAGACGTCGCGAGGCACTTTATTCAACGCTGGAATTTTACCAAGGTGACAAAAGCATCGTTGTGTGTGTGTGAAGCTGATCTAGGGTCAGCTTTCAAACCCCCTTCATTAATCCCCAGATTCACTCATCCACCGATCCCCACGCCAGCTGAACAATCTTGACAAATCTTTGATGTGTGTAAATTCATATTTTAGTTGAAGGCAACAACCATGTTTCTAGAAAATTAGACTTTTTTTAAATTAGTGTTATAATTACACTAAATATTATTTCGGGGTTCTGATGATTATGCTTATACTAAGTAGAAGTACTTTTTCTTTGGTTCTGAAAATTATTTGTGTTAAAGGAAAAGGGCCTCGCAAAGGGTGCCAATAATTCTGGACTTGACCAGATATTTATGTGCATGTGACGTAAACTTGACACAGAAGGAGAGTTTTTGAAGCCATTTCAGTAACTTCGCTGTGGTCTCGGTTCTTTATCTCGTGTTTAGCTTGTGAAGCCGAAGTACCGTTCTGTGTCGTACCCGTACCTCCTCCCCAAATCCCACACCACTGCCAACGACATCAAGCACCAGGTCCCAGGCTGCGTTCACACTAAAGTCCAGGTAACACTGAGGATTCGAAGGACTGATCTCGACACGTTTCTACAGGAAGACTGTCAGTAACGTGTCTCTGTGTCCTCTCTGTGTCAGGTGTTGCGCTCTGCTTCTGATTGGTCCGCCGGTATAAAGTACCATGAAGAGTCCATTCACAACGCCTATGTGCATGTGATCGAGAACAGTAAACACTACATCTACATCGAGGTGAGCTGCAGGCTTCACGTCACCATGACTCTGCATGTAATATTATTCACGTTACTGATCAGCCTACTGTCGGCTCTTTCAGAACCAGTTCTTTATAAGCTGCGCTGATAACAAGCTCGTCTACAATAAGATCGGAGACGCCATCGCTCAGAGGATCCTCAAAGCCTACAGGTGAGCTTTACTCACACCTTGCCCACATCACCAACGCACAACATGTCATGAGTTCATTAACACTTAGGTTTCCTGGTTATCCAGTGCTCTGGGTTCTGTACCGGGTTATAAACATGAAACATGACTCGGGGCGCTGCAGGGTCAAGAGTCTGCATCTGTGAAACCTGTCATTATTATTATCTCATCTCATCTCATTATCTCTAGCCGCTTTATCCTGTTCTACAGGGTCGCAGGCAAGCTGGAGCCTATCCCAGCTGACTACGGGCGAAAGGCGGGGTACACCCTGGACAAGTCGCCAGGTCATCACAGGGCTGACACATAGACACAGACAACCATTCACACTCACATTCACACCTACGGTCAATTTAGAGTCACCAGTTAACCTAACCTGCATGTCTTTGGACTGTGGGGGAAACCAGAGCACCCGGAGGAAACCCACGCGGACACGGGGAGAACATGCAAACTCCACACAGAAAGGCCCTCGCCGGCCATGGGGCTCGAACCCGGACCTTCTTGCTGTGAGGCGACAGTGCTAACCACTACACCACCGTGCCACCCATATTATTATTATTATTATTATTATTATTATCATACACCCGCTCCGGGGGGGGTGTACTGGTTTGCCTCTGTCCGTCCATCTGTCCATCCTTCCATATCTCTGTATCTCCATCCATCCGAAACACACTTTTTCTCAGCAGCCACAAATCATAGCCACTTGGTACCAAACTTCAGCTTGGGGTTCTATACCATGTATGTTTTCAGGTCTGTTGCACATCGACTTCCTGCTTATTACCGACTGAATGTATTTACGAAATATATAGCGTGAATTTACAAAATTTTCGTAACACTTTTCTCAGCAACTACAAATCACAACTGCTTGATTCATAATAAGTGTCCGATTCCTTCAATTGCTTGCATTCTGCTATAAGCGAGAGCAGGGGGATGCATAAGTGATCAGGAGCTTACACTTGATCTTGTTTTATCTCACAGTTGAGATAGTCTGTGTGTGTGTGTGAGGTGAAGGTGTGTATCTTCGGCCTGTAAACATTTTGAAAAAATTATAGATATAAAAACTCAGCTCTCTTTTCACTAATATTGAAAAGTTTAACCAAGTTTGAATTTAAATATCAGACATTCTGATAAAAGGCTTATGAATGAAATGTCGTGTCCTCACGTTAACCCTTTCCATGCTGTTTGTTTAACCCACAGGGAGGGTACGAAGTACCGTGTGTACGTCGTTACTCCTCTCTTACCTGGATTTGAGGGAGACATTAACACTGGAGGAGGAAGTGCCATCCAGGCCATCATGCACTTCAACTACAGGTAACAGAAATAAACTGAACAGCGTGTCGTCTGTAGTGTGCAGTGCATCCTTGGAGACACAGGTTGTGTGTGAGTGTGTGAACATGTTTCAGTGTAACGCAGTGTATTGTGCAGTTCAGAGATTTGAGTCGTTTGGTTTTTATTCTCACGTTTTCTTGACTGTTCTTGTTCATGTTTCCAGAACAATGGTTAGAGGAGAACATTCCATCATGTCCCAGCTGAAGAAAGAGAGTAAGTGTGTGTGTGTGTGTGTGTGTGTGTGTGTGTGTGTGTGTGTGTGTGTGTGTGTGTGATGATGTGTCTGTGTTATAGCTGTGTTTTCATTTATTCCAGCTGTTTATAGAGACACCATGTGATGCTGCTGCAAAAATCACACAATATCACACAAAAACTCAATACTTCGGCTAAGACAAAACATAAAACAGGAAATAAGAACATAAATCATATAATTTCTGAGTTCAGTTTGCAGAGTTAAAATAATCAGTAGGTGTCTCAGTCGAGGCCCGATGTCTCGCGATTACGCTGCGTTTATATTCAGAGCCCGTCGTTGTGTGATTACACATCAGGGTCAGTGCTGACTAAAGACACACTTCATTTTATTGTAAAATAAAAGTCTTTAGACACAACAAGCTCTTTAGATGTTGTTTGTGGCGGTCATATTAAAGTAATGCATTTGCATAGACTCCACCCACTACACTGTGTGCACAATTATTAGGCAAGTGAGTACTCTGACCCTACCATTATTTCTATGCATGTTTTCCAACCGCAAGCTAGATACACTTGAATGCTAATTGGATTTAAGCATTCTCAGGTGGTATTTATTTGTGTAATGAGGGAGGGTGTGACCTAAAGTCATTAATACCCTATATTAAGGTGTGCATAATTATTAGGCAGCTTCTTTATCTCAGGCAAAATGGGCCAAAAAAGAGATTTAACAGACACTGAAAAGACAAAAATTGTAAAATGCCTATCAGAGGGATGCAGCACTCTTGAAATAGCTAAGCTATAGAAATGTGAGCACAAAACAATCAAACGTTTTGTTGCAAATAGTCAACAGGGTCGCAAAAAATGTGTGGAGAAGAAAAGACACAAATTAACCGCAAAAGACTTGAGAAGGATTAAACATGAAGCTACCAGGAACCCATTATCCTCCAGTGCCACAATATTCTAGAACTGCAACCGACCTGGAGTGTCCAGAAGGACAAGGTGTTCGGTGCTCAGAGACATGGCCAAGGTAAGGAAGGCTGAAACACGACCACCACTAAACAAGACTCACAAGTTGAAATGTCAAGATTGGGCCAAGAAATATCTGAAGACAGATTTTCCAAAGGTTTTATGGATGGATGAAATGAGAGTGACTCTGGATAGACCAGATGGATGGGCCCATAGCTGGATAACTAATGGACACAGGGCACTTTGACTCAGACACCAGCAAGGTGGTGGAGGGGTAATGGCATGGGCTGCTATTATTAAGGATGAGCTAGTTTGACCATTTCAGGTTGAAGATGGACTTAACATCAACTCCCAAACCTACTGCCAGTTTCTAAAAGATACATTCTTCAAGCAGTGGTATGGGAAGAAGTCTGCATCATTCAAGAAGGCCATGATTGTTATGCAGAACAATGCACCATCACATGCACCCAAGTACTCCACTGCTTGGCGAGCCCACAAAGGCCTTAAAGATGACAAAGTAATGACATGGCCCCCTTCCTCACCTGACTTAAACCCTATTGAGTACTTGTGGGCCCTTCTTAAGCATGAGATTTACAGCGAGGGAAGACAATACACCACTCTGAATAGCATTTGGGAGGCCGTGGTTGCTCCTGCACAAAAAGTTGATCGTCAACAAATCAAAAAACTAACAGACTGGATGGAAGGCTCATGGCAGTTATTGAAAAGAAGGGTGGCTATATTGGTCACTGAATATTTTTGAAATGCTAGAAGTGTTTATTTGTTAATTCTGAGCAGGGCTTTGAACCGGAATTTTTTTCCTAGTGGTTCGTTCCGAACAGAAACGGAATTTTAACGTTTCCGGTTTTGGGTTCCACCATTAAATAGACGTTCCCGAACCGGTTAGAACAAAAAAATTTCGTTCCCGGAACGGTTAATTACGTTCCCTGTCAGCTGTTTAACAATGGCTATAAAATTATGTCTCTGTCTCATCCAGCTTAAGCCAAATGTAGGCTAATTCTATTACAACCTTCATTAAATAAGACAAGAAATAATTCAAAACAATTATTATTTCAAATGTTGGCGATTTGGATTCTCAGTATGTCTTCCCATCTACACAAACAGAAAAAGTGCCAAAAATGAAAGATAATTCGTTTAGTGTGTTACCAAAGGCTAGTCAGGCCCTATAGAGGGCTACCGCATGACGTCACCGCGCCGCGAGATTTTGTTAGGCGCCATATTGGAAGTACACATCTATGCAAATACATACATTCATAAACTACAGCTGAAATGTAGCCAGGGCCGGTTCTGCCCTAATCTGGACCCGGGTGCAACATCGTGCAAACCCCCCCCCCCCCCCCCCCCCCCCAAAAAAAAAAAAACAACAACAAAAAAAACCCAGTCTAAATCAGGACAACCATCACATAACTATAACTATAAACATTTTATATCAACTATTTTAACTAAATGGGCTATAATAAATAAGCCTGCAGGCAGCCACGGCGGGCTGCCTCAGAAAAGTAACCATTCAATGACAACTGAAAGCCTGCAGCCACGGCGGGCTGCCTCAGAAAAGTAACCATTTGTCCTACCTTAAAACTCGTTTTGCATTTTCTGCCTCCTTTTTTGTATTTTCGACCCTCCGTTTATTTTCTTTCCTTTTCTGAAAACCCGATTTGTGTCCAGACATTTTGTTCTGCTACCAACGAACTAACTCGTCAGGTCTCGTCTCTCGAGCCCGCGATGATTCCCGTGGGAAGGGCAACAACTGATACATTTTTACAAACAGCCAATAGGGAGGTTGCATCGTTCAGGCTCTTCTTTGCTCAGACACTCAGTAATGCACTTACTCACTAGCAGTCCACCTTCCCGCTCTCTCCATTCAATCAGCGAACGTCACACAGGAAGTGAACCCCAGCGGGTCATAGAAACTTGCGCAGGAGAAGAATGACTATTTGTAGGCTACATAAACTTTGAGGAACGAAATAAAAACCGGTATTAACCGGTTACCATTATTTTTAATAAGCGTTTCTGTTCCGGAACATAAAAAATAATAAAGTTTCTGGTTTCGTTTCTGTTCCATGTGAAATAGAAAAAGTTCCCGGTTTTCGTTTTCGTTCCTTGAACCGGTTCAAAGCCCTGATTCTGAGTTGTTTATTTGTTACACTGAAAATTAAAATAAACAAGTGAGATGGGAAACTTTAAGCTTTTCATTTAGTTGCATAATAATTCTGCACACTAAATGTTGCCTAATAATTCTGCACACTTGTATATTCCCCTGAGAAGGCCTAAACTCCCCTTTCCTTTGTTAATCATTCTGGTTTTAGGTTTATTAACAGTTTGGATTGACTGAGAGCACTGTATTTGTTCAACGATAAAATTAATCATCAGGAATACAACTTGCCTAATAATTGTGCACACAGTGTATTATGACATAAAAACTGTACACAAACCTGTACACAATGTTATTTTGCACGTTAAACAAGTAATATTCTGTAAAGCCTGTTAGAACAGCAGTTATGGTCTGTGTTTCTGTTGAGCTTCATCAGATTGACATGTGATTTCACCCTCACACACCCTCTCACGCCCAGACCCTTTTAATAAGCTGATTTTTTATGTCATTAACTGAGAGTAGCTCTGGTCATCCCATGTGAATGTGGAAAAGAAATGAGAAGTTTGTCTTATGAAAGCTATGGTGTTGATGCTGAAACCCAACCGTTACTCCACTCATCAGCTTGCACACATAGAGAGTTCTGCGGAAGTGTGACTTGCATTAAATCTAGTCTTCATTATTGAACGTGTCTCCAGAGGTCTTGAGGTCGGTTTGGTGCTACAGAGTCCCCTAGTGGCTGTTTACGGTGCAGATTTTCCTCTAATTAGACACTTTTCCATAAGTCCTGAATGTTTGTGTAACGGCGCCAACTCATGCTGTTGTGTGTTTTATTGTGAGACTAACACACTGACTGAAATGTGAATTCTCCAGCAGCTCTGTGTTGTTCAGTCGTGAATTCACTCCTTGTCTCATTATCACATTTTAAAACAATAACACTGATATTGAGACACTTACAGCTCCAGTTCCTGTTGAGGAGTTGCTTCACTTCCTGTGTTTTCTGAGTCAGTAACATCGTGAGTGTAACATCAGCAGGGTTGTGGAGCCCTCCATCACTTTATGGTCAAACCTTCAGCAGTAATACGTTCCATCGTTTACATTTTTTATCAGTACCTGAGACTAATAATAAAAACATTAAAGAGGACTGCACACATAAACGAGCTGTAAATTAATCATATGACTGTACTGTGATGAAACACATCAGTGCTGTTAATATTCACAAAATGACCATTTTTATAAAAAGTTAATTTTATGGGTTTAAAATGGCTCAAAACGCCACCTACTGGTTAAAATCATCCTGAGCCTTGCAAAGCTAGTGCTGACGTAGAGTCGAACGCTTCATATTTCACTACATCGTGAAAGTCTTTTTCATCTCATCTCATTATCTCTAGCTGCTTTATCCTTCTACAGGGTCGCAGGCAAGCTGGAGCCTATCCCAGCTGACTACAGGCGAAAGGCGGGGTACACCCTGGACAAGTCGCCAGGTCATCACAGTGCCGACACATAGACACAGACAACCATTCACACTCACATTCACACCTACGGTCAATTTAGAGTCACCAGTTAACCTAACCTGCATGTCTTTGGACTGTGGGGGAAACCGGAGCACCCGGAGGAAACCCACGCGGACACGGGGAGAACATGCAAACTCCGCACAGAAAGGCCCTCGCCGGCCACGGGGCTCGAACCCGGACCTTCTTGCTGTGAGGCGACAGCGCGAACCACTACACCACCGTGCCGCCCAAGTCTTTTTTTTGTTTTGTTTTTTTAGAAAAAAATAAAGTTAACGCCCTCTAATCAGAGGTGGGTGGCCCACCTCCCCCGCCCCACCCTTGAGTGGGAGTCTGTGAAACTGCACTCATTTTCACATACATGCTGATCAAGGCTCATCATTCACAGGAGTTTACAGCCCCTCCCCACTATGCCCCTCTCCTCAGCCCCTCCCCACCCCATCTGCTTCTGATTGGCTCATAAACGGTGCAACTCGGACTGAAGCATTGATCTGATAGGAGTGATTAATTCAATACGAACAGCTAATGCCGTGGGCGGCACGGTGGTTAGCACAGTCACCTCACAGCAAGAAGGTTCCGGGTTCAAACCTAGCGGCCGGTGAGGACCTTTCTGTGCGGAGTTTGCATGTTCTCCCCGTGTCTGCGTGGGTTTCCTCCGGGTGCTCCGGTTTCCCCCACAGTCCAAAGACATGCAGTTAGGTTGACGTGGGGCGGCCTTGGGCTGAAGTGCCCTTGAGCCCTGACTGCTCCCTGGGCGCTCTAGTGTGGCTGCCCACGGCTCTGAGTGTGTGTGCATGTATTCACTGCTTCAGATGGGTTAAATGCAGAGGATGAATTTCACTGTGCTTGAAGTGTGCATGTGACAAAATAAAGGTTTCTTCTTCTTTCTTCTAATTAATTTCTGCCTCGTTCCAATTTCCAGAAATTATTTCTGTTTGTCTTCTTTGGCTTCCTCTTGCTGTCACTTCATACAGTTTGAACTCAGATGCTGCTCGGTGGCTCAGCGTGGTGTCGGATTATAAACTAGTCATTAACACATCGTCCTGTTTCCTGTCCTGTGTTCTGTTCACACACACAAGCCTCCTGATCATTTCCCAGGAACTGAATAGGATCCTGATCACTGTGTGTGTGTGCTTCTGGGATTTCAACTCGTATTCCCCATGAAGCCCTTCCTCATTATTCCATTTCCTGTGCACCTGTGCACACTTGTAGCAGGAATTTAATGCTTATTAATGAGAAAGAGGTTCAATGTGAACACAAGTCAGAGGGAGGAGATTCAGAAATGATTGAGAGACTGAGGTTTGAACATCACCAGTACAGATGTTCATAATGTCCTGGGTGTGGAAAACAAACAGCTGTTAATTAACATTAAATAAACAGGTCTGTGTGAAAGCAGCTCATCTCTCTCTCTCTCTCTCTCTCTCTCTCTCTCGGCGCAGTGGGAGATCAGTGGATGAACTACATCTCGATTGGGGGACTGAGGACTCACACTGAACTGGAGGGAAAACTGGTGACGGAGTTAATTTATGTCCACAGCAAAATGCTCATTGCAGACGACAACACCGTCATCATCGGTGAGTGAGTGAGGGACAGGCCACAGTCCGGGTGACTTTCACTCTTTTACTGTATTTTGTTATATTATACTTTACAGTATGCAGCGTTCAGAAGAACCCAGTGTGAGGAGGTTCACTCACTCAGTATGCACTTCCTGCTGATGATTAGAGGATCATTGGTTTGGGAATTTAGGCTCAGTTCGGAGAAATCCACACACAATGCATGTGCTTCTATAGCATTTTAGTTTGGCAGATAAATAATTAAACCATTACAGTGAGTACTCTGAACAAAACAAACATAACGATTATTGAAAGATTATTGAAGTTTGAATAAAGACACCTAAATGTTCGACTCTTCTGAAACACAGTAAACACATCCTCAGGCATCGGTCTGGATTATCAGGGAAATCTTTGCAATAGTGTGATGCTGAAACACAGCGACTTCCTCGAGCCTCCCTCGAGCTGTGTTTCATTAACCCGCTTAATGCACAATTTGAAATGACGAACTCATTAATGGAAACGTGAATTTTTTAAAAAGTCTCAAATACGGCAAAGTTCTTCTGTTCACATGAGGTGGTTTTGCAGATGATTTGATAAAGTAATATTTCTCAAAAATTGAAATGGAAACACATTTTTCAGATTTAAGTCACATGACGGGGCGGCACAGTGGTATAGTGGTTAGCGCTGTCGCCTCACAGCAAGAAGGTCTGGGTTCGAGCCCCGTGGCCGGTGAGGGCCTTTCTGTGCGGAGTTTGCATGTTCTCCCCGTGTCTGCGTGGGTTTCCTCTGGGTGCTCCGGTTTCCCCCACAGTCCAAAGACATGCAGGTTAGGTTAACTGGTGACTCTAAATTGACCGTAGGTGTGAATGTGAGTGTGAATGGTTGTCTGTGTCTATGTGTCAGCCCTGTGATGACCTGGCGACTTGTCCAGGGTGTACCCCGCCTTTCGCCCGTAGTCAGCTGGGATAGGCTCCAGCTTGCCTGCGACCCTGTAGAACAGGATAAAGCAGCTACAAATAATGAGATGAGATAGAGAGCACTCTGTAAGAGATATCACGAGGGGAGAAAACCAGCTTTAATCACAGAACATCACTCAGTGGAACCACAGAACATTCACTATGGTGTTTTGGTGAAATTTTTAAAACATCACTTCTATTTTGCACAAAACTGCAACAGAAACCCCTCTCTCTCTCTCTCTCTCTCTCTCTCTCCAGGTTCAGCAAACATTAATGACCGCAGTATGTTGGGAAAGCGGGACAGTGAAGTGGCTGTTATTTATGAGGACACAGAGACGGAGACGTCTGTTATGGATGGACAAGAATATCAGGCAGGACGATTCGGACTGCAACTCCGTCTAGAATGTTTTAGGTGATTGATTTTTTTTTAAATGGAGAACTGGAACAATAGCCATGTAATAACGTTTGAGAATGATTTAAAGGAGCAATGTGTAATATTTAACGCCCTCTACTGTCTGAAATATGAATTATAATATAAAAACGAACAACTCATTTCTTTTCCTCTCACTGACTCCACCTCTTGGTGGAACTGCATTTGCCGCCTTAGGTGCTTTTGAGGTGTAAGGGGTGGGGCTGAATGACTAGATTTCAATTAGGGGTGGAGCTAATTTCAAGGTCTGAAAAAATGAAGGACTAAAATGAAGAAAATAGTCATATCCACTGCATGGCATTTTTCTTAATCTTTAGTAATATATGATTATTTTACTCAGTTTTTGGTTTCTTAAAGAACCTTTGAAATGTTTCCACTTTTTTTTTTTTGTGGCACCAAAAATCTGATGAAAGATCCAAAAATCAGAAGGTAGAACCCAGGCAGAATGCTCGGACATTACATGTTAAAGAACCCTTAACAATCCAGAGAACCCTTGAGAAACCATTTTAAAATATGTTCTACAATGTAGAAAAGAGTCAAAATACAGAAAAACACTGAATTAGAGGGTGTGTCCAAATGTTACACTGGTCCTGTAGATTTAATAAATGGGATAATTAATAGATTAGTTTTCACATCATTCACAGATTAAAGTCTCAGAATTATTATAATGTACGACTCGGTGTGTTGATGTGGATTTTTGTGTCTCAGCTTTGCATTTCTCTGTTTTACTCTGGATTCTGTTGACCCGTTGGGGTCGTGCGGTTCTCCTGGTTTTAACGGGTTGAGTTTTGTGCCCTGAGCAGGACGATCCTCGGCGCTCACACGGACTCCAGCATCGATGTCTCGGACCCCATCAGTGACTATTTCTATAAGGAGGTGTGGTTGACCACTGCAGCTCGCAATGCCACCATCTACCAGAAGGTATCAGTTATTAATATTAATTATAAATAAATAGTTATAATGCTTGCGAATTAAAGCACTGTATTGTGATCACGAGGGTTCTAACTCATTATTATTATTATTCCAAGAAGAATAACTCAAGAGCTGTTTTCTATCTATCTATCTATCTATCATTAAAAAATTTTTTTTTGCTTTATACGCTCTAGTTTTTCCTTGAGGACATAAAAATCTTGTTCGTTTTCTTGTTACACCTCGGAAAACCCAAATCTGTACCAAGGATGTGAAAAGGTTTTTTATAAAAGTTATGAATTTAAATATTGGACTTTGAGAATATGTATACCACATTCAGAAAGGCACTACAAACTTTTGGAGCATTTATATCCTTGTTAATATCATATATACTGTATACACATGATTAATATGCTGTATGTACATGTTTATGATAAAGGAAATAAATGTGTTGTGATAAATTTTTTCATTTTCATGTTCTGGTGTACAAACTTTTGGAGTGTTTCAGAAATCTGTATCATGGTGTAATGTGTCATGATGTTGTTGCGACTGTCTTGTCTCCTTCTCCGTAGGTGTTCCGCTGTTTGCCATCGAGTGATGTGAGGACGATCCTGGAGTTGGAAGGATATCTGTCCAAGGCCGGTTTGGATAAAGAGGATCCTCTGAAAGCTCAGGAGGAACTGAAGAAGATCCGAGGCTTCCTCGTCCAGTTTCCTCTCTACTTCCTGAGTGAGCAGAACCTTCTCCCACCCATTGGTTCTAAAGAGGCCATGGTACCCATGGAGGTGTGGACCTGAGAGACAGCGCAGGTTTATCTCAGGAGGGTTCTGAACATCTGTTCGTGGATTTAGAGGAGATTTGTCAAGTCGTGATGTGACTGTGTCCTGATTTGTGTTTTCACTCTGTGGGAATTTTCTTTCTTTTCTAACACTATGCAACTTGAACCCATTTGACAGCAAACACATGCAGAGGAACGTTTTTTTCCCTCCTCAGTATCTTTACACATTCCACAAAATTCCTTTTAATTTGTTTCTCGTGTCACACAGCATGCTATTTTTTTCTCTACAGTTCCGTGGCCTTGAACACGTTAAATATAAAGTGCCAAATGTGAGAACCTTCATCAGCAAAATGTTGGATGGAAGCTTGCTTGGTTTGTGGGCCTTGTATTTCGCCTTTTTAAAGTATTTCACTGTATGGGACGTAAACATCAGCCATATTTACACGGATACTTTTATGTGTTTAATTCTGCTTCCTGATTGTATGCACACGGATGATTTGAAAGCCATCAGGACTTTCCTATGATGTGTCTCTGGAAGTTCAGAGACAGAAACAGCACGATTACGGCGTTGTGTCCTAACACTTGAACACATAATTAATTAATAAATAATAATAATAATAATAATAATCAGAGCACATTTTAAATATAGGTGAGTGTATGTAATGTTTGAAATTATAAAATTATTATTAAATATTTATACACATTTTACTCATTGTAACCTTGAAATTGTCTCATTCCACTGGCAGATCTGGAATTTTTACACATATTTATAGAATGCCAATGAAAAAAACAATTTCAAGGTTAAAATTAGTAAAAAATAAATAAAATACAAACTTATTAAGTTTTATTATCCCCCACTGGCTGAAAGGCCTGAAGGGGGATTATGTCGTGGTGATGTCCGTCTGTCCGTCCTGGGAAGGGTGCTCACCTTCTGAAATCAAATCCTCTCACAATTTGTAGAGGAATTTCATGAAACTTGGCAAAAGGCCTTGTTATTATGTCGGTAGTACGCATATTGTTGTTATTTTGTTCAATTCGGTCGCATTTTACCAGAGTTGTGACCCTTGATCAACAACCTTGTACAAGGTATGCTTGCTTTCTGAAATCAACTTCCCTCACAATTTTTATCCTCTGCTGGTCGAAAGGCCCGAAGGGGGATTATGTCGTGGCTATTTCCGTCCGTCCTTCCTGGGAAGGGTGCTCGCCTTCTGAAATCAGCTCCTCTCACAATTTGTGGAAGAATCTCACGAAACTTGATAGGATGCTTTATTATATGTCGCTAATACGCATGTTGCAATTTTGTTCAATTCAGTCGCATTTTACCAGAGTTATGCCCGAGTAGCCAGCGGGGGATATTGTGCTCTCAGAGCACTCTTGTAATATATTATATAACCTCACGTCGATTTTTAACCTCATCTCATCTCATTATCTGTAGCCGCTTTATCCTGTTCTACAGGGTCGCAGGCAAGCTGGAGCCTATCCCAGCTAACTACGGGCGAAAGGCGGGGTACACCCTGGACAAGTCGCCAGGTCATCACAGGGCCGACACATAGACACAGACAACCATGCACTTCTTACATTCCTCCGCCATTCCACCTGTTGTGCTGAATACCAGTGGTGTGACTGTACCTTGCTCGATTTCCATAACCCTGCTAGCATACTGGCGTTTCTTTTCCTTCTCGTGTTGTCAGTAGACTTGCTTGGGGCTTAGGTATCTGTATGATTCTGGATTTGGGTGACACACCCAGACGTCGAAGAATGCAGATCTCTGCTTCTCCCAAAACCCGCGAGCATGGATGTCTAATCGAGCATCAGGGGCTCTGTTTGCGCCCCTTTTCAAGCTTTCTTCCAGTAATCTCCTGCAGTACCGGTTCTATTTCAACATCATTACACAGCATTTTTAACATCTCTACATAATTATTATTATTATTATTATTATCCATCCATCCATTATCTGTAGCCGCTTATCCTGTTCTACAGGGTCGCAGGCAAGCTGGAGCCTATCCCAGCCGACTACGGGCGAAAGGCGGGGTACACCCTGGACAAGTCGCCAGGTTACTGCAGGGCTGACACATAGACACAGACAACCATTCACACTCACATTCACACCTACGGTCAATTTAGAGTCACCAGTTAACCTAACCTGCATGTCTTTGGACTGTGGGGGAAACCGGAGCACCCGGAGGAAACCCACGCGGACACGAGGAGAACATGCAAACTCCGCACAGAAAGGCCCTCGTCGGCCACAGGGGTCGAACCCGGACCTTCTTGCTGTGAGGCGACAGTGCTAACCACTACACCACCGTGCCGCCCCCGATTTTTAACTTAATAATTAAAATGTGATTTTAGTGTTCTTGTGACCAAAAAAAATTAAACTCATTATGTAAGCTTCCAAAATCATTCAAACTTTCTAAATGGTGAAGTAAATTTGTATTATTATTATTATTATTATTATTATTTTACAAACAAACCTTTTAATAAATTCAAACAAAGAGCACTCTGGATTAAGAATGAAAGGCCATAATGAATGCTGTTTTATATCTGTGTGTTCAGACAGTAGCTTGAATGTTGGTGTACATGAAGTGGATGGTGTAAATCAGGAATCAAGTCACACCTCAATGGCAAAATGTTAAATATTTTATGTTATTTTATGTTTTACAGAATATTACTTGTCAAAAAAACAGCAACAGCCTTTAATGAGTATATACATGTATTAATGGGATTAAAACTATTTTCTTGTGATTTTCAAACTGTTGCTCGTTAAGATTTTCTTCACACCACACTGGATATTGTTGATCTCAGACTCATGAGTGTGAAATCAGAGCTGTGAGAGCCGATACTCTGCAGTGATGGGGTCGTAACATCGTTGCTCTCACTGAACACAGGGATGTTGAACATCAGAGACATGATGCTTCAGGTAAAAAAAAAAAAACAGCACCTGAATTACCCCACAGAAAACACCTGGGCAAGAGTGACCTTTGACCTCGTCTCCCTCAGGAGAAATTTGTGCACAAGTCCTCTGGGAGAAAGTGAGACACAATGCAGTCATTAGTTTAAAGCTTTATCACTGTGGAGATCACTGTGTGGGAAAGAGAAAATAAAACCAGCTGTTTAAACCAATACAAATAACAACGATCAGATTTGGGTAAAATAAACATAGATATAAACCTGTAATATTAAAGAAACACTCCTGACTCAACAGAGAAGCAGTATATTACATTTTAAAGGATCCCTCCTGAAACTGGGTGTTAATACTTTTGCTCGGTGAATTGACTTCTTCTGTAAAACACACAGCTGTTCTTGTTTTTTATTTTAAATCTGTTATTTTAAAAGCGAGGGCAGCATGGTGGTGTAGTGGTTAGCGCTGTCGCCTCACAGCAAGAAGGTCCTGGGTTCGAGCCCTGGGGCCGGCGAGGGCCTTTCTGTGTGGAGTTTGCATGTTGTCCGCGTGGGTTTCCTCTGGGTACTCCGGTTTCCCCCACAGTCCAAAGACATGCAGGTTAGGTTAAGGCCTGGTCCCACTGCACTTACGGATGCAAAGAGGATGTAAAACGTAAAAAAATCTTTGCCATCCGTTGGAAAACGCTACGCATCCGTTGTGTACTCATTGCATACGTGCTTCATACGCTCTATCCATCGAGCATCCGTCCACTGTGATTTCATCCGCGCAAAAAGTTTTGAGCAGCACAAAACTTTTAGAACGGATGAACTTTCCGCCGTGTACGATGTAAATCCGCGACATATACGAGCAACAAACGTTCCATGTCCGTTATCATCCGTTAAACGTCTGCTGTATCCTCTCTGCATCCTCTGGGCATCCTCGCAACTCACATCCGCTGCAGCTGAAAACGGAAAGAAGGAGGAAAGATAAGGTACATGAAACGTCTATTCATCGTTAGTAGCATGGAAATAGAAAGGATGTAAGCGTATGCATCTCGTATATAAAGTATTCAAAACGGACAAAGCGTTTATATCTGGGATGTATCTCGTATATTTAGGATGTCTGGAGTATGTCTAGAGTATGTAGAAGGACACCTAGCGGACAATCGATATTTTGTATAAAAAGGGGGAGAAAATCATCTAGTAGTAGAGATGTATCGATGTAGCTGCCAGCACGTCTTTCCGCTTTATGCTGACGGCGTGCGTGCTGCATCCCTTTATATCCGCGGAGCAGACGCAATTCATACCCCCCGCATGCGCAGTGAACGGTCTGCATCCGATATACATCCGTGCAACATCCCCTTTGTTTCCGTTAGGCGTACGTGATGCATCCCCTTCATCCGCTATGCATCCGCTCTTTCTGCTATGCGTCCACTTCTCAGTTATCACCGGTAACCCCTTCAGAGCTGTCATCCACTTCCATCCGCTTTCATCCGCTAGGCTTCCTATGAACATGCGTTTAACATCCCCGCTATATACTACCCACGTCCGTTCTTTTCCGTTCTGTTTTCGCCAATTTTGTCCATTTCTGGAGCGGATGAAAACGGATAGCGCCACCCCCGAAATTTTGCTCGTCCGCTGTGTCCTTTTTGCATACGTTTTGTGTCCATCGGCCAGTGGGACCGGGCCTTTAACTGGTGACTCTAAATTGACCGTAGGTGTGAATGTGAGTGTGAATGGTTGTCTGTGTCTATGTGTCAGCCCTGTGATGACTTGGCGACTTGTCCAGGGTGTACCCCGCCTTTCGCCCGTAGTTAGCTGGGATAGGCTCCAGCTTGCCTGCGACCCTGTAGAAGGATAAAGCAGCTAGAGATAATGAGATGAGATTTTAAAAGTGAAGGACAGCTGGTATTCAGTGCGTGAAGATAGGTTTTGTGTGTGTGTGTCTCATTTAAACTGTATTAGCTGCTGTTGGTGTGTCAGTGTCGGCCCACGGCTACTCAACAGCACAAAGTCTTCACATGTGGGTGAGGAACCGACTTGTGAAATGTGTTTGAAGTTATTTCTGTACTTCCTCTCCATTCACATTAAAGCACAAGCATGAAGGTCGACTCGCTCTCCAGCTCTGTGCTGCAGAAAGCATCAGGGTTTCTCTGGTTTTTTTGTGAGATGAGATGATTCTCCAGATTATCCATCATCAGCTGCGTTGCTTGGAAAATGGAAAATCCTGACTTATGTCAGTTTCCTCGCCAGTTTGTGGGTTTTGTTTTCTACCTGTTTGAAGAAGTTCAGATCTGGTTTTTCAGCCTGATTAACCTACTTAAGTGTGAATCATGTCTCGGACAAATTCATATGAAAGTATTGCATAATGCTGGCTATGTTTCAAAATCAAATCTTCCAGAATGATCAGGCTTTACCAACACACACTCTTCCCTTCAACTCGTATCTACAGTACGAACAATAGTGATTCCTCACTTCAGTCTGGAATCCAGAATGTAGGAGAGAGATGATTTACAGTCAAGACATTATACAAGAAATAAAGGGAGATGTTTAGTTTTTAATCAGGTCCTGAATCATAAAGTCAGAAAGTACTCCATCAGAAACGACGTGCATTCTGTTTTTTGTTGTTGTTTTTTCGGTGAAAGTGTTTAGTGGTGGTGTGTGTGTTGGTGGTTTGCACTGAGCTGAGATGGAAATGTGGTGTAAAACCTCCGGAACATGTTGAGGAGGTGAAAGTTACCACATCACGGCTTTTCTCCTTTAACAGGACCAAATATTATCTCATCTCATCTCATTATCTCTAGCCGCTTTATCCTGTTCTACAGAGTCGCAGGCAAGCTGGAGCCTATCCCAGCTGACTACGGGCGAAAGGCGGGGTACACCCTGGACAAGTCGCCAGGTCATCACAGGGCCGACACATAGACACAGACAACCATTCACACCTACAGTCAATTTAGAGTCACCAGTCAACCTAACCTGCATGTCTTTGGACTGTGGGGGAAACCGGAGCACCTGGAGGAAACCCATGCGGACACGGGGAGAACATGCAAACTCCACACAGAAAGGCCCTCGCCGGCCACGGGGCTCGCCGCCTCCTTGCTGTGAGGCGACAGCGCTAACCACTACACCACCGTGCCACCCGGACCAAATATTAACCTTCATAATTTTATAGACTTTAATTTATTGCACATTTTCTTTTGCATAATATGTAATGTAATTAATATAATGAATAGAAAGCTTGGAAGTTTAGAAATTACTCAAATCTACTCACTCAGCACGATATCACACCATCATTTATTTCCTTATTTATTTTTGTCACCTGGATTAAACTATAATTAATGAATCCACACACAAGGAACCAGTGCCTTTCTTTTCGTGTGGATTTTCACCTGGTCAGGTGTACAAGGTGTATAACATGGTCCTTTAATGTATTAAAAGCTAGTTAAAGGTTCAGTTGTAGACTGAACATCAATGTACAGCTTCACTACAGTCACATGACTGTGTAATGAAGACACAGTGCGAGTGAGGACAGAATCACAGCACAGGGCAGGAAGGCTGCTGATTACAGTGTATGATGAGTCTGGGATCCCATCATTAGCCAAAATATTCAGACAACAATGTGAAAATAAAAGATGATACCACACACGTATTGCAGTGAAGGACGAAAAGGGGGGATGATCTCAGATCAGCTGCAAAGACAAAAGAAATTCAATTTAAATTTTATTTATATATATATATATATATATATATATATATATATATATATATATATGACAAAAGAAATTAAATTTTAATTTTATATATATTTATATATATTTATAGCGCCCTCCACAATTATTGGCACCTCTCGTTAAGATATGTTCTTAGGCTTCTCATAAATTCATTTTTTTAAATAACATAGGACAACAATGCAAAAAAAGAGAAAAATCCAGCCTTTAATTCAAATGTATTTACTCAGTGTGGAAAAAAATCCCACATTAAGAAATAATTATTTTACATGAAATCACATGTGCCACAATTATTGGCACCCCTGATGTTAATACTTTGTACTTTTACTTTGTACCCTTTTGCCAACAAGGCAGCACTTAATGTTCTCCTATAACATTTCACAGGATGGGAGAATACAGAGAGAGGGATAGTCAACCATTCCTCTTTGTACAATCTCTCTTGCCCCTTTTCCACCAAAGCAGTTCCAGGGCCAGTGCTTAGTTTGGAACCGGGTTTTCTGTTTCCACTGACAAAGAACTGGCTCTGGGGCCAGAAAAACTGGTTCCAGGCTAGCACCAACTCTCTGATGGGCCAGAGGAAAGAACCGCTTACGTCAGTGGGGGGTGGAGTTGTTAAGACCAATAACAAGACCGCGAAAGATCGCCATTTTTAAGCGCTGAGAAGCAGCAGCTGTACAAACGCAAAGTCATCCATTATTATTATTATTATTATTATTATTATTGTTGTTGTTGTTGCTGCTTCTTCCGCGTTGTTTTTGCTTCGATATTCGCGCCAAGGTTTATGCAAACGTAGCGACGTAACTGACGTATACAGCGAAGTAATGACGTACTGTATACAGCGACGTAATGACGTGGCTTCGCTTAGCACCGCGAGCTATGGAAAAGCAAACTGGTTCTCAGCTGGCTCGCAAGTTGAACGAGTTGTGAACCAGCACCGGCCTCGAACCAGCCCTGGAACTGATTTGGTGGAAAAGGGGTATCAATTGTCCAGAGTCCTGGGTCCTCCCCTATGCACTCTCCTCTTCAGCTCACCCCACAGGTTTTCAATTGGGTTGAGGTCTGGGGACTGAGATGGCCATAGGAGGAACTTGATTTTGTGTCTGGTGAACCATTTTTGTGTAGATTTGGCCACATGTTTAGGGACATTATCTTGCTGAAAGACCCAGTGATGACCCATCTTCAGCTTTCGGGCAGAGGCCACCAGATTTTGATTTAAAATGTCCCGGTATTTCAAAGTGTTCATGATGCCATGCACCCTAACAAGGTTCCCGGGGCCTTTGGAAGAGAAACAGGCCCACAGCATCACCGATCCTCCCCCATACTTCACAGTGGGCATGAGGTGCTTTTCCGCATACTCATCTTTTGTGATGTATTAGAGTGTTTGTTGCCAAAAAGCTCTATCTTGGTCTCATCTGACCAAAGCACACGGTCCCAGTTGAAGTCCCAGTGCCGCTTAGCGAACTCCAGACGTTTACGTTTATGCTTGTAAGTGAGAAAAGGCTTTTTCTGTGCATGCCTCCCAAACAGTTTGTTGGCATGTAGATAGCGCCTGATGGTTGTTATGGAGACTTTGTGATGCTACTCTTTGATGCAATTCTCTAGCAGTGAGCTTTGGAGAACTTTTTACTTCTCTTACCATCCTCCTTACTGTGTGTGGTGGCAAGATAAACTTGCATCCTCGTCCAGGCTTGTTTGCCACTGCTCCAGTTGTTTTAAACTTCTTGATGATTCCTCTGACTGTAGATCTGGGCAGGTGTAGGCGAGCGGCTGTTTTCTTGTAGCCATTGCCTGACTTATGAAGGTCGACACACATCTGCCTTACTTGAATGGTGTGTTCTCTTGTCTTTCCCATGTTGAAGAGTGGATAAGAGAAATAGGCCTCTGTGTCACATCATATTTATACCCCAGGGAAACAGGATGTGATGAATTACTAATTAAAGGTTCCTAGATACTCTGAACAACTTTATAAACTACAGTAAAAATGACAGAATTACATTTATTTTCTAGGAAATGTTATGGGTGCCAATAATTGTGGAACAGGTGATTTTATGAAAAATAATTATTTCTGAGTCAGGGATTTTTTTTTTTTGAAATTCACTTGAGTTACGGGTTACATTTTTCTACAATTTTCAGAGTGAGATTATGCTTCTGCAATAAAAATTGAATTTATTTTAAGGCTTTTAACACATCTTAACCAGGGGTGCCAATAATTGTGGAGGGTGCTGTACACACACACACATATATATAAAATTCATTTTGAATTTCAACTTTCAATAGGGCGGCACGGTGGTGTAGTGGTTAGCGCTGTCGCCTCACAGCAAGAAGGTCCGGGTTTGAGCCCCGTGGCCGGCGAGGGCCTTTCTGTGTGGAGTTTGCATGTTCTCCCCGTGTCCGCGTGGGTTCCCTCCGGGTGCTCCGGTTTCCCCCACAGTCCAAAGACATGCAGGTTAGGTTAACTGGTGACTCTAAATTGACCGTAGGTGTGAATGGTTGTCTGTGTCTATGTGTCAGCCCTGTGATGACCTGGCGACTTGTCCAGGGTGTACCCCACCTTTTGCCCGTAGTCAGCTGGGATAGGCTCCAGCTTGCCTGTGACCCTGTAGAAGGATAAAGCGGCTAGAGATAATGAGATGAGAACTTTCAACAGATGATGGGATTCAGATTTCTAAAGGATTCCACTCTATATCAACAATACCTGTGTGCTATTTTCTACAGTTGAAAAGCTAACAAACCCATCAAAACAAATGCCTTCTGAATTTCTCTCAGTTAATACATGCAACGACTTTGCATCTTTTTTCAAAGGAAAGATTGATAAAATACGTATGAATATAGCCACACAGGTGCAAACACTTCAAAATCTGGAACCATTGGATAAAGAGAGAGAGGGTCGTAATAAATGTCAACATTTAGTTTAATTGATGTTGAGACTCTGAGAAAAACAGTACAAAGTCTCAGCTCCTCCACATCTGAACTGGACATTTTACCTACAGTCTTTTTCAAATCTGTTCTTCACCTAATATCAGACGAGGTACTTCAGATTATCAACACCTCCTTACGAACTGGCATGTTTCCCTCATCTCTGAAAAAAGCGGTTGTAAAACCCCTACTGAAAAAGAATAACCTAGATGTCTCAGTACTCAACAACTACAGGCCCATAACCAATTTGCCATTCGTTGGTAAAATAATTGAAAAAATTGTTTTTAATCAATTAACTGCCTTCCTGACATTAAACGGATGTTTTGATAAGTTTCAGTCAGGCTTTTGTGCCAATCATAGCACTGAAACAGCTCTTACTAAAGTCGTGAATGACCTACGTCTTAATTCTGATGCTGGTAAAACATCGGTCTTGGTGCTTTTAGACTTAAGTGCTGCATTTGACACGGTAGATCATTCCATACTGTTACATCGACTGGAGCATTGGGTTGGATTTACTGGTATAGTAATCATCTGGTTAAAATCTTACCTACAACAAAGATTTTTTTATGTGGCCATTGGAGGCCACAGTTCATCACCCGTGTCCTTGAACTGTGGGGTTCCCCAGGGCTCAATCCTGGGACCATTACTATTCAACCTTTATATGCTCCCATTTGGACAAATTATTAAGAATAACTCAATAAACTTCCATAGCTATGCAGATGACACTTAGCTTTACTTAGCTATGTCACCTAATGACTATGCCCCTCTTGAGTCTCTTCATAGATGCATTGACCAAATTAACAAATGGATGTCTAACAATTTTCTTCAGCTGAACGCAGATAAAACTGAAGCAATTATATTTGGCAAAAAGGAGGAAAGGCTTAGGATTGCCACTGTTCTTGAAACTAAGGGGCTTAAAGCAAAGGATACTGTCAAAAACCTTGGTGTCCTTATTGACAGCGAACTTAACTTCAACAGTCATATGAAAGTGGTAAAAAAGTCTGCATTCTATCACCTAAAAAACATTTCTAAACTCAAGGGTCTCATGTCAAAACATGATCTAGAAAAACTTATTCATGCTTTCATCTCCAGTAGGGTTGATTACTGCAATAGCCTTTTCACAGGTCTTCCAAAAAAGACCATCAAAGAGCTTCAACTAATCCAAAATGCAGCAGCAAGGGTTCTTACAAGAACAAAAAGGGTAGTCCATATCACTCCAATCCTAAGGTCTCTGCACTGGCTCCCAGTGAGCTATAGGATTAACTTTAAAGCATTACTTCTTCTATTTAAAACATTAAATGGGATGGGACCCAGCTACCTACTGGATATGTTTCAATTATATGCACCAACTAGGTCTCTAAGATCACAAGAGAAAAACTTGCTAGTAATACCAGCTGTCAAAACGAAGTGTGGTGAAGCAGCCTTTAGTTGCTATGCTGCTAAGCTTTGGAACCAACTTCCAGATGATATCAAAAATGCTCCTACTGTTTTTAGTTTTAAATCCAGGTTCAAGACAAAGCTGTTTTCAGATGCTTTCACTTGATTAATTTTTACCTAAAGTGTAATTCATTTCCTTTAATATAATTTCTTTTAATTTTGATTTTAATGATTTTACTTTCTTTATTTTAATTTCTTTTTAATCTTGGATTTTAATGATCTACTTTTACTTTAATTCTTTGTTACTGTTCTTATGCTTTTATTTTTTGTGAAGCACATTGAATTGCGGGCGGCACGGTGGTGTAGTGGTTAGCGCTGTCGCCTCACAGCAAGAAGGTCCTGGGTTCGAGCCCCGGGGCCGGCGAGGGCCTTTCTGTGTGGAGTTTGCATGTTCTCCCCGTGTCCGCGTGGGTTTTCTCCGGGTGCTCCGGTTTCCCCCACAGTCCAAAGACATGCAGGTTAGGTTAACTGGTGACTCTAAATTGACCGTAGGTGTGAATGTGAGTGTGAATGGTTGTCTGTGTCTATGTGTCAGCCCTGTGATGACCTGGCGACTTGTCCAGGGTGTACCCCGCCTTTCGCCCATAGTCAGCTGGGATAGGCTCCAGCTTGCCTGCGACCCTGTAGAAGGATAAAGCGGCTAGAGATAATGAGATGAGATGAGACATTGAATTGCCTGTGTGTATGAAATGGGCTATACAAATAAACTTGCCTTGCCTTGCCTTGCCTTCTGAACTTCCGGTCATCACCACTAGGTGTCTCACTCCACAGTTCTCACCTCCATGCAGGTTTTCACTCTGAGGGTTTTATGGAAATCCTGGGTGAGTGAGTGAGTGAAGGTGAACATCACGACATGAACAGTGGATTAAAACGAGATGTTGGCTTCAAGAAGCTCAGACATGCAGAGAGGAGAGAATCATCACAGCACAGAGGAGGAAGAGGAGGGGCAGGAGGAGGTCCGGTTCATCAGCTCAAACTGAAAAAAAATCGGAAAATAAAACCTGCATGTGAAAGAAAACATCCGGTGTGTTTCAGCTGAGGTGTGAATGTGAGGCTGAAGGATGTTTATTTCCCGTCACCGCAGCGTGAGGACAGAGGAAAGGGGGCGGGGCAGGCGGAAGGTGAGCGGAAGAGCGTTATCAGTTGCCAGTTCCGCCGTTTTCAATCCTGTAGATTTTTGCACACATTGCATTCATTATATTAATGCATTAAAATAAATAAAATTATTGACACTAAAAATTTATTTACACATATACCAATTCTATATAAACTCCCAAAAATCATCACTACACGTTACCATGGAGACGCCCAATACCTTAACTGTATATATAAAGCATGCGCTCTCCTTATTTTCCAGGGGTTAAATTATGCGTTTATATATGTTTGATAAAATCAAAAATAATTATGTTTGATAGATAGATAGATAGATAGATAGATAGATAGATAGATAGATAGATACTTTAAAGGCAAAAAGATAAAGTTAATAAATAGCTTTAATAAAAACAGGTTATTTACAGGTTAATTAAAAACTCAGTAGATGTATCAGTATGAAGAAACTGAAGTAAAACGTTTTTTTATTCTAGATTTTAAAACATTGACAGAATCCGTGCTCCTGATGCTATTCCAGAGTTTAGAGCAGATGGAAGAAAGATGCGACCTGAGGTGTGATTAATTCTCAGTAATGACTAATAATACCTGCTTCAGCTGAATGATGTGCTGAAGATGTTTACAGTGTTCCAGAAGATCAGTGAGATCCACCAGAGATGAAGCATTTACAGATTTATCTCATTAGCAAATCTTTAATAGGCAGCCAGCATTCGCTGAAATAAACTGGAGCAGATTTTCTTTCCCTGGTAAGGAAGTGAGCTGCATTGTGAATAGAATAGAATAGAATAGGAATAGAATGCCTTTATTGTCACTATACACATGTACAATGAGATTAAAGCATCTCCAATAACAGTGCAAACAGCGTGGAGAGAGAGAGGAGGGGGGGAGAAAAAAAGGGGGGGTGTAAAGGGGGTAAGGTGCACAGTCTGAGGTGTATGTGTTGTGGAGTGAGGTATTGCACATATAAAGTATTGCACAGAGACAGTCACATTATAAATTATTGCACTAGAGAGTCACATTATAAGATAAAATATTACACATTATGAAGTATTGCAAGGTAAGGTAAGGTGCACAGACTTGAGGTGTATGTGCTGTGTGTAAGGTGCACAGTCCTGAGGTGTATGTGTTGTGTGTACAGTGGTGCTTGAAAGTTTGTGAACCCTTTAGAATTTTCATTATTTCTGCATAAATATGACCTAAAACATCATCAGATTTTCACACAAGTCCTAAAAGTAGATAAAGAGAACCCAGTTAAACAACTGAGACAAAAATATTATACTTGGTCATTTATTTATTGAGGAAAATGATCCAATATTACATATCTGTGAGTGGCAAAAGTATGTGAACCTCTAGGATTAGCAGTTAATTTGAAGGTGAAATTAGAGTCAGGTGTTTTCAGTCAATGGGATGACAATCAGGTGTGAGTGGGCACCCTGTTTTATTTAAAGAACAGGGATCTATCAAAGTCTGATCTTCACAACACATGTTTGTGGAAGAGTATCATAGCATGAACAAAGGAGATTTCTGAGGCCCTCAGAAAAGGTGTTGTTGATGCTCATCAGGCTGGAAAAGGTTACAAAACCATCTCTAAAGAGTTTGGACTCCACCAATCCACAGTCAGACAGATTGTGTACAAATGGAGGAAATTCAAGACCATTGTTACCCTCCCCAGGAGTGGTCGACCAACAAAGATCACTCCAAGAGCAAGGCGTGTAATAGTCGGTGAGGTCACAAAGGACTCCAGGGTAACTTCTAAGCAACTGAAGGCCTCTCTCACATTGGCTAATGTTAATGTTCATGAGTCCACCATCAGGAGAACACTGAACAACAATGGTATGCATGGCAGGGTTGCAAGGAGAAAGCCACTGCTCTCCAAAAAGAACACTGCTGCTCATCTGTGGTTTGCTAAAGATCACGTGGACAAGCCAGAAGGCTATTGGAAAAATGTTTTGTGGACGGATGAGACCAAAATAGAACTTTTTGGTTTAAACGAGAAGCGTTATGTTTGGAGAAAGGAAAACACTGCATTCCAGCATAAGAACCTTATCCCATCTGTGAAACATGGTGGTGGTAGTATCATGGTTTGGGCCTGTTTTGCTGCATCTGGGCCATGACGGCTTGCCATCATTGATGGAACAATGAATTCTGAATTATACCAGCAAATTCTAAAGGAAAATGTCAGGACATCTGTCCATGAACTGAATCTCAAGAGAAGGTGGGTCATGCAGCAAGACAACGACCCTAAGCACACAAGTCATTCTACCAAAGAATGGTTAAAGAAGAATAAAGTGAATGTTTTGGAATGGCCAAGTCAAAGTCCTGACCTTAATCCAATCGAAATGTTGTGGAAGGACCTGAAGCGAGCAGTTCATGTGAGGAAACCCACCAACATCCCAGAGTTGAAGCTGTTCTGTACAGAGGAATGGGCTAAAATTCCTCCAAGCCGGTGTGCAGGACTGATCAACAGTTACCGCAAACGTTTAGTTGCAGTTATTGCTGCACAAGGGGGTCACACCAAATACTGAAAGCAAAGGGTCACATACTTTTGCCACTCACAGATACTGTAATATTGGATCATTTTCCTCAATAAATAAATGACCAAGTATAATATTTTTGTCTCATTTGTTTAACTGGGTTCTCTTTATCTACTTTTAGGACTTGTGTGAAAATCTGATGATGTTTTAGGTCATATTTATGCAGAAATATAGAAAATTGTAAAGGGTTCACAAACTTTCAGGCACCACTGTAAGGTGCACAGTCCTGAGGTGAATGTGTTGCGTTTCACATTATGGAGTGTGGTATTGCATATTATAAAAGTATTGCATAGAGAGTCATCTTATAAAGTACTGCACATTATAAATTAGTAAAATAGTAAAATAAATAGACTATAAAGTCAGAGCATATCCGAGTTCAGGGCGGTTATGGCTTTTGGAAAGAAGCTGTTTTTTAATCAATTTGTCTTTGTGCTGATGCACCTGTAGCGCCTCCCTGAGGGCAACAGGTCGAACAGATCAAAGCCAGGGTGGGAGCTGTCCTTGATAATATTCTTAGCTCTGCTAAGGCAGCAGTAAATGTCCATCAGGGAGGGGAGAGGGCAGCCAATGATCTTCTGTGCTGCCTTAACTACCCTCTGGAGCCTCTCCTTGTCTACAGCAGTGCAGCTGCCATACCATACTGTAATACAGTACGTCAGCATGCTCTCGATGGATGAGCGGTAGAAGGTCAGCAGCAGGTTGGAGCTTAAGTTGTACTTCCTGAGGATTCTCAGGAAGTGTAGCCACTGCTGAGCCTTCTTAATGACTGCTGTAATGTTTGCTGACCAGGAGATGTCGGCGGAGATGAGGACACCGAGAAACCGGAAGGTGTGGACCCTCTCCACATACACGTTGTTGATGTAGAGGGGGGCTAGGTCGGTGGAAGAAGCTGACTTAAAAAGGCAGCAAGGCAGACAGCAGGGCAGCCAACGAGGCATTGAGTGAGGCAGACAGTGAGCAAGGCAGGCAGTGAGACAGACAACAGGGCAGCGAATGAGGCAGACAGTGAGGCATTCAGTGAGGCAGGCAGCAAGGCATTCAGTGAGGCAGGTAGTGGGGTAGATAGTGAGGCAGACAGCGAGCAAGGCAGGCAGTGAGACAGACAGCAGGGCAGCCAATGAGGCAGAAAGTGAGGCATTCAGTGAGGCAGGCAGCAAGGCATTCAGTGAGGCAGGTAGTGGGGTAGATAGTGAGGCAGACAGTGAGCGAAGCAGGCAGCAAGACAGACAGCAGGGCAGCCAGTGAGGCAGACACTGAGGCATTCAGTGAGGCAGGCAGCGAGATAGTCAGTGAGGCAGACAGTGAGCGAGGCAGGCAGTGAGAAAGACAGGAGGGCAGCCAACGAGGCAGACAGCGAGACATTGAGTGAGGCAGGCAGCAAGGAAGACAGCAAGGCATTGAGTGAGGCAGGCAGTGGAGCAGACAGCAAGGCAGACAGTGAGCAACAGGTTACTGTGGTACAATAGAAAAATATGCAAGTCCAGAAAGAACATGCATTATTTATTTATTTTTCTTATGATCTCACTATAAACCAAAGTTATTTTCTGAGATCATGTAGCAGAAACACACTAGCATGATGTGGCATACTGTCATTTCGTGGGGTTCCGTCATGAGAGAAACCTGGAGACCTTCCTCAAGCTGATCACTGCAGTGTCCACGATGGTGTAGCTGCAGATTTCTGAGTGGCTTTCTCAAATGATTTGGAAATTATCAAGCACTGACAAACCTACAGCTAGCGAGCTGCATCAGCCCCTTTTACACAGGTCTTCCACGATATTAGTGTAAAGAAGATCCCTCGGTATTCCTGCTTCGGTTGTTTACACTGAACCAAATAAAGCCAGAATAAGCACAACAGAGCATTAACGGAGCATCAACATCTGGTGTGACACAACTCATGGGAAATATGAAAACCCCGAGCATTCTGGCAAAACAATAATGGCAGGTGAACTGAGTGAGGGTGCTTTAGGTAATAATAAATCTTAATTTTTCTGTAGAGCTGTTTTGCGAGAGAGAGAGAGAGAGCAGTGAGACAGCAGAGAGAGAGAGCAGTGAGAAAGAGAGAGAGAGCAGAGAGATAGAGCAGTGAGACAGAAGGAGCAGTGAGACAGCAGAGAGAGCCAGAGCAGTGAGACAGCAGAGAGAGCCGGAGCAGTGAGACAGCAGAGAGAGCCGGAGCAGTGAGACAGCAGAGAGAGAGTGAGAGAGAGCAGTGAGACAGCAGAGAGAGACAGAGCAGTAAGACAGCAGAGAGAGAGAGCAGTGAGACAGCAGAGAGAGAGCAGAGAGAGAGCAGTGAGACAGCAGAGAGAGAGCAAAGAGAGAGCAGTGAGACAGCAGAGAGAGAGCAGTGAGACAGCAGAGAGAGAGAGAGAGTGAGAGAGAGTAATGAGGCAGCAGGGAAAGAGAGAGAGAGAGAGAGAGAGAGAGAGAGAGAGAGAGCAGTGAGATAGCAGAGAGAGAGAGAGATCAGTGAGAGAGAGAGCAGAGAGAGAAAGAGAGCAGAGAGCAAGAGCAGTGAGACAGCAGAGAGAGCAGTGAGATGCCAGAGACAGCAGAGAGCAGTGAGACAGCAGACAGAGGGAGAGAGCAGTGAGACAGCAGAGAGAGAGCAGTGAGACAGCACAGAGAGAGCAGTGAGGCAGCAGAGAGAGAGCAGTGAGACAGCAGAGAGAGAGCAGTAAGACAGCAGAGAGAGAGCAGTGAGACAGCAGAGAGAGAGAGAACAGTGAGACAGCAAAGAGATAGAGCAGAGAGAGAGAGCAGAGAGTGAAAGAGAGCAGAGAGAGAGTGAGAGCAGGGAGACAGCAGAGAGAGAGAGAGCAGTGAGACGGCAGAGACAGCAGAGAACTTGAGACAGCAGAGAGAGAGCAGTGAGACAGCAGAGAGAGAGAGCAGTGAGACAGCAGAGAGAGAGCAGTGAGACAGCAGAGAAAGACAGCAATCAGTGAGACAGCAGAGAGAGCAGTGAGACAACAGAGAGAGAGAGAGAGCAAGCAGTAAGACAGCAGAGACAGAGCAGTGAGACAACAGTGAGAGAGAGCAGTGAGACAGCAGAGAGAGTAAGAGAGAGCAGTGAGACAACAGAGACAGATAGTGAGAGAGAGCAAGAGCAATGAGGCAGCAGGGAGAGAGAGCAGTGAGACAACAGAGAGAGAGAAGTGAGACAGCAGAGAGAGAGCAGTGAGACAGCAGAGAAAGAGCAGTGAGACAGCAGTTAGAGAGAGCAGTGAGACAGCAGAGAGAGTGAGAGAGGGCAGTGAGACAGCAGAGAGAGAGAGAGCAGTGAGACAGCAGAGAGAGAGCAGTGAGAGAGAGAGCAGTGAGACAACAGAGAGAGAGAGTGAGCAGTAATGAGAGAGAGCAAAGAGAGAGAAAGAGAGCAGTGAAACAGCAGAGAGAGATCAGTGAGACAGCAGAGAGAGAGAGGAAACTGGAAATTTAAAAAATTTAAAGTGGCAGTCGTTTAAGGGGATCTGTTTTCATGACATTTATAAATGCGGAAAACTGACTTTTGCAACACACACACACAATCAAGAAATAACGCGCACAGGAAGTTTTGAAGCTCGCTTTCAGTGCACCCTGTGCGTGCGCATGTGCCAAGCGCGTGCGTGCGTGTGTGAGTGCGGATGATGGGCGTGACTGTAAGCCCTTCAGCCCCGCCCCCTCAGCCCAGCCACTCCCGGTTGAACGCGCTGATTGACACTGTTTGACTGCGAGTTGATTTGCGTGTCCGCGCGCTCTTGTTCCTTTTCACCTTCACACACACTCACACGCACACGAAACGTCGCGAGCCAACGACCGATCCGCGCGCGCCAATGTAGCACCGAAATCGCTCGAGCTGCTGTCGGTCGTGTGGAAGCAGAGAAGAAACTGGGGGACTGCAGCCATCATCCGGGGACCAGAGAGAGAGCGAGAGCGAGAGAGAGATGTGCTGCTGAGTGAGGAATTGCGGGATCGCTGCAGCTCCACATGCAGTTTCGGGTTTGATCGAGCAGGTTTCCAGCGGCAGTGAACTCGGACGGAATCATGATGGCGAGCGACTCTCCGGCCCGCAGCCTGGATGAGATCGACCTGTCGGCTCTGCGGGTGAGTAATCCGAGCTTCACACCGAGGATCTGCTGAGGTTCTGATGAGGAGAATGTGGGTCTGGCTGCTGGTGGGTTCCGTGCACTGCACCTGCGCGCGCTCTTCTGGGTTTTCCAGCCGGTTCTGCTTCACGGTGCTGACAGGAGGCGCGTGAAGGAGCGCAGGCCTCTGATTGTCCTCGGAGGTGTGAGGTTTCCTCCTCTGATCTCTGCGCAAGGAAATAATACTAACAATAAACCATATCACGGCGAATATAACAGTGTTGCACTGTGTGTGTGTGTGTGTGTGTGTGTGACTTTGATCCTGAGCTACAATGGAACATCAGTTCCTCCGATCAGAGCAGCAGAGCGTGCTCCAAACCCACTGTGTTCATGTCAGAGAGCTGAGTTCCACCAGGAGATTTTTGGGCTGAAATCGGAAACTGTTCCTCTGCTTAAATTTTCCGGGTCGATTGTTTTTATAAAGATGCAGAAATTTATTCGCTTTTCACAGAAATTCGGGGACGTTCACAAAGCCGCCACTGAAGGCACCTGCGTGCTGAATCTGCAGGAGGCTCTGTTTACACACTCACAGATTTACACATTTATCATTCTTATACCTTATAGAGCAGTGTGTTTTTGCACAATCCGCCATTTCGTGTGTGTGTGTGTGTGAGAGAGAGAGAGAGAGAGAGAGAAAGAAAAAAGAGCAGCGCTATTTTCTCTAGAATGAATGAAGGACTGCGCCTCAGTGCTGCTACTCTTTTGTTCCTTTGCTTCTGATCTCAATCTCAAATGGTTTGCATCCACAGTTTCCCCCCAATCTAAGTCCAAGTGAGCCAGAACCGTAGGGCATCAGCAGATATTTCTGCCCCCTGACAGGTCAAACTGCCTCGCCTCCCCCTGTCACTGTGCTCACTTGGGGTGCTTGGAGTCGACTCCACCTTTCCAACCTTGTCATTACGCTGCCTCTGGTGAGAAACGGCAGGTCTTATTGTACATGGGCACAACAGTAATGCAGCACAATCCCACCTGCAGCACCTTGCCTCGCCTTGCCTCGTTTCGCCTCCATCATGTCTGGGCTTGAACTGAAGTGAGGTGTCATGTGAGAGCAGACGCTCCGCCTGCATGTGGATATTATAATCACTATTATCCACTGCTGCTCTCTCTTTCCTGCCTGGCTGCCTTCCTGCTTCTCGTATTGACTCTGTGTGTTTAAGATGGTGTCAGATCAGAGAAATCTACAAACCTCTGCTGAAATCTTTTTGGTCGTGTTTGAATGAAAGCTGCTCCTGTATTTCAGAGCATCACAGAACTCATGTTTTGACTTCAGCGTCCTCGAGTGTCTGGTGTTAAATCAGCTATTAAACTCTGGCCCTTGTGAAATATTTTCTGCTCGTCTCAAGAATTCATCCGTCTTGGATGCTGTATTCACATCATCACCACACCCATTGGCAAGCTGAGCTCTCTTCCTCATGCCTGCCCACGAGCTTGTTGCCTTTCTAGGGTCCCTTGTGAGTGAAATTAGGTCACGCAGTGCCGTGTGCACACTCGTCTCACTGGGGAAGTGTATGTGTGCCTCACGTTTTTGCTTGCATGGATTTGAGCAGTGATGCCACTCCATCTTTTCCTTATCTGATCCTCATGCATGAGAAATTAAATTATACCACAAATTCACCACTTTTGCTTTATTTACTTTAGCAGCAGTGCTGCATTTCTGTACATGCTGCAAACATGACACATGAAAAAGTCATTCTGTTAGAGAAGATCTTGTTTACCTACAACAAAGGCTTATTATACAGCAGTAATAGAACAAGACCACACCTGCTGTAAAACGCCCAGAGCTCAGGGCGAATCCTGAGAGGCTGTGACGCTGTTATAGCAGCGCTTTATAAAAACATCTGAACACACGCTACACTCCTGCAGTGTGAGTGTGTAAATCCAGATTAATGGAAAAGCAAGTTTTTACATCACAGAGCCTTGAATGTTGTGTTTGCAGGTTTTTTGGTTAGAAATGCTAGAAGGTTAGAGTGAGAGAGAACTAAAGAACACGTGATTTATGACCTGTTATGTGGCTGTTCAAAAAAGGCCTGGGTGAAAGGTGAATTAAGTGCAGAGTGAAGTTCTTACACTGGAATCCTGCACATTGGTTTTCAGACCTCAGTGCATTTAATCAGCAAAAAGAGCAGCATTATTTTATTAATTTGGCAAAAAAAATCACCTGTGTGTAATCCTGTACACCAGAGGTTCTTAACCTTTTCTATTTTAAGGCCCATCTATTCATACTTGTAACAAGTAAAAAAGATCCCCAATTATTTTGGCTCATCTGTTCTATTAGAATCTAATAATCTACTGTAAAGTGTATTAATGGAATGCAACATCACTCCCTGTTACAGATGGGAGCCCAGGAATTAAATAAATGCAATAAAAACAAACTGCTTTTAATTGTAGGTGTTGTATTTAAAACTGTATGGATGTACCAGAAGCCAAACCATGGATGCAGGCCATTCTCAGTCAAAAGGGATTAATGATCCAAAAGTGGAGTCTGGTCCATTAACACAAGAACTTATTGCCATGTTTGTATTCAGCAAACAGGCAAGTTATTAAAACAAAGAAGCCCATTCAAAAGAAGTGGATATAGAAACCACTCAGTGGTATTAGATCCTTACACGCTAACAAAGAAGGATTTTTCCTATGAGCTGGAAAATTATCCATCCGTTGAGTTCCCTGATATCTCAAACTACCTGGTGCTGCAGACATCGTTCTACATGGACACACAGATGAAAACCTGGAAGAGCATGGAGGAGAACAACTTTTTATATGTGGCTGGGTTAAAGCTCTGGAGATCAGGACACTACAAGATAGATGGCGGTAGATGGATGTAAGTGCAGGAAGAGTGTTTATTAGCAGGCGTGATATTTACAAAAGCAAAAGCAGAGTATTTAAACAGTGTTGTAAACATGGCTGGAAACAAACGTGGCAGTGATGATGATAATATTTCTCAAAGTCTCTTTGAAAACGGCGTCCGTATCTGTGCGTGCTGATTGCGCTCAAATCAGTATCAGGCGTTTCCCATAATGACCGGGTCCTAAGCACGCACACGACGTGCTCCATGAGCGAGCGCGGCAGGCTAAAGCATGCAAAGGTGTGACAGTGAAGTGTTCGCCTGCTGTGTGACCACAACTCTTAGCTCACGTGTATATCGCCACCAAAACGCCTCATTTTCATCAATAACCAATCGTAAAGCATCGCGAGCTGTAGTGTGACCGTAGCTTAATGAGGCGGATGTGATGTCGGGATGCAACCCAGCAATTGTACCCTACTACAAGTAAAAATTAACTTCAACTTTGGGGAAAAAAAATCGTGGCCCACTAGATGGAGTGGGTAGTGGCCCAGTGGTTGAGAATCACTGCTGTACACGTTACAGTTTAGTGCCTTGTGGCTTGATGAAGTTAAACACGAGTGTCAGAGCGCGACATAAAAAACAACATAACAATAAAATAATACTCTGTGCTGGATCAAGTGCTATTCTACGTGCTGTTGACAGTGTGGAAGCCATTTTGTTAAACTAAACTAATGTGATAATTACCTGATTATTACAGCTCTTCATGCAGCAGGATATCGGTGACATCTGAGGCTCTGATTAGAGTTTCACACTCACCATCTTCTAATGTGTGTTAAACATTGTGGTTTATGGTGTAAGTGATTATTGCGATAGTGATCACGGTGAAGCCTGTAGAGAAACTCATTTCGGTGTTGTGGGCTCGGTGTGAGCAGCACTGAGCGAGTGGACACTCTGACGGATATTTCAGCACGTTTGAGGTGTTACAGGAGGCGTGAATGAAAGGTGGCGTTGGTGACAGGACACGGCGGAACCGATTTATACAGAGCCTGAGCTTCCTGAGTAGAAAAGAGCAGAAAGGAAGCGTCGACAGCAGAGGCGTTGAGGTGCAATGCCCTAATGTGCTGCTGCAGTTGGTTCTGAGTTCCTCCTTACAGATCATTTGATTTATTTTTGGGACCAGCGATTAAGGAGCCATGTTTGTTCGCGTGACTCAGAGAGGACAAACTATTTCTCTTGCATCCAAAGGAAACAGATGCTCTCTCTCTCTCTCTCTCTCTCTCTCTCTCTCTCTCTCTCTCTCCTTGCCCATGTGGATGATGATATCCTGCTGAATGATGTCTTCATACTAACACACTTGAATTTAAGGCCCTTTCACCATGTTTCGAGAACGGTGTGGATAATAACATCTTTCTCCTTTTCGAGAACTCCTCATATGACATTCTTCATGTCATCATGCTGATGCAGCAACATGTGCATTCACAGCGGGTCTGGGCTTGTAGCTGCCCATGGCACGTTTCTGTAATCCAGAGTTGTGCTTCAGCTCTTCTGCATGAGCTTGAGAAGGTGAAGCTGCTGAGCTGAAGTCATTAATTTCCCAGCATGCCTGAGCCTGAGCGAGCGTCTGACACTGTCTGTCTTTTAGCAACATGTTCAGGATTTTTATGTCGCTGGAATGAATAACATCTTCGCTTATAGCGAGATATAAAAAATAATTTTTTAATGCTTGTTTGTAGAATTCTGGATTGTGATTGGTCAGAAGGGGGTTAATTAATTTTCTCTAGCAGAAGATCTGCCAGTAGTTTCTCTCTCGCCTTCTGTGAGGAGAAGTGTGTTTATTTAACACGGATGGAAGGAGTCTCCAGTGTCAGCGCTTTGTAACAGTCAGAGGTGAAGCTGGAACTTTTCAGACATCTTCAGGACAGAGGAGTTTACGTTTCTTGGTGACATGACAAGCTGCGATAAGTTTTTTGTTTTGTTTTTTTTTAACTTGAAGAGAGAAAAAAATGTGGTGAGGGAATGACTGTTTATAGGAACGGAAGACAGCAGGAACCCAGGGATGAATCAGCTTCAGGATGGTTACAGTAACTGCGCTTCATCACACCATGTCACTCAGGACATTTCTGCAGTGTCATGCCATTTTCTTTAGTTCATTCTGAAACTAGCACAATGACTAAAGTCCTTCAACTCCCACTTTATTATTTCATTAACTGTTGTATTCTTGGGGCGGCACGGTGGTGTAGTGGTTAGCGCTGTCGCCTCACAGCAAGAAGGTCCTGGGTTCGAGCCCCGTGGCCGGCGAGGGCCTTTCTGTGCGGAGTTTGCATGTTCTCCCCGTGTCTGCGTGGGTTTCCTCCGGGTGCTCCGGTTTCCCCCACAGTCCAAAGACATGCAGGTTAGGTTAACTGGTGACTCTAAATTGACCGTAGGTGTGAATGTGAGTGTGAATGGTTGTCTGTGTCTATGTGTCAGCCCTGTGATGACCTGGCGACTTGTCCAGGGTGCACCCCGCCTTTCGCCCGTAGTCAGCTGGGATAGGCTCCAGCTTGCCTGCGACCCTGTAGAACAGGATAAAGCGGCTAGAGATGATGAGATGAGATGAGATGTTGTATTCTTCAGTGAAAGAGATTTTACATCTGGAGCCACGCATTGTCTCATTGGGGGAACGCTGAAATGTTTCCCTATCAGAAACCCTTTTTGGAAGAGAGGAACCCATAAGGAACCTTTAAAGAATCCTTTTTTTTCTTAAAGAAAGAAAGAAAGGGGTGTGTATTAACTGGGGAAGTGTGTGAGACAATCTCCAGATTGTTGCTCATTGTTTTCTTCTTAATATCTAGAATGTGACATTTAGCTTCATGGTTCACTGTTAGACAGAAAGGTCCTTCAGGAGATCTTCCAAGAGTGCAGCAACTGAAGCCTCCTGAGAGTTTAAAGGGTTAAAGAACAACCCAGAGTTTCTGTAGGGAACCAAAATTCTTCCATAACGTCAGCGTAAAGAGCGTGCTGCCAGTTTTTAATCTTTACACAGATAACACTAATGCCATAATTTTATTTCAATTTCTGTTAAAATTCTTTTTATCAAAAAGTCATGGACATTACGGTCCACTGTATTTCATATTTCTGCATAGCTGACATTTTAAAGTGATGCCGTTAAAGATGTGAGTCATGAAAATGTATTTTTGTCAGTGTTTGTCAGCATTAATAACAACATGCCGCATGACACGTCGCTGACTGTTTCATCTTTCAGATTGACAACTTTAATGATTATTTTAGAAAAATTGAATTTAATAAGTGAGTTGTAGATGAACGTCTGTGATTTGTTTGCCATTTTTTTAGGCACAGACCTGACAGAAGAAGACGTTTCACACGTACAGTGTGATTTTCTCTTCACAGGAATCTGAATATAAATAAACCTGATGTGATGTGGACTATTTCACACGCGTCTGTGCAGAGTGGAATGATTCAGCTGTATTTAATAATAATAATAATAATAATAATAATAATGATAATTAACTTTTTATATCACACACTTTATCCATTTCAATGAATCTAAGTGCTTTATAATGTGAAGTGAAAAAGAAATGAAGAAAAAGTAAAAAGATAATAATGATGTAATAAATAGCTGTTACAGAAAGAAGAAAATGATAAAAGTATAAAAGATAAAATGTCATAAAAAGTGTGTACAAATAGAGGACTTCATTAAAACTTTAAATAAAACACTATAAAAGTAATGTTACATTAAAAGATAATAATAATGTCGACAGTTAAATTGTAAGAATAAATTTTCACTTTTTTCCGATCATTTCATTAAATGCATTTAGCAGACACTGTTATCCAGAGCAACATACAGGACACCCAGAGCAACTAGGGGTTCGGTGCCTTGCTCAAGGGCAGTTCAGCCATTCCTGCTGGTGTTGGGAATTGAACCAGCAACCTTGTGGTTCCAAAGCTGCTTCTCTAACCATTAGGTCATGACTTCTGTGATTGATAGAGTCTGATGAACGTTTACTGGTTGTTTCCAGATCAGCACTTTGGTGCATGAAAACAAAAAGCTGCATAACGTTTAATATTTTAATTAAAAATGTATATGTTTGTCAAGAAACACAGATATGTGCCATGTGTAATGAGATTATTGTGTATGAAGGACAGTCAGCGATCGATTCTGTCTCCAAGCGATGACCATCTGTCCATCACGTCGTCTCGGAGTCTGTGTGTGAAGTGTGTTTTTTCCTGTGTGAGAGATGTTCCTCTGTTCCACGCCTGAATGTGGGCTCTGAGGCTCACTTTAGGTTCTGGTGTTATTTGTGTGTAATGGAGGAGGAACAGCAGTAATGGTGTGTAATCTAACGCAGCTCCACACCATCCTGGGAAATCACACTGCTGTTAACGGTGTGCTGTGGGACCTTCTCTGATCTTCTCTGTGTAAACGCAGGTGAATTTTCTCTCTAGCTCTTCTGGTTCGTGTCGTTTTCTGAAGTGTCTGCATGGTGAGTTTTGACACTGTGTGAGAGGAGAAACTTCACGCTGCTGTCATTCTGCCCACAATCCCACAGCAGATGCTCAAACATGGCAGCCGTCCACGTCCTTCTACAGGATGGAGGGTCGTGTGCAGGTCACAGCTCGGGTTCTGGTTCAGATTCACAGAACTGTTCGCAAGACCCAAGCTGGGATGTGGGATGTGGTGAACGAGCAGGAATATATCTGATCCATGCAGTTTCAGTTCTCTGATACCCCTTTTCCACCAAATCAGTTCCAGGGCTGGTTCGGGGCCAGTGCTGGTGCTGGTTCACAACTCGTTCAACTTGCGAGCCAGCTGAGAACCAGTCTGCTTTTCCATAGCTCGCGGTGCTAAGGGAAGCCACGTCATTACGTCGCTGTATATGTCAGTTACGTCGCTCTATATGTCATTACGTCACTGTATACGTCAGTTACATCGCTACATTTGCATAAACCTTGGCGCGAATATTGAAGCAAAAACAACGTGGAAGAAGCAGCAGCAGCAGCAACAACAACAATAATAATAATAATGGATGACTTCGCATTTGTACAGCTGCTGCTTCTCGTCGCTTAAAAATAGCGATCTTTCGCAGTCTTGTTATTGTTGTTGGTCTTAACAACTCCGCCCCCCCGCTGACGTAAGCGGTTCTTTCCTCTGGCCCAGCAGAGAGTTGGTGCTAGCCTGGAACCAGTTTTTCTGGCCCCAGAGCCAGTTCTTTGTCAGTGGAAACAGAAAACCCGGTTCCAAACTGGCCCCGAACCAGCCCTGGAACTGCTTTGGTGGAAAAGAGGCATGAGAATCCAACCAGCCATATGTCCTGAAGTTGTCTGAGAATTTTGATAAATAAAAGCATCGGTGCTTTACCATGATTTAAAAAATTCCAATATTATGCCTTTTACTTTGTTAAACAGCATGTTTTTAAAATCATGCTTTTTTTTAAATTGCCATATTACAACGAGCGCATGTTCTGGCTGGAGCTTCAGTCCAAGTCGCACTGAAACATTGCACACCTTCTGACCAATCAGCTTCGAGCATTTATTTACTTGCGCTGTGGTACAAGACAAAAATATCATAGATACGAATATTTCAAGACATTTCTTTGTTACTTGACATTGATCTCGATCACGGGCAATTGCTCTAAGACAACGAGGGAGGCTCAGCCTCCTCTAAAAATGACGAACATCGTGTAGGATGAATTGCGCTCGGCTTATGTTATAGCCGACCTTATAACATTGCTATTTCAGATCCAGAATCATAGAAATATATGTGCTCAACCCAACTACAGTGCGACATCATTCTGTTATAACTTTCCCCAGTTCACCTAATGTGTGCGTGAGTTTTTCCCCCTCGTGACAACGCGATGCAGCCCAGCCTCAGTGGACTTCAATGGCATTTGGGAGCTATGCGCTTTTCAATATCAAAATGCAAGACGATTATTGGACAAATACTGCGAAAACGCCCGCCCACGGACTCCCACGGACTCCCAGCCTCACAGTGGGAGGAACATGGCAAAGCTTTCCGCGAGGAGACTGGTGATTGGTGAAAGCGGCTGGATATTTTCTTTGATTGACAGCTCGTTTCAAGTATAGACAGGCAGCGGTGAATTTCAGTTCAGTCCCATGCGGATTCGCAAGTGCTGTGGTGTATTGTAAGAGATCAGCTTACATTTCGATTTAATTCATTACGTACGGTTTCTACCAGCTTTTTTAGTTTGTATATATTTTCATTGTAAATAAAGTGTAAATATAGTGTTGTCAAGTTTGCTATCTTAGTTCCAGAAATTTCGTTTATTTGAGTGACTGAACTTGAACTTGAGGGGGCTCGTCAGCTAGCAAGAAAGCTGCGCACGGATGCCAAGTATTGCTGATTTAATTTTGGCGAAGCCTTTTGCCAGTCTTCCTTTCGAGGAATAAAATTAAAATTAAAGCGCAGGGTAGACCAACGCCTCAAATTGACTTGGTGAAAAAGGTAGGGAATAATACTCGTTCCTTTCAGCTCTCCTGGTATGAGAAAGTGAATTGGCTAACAGCAAGTGACCCACATCAACAACAGTAAATAGGCTACTTTAGTAATATGTCATGGATGGACCAAAAATATAGAATCTATTTAAAATGTTTATGCTGAGTATATTATATTGGAATATATATTTTTCTGGATATGAATTAAACACAGCTACAATTTGGAAAACATTTTTAAACAAAAACACAGCCGAGAACATTTCACACTACAGACCTGGATTAAAAGTGAAGGGTTATCAAAATTGTCAATAAAACATTTCTCAGTCAAAATAAGTAAAATATAGGGAAAGTATCATTGAATGAAATGTGTGGCACCCAGCTCTATGTTTGGCTCCCCAAGGTCAGTGCTTGTGCCTATTCCAGAACACTCTGCTGTTACTGCTGAGGTTCCTGACAAAGAGCTGCTTTCAATAATGATCAATTTTTAAACAACATGCCACATGCCACAATTTTAAAATATAAAATGTTAAAATATACCCCCCCAACACCATCATCATGTATATTGGACAGTAGGCTAATGGGCCAAAAGAACCTGTTATTTCACAGTTTGTGACCCTGCCAAAAATCAGCTAGATCAGAGGCAAGAGTATGGGCAAAATTGATGTGTTTTTTCTTTTTTCTTTTAAAATCTGGAAATATCGTAACCGACCAGCCTCCCCTGTTTGAAAGACTACCAGCCGCCACTGATCTCGATACACATCGGGTTCCTGCATTTAAATGATCTTTTAAAAATGTATTTGATGATAATTTTAATGAATGTGTACAAAAATAAACACTAAAAAGGAGGAACAGATTTTTAAAAAAAAGTCAGTGCAGTTTTTTTTTGTCTTTTACGCATATAAAGGTTCAGATGACTGTGTTGTGATTCTGATTTCAGTAACATTCCCATGATAACATCTTACAAGTGTGCTGTGATAGAACTGATCATGATATCAATATTATATCATCAATAATGGTTCCTCAAAAGTTCCTGGTCTGGTCCAAGTTTCCTACTGGGTTCTACCTGAAGTCTGAAATCTGAAACAGAAAGCATCTGTGCTTACGTTCCTGGAGAGAGACAAACCAAATATTCTTTAAGCGTTGTGAGTTTACTGAATTTGTGTTTTAATCTTCAACACGTTCAGCACTCCTCTGAGGTGCTCCATCAGTTCTTTGAGATAAAGCACTTTAATTACATTCACGACACAGTTTTAGATCTGAGGCAACATCCACACAAATGTTTTAGTTTCAAAACACATCACTTTTGCTGTGTTTACGCCCGGCGTCCACATGACTCAGGAGTGCTGGTCTGGTTTTAACGTGAAGACTCCGGGGTGATGTTTTACTGCCAACGGTGAAAACGGAGACGTTTGGAAATGATGATGCAGAAACCCACACTCACTTCTTGATTGGGTCTCATCAGACATGACGTATTCTTCCCTGATTCGTCACGCTCCTATCATATGAGCCTTTCTAGAAGAAAGCTGTGTGTTATCCCAGCACGTGCGTGCCCAGTGTACGTGAATGGTCACGTGATGTGTGTTTAGGTGAGTTAGTGTGGATGGAGATTGTTTCTGATAGAGAGCTAAAACACTCGTCTGGGCGGAGATCGATTTTGTTTTAAAACTAAAACACATTAATGTGGACGTATCGTGAGTCTCTGATGGGGAACCAGTGTTTCCCCTAGAAAATGTTTGAAGGTGCGGTGGCAAGACCCACGCTCAGACGTCCCACCCCAGTATGAGGATAAAAACAGCCAACAGCACAGAAGGCTATACATAGATTAATCCATCGGTCATGACTTTAGCCCACAACATGCCAGCACATAACTGCGCAGAATAAAATGCTAAAACAGCCAACAGTACACAACAAAAGCACCTCGGTAGTAGGCTAACTCAACTTAAACAACTTGCTTGTATCAGTACCAATGCAGTATAGAAACATTGAAAACAGAGGAAGCAGTGCACTCGGCGGTGCTAATAGAAGTAACTAATGACTTACGCTTAAAACTTCCCAAAGGCCTGCCTGCGTCTGTCATTGGCCTGCATGAACTCCTTTGCGATGGCTGTCATGTCAGTTTGTTCCAGAATGTCACGGTGAATATGGCAGTTCATCAAGTCATTCAGTCTCGTGTCATTGTGGATCGGAGGTATGATTTCAGTCGACGAAGTGTGGAAAACAAACGCTCTGCTGATGCCGAGGGCACGAAGGCCAAAAGCCAGGGCACCGAGGCCATAAAATAAAACAATGATTTTAAGTTCATGTCTATAATGAATTTAATTTAAGGACTAATGACTCTTCTGAGGAAGATTGGAGTCCCGGTCAAAACTATCAAGCAGGTAAAGAAACATCTACAATATTATGTCTGAAGATAAGAAAATATTGAACACATCTAAACTTATCAATCCATCACTCACTTCAAAAATTGTAAAACTTAAACCTATATCCTCCCATAATTTTTGTTCAATTGACACCGAATGTGCAAGAGCATCTTCAGACTGTACTACTATGCAGATTTTTTATTAATCAAAATTGAGCCTGGAGTACATCAAAATGTTTGACTGTAAATGGAACATATACTAGCATGCAGGCTACTGATTAACCCATAAGAGCCCAGACTGATTTTTCAATCAGGGAAAATTATTGAGGAAATAAAATGAACTAAATAGACGACAAAGAAAACATTTCTGACCTTTTATTTTTTAAAATAGCACTTTCATGTCTCAAGATCTGAAATATTAAATTGCAAATTTGCAGAACACTGCAACGCTATTACACTGTAAGGCCGAATCCCATTTCACCCCTTGGACCAACCCCTTGGCCCTTCCCCTTCATTTTGCGCGTTCACGTGAAGGGGTAGGGGTATCCCAATCCCAGTTAACGCGGAGGGGAAGGGGTAGGGCTTCTGTACCCCTCCAAACGGAGATTTTCCTGGAGCTGACTCCGAACGAAGGGGTTTGAGTGATTTCCCACAATGCCATGCGGATTTCAGCGAGATTTCATGCGGATTTCAGAAAGATGGCGGTTCCCGCGGCGAAAGATTGTCATAAATGTATTTTCTCCATTATTTACGTGTTTTAAGTTGTTATCCAGAGGAAACACGCCGCTTGATTCGCTTTCGAGCTGAGAATGAGCAGCGATTTCTGAAATCCAAGCTGCTGCTAAAAAGCTTTGGGAGTGAGTATTGTTTTCGGTTGCTTGACTGCGTACGTTTTGTTCTGTTATTCTCGCTTTTATTGTTTACATGAGTGTTCTGACACCTCATTCTGTCGGATGTGGTGCACGAAGCGCCAAAGATATCCCATTCAGTGGTGTTAGTTAACAAATCACACCCTGCCAGCAGAGATTTCTGCCTCTGGCTCTGACTGTAGCGGCTGGTCGCAGCCAATGATGCATTTGGTCGCGTTTTGCTAACGTAAACGCTGACGGAGGTACGCGATGACGTATGCGATCGTTGAAGGGCTATCCCAATACGTAAGGGTTGAATTTCAAGCCCTATCCCTTGTAGCTCAGTTTCAAGGGGAAGGGCCAAGGGGAAGGGAGAGGGGAAGGGGTAGGGGTAGAAATTAGAATTGGGATTGGGCCCTAACCCCAAAGTTCATTCTATGCAAACAGTTTGAGTGAATACCACTTTTAAGGATTAGTTTTATTGCATTACTTAAACAGTATGAGTATATGAAGAGTATATGAGACAGTCATTGGATGTACTCATTTTTGTAATTTAAACAAACTAAAACTGTCATGTTTTACCTCAGGCCACAGTGCTGCACTGCTGTGATTGGCTCAAAATTCAAGACAAGTTGAGTTGACGGCTACAGAGGAAGTTGCGCCATTTTCTAATTTACACAGAGCAATTTAAGGTCTTTGCACTTTTGACAGCAAGCTAATTAGCATGTTAGCGACTACAGTCGGTACTCGGCACATTAAAAGCGGGTCAACGTTGTAACGACATAACGTTACTGTATAAGCAATGCTTATTTAACGGTAACAAACTTAAGCCCTATATGTTGAAATTCCTCTCTTATTCGTTTGTTAATTTATCACACAGTCTTACCTCAGTCAACTTCTTCCCTCCTTCTGTGAAAATTCAACGTCTCAGACGAGGACACAAGTGGGCGGGAGATGCATTTGATTAAGTCTTCTGATTGGCTGGTGATAGATTGGTGGGCGGGGGATGCGTTTGATTAAGTCTCCTGATTGGCTGGTGATAGATTGGTGGGCGGGGGATGCGTTTGATTAAGTCTCCTGCTTGGCTGGTGATAGATTGGTGTCATTATAGCGCGTCGGAGTGGTTCATGCCAGGCTCGAGTCTGCTCAACGTCAAAAAATATTGGTTTAGCCTATTTTTAAAATAATTTTCAAAAATAATTTTCAAAAAGTTACCCGGGCCACGGCCCCCCTTCAGGAATTCCTGAAGGTGCGGCAGCAAAAATCAAGGTGTGGCGGCCCGCCTCAGCCAATTGTACATAGCGGAAACACTGGGGAACTCTGTAAGGTTCTGCGTGATTTCCTCACACGTGCCTCTTGGCTTGGTGTTAGAAGTCACACTTGGTGTGAAAGAATCTGGTCTTGCTTGGCTCCTCCTAAATGTCCAGAGTCACATGTTAATGTTTGCGCACAAGAACTTGTGCTTTTTTCAGTACAGACGTCTTCTGAGGTTTTTTTTTCCCTGTCAGCATTTTCGGTTTTAGTTCATGAGGCACCTGTCAGCTGTACATGAAGAAACCTCTCCCTCTGAAATCCTCTGTCTGATTTATTGTGGTTTCCTGTTTCTTCTTTGAGAACCTGCACATTTCTTCTCATTACTTCACTGAAACTAAAGCTTTCATTTTGTTCTTCATGAGATAAAGTTTTTGGATGTTGAAATAAAACTGTGTGACGTGATTGGCAGCTGGTGAGGATTTTTTAAGGCATCGTGTTTCTTCTTCCTCCACATTAGACGTTATTTGCATAATTTATTTACCGATTTTCATGAACTTCACATGACAGATGTGAAGATGTCAGATGTGGAGAACTTCGAGTTGCGCATCCATGCAAATGACATTGAGTGGTTTTCCTCGAGCTTTATTTGGCCCTCAGTCTTTAATGTCTGATTTAGTGTTGAAGTCAAGTCACTAAATCTCGAGTCCAAATCCAGCCTCGAGTCCCCAGTGTTCAAGTCCGAGTCAAGTCCAAATCATTAAAGAAAATTTCGAGTTGAGTCTGAGTCGGGTCCACTATTGATCCGAGTCAAGTCCAAGTCGAGTCCACTATTGATCCGAGTCGAGTCCAAGTCGAGTCCACTATTGATCCAAGTCGAATCCACTACTGATCCGAGGCAAGTCCAAGTTGAGTTCACTGTTGATCCAAGTCGAGTCCGAGTCAAGTCCACTATTGATCCGAGTTGAGTCCAAGTCAAGTCCACTACTGATCTGAGTCGAGTCCACTACTGATCCAAGGCGAGTCCAAGTCGAGTTCACTATTGATCCGAGTCAAGTCCGAGTCAAGTCCACTACTGATCTGAGTCGAGTCTGAGTCGAGTCCACTATTGATCTGAGTTGAGTCCAAGTCGAGTCCACTATTGATCCAAGTCAAGTTCGAGTCGAGTCCCGAGTCAAGTCCAGTACTGATCCGAGTCAAGTCCATTATTGATCCGAGTCAAGTCCACTACTGATCCAAGTTGTGTCCAAGTCGAGTCCGAGAACAAGACTCCAATGATGCCTGTTGCTGCCTTTATGTGAAAGTGTCTCTACTACTGTGTTGGACTAACATTACTGCTTGACTGCCCCATTTTAGTTAACAGGCTAAGGATAAAAAGCTTGTTCATCTCTCAGCAAGCCCCGCCCACTATCAACAGGGCAAATAACATGAGAGAGGATTAACACTAGCGAGTTCATCACTCAGCAAGCAAGCCCCGCTATCAACAGGGCAATGAGCATAACGTGCCACTTTGGGTGGAGTCTTACCAAATGATGATTGAAGTCCGAGGTTGTCCCCATCATCTCCTCGATAGTTCTTCTACATATGGAGCATATAGCAGCACATTTTTTCCTACTGCATGAGAAGTCTGCATAAGCAAAGCGGACAATCCTGGGGCGTTCTCTCCAGGCATTTTAGCACCATTAACATTAGTTTGTTCCTGAACATGACGTATGAACAGGTGAATGTGCATTCTCTTGCACAAAATTTGTATAAAAATTAATGTAGATACATCTTATGCCAAATTATTATGGCATGTTACAAAAAATTAAGAAAAAAATCAGAGTCCTCGTTTCCGATGTATGAGTCCAAATGCAGTTAATGCACGAGTCCGAGTTCGAGTTATCAGTGCTCAAGTCCAAGTTGAGTCACGAGTCCTTAAAATTAGGGCACAAGTTGGACTCAGGTACTACAAGCCTGGTCTGATTTGAGTTCTTCTGGTTTATATTTAACCTTTTATTCAAACTGCAGCAGCAGGTTTAGTTATAATCACCTGAGAGTTTCTCAGCGTGGACAAAACCCTGAATAACATGAACTAACACACTGGCTTGGTAAATGGACTTGGGGATGGTTCTGTCCTGTGATGTGATGTGATCATCTCCTGTGTCTTTTAGTGCATATAGTGGTGCTTAAAAGTTTGTGAACCCTTTAGAATTTTCTATATTTCTGCATAAATATGACCTAAAATAACATCAGATTTTCACACAAGTCCTAAAAGTAAAGAGAACCCAGTTAAACAAATGAGACATAAATATTATACTTGGTCATTTATTTATTGAGGAAAATGATCCAATATTACAGATCTGTGAATGGCAAAAGTATGTGAACCTCTAGGATTAGCAGTTAATTTGAAGGTGTTTTCAATCAATGGGATGGCAATCAGGTGTGAGTGGGCACCCCGTTTTATTTAAAGAACAGGGATCTATCAAAGTCTGATCTTCACAACACATGTTTGTGGAAGTGTATCATGGTACGAACAAAGGAGATTTCTGAGGACCTCACAAAAAGCGTTGTTGATGCTCATCAGGCTGGAAAAGGTTACAAAACCATCTCTAAAGAGTTTGGACTCCACCAATCCACAGTCAGACAGATTGTGTACAAATGGAGGAAATTCAAGACCATTGTTACCCTCCCCAGGAGTGGTTGACCAACAAAGATCACTCCAAGAGCAAGGCGTGTAATAGTTGGTGAGGTCACAAAGGACCCCAGGGTAACTTCTAAGCAACTGAAGGCCTCTCTCACATTGGCTAATGTTAATGTTCATAAGACCACCATCAGGAGACCACTGAACAACAATGGTGTGCATGGCAGGGTTGCAAGGAAAAAGACACTGCTCTCCAAAAGGAACATTGCTGCTCATCTGCAGTTTGCTAAAGATCACGTGGACAAGATAGAAGGCTATTGGAAAAATGTTTTGTGGACGGATGAGACCAAAATAGAACTTTTTGGTTTAAATGAGAAGTATTATGTTTGGAGAAAGGAAAACACTGCATTCCAGCATAAGACCCTTATCCCATCTGTGAAACATGGTGGTGGTAGTATCATGGTTTGGACCTGTTTTGCTGCATCTGGGCCAGGACGGCTTGGCATCATTGATGGAACAATGAATTCTGAATTATACCAGCAAATTCTAAAGGCAAATGTCAGGACATCTGTCCATGAACTGAATCTCAAGAGAAGGTGGGTCATGTAGCAAGACAACAACCCTAAGCAAACAAGTCGTTCTACCAAAGAATTGTTAAAGAAGAATAAAGTTAATGTTTCGGAATGGCCAAGTCAGAGTCCTGACCTTAATCCAATCGAAATGTTTTGGAAGGACCTGAAGCGAGCAGTTCATGTGAGGAAACCCACCAACATCCCAGAGTTGAAGCTGTTCTGTACGGAGGAATGGGCTAAAATTCCTCCAAGCCGGTGTGCAGGACTGATCAACAGTTACTGGAAATGTTTAGTTGCAGTTATTGCTGCACAAGGGGGTCACACCAGATACTGAAAGCAAAGGCTCACATACTTTTGCCACTCACAGACATGTAATATTGGATCATTTTCCTCAATAAATAAATGACCAAGTATAATATTTTTTATCTCATTTGTTTAACTGGGTTCTCTTTATCTACTTTTAGGACTTGTGTGAAAATCTGATGATGTTTTAGGTCATATTTATGCAAAAATATAGAAAATTCTAAAGGGTTCACAAACTTTCAAGCACCACTGTGTATATCTCTAGCCGCTTTGTCCTGTTCTACGGGGTTGCAGGCAAGCTGGAGCCTATCCCAGCTGACTATGGGCGAAAGGCGGGGTACACCCTGGACATATATATTTATTTATTGCTTATTGTGTTAACGTTGAATATATATTATAGTGCTTATTGTATTAACATTTAATAATCATGAAACAAACCAAATTTAAAACAGCTGTTCTACGCTGTTCTTCTGTAAAAGGCACTGAATAATTAAGAGCTTTCTAAAAAGGTTGTGCTTTCTGAAGGAAACACGCCGTCGTTGAAGTGTTCCCTGAAGAACCTGTAATGTTCTAATTTTTTCTGAGAGTGTGTTGAAGGACTTGCCTTGCCAGCATTTTAATTTGCTGTGAGGCAAATAAAACACTCAGGGACGTGCTGTTAGAGGAAAATAATCACATTCATGGTGTAACAGTGTTTATTATTTACGTGATGATGGTGATATAGATCTCGACTTTTCTCTGTATTGCTCAACTCTAAACACAATAACTGTGAAATTTAATGAGTTGAATGTTCTTTATTTAATTATCTGCTTTTTTCATTTGAATTTGCAGTGTCCTGAAGTGATGAGCTCGCGGTAGCATGTGTGTGTAGTGGACAAATTATGTATTAATCTCTCTGATGCTCTGGTGTGAAAGATAATAGCAGCTAATCTGTGTGGGGTTTTTTAATGTTTTTTTTTTTCTCGTCAGGATCCTGCGGGAATCTTCGAGCTGGTGGAGCTTGTGGGAAATGGAACATACGGCCAAGTGTACAAGGTAAGTGCCCTTAGTGGGGTTAATTTAATCCCCTGTAAGAGCACAGGATTTGTATGATGATCATGTTACAGCCAGTTCAGAGACAGTCACTTATTATTCTTCCTTCGAGCTGCTGGAAGGTTTTTCTTGCTTGAGAAACTCTAGTGAGCGAGTTGAACATGTGGAATGCTGCAGCGTGTCAAGACCCGTGAGTTTCGGTGAATGCTCGTTTTCTTTTCTTCCTCTGTGATCCTCTTACAAACAAGACAATCTGCTTGATGTGCATGCAGATAAAAGACGACAAAACTTTCTCTTGAATTTCTGACCGCGACTTACGACACATCTGTGTCCTGCTTCTGTGTCTATTAAAGCTTTTCTACAGTCACTGACCTCCACAGATTAATGTTTTTATTTCTGATGAGTTTTTTTTTCTCTAAATCAGATGAATGTGTTTAATTTCTTTTGTTGTCCACTTTTTTGAAACAGATCCATTTTTTTTTTTAATAGCAGTAGTATCTGATGACACTGTAAATTCTGCCCTGAGTCGTAAAAATGGGTGTGGCGTGAAGGGTTCTTCGGGGCATGTCTGTAACATGACTGACTGACAAGAGAGACATAAACACAAATAATGAGTCCAAGACAGAGCTGTGATTATTCAGGAGGAAACATTTAAAAAAAACTTCGTCCTGAAACACATGAAATCTTTTTAAATAGAAATATTTGTGCTGTGTTTAATAATCCTGGTGATAATCTGTTGGTCGATGCTGTGAGGAGAGAGAACTGAACAGACTAAATCACTCAAGTGCTACTGCATCGCTGTCTTTAGGTGGAAATTGACTGAGGAATAAAAATCCCACTGCACCGCTATCAACACGGCATTGTGAGTAAAGTAGGAAAGTGTTAATGAAAGTGAAGATAGACAACATGTTCACGATCTTGGATTAAAATGCAGATCGTCCAGGTGAATTTTTCCTTTTGTGTATTGTTGAGTTTTTCAGAATTTTTCACATTATTAGTCATATGAAGTGAAGCATGACCTCGTGTTCCTGATCCACCGTCACTGACAGGTTCCTCAGACTGACAGCATTGATCAGATGCTAAATTTAGATCTTTATCGATGTGTATCAGGTGACTAATTTGTAAACGTGGACTGCTGTAATGTTGTAATGTGAACCGTCACTGCAGCACATGATCTACGCTTCTGAGAGCATGTGATCGTTTTGGAAGTTTTTAACAAAATCTGCATGAAGAGAGAATAACAGAGGAAGTATTTGCTTCAGCAGAACAAACGATGGAGAGCTCGATGGTTTTCAGAAGTTATTTCAGTTGACATTGACCCATTTCTGGAACCGTGACCCTCCAGAGAACATCGTCTCTCTCTGCACGGCTCGAGATTACGAAACTATGACTTTAATTAGACGCTAACGAGTGTCAGTGTTAGTGTTCATGTTCACGTCTGTGCTGGTGTGTGGCCACAGTTTTGGAGCTTGTAAGAGATGCTGATTTAACAAAAAGCGATGCAAAAAATGTAAACCAGAACATACCTTCTTCCATCTTTAAAACGAGGACAAGAAGAACTGCAGCAGCAGAGTCGCTCCATCTGTAAAAATATACGGTATTCGAGACGGGAAGATGAGAGGGAATGGAGGGAGATGTGATTTGGTAATATTATACCTTTATTGCAATGATGGGCTGCAGAAAATTCTTGCAGGTCACAAGCCTCGGCAAGTGCGAGAGAGAAAGAAAAGAAGAAAAAAGAAATGGGGGGAGAGAGAGCGAGAGAGAAAGAGAGCGGGAGGAAGGGAGCATAAATTAATGTCAGTTTGGCAGCCTCCACTCCATTCATCTCTGAGATATGACATGATCATTAAATTCAAAACATTTTCTTTAAATAAGAGAGAAGGCTTTAACGCTGAGGCTCCCAGCGACTGTATCTGTAATTCTTTTAGGATTTAACAAGGACGATGATTGAACAGTGTGTCACAATCAGACTTTCTCATTTGCCCTGTTGTTTCACATGCAAATTCCATCCGTGATAAGAGAAGACCTCTGAGGTTCTCCATTTTAATGTAAACTGAATGACGCTAGCGTGAAAAGCTGAAATTTGAGGCCAGATTGCGAGATTTTACAATGCAGTAAAGCTACAGCTGGTCATTTTTATCTGAATGCAGAGACAAAAGACTGGAGAATTTGCCTGAATCAAAGCTGATAAATGATTGAATGGGTTTGGGAACAACAGTAAAACAGTAATGATGGTGTCAGAAGTCTTTCATTGCTCCTCGATGATGTTCCTCACCCACTGTTCCGATTCCCAGGGTCATTCAGAGCCTCAGCACTGATTCAATTCAGGAAAAATCTTCCTGTTTTCTGAATTCAGTGCTGCGAGTCAGAACGGTTCGTTCACATACGCTGTGTTTGGTGTGTTTTGGGTGGAACCCTGGTGTGTTCTCCCGCTCCATGTGGTTCTTTAGTCAGTAGAACTCGTGTGAGTGAGGTTATCTCAGTGTCTGTCGTTTCGAAGTGAAAGTGAGAAAGTGATTAGACTCTGAATCGACTTTACTGCAGGAAGTGACTCAAACATGGTGTGTGTTTTTGGGTTTCAGTGGTTTTTTTTGTTGTTGTTGTTTTGTTTTTGCAAGCTGTTAAACTGAGCTAAAGAACAGGGATGTATTGCTGCAGAAATGCCATCTGCTCTGGAGATTTGAAGAAAACAATCTCTGGACACAAACTATTTTAAACCAGTTCTTCATCTCATCACCTCAGCGTTTATTTAGCACTGACTCCATGCTCTCTGTGCTCGGTTGATTTTTTTTTTTTGTGACTTCCACACACTTCTCTGTATTTTTCTGACTGATGAATGACAGTTTTATGAGAACATTTTCAGCCTCAGACAAAATTCTGTATTATTTTTGGGTTTATTTATGTTCGGTGTGAAAACAAACCAAACAGAAAACAAATCAAATGAATTTTTCAAACTTTATTTCTCATATTAACTTTATATGTAAACCCATTTATTCTTTCTTTATGAGATGATTCATGAGTGAGGAGTAAAAACTGCTCTCCTGTTTGATTGGTTCGGTTCTCATGAAGCTTGTCATGTTTTTATTGGTTCGTGTGATCAGTTTCTGTAGTTTGTGACGACTCCAGAAACTCGGATTTATGAACACTCAATTTACTGAAGCATGACCATGACGTGACCACAGATTATTATATTAATAAACTTTAACCACTTGGTTTTAAACACATTAGCAGTCAGACTAGATTTGGTTCTGACAGAAACCAGTTTCTCAGAGGAGGATTTGTTCATTCCACGCTGAGCAGCTTCTCTAATCAAGTTAAAGCCTCACTGGAAAAAACATTTCCATTCCATTATGCATGAGCTTGTTTTGCTGAATAAAATTACAGAGTGTGTTTCCTTTTCTTCATTTGACTTATCTGTGAAGACAAAATCTACTAAGTGCTCTTGCTGTTAAAAAGTCACTCATTAACAGCACAATTAAAGAGTTTTAGCCATTTAGAATTTTGCTCATTTGAAAGGGGCAAAATGAAAAGTGATCTAATTTGGACTGATTATCTAATTAACCACATGAAGCTTATTTTAGGAGAGTTATTTCAGTGCATCGTTCCTCTCAACTGAAGAGAGATTGGAAGGTAAATATTCATCTAACACCAGGAGATGTTCTGCTAATGCTGTGTGCTCAAATCACCGCCATGGCACTGATCCAGATTAAACACAGTGCCGTGATTTAGCCTGTAATGAGGCATCGTCCCATCACAGTGAAACTGTGCCTCAAAGTAATTCAACACTCCTGGCTGCCTCGCCAAAAACGTAAGGTTTCTTAGATAGTTAAGAGTTAAACAGTCTGAAAATGCTTTTAGATTTAGTCAAAGACTTTACCACAAACCATGATCCAAAGGTTAAATGTAGATAGAAGGAAGGGCAATGCACATTTTTTATTTTGTTAAAAAGAGGATAATCGAGGCTGAGTCCTCACAACATACAGGTAATCCTGAAAATACTCCTCACTTGTGTTTTCAGTGCATTTCCCAAGTTTCCAGTCTGCAGTGAAGTGTGAAAATGATCTTCATTTGTTTTGAGGAAATGAGCATAAAACCTACATGCTTACATGCAGCATCGTCACTGTTACAAGACAGAGAATCAGTCACACATGAAACCGAAATGCTGAATACAGAAAACAGCAGTGTGTAAGTTCTGCCATCGTGGAATCGTTGAGGTCACATACGTTAATGTTTTTCAAAAAATGCGTTTTCTCTTTTTTACTCTATAAGATGAAAACGGTGCTTTCACATTTATCCAGTTGAGAGCATGTGTTTAAAAAGGTGCATTTTCTCTCGAGATAAAGATGACACTAATCATATGAGTTGATGACTCTGTTCTAACTATTCACACATTTCTGCTTGCTTGTTCTCTCATTTCAAACTCACACATAAATTTGGTTTTATAAGGTTATACCTGCCAGTCAGTCATCCAGACTGAATGTGACATAAGTAACTCTGACCAATCAACATCTATGTTTTATGATCCCCCGCTGGTCAAAAGGCCCGAAGGGGGATTATTTCGTGGTGATTTCCGTCCATCCGTCCGTCCCGGGCTCACCTTCTGAAATCAACTCCTCTCACAGTTTTTGGAGGAATTTCATGAAACTTGGCAGGATTGTTTGTTATATGTCAGTAATACGCATATTGTAATTTTGTTCAATTCAGTCCCATTTTACCAGAGTTACAGCCCTTGATTAACAAAATTATACTTTGATAATTTCATGAGAGTGTGTTTTCCTTCTGACATCAACTCCACTCACAATTTGTGGAGGAATTTCACCAAACTTGGCAAAAGGCCTTGTTATATTGTAGTACGCATATTGCAATTTCGTTAAATTCGGTCACATTTTACCAGAGTTGTGGCCCTTGATTAACAACCTTGTTCTTTGACAATTTCATGAAGGTTTGCTTGCCTTCTGACATCAACTCCTCTCACAATTTTTGGATGAATTTCTGAAGCTTGGCAAAAGGCCTTGTTATATGATGGTAATACACTTATTGCGGTTTAATTTCCTTTGCGAACATTTTACCAGAGTTTTGACCCTTGATTAAATAACTTGTACTTTTACAGTTTCATGAGGCTGTACGTTTTCTGAAATCAACTCCTCTCACAATTTGTGGAGGAATTTCACCAAACTTGGCAGAAGGCTTTGTTATATGACCGTTATATGCAGATTGAAATTTTGTTTAATTTGGGCAAATTTTACCAGAGTTATGCCCTTGATTATTAACAAACTTGAACTTTGGCAATTTCATCAAGGTGTGCTTGCTTTCTGAAATCAACTTCCCTCACAATTTTTGGAGGAATTTCATGTAAGTTGGCAAAACGTTTTAACCCCCTGGTGGCCAGAAGGCCCAAAGGGGGATTATGTGTCGTGGCGATGTCCGATCCATGGACAATTTCCGTCCATCCGTCCATCCCGGGAAGGGTATTCACCTTCTGAAATCAACTCCACTCACAATTTTTGGAAGAATTTCACGAAACTTGTCAGGATCCTTTGTTATATGTTGCTAATACGCATATTGTAATTTTGTTCAATTTAGTCACATTTTACCAGAGTTATGGCAGAGTTGCCAGCGGGGGGTATTGTGCTCTCAGAGCACTCTTGTTTACACACTAACAGGAAAGAGCAGATGCAATTGAAGCCTCAGTGCCATGATACAGTGGTGCTTGAAAGTTTGTGAACCCTTTAGAATTTTCTATATTTTTACATAAATATGACCTAAAACATCATCAGATTTTCACACAAGTCCTAAAAGTAGATAAAGAGAACCCAGTTAAACAAATGAGACAAAAAATATTATACTTGGCCATTTATTTATTGAGGAAAATGATTCAATATTACATATCTGTGATTGGCAAAAGTATGTGAACCTCTAGGATTAGCAGTTAATTTGAAGGTGAAATTAGAGTCAGGTGTTTTCAATCAGTGGGATGATAATCAGGTGTGAGTGGGCACCCTGTTTTATTTAAAGAACAGGGATCTATCAAAGTCTAACCTGCACAACACAAGTTTGTGGAAGTGTATCATGGCACGAACAAAGGAGATTTCTGAGGACCTCAGAAAAAGCGTTGTTGATGCTCATCAGGCTGGAAAAGGTTACAAAACCATCTCTAAAGAGTTTGGACTCCACCAAGCCACAGTCAGACAGATTGTGTACAAACGGAGGAAACTCAAGACCACTGTTACCCTCCCCAGGAGTGTTTGACCAACAAAGATCACTCCAAGAGCAAGGCGTGTAATAGTCGGTGAGGTCACAAAGGACCCCAGGGTAACTTCTAAGCAACTGAAGGCCTCTCTCACATTGGCTAATGTTAATGTTCATGAGTCCACCATCAGGAGAACACTGAACAACAATGGTGTGCATGGCAGGGTTGCAAGGAGAAAGCCACTGCTGTCCAAAAAGAACGTTGCTGCTCGTCTGCAGGTTTTTTTTGTTTTTTTTAATATTATGGGTCCACAGTAATTGGCTTTGGCTGTTGTGGTCACCCAGCCTGTGTTTGTTTTTATAAGTGTGTTAAATTTTGTACCTTTCTATTTTTTGTGTGTGTTGTAATGGCGAAGCTAATAAATGAGACGCGTTATGTTTGGAGAAAGGAAAACACTGCATTCCAGCATAAGAACCTTATCCCATTTGTGAAACATGGTGGTGGGAGTATCATGGTTTGGGCCTGTTTTGCTGCATCTGGGCCAGGATGGCTTGCCATCATTGATGGAACAATGAATTCTGAATTATACCAGCGAATTCTAAAGGAAAATGTCAGGACATCTGTCCATGAACTGAATCTCAAGAGAAGGTGGGTCATACAGCAAGACACTGACTCTAAGCACACAAGTCGTTCTACCAAAGAATGGTTAAAGAAGAGTAAAGTTAATGTTTCGGAATGGCCAAGTCAAAGTCCTGACCTTAGTCCAATCGAAATGTTGTGGAAGGACCTGAAGCGACCAGTTCATGTGAGGAAACCCACCAACATCCCAGAGTTGAAGCTGTTCTGTATGGAGGAATGGGCTAAAATTCCTCCAAGCCGGTGTGCAGGACTGATCAACAGTTACCAGAAACGTTTAGCTGCAGTTATTGCTGCACAAGGGGATCACACCAGATACTGAAAGCAAAGGTTCACATACTTTTGCCACTGACAGATATGTAATATTGGATCATTTTCCTCAATAAATAAATGACCAAGTATAATATTTTTGTCTCATTTGTTTAACTGGGTTCTCTTTATCTACTTTTAGGACTTGTGTGAAAATCTGATGATGTTTTAGGTCATATTGAGTTTGAGAAAGGCGCTATAAAAATGTAAATTATTATTATTATTATTATGCCCTGTGAGGACCTTGTCCAGGGTGTACCCTGCCTTTCACCCGTAGTCAGCTGGGGTAGGCTCCAGCTTGCCTGCGACCCTGTAGAAGGATAAAGCGGCTAGAGATAATGTAATGTAATGTAATGTATTATGCCCTGTGAGGACCTTGTCCAGGGTGTACCCTGCCTTTCACCCGTAGTCAGCTGGGGTAGGCTCCAGCTTGCCTGCGACCCTGTAGAACAGGATAAAGCGGCTAGAGATAATGAGATGAGATGAGATTATTATTATGCAAAAATGTAGAAAATTCTAAATGGTTCACAAACCTTTAAGCACCACTGTACTGCACACCCTAATGAATGACCTGAATCCATAAAGCCTGTAGACAGGAGCCGGTTGCCGGGCGTGGTGCAGGTGATTGTAATGCCGCCACACGGGCAAGGGTCAGGTTTTATTATCTGTAGTGACGCCATTATTTAAAAACACAGAGAATTTTGGGTGGATCTGTAATGGTTATGGGTGATGCGGCGGGGGGTCAGATCCCAGATCACTTTACACAACAAACATTACAGATTATTGATTCTCATGAGATATTCAACTAATTTAATCAGAGATAAACCTTCAGGAAAACTCATGAGATCTCCACTGAGAATATGATAAAAAATGTTAACTAGGAAGGCCTGAATTTACAGTTGAGCTCAATTTGGGGAAACAGTGTTATTCAATTAAAACTTATTCTTTACATACAAATTTTACTGAAAAGTGATTAGCGGTCAAACACTTATTTAGGAAGTTTACAAAATAGTTTTTGTTGTCATTGACACAAAAGTTTCCTCTTTCCTGTTTACTGTTGTCACATTTCAGGGAAAAACAGCTTGTCACTAACCTCAAAAGTATATCTCTCATACCTTTACCTTTAATAATTTTACTTCAAATGTGAACTCAGCATTTATTTAAAGGTCATAGGCAAGGGTCGGAGGTGGAACGTGGAATATCAACTTTATTTTTTAGAAGAATGACCCAAAAATCTTCCTGGTTTCTAATTTGCACCCTAAAATTGAATAAAACGGTTAAAATGTACTGGTTTGCGCAAGTTGTTTACATCTCACTTATGCGCATTTTTACCACCAGGGGACAGTTGTCGTGACGTCATTCAAGCCAAACAGACTGGGAGCAGGTCTGTGTTTACTTGCGAACTGAGCACACGTGTACGGACTTTGGTCGTGAGAGGTTGGGTAAAATGTCTGAAACCGATAGGGATTTATCCAACTCCAAATTGAATATCGAGAGGTGAAACCATATATGTATGAACCTATGGCCGTTGCGAAGCATTCGGTGAATGTGGCTCACTGGTTTGACCGTGCGGCCTCAGAATCGGACAGCGACTCGGCCGACTCTGATCGTGGTGACCCCGGACCTCAACAAGACTCGCGCCCAAACGATTTATCCTGGTAGTTATGATAAATTCTTACTTTCGTTGTAATACTGAATAAGAGCCCTTTTGAAGAATAATTAAACCACACGGGCACACACATAATCCCTATAATATAACGTGGATTCGTTTATACTGCTAATATAATATATTGCTAATAGTAATACAAGCATTATACTATTTATAGCCTACTCTAAGCGAGGAAATATCCCTTTTGTCTCATTTCCACAATGATTGTACAGGATCCCTCTTAACTTGTCAATTGCAAGCAAAGGTAAAAATGTTACCTCCAATCTTCTTTTTGCTTGAGCGTTGCTGGTCAGTTTCTTCTTTGACTGCTTGATTTTGTGTTCGAATTTTATTGGAACAGCGTCAGGTTTGAGCCTTCTCTGTCCGACACCGACACCTAAACTCTCCAACAGATGGGGATTCTTCAGAAAGTGATCGGAGCACAGAGTGGCGTATTTACCCGGCTGCCAACCCTCTTGCTTCACGCGCACAATCCACTCTCTCTGCCTCTTCTCCTCTCTTGGAAAAAGGTAAAAATTTCTTCCTGAACCGGTCCCGTTGTTACAGTTCACTGCACAACAATAAGGCATGGTTTTTCTTTAGAAATTCCCGAACGCACGTCTGCACTCAAGCCGAACGGCAATGCAAATAAACGGAAGTGGACTGAACTCAAGCGATTTGTTTGCCATGAATGACGTCACGCGCCGAGTGGTCACGAAAATCGCCGAGGAGAAATTCACCACAATCCCTGCTAACTTATTTTAATTATTACTTAACAATACTTCTTGGGACCAGAAGAAAATTACAGAGGGTTTTTTAACATATAAAGTTTCAATTGTGCATAAATTGAAAACCTTTGCCTATGACCTTTAAATCACACCAAAGGTATAAAGCATGCGCCTGAGGCTCTCACACCACTGATGTACAGTCTCTCTGCGTGTTCTTTGCATGATTTGTGTAAAAATTGTTGTAATTAAGGGGGTGAGATGGTGAGAACAGGACGTGGTTTCATGACTGAACACGGCAATGTACAGCTGCAGTATTGCGTTTGCCCGGTGAGTGGATCTGAATGAGCAGGTTTTGATTTGCTCGCTGTGTCCTTGCCGGGATCCCTCGTGGCTCTTTTACTGACGGTGCGCCATCTTGGGAGGCCGAGCAGAGCCATTAAAAAGGTGTCGTGTGTGAGAGAGAGATGGATTCTGGGTCAGGATGTGCTTGTGCATTGAGACGTTGAGACTGTGGGCTTGTGTATGCTGTGTTTGAGTTTCAGTGGTGGAAAGAAAACGATGTGGATAAAAAGGAGACGACAGACTGTCTTACTGCAGTCCATGTTTCTTTTCATGGATGCTTTTAAAGAGCTTTTTTTTTTTTCTGCACACTGCACTCAGTGCCAGAGCTCAGAGGAAATAAGGCCGTTCAGTGACGTCGATCCTTTTGTTCTGTGTTTATTCCTGCAGATTTTTCACATGAAGTCTGTGTGAATTTATCACCGGTACTAAATTGTGGCTGATGATTAATTATACTACACCTAATTACAATAAATAAATAACAAATAAACACATTTCAGTGTCTTTCTACTTTTATAATAGAAACATTCAAAGTGAAGACATAACACATCTAATAACTTTTGTATAAACCTTATTTACTGAAACACACCATAAATAATTTATCATAGAAATAAATATATAATGACGCAAACAACAGAACAAAACATATGTGTAACAGAATAATGTACCTGGTGTGATGAAGTGGAGATACTGTTCCCACCATGACGTTGATTATTTTCCTGTAACAACACATCTGCTAGTGTTTTATTCCTCTAATAGCACAGCAATCTCCCTATGATTACAATTTTATATTTATGTTTATAAAATATGACATCGTGCTTTTTATCTGTTTATAGTTACATTTAATGCTGTGGAACGTTGGTGAAATGAGCGAGTTCCTGTTGTCACTTTTGTGATAGCAGCTACTGTATAACCAGCCATTCCCTCATCAGACTCTCTATTCTCTCTTCAAGTTAATACGACAAAAACAACAAAATGCAGCTTGTTGTGCATGTTAAGCCTAGGTCACAACCGGACGTACGATTTTTTGGCCGTGGGATTTTTGGCGTTTCCCAAATCGCTGCGTTTTTTTTGTTCATGGAGAAAGGCGCACGTTGGCCGTAAGTTTGTCTTGCAACCTGAAAAAAACGTAAGCGCCCGTAGAGTTTGTTTGACATGACAAAGAACCTCTGCAGCCAGTCTGCGGCCAGTCTACGGCTCGAAAATCAGCACGTCACACACGCGCCCTCCGTGCATTTCTTGCGTTTTTTGCACGTAGACCGGCTGTAGGAGCACGTACAGCCGGTTGTGACTGAGGCTTTACTGAGAAATCTCAAAGAAGAAGAAGAGTGAACTCCTCTGTGCTGAAGACATCAGAAAACTTAAAGGGATCCTCCAGCGGATTTACTCTTGAACTTATGTTAAGTAAAAGTATTCGTTGATTTCCACAGTCAAACATTCATTTTCAGAGACCAAATAGTGTTTTAGAAAAATTTATTGATATTAAAATACCAGACGGGCCTGCTGAGGAAGTGATGTATGTGATGACATGGCGTAGTGGAAGCTTGGAGCAACTCGGCTCTTTATATCATCTGCTTACATTGCGGCTTTGCTAATAGAGTTCGAACGAATCATCTAATGAGACACTTTCATCTCCCAACAAAGAACACTGGATAATCTTGTCTCATTCTGGATTTCAACACTGACTGGTTCATCTGTTTGCTCAGCAATATCCCTCTTTCCGGTCAAGTCACATTCCGAGCACATAAATGAAAATGAAACTAAAACTACCACGAAATAAAACTTTGGAAATTTCAAATGAGTGAGTTTCATGCAAAATGTTTGGAGTAATTTTCTTATCTGGAGTACAGTAGACTGTACCTGAAGCTCAATCGAATGTTCCGTCTCTTGATCCGTTGGTGATTGTTCTTTAATGTCAGTGTTTTCTTTGTTACCCATATTTCCTTCCAGTTTACGCTGAAGAGTCTACAACACATTAGAATGCCGATTGCAATTCACCAGGTAAGACACAGATAATACCAGGGATGGATCCAGACCAATGTGTGGGCAGAAATATATGTGCACCACTTGACATCAGTCACGGGGTGTTTTTTGTTTACTTTACTGCTAGCTGGCTACATGGGCTATAGCCACGCTCAACCAACAGACCGGGCCAAGCAGCGGTCGTAGCGGGCCGTGGCTGCCCTCTTCAGAAAGGGCTTGGCGTGCTCTGTGAAAACCCATAGCGATCTGGTAAAATTAGTGAAAATATTTCTGCAAATGTGCATCTGTCAGATTCTTGGGCTGGATCTGTCCCTGTATACTACAAAGAACTACGGTAGAACAAAGTCGACACTGCATCGGCAAACTTTTGGAGCTGAATGATGGGCAAATATTGTTGGCATGGCATTGTCTTTTCTTTCTTTTTATTCTGGAAACCCCCATTAATCTTGCCTTTAATTCCGTCGATTCATCGAAACAGGATGATCAAAATGTTTGGAGCGCAAGTAGGACATGGTAGGCAGATTATTTTGAGGTCTTCTTGTGGCATGAATCCATTTCTTGCGAATAATCAGATGATTCTGGCCAGGTAAACAGTGAAAAGATCTTGTCCTTTTTATCATCATTTTGGCATTTATGTATATGCTGCGCAATGAGGCATACTTTACTTATTTAAAAACCTATAAATGTGGGAAAAATACTTATAAAACTAACAACCACAATGTAAGCAGAGGATATAAAGAGCCGAGTTGCTCCAAGCTTCCACTGCGCCATGTCATCGCATATGTCACTTCCGTGGGAGGCCCAGCTGCTCTCATCTCATCATCTGTAGCCGCTTTATCCTGTTCTACAGGGTCGCAGGCAAGCTGGAGCCTATCCCAGCTGACTACGGGCCAAAGGCGAGGTACACCCTGGACAAGTCGCCAGGTCATCACAGGGCTGACACATAGACACAGACAACCATTCACACTCACATTCACACCTACGGTCAATTTAGAGTCACCAGTTAACCTAACCTGCATGTCTTTGGACTGTGGGGGAAACCGGAGCACCCGGAGGAAACCCATGCGGACACGGGGAGAACATGCAAACTCCACACAGAAAGGCCCTCGCCGGCCACGGGGCTCGAACCTGGACTTTCTTGCTGTGAGGCGACAGCGCTAACCACTACACCACCGTGCCGCCCTGGCCCAGCTGGTATTTTAATAAAAATTAATTTTTCTGGAACACTATTTGGTCTCTGAAAATGAATGTCTGACTGTTGAAATCTACAAATGCTTTTTTTTGGGGGGGGCTTTTTTCACCTTTATTAGATAGAGGCAGGAAATGAGCCGGAGAGAGAGACAGGGAGGGACCAGGAAATGACCTCGGGTCAGAATCAAACCCGGGTCCATGGTATGGCACCTTATCCACCTGAGCCACGACACCCCCTACGAATGCTTTTACTTAACATAAGTTTAAGAGTAAATCGGCTGGAGGATCCCTTTAAAGTTACAGCTGTCTGTACGAATGTAATGAACAGATAATAGATGAATGGAATGTAATAACTGTAATAACTGTAACGGATTCTTCAGTGTGAAGTTCAGGTTTGATTTAGTAAAATTTTCACTCATGTAGGTCAAAAACCCTGAAGCTCTAAAACGTACTCGTGTCATTTTGTCACTTTTTCTGTTCTGTTGTTTGAGTCATCGGTGTACAGACAGGATGCTGAGAGACACGAAACCCCTCACCTTGTTTCATAGCGTAAAGACAGATATGAGAGGGTCAGTGTGGGTCGCGTGTCTCTGCAGACAGACAAGCTCGTCTGGATAAGAGTGTGAAAATCCTCAGCCTCCTCCACCCGCCAAGCCTGTTGCTAGGAGACAGTGAGGAAGGTGATGTGAGTATTTATTCTGACTGAGTGGCAGTGGAATGAAATAACTTCCTGTTTGACACAAATCATGGTTCAGGTATCTATGTGGGAATTGTTATATATGCACCAACGTGTTTAGTTTTACACGATTGTTTTAAACGCAGATTTTCATGTGGCTCAGGTCGAGAAGATGCCCGGAACAGACGTGGTGATGAAATCTCACAGCAATGTCTCACACACAAACCTGTACACATCTCTCACAGCTGGTTTCATTAACTCAGCTGTTGTGCTGAATCGTAACTCTCACTAACTTGGCTATTTGGCTAAAATAATTTCTATAATGTTTTTTCTTATTTCATGACAAAGTGTCTCTGGAGTGCTGCTCAAAAATGCTGAATGGATCACGGAGGTCGTGAAGGTCTTTTGAAGTCTCTGAGGAAGAATAATGAACTCCATTCTTTGAGCAGTGACTGTGTTTTTGAGTAATACACTCCAGCATGTTAACACACACAGACCACACTTCCTGTGCTACAGCATGAACCAGACTCCAGAACGTACCTGTGAAAAGCAGCATGTTCGCTCTCCAACAGAGTTTAAAAATTCTTTGTAATACAGGCACTGCTACTGATCTCTAACTTTAGGGTGTGTTTAAAATTTGTTTTGATTGTTTAAAATTACATTTAATTGTTTCTGTCTAATTTGATTGTACAGCTTCAGAAACCAGAACTATATTTGCCTGATCAGAGCTATGTGGGCATGTCTGCTTTCATAATGACTAGCAACGTGTCAGAAATGTTCTGTAGCTGGCTGGTTTAAAAATCTACACTGATTAACAGCAGCTACATAAACACGAGTTTGTGTTAAAATAAATATTAACATAGCTCCACCCACATCAAACCAATACACTATAGCTCCTCCCACCTCAAACAAACCCACTATCCTTGACTTGCAAGTGACGTCAAAGCAAAATAGAAACCCGGATGTTGGCCATGTTGGTGGATAAACAAATGTGGGGTCAAGCGACATTCCATACAAAACATAGTCACGCATGCGCAACTCTCTTTGTTTTTCTACTGCTTTTAGCTATGCTATATATGCTATATCTTTGGGCATAGTTGTGGTCACAACAGTACTCGTGACCGTGGCACGTTCCGATTTTTTAGAATTCCGTCTGTGATTCGGAAAGAGGGCGAGGAAACTCTGAGGCTTAGTACAGAGAGGAGACGAGGGGCTCAGGACACTTTGTCCAATGACCATTTTGTCCGATAGTTAAGACATTTTGTCCAAAGCCTTTTTCATACGCACTGTCAATTATTTTATATTTCAGGTATTATGGTGTTCGCAAATGAAAGCCCCCAAGAGAGCGCTGATCTGCGCCTAAAGATTTAACATGATCCAGCCAGGTTTAAAAATTAATAACTCGGCCAACAGAGCTCACAGTAAAGCTAAATTTTACAGGCACCTCCCTCTAAGCCTCCCCCTTCGAAAGAGCATGGTCTCGGGTCGGTAGGACCACGCTTCGGCCGGGATTCACGAACGAAGCCCCCTCGAGAGCGTTGCCCCGCACCTGAAGATTTAATATGATCCAGCCGGAAACATAGACATGCAAGCGAGCAGTCTGCAGTGACAAGGGAGTTAAACTTGTCCCAGGGTCAGCAAGTGGCACGGGCTGACGTTACACCCCTTAGTACGCTCTTTAATGTTGAAGCACACGCACTATGGCACTCATTTGCTTTACAAAAAATTTTTTTTGCTTCGGTCGGATTCCATTGAGAATTCCTCCTTTTTTCAAATAAACAAATACCTGAAATATAAAATAATTGATAGTGTGTATGAAAAAGGCTTTGGACGAAATGTCTGAACTATTGGACGAAAAGGCATTGGACGAAATGACCTGTATTCGTACTCGATGGTCAGTAGAAGCATCTTATCTTCAGAAAAATCCGACTTTTTTAAATAATATGGGTCAAAACCACACATATCTATCTTCTCTTTGTGTTGAATCTTCGCTCGACCGTTCAAATCATGGTAATACTGAGAAAATTCAGCATTGTTTACAGACACGCTTTCAGTGGCTGCCATCCACCATCATGGCGGACGCTCATGATGTCACACATTTTGATCACATGGTTGCAAGTCATCTATAGTAAAACCTAAAAAACAGCTCAGTGTAACCCCTCCCACTTCAAACTAGCTTGCTCCCAGGACACCTCAGATCAGCTCAGTATAGCCCCACCCATACTGAAACTAGCTTACAGCCCCTCCACATCAAACAAGCTGGATATAGCCCCTCCCATTTTTAAACCCAGCCCAATATAGCCCATCCCAAACCAATACAGTATGGCCATTCCCCCTTCAGACCAGTCACCTGACCACACCCACCACCTAAAAATAGCCCGTTGTAGCCCCACCCAACTCAAACTCAAACTACACATTTTGTAATTATTTACAAAATGTGACTGAAGAGTTGCTCATTGTTCTTTCTTCTGTGATCAGTTCTTAGATTTAATGAACTTACAGCTAATAATCAAAAACACATCAGGAATATCACGTCTCAGGATTCTGTAATAGCGATGAAGACGTGATCTGAACACCTGATGTGAAGTGTTTTGGCTCTGATCCTCTTCACTCTTTTATTTTTTGACTCTTCAGCATGTGGAGCTGCAGATCATCGGGTTGAGAAACCTTCTCAGATGCTCTCGCAGTAAGTCGTTTTGACAGCTGGATATCCAAAGGCTTTAACGGATGTGTACCACAGTGTGGATCAGAAATCTGTTCCGGTGCAGATGTCTGCTGTACAGCTGTGGATTTCTGATAATGTGTAATTGTGGAGTCGTTGTTGTGGAACGTTCCTGTCACATCAGCGTAGTTCTCGTGTGTGTGAAACTGATAAAGACAAAAAAAAACATCTTTCACATGAGCAAGTTTGACTGGACGAATATGGAATATGTGGCATTTCTACTGTTTCAGAAAGTGTAAAATAGTAGGAGGAGTCAATGCAAATTAGTTTTGACACTCCATTGTGATCAGCTAAAGTCTGACAGTCAGGACTGAAGGGCAGGGATTAAATTTGTGGAAGCCTGTTTCTGTTATTTATTTAACAAGACCGTTAATGATGGCGTAGCTCACTCCGGCCCCGTGAGAAATCAAATCTTGGTAGAAGTTATATGTACCCAGGAAGACTGACCTTCCTGCCAAAAAGAATAAAAATCAGTGAAGAATTGAGAGAGAAGAAGCGATTTTCATGAAATGTGGACGACAACGGACGGACGATGGACAACACATGATGGGATGAGCTAAAAAACATGAGGAAGTGTCACAGTTTATCCTTTAAGGTCTGTAATCAGTGATATAGTTGAGGTTGAGTTCCTCAGTGTAAGTTTGAGATCTGAACTCATCACAGGATTAATAAACAACGAGCACACAGTAAATCCTCATTTAAATAGTTTCTTCCCTTTATTTGTGTGACACCATTACACATAAATCACAGTTCGCAGAGAGTCACTCCAGGGTGTGTGCATCTGTGTGTGTGTGTGTGAGTGTGTGTGTGGGTGTGTACCTGCATGCTGCTGTGTAGTGAATTAAAGCGTCTCAGCATGTTGATTCTTTCAGGCAGTTGAAATGTGGTTAATGAGGACTGATGGGACTGAGACGTCTCTTGGTAACGTCTTCGTTTGGGTGTGGCTTGAAGAAGGTGTAGTGTGGAATTCATTCAGAGAAGCAGGCAGGACGCTCGCCAGGTGATTCACTCCGTCCACAGGGAGAGCCGATCCGCAGCCGGCTAATAAAGATGAATTCACTCAGTACCACCAGCTTTTCCTTTTACCTGCCCTCATTTCCTTTCCTTCCTCGCCTCAGCACCCGTCTCAGCTCAGGTGATGTATCACCACGGCGTCCGTCTCCTCTGCGTGTTGTTCGATTTGGTTTGGTCAGAGGCTGGAGTTTGTTCTGGACTGGAGCTCTGGGACGACGCTGGGGTGTAATAGAGGCATAAACCTGGAGCTGAGCTCTGCACCGCTACTGTTACCTAACTGCCCCTTACAGCAGAAATGGAGCTCACCAAGAGCAGATATGTTATGTTTTGGTCCTGCTGGAGTTATTTTGGGATGTTATTGGTGTCTGATTTGTTGAGGCTGGTCAGCTGTTACATAACAGTAACTCTCTCTAGAGACGCTCAGGAGCTCAGTCCAGTTTTTTGCACAGAAGCAGAAACAAACTGCTTTAATCTATTTGGGGATTTTAGTCTTGTGCTCTTTCTGATGATGCTCTCCATCTCTCTCTCTCTCCATCTCTCCTTCTCTCTCTCTCTCTCTCTCTCTCTCCATCTCTCCTTCTCTCTCTCTCTCTCTCTCTCTCTCTCTTTCCTTGTCTCCTTCTTTCTCTCTCTCCATCTCTTTCCATCTCTCCTTCTTTCTTGCTTTCTCCATCTCTCTCTCCCTCCTTCTCTCTCTCTTTCCAGGGCCGCCATGTTAAGACGGGCCAGCTTGCTGCAATCAAGGTCATGGACGTCACAGGGGTAAGCAAAAATATTTCTCTCTCTCTTCATCCTTGTCTGTGTTGTCATAAAATGCTTACAGTGCAAACACACAAACACGAGGCCATGTTTATAATTCATGTATTTAAACTAGAAAACAGTTTTGAAGGACAAACGGGAGCCAATTTGGGCCACAGTCAGAGTCAGTGTGTTGTTCACACCAGTGATGTTCTCCAAATATAGATGAGGTTTTAAGTTTATTGTTGTTACTGTACATTATATAAGGAGTAAAATTGACTGGTTCTGCTACAACAGCATGTGTGAATACAACAAACATGAAGGAATAAAAAACAACAATAAAACCAGTAAATAATAATAAAATACTCATATACAGACTCTGATGGAATATCTCACAAAGTCAGTCAAAGTGGCAAACAAACATCTGTGTGTGTTTCCAATGATAGGATGAGGAAGAGGAAATCAAAGCAGAGATCAACATGCTGAAAAAGTACTCACATCATCGCAACATCGCTACATACTATGGAGCCTTTGTCAAGAAGAACCCACCGGGTGTCGACGACCAGCTGTGGGTCAGTGGAGAGAAATGACACGCATCAGTTTGTGTGTGTGTGTGTGTGTGTGTGTGTGTGTAATGTTTCAACACATTGTGTCTGACATGCTGCAGTAGGACTGAAGCTTACATGCAGCATCGCTGTCTGTGGTCCCCCCTCCACACACACACACACAAATGACTTTTCTCTGAGGATGGTAGTTCAGCAGTTGTGACTTGTGTCAGCAGTGTGGTCAGACTCTGAGCTGCTGTACAGTCTGCATGCTGACACGCACGCACACACACACCTTCAGTTCTAAACAGCTTCCTCTTCAACTTGTGAATCAACAAATTTCTTCCTTTTGATCTATAGCCATGCTTCTGTAAATGTATTATTCGGCTCTTTTATTCATTTTAGATACAATTTAATATTATACAATAAAAATAACTATAAAATAAAATGTTTGATGCTTGAATCAATTTAAAGGTATCCTTGGTTATTTAATTTTATTTAATTTTGGATCAAATCAGATCAGGGTGAATAAATCTCCAGACCTCAGCATATCCTTCAGGGTGTTTCCTTTTTCCTGGGAAAATTTTCTTTTCATTCTTTCTTCGAGAAATGTGTTCACGTGTTGCACGTAGGAGTGAACGTCAGGAACATAATGCTGTGCTCTAGCTTGCTCTTCTCAGTCAGGCTTTCTGATGCCATGTTGGTCCGCATTCTCACTGCACAGCACCACCTGGTGTCTGGATGCCTGAGCGACTCTTCATCAGTTATTGAGCAAAAATCATCCAAGTCATAAAACACAGATATAGGATTTTTACTGTGCAGCGCTGCACACTGTCTATCTGTTCATTTATCAGCTGATTTCTCTTTACGGTGTCTCAGTTATTAATCTCAGTCTGGCAGTAAAAGCGTCATCGACGCTGTAAATCTGCACTCATGTGTTACTGTTTTGTACACACTGCACACACACTGGGTCTTTCGCATGCCCTTCAGTAACCGAGTTGCACTTTTACCTCGTTTTAGTCAACAAACATTTCGAACAAAAAGCTCTTTCAGATCTTTTGAAGTGTCATTAATATTTAATTTGGGTATCACAAAGAGTATCTTCAAAACATGGAAACAAAAATGGGATAAAAGTGTAGACAGTGTATTTAGTGTGTGTGTGTGTGTGTGTGTGTGTAGTTGGTGATGGAGTTCTGTGGTGCCGGCTCAGTCACAGACCTGATAAAGAACACTAAAGGAAACTCACTAAAGGAGGAGTGGACGGCTTACATCTGCAGAGAAATCCTCCGAGTGAGTGTCCGAGTCAAACATTCCTATTTATTTATTTATTTATAGCAATGTTTATACAGGAGGCTCTCGTCACCATGGTATTTTTCAGAGAGGTCCTGCAAATATAGTTTCATAAAATGATTAAACCTGGCTGAGGATCATCTCTAGACCTTTATCTTCATTAAAAATACCAGAGCTGGTGAATATACATGAATATGCAAATTCACATCAGTCACATTCGTGTGAGATTTCAGGGTCAGAGTCTGGAGACAGATTTACATTTTCATTTTCAGAATGAGCTGAAAATTTTGATCCAACCTCTTTAATCTGTGGAATCAGACTGAGTTTAACAAAAGATCACACTGTAGTGGAAGTTCAGGATGTGATTGGATTTCAGTGAATGAGTTTCTCTGTGTCTCTCCGCTGTAGGGTCTGACTCATCTTCACCAGCACAAAGTCATCCACCGGGACATTAAAGGCCAGAACGTCCTGCTGACGGAGAACGCCGAAGTCAAACTGGGTGAGGATGAGTGAGCCTACAGAATGAACGAATTTCCCCCAAATCTGTTCCAAGGTGCTGAGTAACACTACATCTCTCTGTAGAGCGTAACGTCATTGTGACGTGACGTGTACAGATGTTTCTGTAGGTGACATAATGATTCATGCTGAAATATTATTCAGTTTCCTGACTTGCAGTTGGTTTATTCTCTAAATAACCCGTTTCTCCCTGAGCCCAGTCATTTTCTCGTTTCTCCACATCATTTCACTCACTGGTTTATTTTACAGTCAGACTGAAACAAACCACTGAGACTCCATGGGTGCAGGGAACCAACATACATTTAACATGTACATTTTCCTCAAAGGAAGGAGTCAAGCTTCAGACACAAAGGAAAGAAAAAATCCAGAAGCAAAAAATATCATAAAATCTGCAAATAAAAATCTATCTACACAATATAGTCAAAAGTATGTGCACCCTTGACCATCACACCCATATGTGGTTTTTCCCCAAACTGTGACCACAAAGTCAGAAGCACACAGTTGTATAGAATGTCTTTGTATGATGTAGATTTACAGCTTCCCTTCATGGGACCTAACAGCCCAAACCTGTTCCAGCATGATGTTGTTCCGGTACACAAAGCGAGCTTCATGAAGATATGGTGTGTGAAGGTTGAAGTAAAGAACTTGAATGTCCTGCACAGAGCCCTGACTGAACTCAACCCCACTGAACACCTTTGGGATGAGCTGAAACACCAACTGCATCCCAGACCTCCTTACCCAACATCAGTGTCTGATCTTAGTAATGCTCTTGTAGCTGAATGAACACACATCCCCACAGCCATGCCCCAAAATCTAGTGGCGATCCTTCCCAGAAGAGTAGAGCATATTATAACAGCAAACAGGGAATAAATCTGGAGTGAGACGTTCAACAAGGACGGTGTGATGGCTGGGGTGCACATACTTTTGATCTATGTAGCTTAATAATAATAATAATAATAATGTTTAAGCTAATTAATAGAAACAGATTTGTTTGTTCCTCTGTGCGAGGTTTTGGACCTGGTGAAACGTCGTTTTCTTTCCTGCTGGGTTGCCGTGACAACGGTGCCTGCAGCGACCAGGAGAGAGAGCGATGCTGAGGCAGATGGTCTTGTGCACTCCATCAGAGACTCTCACCTTGTTACTGTACACTGATATTACAGCCAAGCACTGGGGTCTGACTGTGTGTGTGTGTGTGTGTGTGTGTGTGTGTGTGTGTGTGTGTGTGTGTGTGTGTGTGTGTGTTTGATCTCACCAGTGGACTTTGGTGTGAGTGCACAGTTGGACCGCACCGTGGGCAGGAGGAACACATTTATTGGCACGCCGTACTGGATGGCTCCGGAGGTCATTGCCTGTGACGAGAATCCAGACGCCACGTATGATTTCAAGGTATTTTAACAGACTGAGTTTGTTGAATTGCATCATCACACACTCTAAACACTGGATTTTGTGTGTGTGTGTAATAAAATTCAATTTCTGTGTTTCAGAGCGATTTGTGGTCTTTAGGAATTACAGCGATAGAGATGGCAGAAGGAGCACCACGTAAGTCCACAACGTGTCCCCTGGATCTGATAAAAAATTACTAATGCAGTTACTGATTACTCTCTCTCTCTCTCTCTCTCTGTCTAGCGCTGTGTGATATGCACCCAATGCGAGCACTTTTCCTCATTCCCAGAAATCCAGCTCCTCGACTCAAGTCGAAGAAGTGGTGAGTGTCGAGTTCCTCTTGATGGTAAACTGCTCTTTGTGCTGTTCTTCTCTCATAAACATCCGCTCTGGGTTCTACCAGAGACATTCTCACACCACACCATACACATACCACTCTGCTGAACTACCTCCAACACGATGACCTCATTACAGTGTGGTAAGTTTTGTGGTGTGTTATAAGGTCAGACTGAACTGATTCTGAGTCAGTGGTTATTGGAGAGAAGAGAGACAAGAAGTGTGAGTGTGTGGATTTCAGCATGTGATCAGAACATCATTAATCAGCTGTTTCACTGTCATGCAGTGTGTCACAACTGCACAGAATGCCCCCTTCTCCAACACTGACACACAAGCTATGCCTTTTTAACTGGGAGTGACAGGTACAGAGGCCACACACCCCTTTTAGTGAGACTGACATGTACAGAGGCTACACCTTTATTGAAGCTAACAGGAACAAAGGCCACACCCCCTTAACTGAGACTGACAGGTATAGAGGCCACAGCCCCTTTATTGAGACTTACAGGTACTGAGACCACACCTTCTTTATTGAAACCGATAGGTACAGAGGCCACACCCCTTTTAGTGAGACTGACAGGTACAGAGGTGCCACTTCCTTCAGCAAGACTAACAGGTATGGATGCCATGCCTTTTTCACTGAGACTGACATATAGTGGCCACGCCTCATTCAGGAAGAATGATATTAATTCCAGAGAAGGAGGCACGACCTTTGTACCTGGTAGTCCCAGTGCAGGAGGCATGGCTTTTGTGTGTCACTCCCAGTGAAGGAGAGGTGGCCTCAGTACCTATCAGTGAGGAGATGGATCCAGGTTTGTGATAGGATGTCAGCGTGATCTATGTGGAGACAAAAAGACAATTTTAATTCTAATTCCATAAATAAACATATAAGTAAATTAAAAACAAATAAATAAGATAAAAAGTGATTGTAGTATGACCCTGATGTGGGTGGAATACTGAAGCGCGGACAGGCAGGAATTGGTGTCAACACAGGCTTTATTATGAATTTTCTTTTCTACTGCTTTTCAGCTTTTACTTGATTTATTCATTCCCACACCCACACACACACACACACATACAACACACAGATGTGCTCTGGTCAGGGAGAGAGATCCTCCCTCTTTGCTCCTTTTCTATGCTCCGCTGTCACTGTAACAAACACACACACACAACATTAATTGACAACAGGTGTAATGACTGCCACTCACCTTCCCTGGCCCTGCCCTTCATTCACAAACTGATGCTTGGCCACGCCCCCACTACTACATACCACCACTGCCCGACTTAGGCCGGGGAGCCGTCTGGCCTGCATTGGACTCCCCTCCACTAACAGGACAGAAAGTCTGCCACCACCATCTGTGCCTGTGGACCACCTCAAATTTAAAAGGCTGGAGGGTGAGATACTAACGGGTGATCCACGCATTGGCATTCTTCATAAGATGGAGCTACAGGAGCAGCACATGGTCTGAACAGAGGTTGAAAGGGTGCCCCAGCAGATAGTACCGGAGCGTGAGGACCACTCACTTGATGGCCAGGCACTCCTTCTTGAGGGTGCTGTACTTATTTTCATGCATTGAGAGCTTGTGATTGATGTACAACACTGAGCGTTCCTCGCCCTCCACCTTCTGGGACAAAACAGCCCTCTGTCCGACATGTCTGTCTGTAAAATAAAAGGGAAAAAGAAGTCAGGGGAATGTAAAAGTGGCCCCCCACACAGTGCAGCTTTTACCTTTGTGAAGGCCTGTTGGCACTGCTCCGTCCACTGGACTGGATCTGGTGCTCCCTTTTTAGTGAGCTCAGTCAGCAGGCTGGTGATGTCCGAATAGTTAGGTATGAACCTGCAGTAGTAGCCAGCCCCAGGAACTGTCTCATCCCCTTTTTGATCTTGGGCTTTGGGCAGGCTGCAATCGCTGCAGTCTTGTCAATTTAGGGATGCATTTGCTCATGACCCAAATGGAAACCCAAATACCATACTTCCACCCGCCCAATCACACAGTTTTTTAGGTTGCCATGAGGCCCGCATGCCTCAGCGACTCCAGGATGGCCCTAAGGTGTTCTAGGTGCCACGGCCAATCATTGCTATATATAATGATGCTGTCTAGGTAGACCGCAGGATATGGGGCGGAGGATCTTGTCCATGAGCCGCTAGAATGTAGCTGGAGCCCCAAATAACCCGAAAGGAAGCGTGACGAATTAGTGTAAGCTGAACAGTATGGAAAAGCCCATTTTCTCTCAGGATAGAGGAGTCAAGGGGATCTGCTAATATCCCTTTGTGAAATCCAGTGTCAAATAAAAGCGAGCAGCGCCTAATCGATCAAGCAGCTCATCAATGCGAGGCATTGGGTGCACGTCAAATGTAGACACTGCATTGACTTTTCTGTAGTCCACGCAGAACCAGACCGACCCGTCAATCTTGGGAACCAGGACCACCAGGCTGCTCTAGTCACTGTGGGACTCCTCGATTACACCCAATTCGAGCATGGCCTTGAGTTCATCTTGAACCACCATTTTTTTGTGTTTGGGCAAGCAGTATGGGCGGCTACGCACCACCACCCCTGGAGGCATTTTGATGTGGTGTTCTATGAGGTGAGTGCAGCCAGGAAGGGGTGAGAACATGTTGGAAAATTCCGTTTGCAACCTTTCAAGGATTCAAGGATTCAAGGAACTTTATTGTCATACCAGCTCACATTCACATGTTTATGGTATGAAATTAGGACTCAGGTCCCGGGAGCAGTAAATGGACTATAAAATATAAAAATATAAAGTACGAAGTAAAACTAACAGAAAATAAAATAAAAGAATATAAAACTAGACATTTAAATAAGCTAAACAAACTTAAATAAGAAGCCGGTTTTAAGATATAGCAGCCTAAGTATGCATGTGCAAGTGTGTGCAAGTATGAGGTAATCCAAAAAGTAGTCCTTAGTATTGCACTTGTGGGTCCTTACTATTGCACTTGTGAGTCCTTAATATTGCAATTGCACTTATAGGATAAAGTGTTTGTAGTGCACGGGAGTGGGGGGTGGGGAGGGGGGTCAAGGGTGTGTGTGTGTGTGTATATATGGATATAGGGGGGTGGGGGGGAACTACAGGGCATGGCTGGAGTTCAGCAGTCTGACAGCTTCGGGGAAGAAGCTGTTCCTGAGCCTGGTGGTCTTGCTCCGGATGCTCCTCAGCCGCCTGCCTGAGGGGAGGGGTTGGAAGAGTCCATGTGCTGGATGGGTGGAGTCCTTCATGATGCGGAGGGCCCTCCCCCTGCATCGTGCTGTATAGAGGTCTGAGGTGGTGGGGAGGCAGCCCCCCATGGTCCTCTGTGCAGCCTTTACCACCCTCTGCAGAACCTTCCTCTCAGCAGCAGTGCAGCTGCCGTGCCACACAGTAATGCAGGTGCAGAGGACACTCTCCACCGCGCAGTGGTAGAAACTCCTCAGGACTGAGCTCCCAAGCCCAGCTCACCGCAGCTTCCTGAGGAAGTAGAGACGCTGGTGGGCCTTCCTGACCAGCCGGGAAATGTTGGTGTTCCAGGTAAGGTCCTCGGTTAGGTGCACACCAAGGTACCTGTAGCTGGAGACCACTTCCACAGCTACTCCTCCGATGTGCAGGGGAGGGATGGGGCGCCTGTCCTTCCTGAAGTCCACCACCATCTCTTTGGTCTTCGTCACATTGATGCAGAGGTTGTTTTCTCTGCACCACTGCACCAGGTGTTCCACCTCCTCTCTGTATCCTGACTCATCGTTGTTGTTGATGCGTCCCACCACTGCTGTGTCGTCTGCAAACTTCACTACGTGACAGCTGGGATGCCTCGCCAAGCAGTCGTACATCAGCAGAGTGAACAGGAGGGGGCTCAGCACACAGCCCTGGGGGGAGCCAGTGCTGAGGGTGATGGAGGAGGAGGTGAAGTTGTGGATCCTGACAGTCTGAGGTCTGTTGGTCAGGAGGTCCAGGACCCAGTTCCCAAGTGTGTGACTCAGACCAAGGGTGGAGAGTTTCTGTACCAGGGTCTGTGGGACGATGGTGTTAAAAGCAGAGGAGAAGTCCAGGAAGAGCAGGCGGACGTAGGAGTTTCTGCTCTCCAGGTGGGTGAGGGCTGTGTGGACCACTGATGAGATGGCGTCATCCGTAGAGCGGTTTTTCCTGTAGGCGTACTGGTGGGGGTCCACAGTGACGTCAATAGAGTCTCTGATATGTGCCATAACCAGCCTCTCGAAGCACTTCATGACTACCGGGGTCAGAGCTATGGGTCGGTAGTCATTCAGGCCTGTCACTGTGGAACACTTTGGAACGGGGACAATAGTGGCAGTCTTTAGGCAAGTGGGGACGGACGCCAGTGACAATGAGGTGTTGAAGATGTCTGTCAGCACCTCAGACAATTGGTGTGCGCAGTCCCTCAGTACACGCCCTGGGACGTTGTCTGGGCCAGCAGCTTTGCGGGGGTTGATACCTTTAAGGGTCTTCCTCACATCCGCTGTGGACACACAGAGGGGCGTGTCACCGGGTAGTGGTGTAAGTCTAGTGTGTGTGTGGGGGGGTCAGGATCCTCGAAGCGAGCTTAGAACCTGTTAAGTTTGTCCGGCAGGGAAGGGTCCCTTGGGCATTGTGCATGTCTGATGCTATAGTCCGTGATGCACTTTATGCCCATCCACATGCTCCGGGGGTTGTTGGAGGTGAGGTGCCCCTGAATTTTACGAGCGTATGTGGCTTTGGCCCTGTTGATGCCTGCCGTCAGTTCTTTTCTTGCCACTCTCAGTGCTGATGCCTCACCTGCCCTGAACGTAGCATCCCTAGCTTTCAGGAGAGCTCTCACCTCAGCATTCAGCCAGGGTTTCTGGTTGGGAAAGCAGGTTACTGTCCTGGTGGTGGCGACATCATCAGCACACTTGGAGATAAAGCCGAGGACGGAGGAGGTGTATTCTTCCAGGTCCACCTCTCCTTCATATATAGCTGCTTCTCTGAAGACCTGCCAGTCTGTGCACTGGAAGCAGTCCTGAAGCACAGAGGCTGCATCACTAGGCCACACAGTCTTCTTTGTTGGCCTGATCCGTCTCAGCAAGGGGCAATAAGCTGGCGCCAGCAGGATGGAGATGTGGTCGGAGAGGCCAAGGTGGGGGCGAGGAAGAGCTCTATATGCATCGCGGATGTTGGTGTACACACAGTCCAGAATGTTGTTTCCCCGTGTGGGTACGATGACATGCTGATAAAACCTGGGCAGAGTGTCCGTCAGTTTCACGTGATTAAAGTCCCCCGCAACCACGTAAAACACCTCTGGGTGCCTAGTCTGCAGCGAGCTAATAGTTTCATGTAGCTCCTGTAGCGCTTCATTAGCATTAGCACCCGGTGGGATGTAAACAATGGTGACGAACACCGCGGTGAACTCCCGAGGCAGATAGTGCGGCCGACATTTCACTGTCATAAGTTCTATTGCCTCAGAGCAGTAGGCTTTTATCAGTCCACAATTTGTACACCAACCTTCATTCACGTACACACAGAGCCCTCTTCCTCGTAACTTCCCCGACCAGTGGTCGCGATCCGCCCGGAAGAACTGCAGGCCGTCAATCTGGAACGCTGAGATTGTTGTGATCATGTTGTGATTTAGCCAGGTTTCCGTGAGGCAAAGGATAGCACAGTTCCTCATCTCTGTGGAAACACTCAGCCTCAGACGTAACAAGTCCACCTTGTTGTCCAGGGAGTGGACGTTGGCCAGGAAGAGAGTTGGAATTGGTGGCCTGCTAGCTTTCAGCTGGGCAAGCGCGCCTGCCCGTTTTCCTCGCTTTTGTTTTCAGGCACATCGTTTCCTCTTGCCGGCCGCTCCCCGTACTCTGCTGCACCACTCCGTTGTCCTCAGGAGCCCCTGTCTTCCAAGTGCGGATTTCAGCTTCGGTGAGATCGTAGTAACCGAACTATCTCTGATGAGCATAAGTTCGGTTGGGCTGTACTTCACATGCTGAATTAGTCCCGGGAGCTCGAGAAGCCGCTGCTCTACTGTGCGCCGCCATCTTTAAATCTGGCAACCTCTGTGAGTTGGGCCGGTGAGAGGTGGTCTCCACGGGGGACTGGAGCAGCTTGAGTGGTTACTTTTATTTTTACCTCCGGCCCCAGCTCCACTCTCTCCAGAACTACTGATGCCAATGCCACAGGCACCCTCTCATTCCAATGTTTTAACAGGTTGAGGTGGTATATTTGTAGTGCTCCGTCCCTATCCATTCTCCTCACCTCAGTCGATGTCCCTGATTTGCTGTGTGACCTTAAAGGGTCTTTGCCACTTGGCGATCAATTTGGAGCTCGAAGTGGGCAATAACACGAGTACTTTATCTCCCAGGTTGAACTTTCTAGGGCGCGCACCCCTGTTGTACAGTTGGGCCTGATGCTCTTGTGCCTGCCGTAAATTCTCCTGGGTTAAGTAAGTGAGTGTGTGGAGCTTTGTGCGCAGGTTAAGCACATACTGAATTTCGTTTTTACTATTTGAAGGTTCCTCCTCCCAATTTTCCTGCAGCACATCCAAAATGCTGCAAGGCCCATATAATAATTTGAATGGGGAAAATCCCATGGAAGCTTGCGGGACCTCTTGTACTGCGAATAACAGCGGCTCGAGCCATTTATCGCAATTATGTGCATTTTCGCTTACAAACTTCCGAATTAAGTTTTTAAGTGTTTGATTGATTGACTGCGACCCTGTAAAACAGGATAAGCAGCTACAGATAATGGATGGATGGATGGATGGATGGATGGATGGTGTTTGATTGAACCGTTCCACCAACCCATCTGTTTGTGAGTGATAGACACTGGTACAGATGGATTTAATTCCCAGTAACTCATATAGCTTGCAAAGTGTGTGTGACATACATAGTGCCTTGACTCGGGAGATAATTTTAAATAGTGCCTCTGCCACATTACGCAGTGGAAATGTTATGCAGCGGGACTGCTTCCAGATATCGCGTTACATAGTCTACCAGGACTAAAATAAAGCGATATCCCCATGCCGACCAGTCTAATGGCCCAATGAGATCCATGCCAATTCTCTCGAAGGGGGTCTTGATCAGAGGGAGAGGTTGCAAGGGCGCTTTTGAGGTGGCCGCTGGATTTATCAGTTGGCATTTGTGGCATGCCACCAACGGACATCCCCGTGAATCCCTGGCCAATAGAACCGGGCCATTATTCGGGCATTACTTGTATTACATGCGGCTCACTTTAATCTGATGGCTGGACACTTAGCTCAGGATAAAACACTGGCCTGGTTTTATCAGTTTTATCCTGAGCTAAGTGTCCGGCCATCGGATTAAAGTGAGCCGCATGTAATACAAGTTCCCTACGGCTCTTTGGGATTAATAGCTGAGTTATCTGTTCACTGGTTTAGTGTCCTGCATCACTCGGTATAGCCTATCTTTAATAATTGCAAAGTACAGGAAGGAGGGTGTCGCATTTGGCTGGAGAGGTTGACCATCAATTACTCTCACTTGGTCAAAAGCAGAGTCTCATCTCTCATTTGCTCTAATGGGAAATCCTCGAGGAAATCCCTGAGACAGGTAAGAGGGGTGGGCTGCTCCCCGCTCCTTATATCGCCCTGACGTGGTGCTAACATAGACGGCTCTGAGATGGCTTCCCCAGTCAATGCTACGCCGGAATCCCCTCGTGACATGTTACCGCAGGACTCGCCCACTACTACATGCTCCATTAAACCTTTAAACCCCGGCCAATTGGTCCCCAGAATCAGTGGGTGGGTGAGGCCCGGGTTAACCGCTGCCTCTACAGTATGCTTTTTCCCCCTAAATAGAATATGGATGGACACTAGTGGATATTTGTGAACATCCCCGTGGACACACAGAACTTTCACCACTTGTGTTCTCCCCAGTGCCTCGCCTTGCATCAAACTTTGGTGGATTGCGGTCTGATTACAGCCGGAATTCACCAACGTGTGATATGTATCCCCTTGAATACTCACCGGTATGTGATATGCTCCAGCATGATCAAAGGATTTTCTCCCCTCCCCACACTCTGTCTGTCCCTCTGAGTTACATGTCAATCCTGAGATTGAGATGCTGACCTCTTCTGCGCCTCTGACCTACCTCGTGCCCTGTGTCTGGCTGGAGTCTCATCACATCACTCCTGTGCAGGATGGCCCCATATGGACAGTTGAAAGTCACACTTGGAAGATGCTCTGAACACTCACAGTAATGCTTTTATGCCTGAAGACTACAGTTGACTTGCTAACTTTAGGATTGCAGTTGTCATGAACAGTTTTGCATTCAAGTTTCCATCAATGAAGAGTTTATAACTTCAACAAAACAGACTTCATGTTAAAAATGTTATAATCATGTTGTCTCTTATCACCCAAATGAGGGTGGGTTCCCTTTTGAGTCTGGTTCCTCTCGAGGTTTCTTACTCATGTCATCTGAAGGAGTTTTTCCTTGCCACTGTTGCCACAGGCTTGCTCATTGGGGATAGATTAGGGATAAAATTAGCTCATGTTTAAAGTCATTAAAATTCTGTAAAGCTGCTTTGCGACAATGTCTATTGTTAAAAGCGCTATAAAAATAAACTTGACTTGACTTGAAACTTGAAGGGCGGTCTCTGGCGCGTCAGGGATCCGGACCACAGCTCCCACCTCCATCACAGAGCACTGGCCCTGGAGTGCTCGCAGTGCCAGCATACCGGCCCAGGCTTCACCTCTGCATCGCATATGGGGATTACTCACCTGCAGGGGAGAAGACACAGACACAAAAGGGAAAGAAGGGAGGGGGACACTGCAGGTGCGGCGAGTTGGCTGCAGGGGGGACAGCCTCTGTGGTGGGGCAATGGGGCGGGGACGGGGAGAGGTGAGATGAGAGGAAGGAGAAGGAGAGAGAGAAATAGAAGAGGCGGAAGGTCCGCCTGCTGCTGGAACTGCCACCAAATGGTCCTCCACCAACTTGATGGCTTGATCCAGCGACACCAGGCGATGGCATAGGAGCCACTCCGCTGTCCCTTCCGGCAGCCACGCAATGGTTGGGAGAGAGATCCCTCCACTTTGCTCTCTCCCTCCTTTTCTATGCTCCGTCGTCACTGTAACAAACACACACACAACATTAACTGACAACAGGTGTAATGACTTTGCCACTTGGCCCTGCCCTCAATTCACAAACCAACGCTTGGCCACGCCCTTGCTGCCACAGTGATCAATGTAAAGTAATGTGTGACAAAGACAAGCTTTAGAACTTATGAAACGAACAGAGACACACAACCGTAGTCACAAATAATCAAAGCAGAACATTATGCAATAAAACAGAAATGTATTGTTTTAGATTTTGGAAATGTAGAGACGTCTGTATTAATTCCATCCCCATCAGTTTTCACCTGCTATAAACTCACCTTCCCTCATCAGAAAGCTTTCTGGCTCTGGTGCAGGCGGTTGAATCTTTTATCAGCTCTGTTATTCAGATGATTTACAGAATTGAGATCACTGTTCATGGTGAAAAAAGCAACCCATAATTGTAGACAGTGTCTGTAGAAATCCCCTAAAGACTCACTCGCTCCTTAACTCGTCTTTCATCACGTTTCTTTAACTCCTGAGTATAAATCAGAGACGTGATGTTTCTGCTGGAAGAAGTTTTGATGCACTGCTTTCGTTAGTCGTCCTTGATTTTCCAGTAACATGATGGTAAAGTAAAATAAAATAAAGTGCTCATAAAACACTTCAGGAGGTTGATAAATGAAGGGAACGTGAATGACTCGCCACTTTCTTTCTCTCGTCTCTCTGCAGGACGAAGAAGTTCCAGTCATTTATTGACAGCTGCCTGGTGAAGAACCACACGCAGAGGCCCAGTACGGAGCAGCTGCTGAAACATCCCTTCATCCGAGACCTGCCTAATGAGCGACAGGTCCGCATCCAGCTCAAAGACCACATCGACCGCACCAAGAAGAAGAGAGGAGAGCGGGGTGAGGACCTGAAGGGGGCGTGTTAGAGCCAGACATACCGTACAGAAAACCCCGGAGTGTTCAGAATTACACAGTCAAACAAAATAATACTGAATCATGTTTAATAGAGATGGAACCAATCCGAAACCCAGGTTCAGTATCAGGTGGATATCATCAAGAAAAGGTGGATTTGATATCAGAGGAAAATAAAGGAGTTTGATCAGATCATGTAACAGATGGATTTGGAAAAGAGACTTAATTTTAATTTTTATTATATTTCTACTTTACGGGCGGCACGATGGTGTAGTGGTTAGAGCTGTCGCCTCACAGCAAGAAGGTCTGGGTCCGAGCCCCGTGGCCGGCGAGGGCCTTTCTGTGCAGAGTTTGCATGTTCTCCCTGTGTCCGCGTGGGTTTCCTCCGGGTGCTCCGGTTTCCCCCACAGTCCAAAGACATGCAGGTTAGGTTAACTGGTGACTCTAAATTGACCGTAGGTGTGAATGTGAGTGTGAATGGTTGTCTGTGTCTATGTGTCAGCCCTGTGATGACCTGGCGACTTGTCCAGGGTGTACCCCACCTTTCGCCCGTAGTCAGCTGGGATAGGCTCCAGCTTGCCTGCGACCCTGTAGAACAGGATAAAGTGGCTAGAGATAATGAGATGAGATTTCTACTTTACACATGTTTATTTGCAATGGAAGTAACTTTTGTGTGAAAGCTGAAGTTTTACATAAGTCATGTTTGGCTATGTACTGTATTTTTTCTGTGAAAAAAAATTAAAGCTTAGCAGTTACAGTATTATGGCGAAATGTATCGGATGGATATGAACATTCCCTGATACTCAAAATTTCTGTAACGATATTGATATCAGAAAAGAAAATGAGGTATTGTGCCTTCTCTAGTTACTACAGTGCTGTAACTCTTTCAGAGGATATTTGTTTCTGATTGGCTGACAGGTCTGCATTAATTCTTTATATCAGATCCTCCTGGTAGCGCACACAATAAACGTTCCAATTTAAAGCTCTATTTGGATGGGATTAGTTTTCTATGTGGAGACGTGTAAAGTAATTATTATGGAGTATCTCTGGGATTTTAACTGGATCTGTGTGTTACAGATGAGACGGAGTACGAATATAGTGGCAGCGAGGAGGAGGAGGAGGAACGGGACATCGGAGAACCCAGGTAGAGAATAAAGCCTGCTGAGGGCTGCCAGTATTTTTGGATTAGCTGATGGCTTATGGATCGTTATCTGATGACAGCCGTCCAGTCAGTTCTTGAGCTCCAAAATGCTGTTTGTCAGGGGTTCAGGGGGCAGAGTCTTTAGATTCACTGGTTTGTTATGATTCTTGCGCTTGTCCACAGCTCCATCATCAACATCCCGGGTGAGTCCACTCTGAGGCGGGACTTCCTGCGTCTGCAGCTGGCCAATAAGGAGCGTTCCGAGGCCCTGCGCCGACAACAGCTGGAACAGCAGCAGAATGATGAGCACAAGCGCCAACTACTGGCCGAGAGACAGAAGCGCATCGAGGAGCAGAAGGAGCAGAGGAGGAGGCTGGAGGAGGTATGAAGGGAAACAGTGAAAATTCAAATGTAAGAGATGAAAAGAAGGAACAGAGAGAGAGAGAAACTCTGCAGTTCAGCCTCAGGGGTAGAAATAAAGCTGCTTGGAAAAAAAAACAGTGTGAATGAAGTGTCGCTCGTCAGCTGTTATGGAAAAAAACAATGTCTGGGACACACACACACACACACACCTTCTTTAGTCAGATAATTATAACAAAACTGTAGGGAAGCTCACGTCTGATGTATATGTGAAAAATAATTTCTTGTCTTGTTTACATCTTTGTCATGAGGTGGTGGGGGTATTATGTTTCCGTGCGTCCATCTGAGATTCTCGTTAGCGTGATGTCTCAAGCCCGAGTGGTTGTATGTTTTGATATGATTGTAAGATTGATATGGAATGATCAGTATAACCAGAAAATGAACTGATTTAGATTTTGGCATTGATCCAGACAGAGGCAAGGTCACATGTCTGAGATAGTTTTTCTTCAAGAGCTTCCTTTCTGAAGTGAATATCAGACTGACACATTAGTGTTGAGAAGGACTCGACTTGTTAGCAGCACACGCTGTAGCACTGTGTTCCAGCACTGAACTCAGATAAAGTGTGTTTCCAGTCTTCTTTCATCATTTCACTTTTTATTAAAAAGGTTTCCAGTTAAAATTAATACAGGAAATGAAACCGTTTCATGGTCGCATCATATGCAGAGCTATTTACGCTCTTCTCTGAGCATAAACTAAGTGTTTAAAGCTCACAGGCAGCAGGATGATGAGTCACATGATAAAAGCTGCCCCTTATCACTCACACCGCCCTCTAGTGGCAGGGAGACAGGAACTGCAGCTCACACTGAGGATGGTTTTTCTTGTATCGTCTCCACAGCAACAGCGTCGGGAGAGAGAGCTGCGCAAACAGCAGGAGAGAGAGCAGCGGAGACGCTATGAGGAGATGGAGCAGTTACGCAGAGAGGAGGAGAGGAGACACGCCGAGAGGGAACAGGTACATACACACACACGGGACATGTGTAGGCAGATACGATTGCGAAACAAGCATGCAATACTGCTGAAAAATGACAGACTGAGAGCATGCATGCTCACACACACATATATCCCTGAATACAACAATAAAGATTTAAATATTTGAACACTTGGAGCTGCAGAATAAAATTGTACTATATTGTAATATAGAATTAATTAATAAGTGAATAAATAAACCGGTAAAGTATAATGGTGTATTAGGGCAAAAAAAAAAAAACCAGAGCTAAGGCAGGGTTAATATTCTGAGAAAAAAAAATCAGTATTTTTAAGATCGAAGCTGTACATTTGCAAGAAACAACTCTGATATTCTCTGAAATTATAAAGTCATAAATTTGTGAGGAAAAAACCCCTCTCATGCTTCCTGGCTGCAGTGCATTCTGAGAAATGTAGTTGAAAATCTCTTCGTGCTTTATTCTTTTATATCCATTGCGTGATGGAGGAGGAAAGGCTGCATTTCCAAAAACTTTAAGCTCAGTCGTGGCGTCTGTGGTGATGACGTTGTTCCAATGCTGAAAAGTGACGCCATCTGGTTCCTGGACCAAAAAAAAAAATCACTATCCCTCCAAGTTTTTGTCTCATAAATTTTAAGACTTTTTAATCTCAGAAATTGTGATAATTTTTTTTTCTCAGTATATAACCCTCGCCTTAGCTATGTATTCTTTTTTTTTTTTTAACTTACAATGTCCCGAACGGCAAGTAAAAAAGCTGTTATGAGGAAATGGCTGAAGCCAGAGGATGATTGGATAGAAATATTACATGAAATTTATATTATGGAAAGGCTGTAATTTTCCCTCAAGATCCAAAAAGAAAAATTTTATCGGATTTAGACTAAATGGACTGAGTATATTAAACCTGTAAGGTCAGACTTCAGTTGATTTTTCAGAATTGCTGCGTGAGACTGTTGGGTAAACCCCCCCCCCTTTTCCTTTTGCTTTTCTCCCTGCTTTTTATTGCACAACAGCTCACTTTTTATTTTTTCTCCCCCCCCAAATCTGTAATATTAGAAGTCAAAGCTTTCTATGTTCAGTTGTTAAATAATTAAACCTGTTGTTAGAAAAGAAAACCAATGGAAGAGGCTGAGACACTGAAATGGCTATCAAACATGCTGCATAGTTTTTGTCTCATCTCATCTCATTATCTGTAGCCACTTTATCCTGTTCAAGCTGGAGCCTATCCCAGCTGACTACGGGCGAAAGGCAGGGTACACCCTGGACAAGTCGCCAGGTCATCACAGGGCTGACACATAGACAACCATTCACACTCACATTCACACCTACGGTCAATTTAGAGTCACCAGTTAACCTAACCTGCATGTCTTTGGACTGTGGGGGAAACTGGAGGAAACCCATGCGGACACGGGGAGAACATACAAACTCCGCACAGAAAGGCCCTCGCCGCCCACAGGGCTCGAACCCGGACCTTCTTGACGTGAGGCAACAGCGCTAACCACTACACCACCGTGCCGCCCCGCATAGTTTTTGTTTTGGATGTAAATGACTGAAATGCCTTGCAGTAATGTTGATGTTGTGTAAAATGACCACTGTGGGATTTGTGCTTTTCCAAAAAAAATGCCCCTAATGCACCATCACAGTGAAGAGACCAGCTCAAGATTCAGTCAATAAACATCCATATTTATTCTTCGTCTTATTTCCCTTCAGCACATTGATACAGTGATTGGTTTAGATTTAATTAACAGAGGAGAAGCTAATAATCAGGAACAGGAAGGAGTGCACACTGTATTTAAAATAACTATACACACACACACACACACACAGTGGGTGTAGCGCAGTGACATTTCGGTCTCTGTGCATTCTGTCTGTCTCACACAGTAACCACCAGCACATTTACAGCAGAATCAGAGCCGTAAAACCATCAGCTTCTTCATGAAGGTGTCATGCAGAGTTCTCCAACTTCACTGCAGCTGGGTTCTTCTTTTAAAAAAAAAACAATTTACCGATGCCCTCATGACCTCAGGAACACATTTACTTTTTATTTACTTGTTCATTCATTCGAGCTTCCCTGTATATAAATATTCGAACGAAAATCAAATGTAAATATTTTAATAAATAAGCCAGCACTGTGCCGTTTATTCATTTGTTTATTTACCTCAGTTATGAATGTTTTTATTCATTTATGCATAAATAAATATATCAATACAAATGTGTCCTGTTGATCAGAGGAACAGACTGAAGACACTGAAATTGATGATACAGATCATGATCTTTATAAATTATCAGAAAAGAAGAACAGATAAAGTCTGAAAACTGTCCATGAGGAAAAGGGAAAAGACGAGAACCCTGTGTACATCAGTGATCCCGCTCTGAGAACCTCGGCTCTTTCGGATCTCTTTATGTCACGACTCTAATGCAGTGCGCTTCTCTCTCTCGTCACACAGCCACTCTGCATCACGTTGCTCTGAATTTATGCTTCAGGACTTTTCAAGCACAAAAGTCAATTCTGCTACTGAATTATTGAATGCGCACCTCACTGTACACTCGGGCTCTCTGTCAGAACCTTTACACCTCTACATTCCGGTCTTCTTGTGTTTTTCTCTCCTTATATTCCTGCAATTTTTTCTTTTTATTCTGTAATTCTTTCTAACAATATTCATCTTTCTGTTTTGAAAGCTGTCTGTTTCACTCTTCTTTCCCATCTCTCTGTCTTATTCTTGTCTTTTGCTATCATTCGGGCTCTGCTGGGTTCTGCTTGCTCCTGTTAGGAGTATATCCGCCGTCAGCTGGAGGAGGAACAGAGGCAGTTGGAGATTTTACAGCAGCAACTTCTACAGGAACAGGCTCTCCTTCTGGTAAACTAACCCTGTGACCTTTCACCTCCACACCTTCTCTACACTTCCTTCCTCATGATGCGTACCATACGTCTTCCAGCTCGCATTCCACCATGTGACCGCGTGTTAGCTTCTCGTTTAATACTCTTAAAGCATTTACAGGAAATAAAAGACAACTCTAAGGACGTGTTCACACCGATTAGTCCATGTGTTGAGTCTGAATCGGAGAGAACGTTAGAGCTGAAAACATCCTCATTAAACTCTTTTCATTCATTGGTCAGAAACACAGTGACACAAAAAGATAAATTCATCTTCACCCAATGTAGAAATCACAAAAATCATTCAAGCACATATTTACATAAGGCCAAACAAAATAATATATGTTTCCGGTTACCCGACCGACCCTGTAAAAACACTGCGACCTTTCAACCATTTATGACCACGATAAACAAACTATTTCTCGCGCCCGACCCTACCTGCTTGGCAGCCACCTGGCGAGTCAAACGAGAACCACTAGGGCGTGTCATATAAACCACTCGGTATTTGCCGAAAGACACGAGGCCTGTCAGGAGTAAATTGACAACCAACACGCACCTCCCTCTACCCCAGCCCTTTCAAACCAGCACGGGCACGGCCTGGTAGGACGCTGCCTCGGCCAGTCATTCGCCACCGTGCAAGCGCTGCTCAGCGACTTCAGTTTTGATTTGATCCATGGCTCCAGCCCACCTTTAAACGTTTATAACTCGGACACCGAAGGTGGCAGCAAAGCCAAATTTCATAGGCATTTCTAGACAGGGGTCACCGTTAGATGCAATCGAATACATAGCTGAACAATGCTGCGTAATCTTGCTAGTGTTACAGTGATGATTATCTTAGATTTTTAAGTAGAAAACTGGCCACCCTTGTGTTCATGCCTCGAAGGGTCGGCTGTAAATGACTGCTTGCACATGCGCAGTATATTTCATCGATTCTTCCGGGTGCCTATAAAATGGAGGTTCTCCTCAGAACAAAAAGCGACACAGTGGACAGAAATGTTTGCTTGTCAAATCAGCCTATTGCAATGCAAAAGATATTCACAACAATTAAAAATATTTCCAAATGAAGAACTATAGAGTAACTACAACATTGTTTCCTACAACAAATCACACAGTTCTGACATTCTGGGATCAGTTGCAAACGTTTAACGAGTATTTTGCAAAAAAGGTTTTCAAAGGAAACTTCTCACTTTTTCCTACCTACCCTAGAAAATTTGTCGTAAACTTTTGGGATAAACAAATTTTTTTACCTACCTACCTACCTACCTACCCTATTTTGAAAACCCAGGAAACACATATATTATTTTGTTTGGCCTAAGATGAGATAATGACACGATTCAGTAATGATATAAATAATGAGTTTGAATCATTTTGTGTGTTGTATCCAGTGTCTGTTTTCACATGTGAGGATGCGGCATTCCTGCAGCACTACAGCTCTGTTTGTGTCTCGTAGCTCAGTTTAACAGCTCATTTAAAAAGAAAAAGGCTACAGTGGTGCTTGAAAGTTTGTGAACCTTTTAGAATTTTCTATATTTTTGCATAAATATGACCTAAAACATCATCAGATTTTCACACAAGTCCTAAAAGTAGATAAAGAGAACCCAGTTAAACAAATGAGACAAAAATATTATACTTGGTCATTTATTTATTGAGGAAAACGATCCAATATTACATATCTGTGAGTGGCAAAAGTATGTGGACCTCTAGGATTAGCAGTTAATTTGAAGGTGAAATTAGAGTCAGGTGTTTTCAATCAATGGGATGACAATCAGGTGTGAGTGGGCACCCTGTTTTATTTAAAGAACAGGGATCTATCAAAGTCTGATCTTCACAACACATGTTTGTGGAAGTGTATCATGGCACGAACAAAGGAAATTTCTGAAGATCTCAGAAAAAACGTTGTTGATGCTCATCAGGCTGGAAAAGGTTACAAAACCATCTCTAAAGAGTTTGGACTCCACCAATCCACAGTCAGACAGATTGTGTACAAATGGAGGAAATTCAAGACCACTGTTTCCCTCCCCAGGAGTGTTCGACCAACAAAGATCACTCCAAGAGCAAGGCATGTAATAGTCGGCAAGGTCACAAAGGACCCCAGGGTAACTTCTAAGCAACTGAAGGCCTCTCTCACATTGGCTAATGTTAATGTTCATGAGTCCACCATCAGGAGAACACTGAACAACAATGGTGTGCATGTCAGGGTTGCAAGGAGAAAGCCACTGCTCTCCAAAAAGAACATTGCTGCTCGTCTGCAGTTTGCTAAAGATCACGTGGACAAGCCAGAAGGCTATTGGAAAAATGTTTTGTGGACGGATGAGACCAAAATAGAACTTTTTGGTTTAAATGAGAAGTGTTATGTCTGGAGAAAGGAAAACACTGCATTCCAGCATAAGAACCTTATCCCATCTGTGAAACATGGTGGTGGTAGCATCATGGTTTGGGCCTGTTTTGCTGCATCTGGGCCATGACGGCTTGCCATCATTGATGGAACAATGAATTCTGAATTATACCAGCGAATTCTAAAGGAAAATGTCAGGACATCTGTCCATGAACTGAATCTCAAGAGAAGGTGGGTCAGGCAGCAAGACAACGACTCTAAGCACACAAGTTGTTCTACCAAAGAATGGTTAAAGAAGAATAAAGTTAATGTTTTGGAATGGCCAAGTCAAAGTCCTGACCTTAATCCAATCGAAATGTTGTGGAAGGACCTGAAGCGAGCAGTTCATGTGAGGAAACCCACCAACATCCCAGAGTTGAAGCTGTTCTGTACGGAGGAACGGGCTAAAGTTCCTCCAAGCCGGTGTGCAGGACTGATCAACAGTTACCAGAAACGTTTAGTTGCAGTTATTGCTGCACAAGGGGGTCACACCAGATACTGAAATCAAAGGTTCACATACTTTTGCCACTCACAGATATGTAATATTGGATCATTTTTCTCAATAAATAAATGACCAAGTATAATATTTTGTCTCATTTGTTTAACTGGGTTCTCTTTATCTACTTTTAGGACTTGTGTGAAAATCTGGTGATGGTTTAGGTCATAATTATGCAGAAATATAGAAAATTCTGAAGGGTTCACAAACTTTCAAGCACCACCATACAACCAAAAAAACACACCGCATTTGATTCAATTCCTGCAGGTGAATCGATTCAGAGTCGGATCACTTACTCACTATTAGAATTCACTTTGAAGCGGGCCGAGAGCACCTCGCTCAGATGCTCTCGGACCTGAGCGTGAACACTGTGTTCTCCATGAACGAAAGAACCACACAGAGGAGGACGAGAACACACTAAACACTGCGTATGTGAAAGCACCCGAAGTGAATTGGTGAATTAAACATCTATAACAGCTACGTTGATGTGTAAGTCTTCTCTCAGCTGGACGTCATTATACGTCCTGACTCTGTGTTCCCCTCTGCAGTGCAGGCTGAGCTTTATCGACCAGGCAAATTGATTTTCGACAGCCCTGAGGTGATTAGTTGCAGCTCTGTAGCTTGTGCCTCATTGCTGCTGGAAATTAGATTTGGAGCTGCGAGATAATTTGCTATCAATAGATTTATCTCACAAAGCTAATGGCTTTGTATAAAATTGTTTCCTCATAGACATTGCTTGTAGATAAAATAAAAAATAAAGCACGCAATTTAAAAAAAACTTCCATCAGAAGCTGTTTTTATTCCACGAGGTTTGGACACGTGTCTCGGATCCTGGGATTTACTGCATTGTTTGAAGAAAGGTGACAGGATGTGTTGGTAATGCTGCAAGATATCATCTGTGATTATTCAGCAACGTGTCTGGGTTATAAACGGCCCGCTTGTGTTCTTTAGTGTTCTTATCTCTCGCTTTTCACCTTCACACAGCACCATTTCTTCACTCAGAGTGTGTTTGTCCATTAGGGTTGAACATTATGCGCATTTTCTAAATATAAGCGCTAACATTTTTATTGACTCAAACTACAGTGCTGGAATTATTCAGTCTGCAGATTGATCTGAAAAACTACAAACAATTAAAAACATTGCAAAGCAGCAGGTCTTCAGTGTAATACAGGTTTGAGAAATGTTAATCACGTTCTGAAAGCTCGAGACCTCGTCATGTTCAGCTGCTCATCAGCATGTGTTTTAGGGGAAACGTTACACACCACCATGACCCACCAAACAAAGATGGCTGAAAAATTTCACCATTTGTGGTTGGGCTGTGCACAATAAAATGACGAGCTTGAAACGTTCAATGTATATATTGTTATAAATGCAACTCAAGAAAAACAATACACACACACACGGTTTTGGAAAAAGTTCCTGGTATTCCAAGTCGCTGCTGATTAATGGGATTCTCTGAGCTCCGCATTCAGATTATTAAAGTCACCTGCATGGAGTTCACACCTCTGAGGCTGCCCCATTTTTATTCCCCCAGCATATAATGCAGAGGGATATAGCTATCGCTGTTTGTCTGTCCGTCTGTCTGTAAACATTTTTGTTTCTGGAGTATAACTCAAAAACTATCAGGAATTTTTTCACAAAACCTGCCAGTTAAGTCACTGGAGGAGTTGTGCCTTTTGACATTTTGGGATTTCTGTAATTTTTATATTTTCTGTATTTCAATTTAACTTTGGAAAATTTGGAGTGGGGTTTCATGTGGGGGCCGGGGGGATATGTCATCTCCTGGTGGTTATTCTTCTTATTATTATTTAGGAGAAGACGAAGGTTCTCATGGCAGATCTGTAATAACAGCTTTACAATTTTCATTCGTTTTTATTTTTATTTATTGTTTTTTTTAATTTAAATTTAATTTTAGTTTGTTTTACAAGTGCATAAGTAGTTTTATTTTGAAGAATTTATGAGCTTTCATTTAGTTATTTCATTTTAATTTCTCAGGTATTACAGGCCATCATTTTTTTCTTCTTTGGGATATTATTGCATCCAGTGCTAGTGTTACTGCCCCCTACTGGGAACTAGTCTCAAGGGAGGAAACAAAAACAAAGCTAATTTTACCTGCAATTCGATTTCCTTTTAGTTTGTGTTGCATTGCTCATTGTAGTTTTAATTTAGGTTTCTCTTTTTGGAAAACTGTAGGTTGTTTTTTTTTTTAGTTACTGACATTTTTTTCATTGCTAGTTTTAGTTTACTATATTAACCCTGTGTCAGTGTGCAGGCGTTTACGGATGCAATCTCAGGGGAGAGCAGGTGCATCGCAAACTATAAACAGAGCCAAATCGGGAATCGAAACGGTAATCGTAGTCAGGAACAGGCGGAGGTCAGTCGATCGGTGGACAGAACAACGTAGGGGAGATGAGAAGACGAGGTCGAAACTAAATGTAAACAGTGGTCTAAACGTGAAGTCAGGCTAAAGTAAAAATGGCTCGGTAAAGTCAGGTACAGGGACACAGAACGATACTTCGCACTGAATGCGTGTGTGAGTTGTGTTTATATAGGTGGGGTGATTACAGGTGGATTGGTGACAGGTGATGTAATTAGAATTCTGGTGACGGGGCACTGTGACTCTTGGGAGGTGTAGTCCAGAGTGGCCATGTTTGGAAGCTGCTCTGAACTTAGCCTTTCATCATCCTTACTGACACGCTCACGAATGTTTTAAACATAAGCACATGTCTAAGATTTAAAAAAATATTTAAAAAGAATCAGGGATAGAAAATGTGGACTGAAAAAGGAAATCTTTTTTTCCTTTTAAATGTAATATCATGAAGTGTGAGAGACACAAGAAATTGAATATCCATCCATTCATTATCTGTAGCTGCTTATCCTGTTGTACAGGGTTGCAGGCAAGCTGGAGCCTATCCCAGCTGACTACGGGCGAAAGGCAGGGTACACCCTGGACAAGTCACCAGGTCATCACAGGGCTGACAGAGAGACAAACAACCATTCACACTCAATTTAGAGTCACCAGTTAACCTAACCTGCATGTCTTTGGACTGTGGGGGAAACCGGAGCACTCGAAGGAACCCACGTAGACAACATGCAAACTCCACACAGAAAGGCCTTCGCTGGCCGCTGGGCTCGAACCCAGAACCTTCTTGCTATGAGGCAACAGCGCTAACTACACCACCGTGCTGCCCCGAGAAATTGAACATTAAAAATAAAAAGATGAATGTGATAATATATGAGTGAAAAGATGGCAAGTGTTGAAATAAATGTGATTGGAGTCGAATTTATCACCATTACTGTTAGGGTGGGTGGAGGTATGGTGGAGTTACAATCCACAAGCAGAACACAGGCAGTAATCCAATAAATAAATTGTTATTTACCGGCTGGGAGGTCCGTATCGTGAAATACCATGACCGAGGTCTTGAAAGTACTGATCGAGGCCCTCTGGGCTGAGGTCAGTATTCAAGGCCGAGGTCACGGTATTTCACCATACGGACCGACCTTATGCTGGTAAATAATATTTTTTTTCTTTACCAAATTCTAACAGAAAACGAGAGCGCCCGAAAGGGAAAACCGAGCCGCCATTTTGAATCCTCATTCACAGCTGTAATGCAAATTGCTTCCTCCTCGGTATACAAGTGCACTTCCATGGCAGGAAAAAACTACATTTTGCCGCCTATGTAGTCCCCTATTTATACAAATAGGAGTCATTCAGGATTCAGCCATGTTTTTTTTTTTAAAGATATTTTTTGGGCTTTTTTCGCCTTTATTGGATAGGACAGTGCAGAGACAGGAAACGAGCAGGAGAGAGAGACAGGGAGGGACCGGGAAATGACCTCGGGTTGGAACCGAACCCGGGTCCCCGGACCCATGGCACAGCGCCTCATCCACCCGAGCCGCGACGCCCCAGGATTCAGCCATGTTTTTACTCGGTGTTAGCAAATTACAGGTTTTAGCTTTCTCCTGAAATGTTTTCTTTTTTAGTTCTTCTTCCTCAGGGTAGTAAAACTCGCTTTCACTGTGAACACTGTCGTTATCGCTATCCATGCTGTAAGATTAATGCTATTCTCCTGAGAAATGCTGGCAAAAATTTATAAGATTTTTGATAATCTTATAAATAAATCTTATTTAAAAAAAAATAAATGTTGACAAAAAAATGCTACTATGCTGTTTGTTGTGAACGAGCAAGTCACCAGAAGTCCGTAACCAGGGTCCGTACCGTAGGATACAGACCCGCTCGCCAGCCAATCAGAACGCAGGATTTGGACTGCGAAAAAAATATGATTTAATTCAGGGAAGAAAGGGCGTGGCAAAAAGATAAACAAACAGGATAAAAAACAAATGGCAAAAATAGTCCAGACAAAATGAGAAACAACTTGACAAAAACATGACAGGCAAAGACAAAAACGCTGGTGCAAAAAACCATGAACAAGAAAAGACCCTTAGTGCAAAAAAACACCATGAACCAGAAGAATGCTAGTGCATAAACCATGAACAAGAAAAAGTCACTAGAGAGCCACAGAAACGGCTAAAGAAGCAAACGAGACGTTCTGACAAAGTCTGAGAACAGCTTATTTATACACAGCAGTGAAAACCAGGACGTGAATACGGGTGAGAAGGAATTCCTGTCCCGGATCAGGATTGGCGCTGGCATGAGAGATCCGTAATCTCCGGAGTGGATGTCTGGGGCGGAGCATGACAATCACAGTATATTGCTGCAGGAATAGTCCTAGTTGTAATTATCACATTAATCATTTGATGAAATTAAACAAAATGGCTTCCACACTTATTACTCAGCAGCACATAGAATAGAATAGCACTTGATCCAGCACCTCCATATCCAACTCTTAAAAAGGCTTCATTTTTCTGTGTTTTTTGTTTTTTTTCCCCCTGTCTGTGTTCTGGGGCAGGAGTATAAGCGGAAGCAGCTGGAGGAGCAGAGGCAGGCCGAGAGGCTTCAGAGACAGCTCCAGCAGGAGAGAGCTTACCTGGTTTCCCTTCAACAGCAGCAGCAGGAACCTCGATCTGCCGAGAAGAAGCAGCTCTATCACTACAAGGACTCGGTCAACCCCAGTGACAAACCCGCCTGGGCCAAAGAGGTACGAACTTCCTGAGTTCAAACATCAAGGAACCTGCTGGAGATTGGTGTTACATCACAACACACAGGCAAAAAAAATCTATTTTATTTCTCAACATTTTTTCTCCTTCAAGGTCGTGTTCACTATCAGAATTCACACACGTCCTGGAAAAGCAGGGCAACGGGGATGTTTATACACGAGTTAGACACAGCCACACAAAATGTCCTGAAAATACAAAAGTGGATAAAATGTGCTGGAAATGTCTCAAAATGTAAAAATGACTGAGCTTTGGTGCAATGTTTTCTCAGGTGAAAGTCTTACATATGCACATTTAAACTGTATAAATCATGTCATGAACAGCGTAAACAAATAGAGTTATTGAATTATTAGTTTTTATTTTGCAAAAAAAACCTGAGACAAATCTGTTTTGCACCAGAAACACATTTTCACTAAAGTTTTCCACACTAGTGGAGTCCGTGTGTATGTTTTCCCATCATAGAACATCATCCTGTGAAAGTGGAAGATGATGAAAGTCAAACTGCACTGTGTGGTGAAAAAGCACGAATAGTTGGAATTCAGATCGGGTTTTATAACGGTCTTAGAGTTAAATAGTTCGTAAATAACTTTATACAGTGTAGATGTAATATCAGATATATAATAAGATATAGAATATGTAATTGAAGATATTTCAGCAGGATCGGAGAAGGCGTTAGTGTGAGTAGGTTTCTGTAAATAAAAGGTCATTGGAGGTTATTAGGAATCATTAGGGGGTCACTATGGGTCATTAGATGTTATATATTCTTCATATTAATGTTACCGATGAGCTTCCATGAGCAGCAGTTCCTACTAGAAAGTGTCCTGAAAAAAAAAAAGATTCTCTAAAATTCTCCAGAATCGGACTCAGTTCTCTTCACGTCACGTCTGTAATAATCATTTTTATCCAGGTCATGAGACGAGCCCAGAGTAACTCCCCTCGTCTGCCTACAAAGAACCAGTACCATGGGGAGGCACAGCTTTCACACCTCCTTCTCCTCTCTGACCACATCTCTATCCAAGCCCCTGCCCGTCCCCCATCCTACCCAGCCGCCGCCCCCTCCCACGCCCAGAGAAAGAGGGCCGAGATTCAGCTCAGGCAGCTGGGCAGCAGCGCCAACGTTCCCAGGTTCCGGGTGTCCTGTGAGCCGAATCTGGCTCAGCTGTTCCCAGGGCAGGGCCACAAGAGGCGTGGGCGGAGCCCCGGACGATCCAGAGCACAGGGCAGTGAGGTAGAGAGACAGATGCCAAAAACCACCTATAACTGGAACTGGGCAGATCATGCCATCTTTCCCACACTGGCTGCGGAGAATAAACTTCTGGCACTTTCTCCAAACTCCTCTCTGATCTTTTTGGGAAACATAATTTCCTTCTTTCGTCCCAAACTCCATCAAAGTAGGATTTGGTGGAATTTTGGTGATTGCAAGCTCTTTTATCTTTTCTCTCCAGCTTTGTCGTGTGTGAAATCTCTTTTTTTTCCTTTTTTACTCCTACAGAGGGACAATATGTGGTGAACGTTGGGGATTTGGTTGTGTTGAGTCATGAGAAGACAATGGAAATAGATTGATTGACATACTAATGATAATAATGGCTCATAACACTCCACAAAGCCTCTTCTCTTGGGATGGGAATAAAAAAAATGCTCAGTATTAAAGTTTTTCTCTTTTCTCTCTTTTTAACATCTCCCTTGAGGTTTGGTTTCCTCCCAGGCTGTTCTCTTCTGTCCTCTTTCATGAAGACTTTACTGATGCTTCATTTTTACATGAAATATTCATGTGTGTGTGAAGACCTTTAGTTCAGTATGAAGTGAATTGTCTCAGTTGCGTTGTCAGGATCATTCTCATGGTCTTTACCAGCGTTAGAGAAAACTCTCACACAGCCACGTCTCAGCCCATCCTTTTAAACACGACTAATTATCAAACATAAAACAGAGCATGGGGCCATGCAATGGGTCCATATCACGGTTTATAGATTCTGATTACTGATTTAGAAAAATAAATGAGTTGCTGTGTCACAGTCACATCTTGTTATTTTCTTAGTGCATGAAGGCTGATATGCAGCACGTCTGCTGTTGTGTGCAGTAATTCATCGAGATCTTTACTCCTCTCGTTCTAATGAACGGTTTTAGTTTCACCATATTAAAGGATTGGATTTTAACACTTCAGCGGTGTGCAGCTTTTGCTTCTTACACACTGACTGATCTTGTTAAAGACAATTAATTAATAATGTGATGAATTCAGATCAGAGTCGGAACAAAAGCAGCGTCAGGATTGAGGTTGGTTTCAGGCACGTTTCCATTCTGTACCTGACAGTTTCCTGTTCTCCAGGTGGAGGAGCGATCCAAACTAAACCGACAGAGTTCTCCAGCTCTGCAGCACAAAGTGGCCAATCGAATCTCTGACCCGTCACTGCCTCCTCGCTCCGAGTCCTTCAGCAGTGGTGGCATCCAGCAGGCTCGGACTCCACCCATGCACCGCTCCGTTGAGCCCCAGGTACCAATAAGACTTCACAGCTTTCACATGATGATACAGACCTCATTCCATTCACCCAACTCAGTGTCATGAGAAGAATTTTAACCTTAAATCCTCCTTTAAACACCTTACAGTCAGTGCTATAATTAAAGCACAAAAGATCTTCTTTCTAGGACAGTTTCTGTTATCACTCTGAAGTTGATTATTTTCCCATTACAGCACGTCCCTAAGTGTTTTATTCCTCTTATACCACAGCAGTTTACCAATGATTACATTCACATTTATTATCCATTTAGAGTTACATTTAATGTTGTGAAATGTTGGTGAAACGAGTGAGTTCCTGTTGTCACTTGCATTATAGCCACTATAAACGCTCGTTCCCTCACCAGTCTCTCTTTATTCTCTCTCTTCAAGTTAATAAGACAAAAACGTGCAGCTTGTTCCTTCATGTTACTGAGAAACCGTAAAGAGGAAGTTTTCTGACGTCTTGTCCTGAAGACGTCAGAAAACTTAGTTTCAGCTTCACTTCTGACTGTTACACAGCACTGACACTGGAGACTCCTTCCACTGGACACGCCCCTGAACAAGCTGTTACTATAGAAACAATAAAGTATGAGACTGAGAGCATTAATATAAACCTGCGCTAGCTGCTGTTTATAGAGAATTAATCAACACCTTCTGACTGATCAGAGTCCTGACCTCAGCAGCTCCGTGGTGTAATGATTATTAGCACAGGTCTGATGTTGACTCTTGAATCCTCCAGATGGCTCACTTGGTCTCGGTGAAGTCTCACGGCTCCTCGATGACGGGCTCGCAGTCTCTGCATGATCAGTCTTCCCAGGGTGTCTCGGCTTTCCAGGAGAGTCTGTCGCCCCACCGGCCCCCGATGCCCCGGCAGAACTCAGACCCCACCTCAGAGACACCCATGCCTCCGCCTCGCATCACAAGCCGCGATGACAAGTTCGACCGCAGCTCCTGGTTGAGACAGGAAGAGGACGTTCCACCTAAAGTGAGGGATTACTGTTTATCTGAGTACTCCTCTGAATTTTTTTTATATTGCTTGCAGCGTAAACAGAGATGATCTGCAGAATGATTTCATTTTCCAAAGTCACGTCTGAGATTTTCTTTATGTTCAGGTTCCTCAGAGGACGACCTCTATATCTCCTGCACTGGTTAGAAAGAACTCACCTGGGAATGGACCTGGAGGTCTGGGGCCAAGGCCAGGTTCTCACCTTATCCGAGCCAGGTATACACACACACACACACACACACACACACAGGTGTGTCATGGACATTTTTTTTTTTTTTACATATAAATGACTGGGGCGGCACGGTGGTGTAGTGGTTAGCGCTGTCGCCTCACAGCAAGAAGGTCCGGGTTTGAGCCTCGTGGCCGGCGAGGGCCTTTCTGTGCGGAGTTTGCATGTTCTCCCCGTGTCCGCATGGGTTTCCTCTGGGTGCTCCGGTTTCCCCCACAGTTCAAAGACATGCAGGTTAGATTAACTGGTGACTCTAAATTGACCGTAGGTGTGAATGTGAGTGTGAATGGTTGTCTGTGTCTATGTGTCAGCCCTGTGATGACCAGGCGACTTGTCCAGGGTGTACCCTGCCTTTCACCCGTAGTCAGCTGGGATAGGCTCCAGCTGGGATAGGCTCCAGCTTGCCTGCGACCCTGTAGAACAGGATAAAGCGGCTAGAGATAATGAGATGAGATGAGATTTTATCCAAAGCAGGTTGAGACAGGATAGAGCTGAGCAGGTGAAGGTTAACCCCTTTGGACAGAATGTGTACACATGAAGTTCCATAGCATTTTCCCTTGTGTCCGAAGGGGTTATAGTTCTTGCAGAAGAACCCAATAGTGGTGGTCAGTGCTGGGATTTAAACTCATGGTCTCCTGATCAGTGACCCAAAGCCTTGCTAATTTCAGTGTTGGTGCCGGTGCATGGATCGATTTCGCTAAACCTCCCGGAGGTGTGAATTAGTGTGTGTGGTGTCCTGTGATGAACTGAATGTCCCATTCAAGGCCTCACACCCAGTGTTCCTGGGATAGACTCCAGATCTTAAAGCAGCTAATGAAGATCCATGACTGAGTGATTTATGTGGAACAGGAAATTACCTTGGTGGTAAAGATGTTTTATTTGCATTACCCACAGAGACTTAATATGAAAGTATACCAGCCAGGATGTTATTCCTCCTCAGTCTCACACTCATTCTGATAAACTCTCTAAGCACCTCTTGCTCGTCTCACAGCAACCCAGATCTGCGGGTTCCCATGGAGCCTGGACTCCCAAGGACGAGCAGCGGCAGCTCCTCCAGCTCCAGCACTCCGAGCTCTCAGGGTGGCTCCAGTGAGAGGAATAGGGTTGGAGGTGAGAAACCCTCAGAGAGCCTCTCTGAGATCACTTATGTTCATAATCATAGGAGATATTTTCTAATATTAGACACGCACTATACTGTTATAGCAAGAGGTTTAAAATATCATCATGCCTCATACTGAGAGCTTTCGGTACTGGTGATTCAGTATTATTCAGTACTCAGTACAATAAAGAAACATTTAGCTGATGATAATGTGCACTTTTGTCTGAACTAAACCAGAAGAGCACGTAAAAAAATTATATCTTTTGAATTTTGTCAGATTTGATAATTAAACCTATTTCTAAACATTTTTACTGTTTTTAAACTTTATATTTCCTTATTTTCTTTATTTCAAACTTCAAATCAGTAAAAATGTCAAGGGTTGAATAATTTTACATTTGGCGTATTGTAAACTTGTAACAGGAAATAGTAAGTAAGTTTTATATGTTTGTTGTATTTAAGACATTTTCATTCGCTAAGATAAGTAATTTTTTGCAGTGATGGTTTACTTCAGCGTATAAGGGTTTAATATAATTTTTAATCAGCTTTGTTTTCATAAACTCTTCATAAAAAAAAACAGAAAAAAATTATGAGTAAAATATGTAGCATGAAAAACAGCCAACAGAAGACTAACTGGTCTCACAGACATTCCTAAATATTAAATATAACTATAAAAAGGTATCAGCCTTTAATAAATAAAAGCCTGTAATCATCGGTACGTTTCTGTGGTACACGAGGAATAAAACACTTGAGGAAGTGATGTCACAGGAAACAAGGTGTTTTTTGTACCCCACTGGTTTACCTCCGTCCATCCATATCTCTGTCTGTCCGAAACACCCTTTTTCTCAGCAACCACAAACCCTAGCTACTTGGTCCTTGGTACCAAGTTTCAGCTTGGGGTTCTATACTATGTATACCATTTTCAGGTCTGTCTCACATGGACTTCCTGTTTACTGACTGAATGTATTTACGAAATATATAGCGGATTTACAAAATTTTCGGAACACTTTTCTCAGCAACTACAAATCACAACTGCTTGATATTTGGTACTGAGCTTCAGCTTGAGGTTCTATACCGTGTATACGGTTTTCAGGTCTGTCGCACATCGACTTCCTGTTTACCAACTGAATGTATTTACGAAACATACAGGGTGGATTTTGACGCTATTTCAAGAAGCAAAATGCTATTTCAAAATGACAGTTTACTAGGATGCTGTTTGAAATCCCTGGGGAGAGACACTGCTCTTTACTGACTTGTTTCAGGGTTAATTATTTGTTGAAGTCAACATTCATAATAAGTGTCCTATTCCTTCAATTGCTTGCATTCTGATATAAGCGAGAGAAGGGGGATACGTAAGTGAGCAGTAACTCACAGTTGATATTGTATTTTTTAGTCCATCGCTGATTGATTGAAATTTGTCTGATGAAAGCTGCATCGTTAAATAGAGATGATATTTAATTCACCACATTATGGACATTATGATTTATTTTTAGTCATATAATATTCTAACATACACTAAATATCAATGCACACCTCCCTCTGATCATAATCAGTTTATTTTAGAACCTTAAAGCAGATACGCAGAACCTTTATTTTTAAATACATTTCTGAGTGGATAGTATCTCCATCCTTGGCTCTTGTATGCTGCATAAATGGGAATAAAATATATATATATTTTTGAGAGTTAAAATCGACCACAAAGTTGGCTTTCGAGCTGCCCCGCTGAGCCACCCAGCCCTGAGTGTGTGATGTCACAGCGGTAACCGGGTTTAAGGCTGAGGCCTTTGACAGCTATAGACCAAAGTCATATAAATTAAAATTTATGGTGAAAGTAAGAAATACCGTTACCAACTTGCTCAACTAAGACTGATTTGACTTCATTGATTCTGGGTTGACTCTCATTAAAACAGGATAGGCGTTATAACTTATGCAACATACATGTACATGCATGCATTTTCACTGATAAAACATAAAAGGCTAATTAAATAATCAGATGAACTGAGATAATCACATTCTGAATCACATAAAATAATCTTATTCCGGGAACTTAAACACACAATGCAAGTTACATGTATTAATCTAAATGCAGGTAAACAACGAGTGTTTTTGTTGTTTTGTATCCAAATGAGAGTCGCGTCTTACCCGTCTGTGTTCTCACTTCATGAAAGCCGATCTTATGGTCGATTGTTTAAAAATAATCTGACTTTCAGTTGTTCGTTCAGTTCTCCGTTCATTCGCGTCTTCCACGTAAGGGCGAGATATTGCTACTGAGGCAAGCATATCCAGCTGGTCCACTCTTTCTCCATTTTCTCCATACTGTGTATTCCACCATTACTGCTCGGCTCAGGCAATTACTAAAACACAGCATGGGACGGGACGTCACCCGTTTTAGCAACAACCGCGGGGAGGTCACTGCCCAAGCGATAATATGTCCCGTCCCATCCCGTTCCGTCCCTGGTTTTACCAACAACCCTCAGCTCACACTCCGGGAGAACTGGTGCAACTGAACTTACTTTCCTTTTTTTAAATAAATAAATACTTTCCTTTTCTTGTAGTTTTCTTTTCCTTTAATTGTTGGTACTGCACCCTCTTTCAACACGGGCTTATAGACAACGCTCCTCAACAGATCAGAGGTTTCATACGAGTCTTCAGTAAAATGTGCAGAGCAGAGGAGAGACCACTTCGTAGCCGCCCAATGCGCCCGTGAACTTCTCGCAAAATGCGTCCAAATCTTTGTAATTTGAACATTCTTGGGCCATGAATGCAACATAAATCCACCTTCTGTCATGTTTCTGCACCGGCCAGCAAGACATCTCTGTGGCATGGCGATAAATTAGCTCAAAATGTAAGCTCGAAGTCGCAGTCAGCTCTGTGTTTTAGTATAGCGGAAATGGCGATGAGACCGATAGACTTCCTGCTGTGACGTAACAGATGTCAAGGTCATTCACTCAGACCGCTACCTATATGAATCATTTTAATCGTAAAAATTACTATATTAGATTTATTGTTAACACTTAAAACTATTCCTGTGCCATTCTTGAGGTCTCAAGGCGTTTATAAACAAAAAGTGAGGCCATGGTTCTGCGTATTTCCTTTAAAGCTGGTGGTACACACACACACACACACACACACACACACTAACTGAAGTGCTTCTGCTGTGATTCTTTGTTGGTGTTTGGTTGTAGGATCTGGAAAACCTGAGAGCTCTCCGGCTGTTTCCCAGGAGACCAAACACAAAAACCAGGAGGAGAGCAGGGAGATGACGAGACCCAGCCGACCTGCTGTGAGCTCCTCATCACACACACACACACACACACACACACACACACACACACACACACACACACACACACACTCTTTCTCTCTCTGTCTTTCTTCCGGAAGCTCTGCAGTTTCCCAAACACTTCATCCTCATAACCTCATTATTCTCAGTCTGACTCTGTTCATCATCTTCATCAGAACCTGCAGAGTTTTCTTTAAGTGCTAGTCTTATGAAAATGACATCACTCCTGGAAATTATACCTTATAAAACTAGACATGTTAAATAGTTTACTGTCTAAATGGTATTTTACTACGAGACCGGGAACATGTTCTATTTAGCCAGTAAAGTTTGGCTCTTTGAGTCCACCATTACACAAATGCGTTCCTGGTGAGTTACTGTTAATTCAAAGGAAGTGACGTCATATGTGCAACGCTTGAAAGTTCCTGGCATTTCTGACTTCACCTGCTTTGCAAAGTGTAGCATGTTTTTAATGATTGTTTTTATTCCACAACAAAACTAAAACTAAGGCATGCCTCCTAAGAGGTCTGTCGTTCAAAGCTGTTCGAGTGTAGCTGATAACAAAAGCATAATTTTGATCCATTAAAGCCCAAAATCGTCAGGACACTTACGGAATGAATGGCTTTGATTTGTACGGACAAAGAGGGGTAACTTCAAGTGTTTAGCCTGTTGTTTGAATTTATTAGTTATCCTTAGTCTTTTATCCTTTTCACTTATAGCAGTTCTGAAGTTTTATACAAGGCTAAGTAATGGCAGTAATTAGGCACTTTCACTTTCAGTACTAGAGCCGACAGGAGCGGGTGGCGCATTGTGCCGTATGCACTGTGTGCAGTGAGCGTGCAACAGCCAGGAATTTGTAAGGGTTCACCTCCAAAACTAAGTTGCTCATAAAACCACAACGTTTTCTGGGTCTAACAGTAACATAAAAGGATGACGTACACCCTTTACATATAGTCTATAGTGCAGTCTGGGAATACAGTATGTTATTATGTTGATGCACGAAGTTCCCGCGCCCTGTTAAAATCCAATAGGACTCGCCCAGCTCGCTTTTCACTGCATTCATGTCACAAGTGAAAAAAAACTAAGCTAGGACCTACTAAATATAAATTTATACCATAAACTCTTCAACTGAATCCCACATAATGATTTATTTTGTTTATTTTTTAAACCTTATGAATTAAAAAACGGTGGATATCTCGGTATCTGTAATACAATGAAGTCCCAATTCCAAGTAGCCATGTCCTAAAACTCTTTTTTTTTTTGAGGGGGGGCATGCGCCAGATGGGGCATGCGCCGGGTGCGCCCCCCTTAAATCCGTGCCATGGAGGTCAGTGTGCAAAAATAAACACCACATATGTTATTTATTTTTTCCTAAAATTCCGACACTATATTTGAAGGAGAGGGTGGAAAGGCTGTTTCTGTTTGTGCCTGATGCAGTATTTGAAGGAGGAGCTGCTATTTGTACAACAGTAGACACAGATGTTCCATCTGTTTTGGCTATAGCACACTCGGATGAAATACCGAAAGGAGAAGAGAGTGGTTGTTGAAACAGTTTATTTTGTTTACAGGCAGTATTTGATGGAAGATGGATATGATGTGTTATTAGTACCTGAAGATACAGTATTAATTGAACAGCGGACATTTTGCTCATGTTGTGAGAGAATCTTTTTCAGAGCCTATAAATACAAAAAAAATTGAGTTAGTTGCGAGAGATAACAGGACAGTGTGACCATTCATTTGATATTGAAATAATCTAATTGGTAAAAGGTTGTAGTTTTATGAGCAACTTACTTTTGGAGGTTATCTTAATCAGGAATCTTAAATTCCTGGCTGTTGCGTGCTCACTGCGCACAATGTATATGGCACAACGCGCCACCTGCTCCTGCCGGCTCCAGCACTGAAATTGAAAGTGCCTATTTATTGCCATTATTTAGCCTTGTGCCTACCAAGTGAGGTTACAGAGATGACAGTTACAGAGAGACACTGCTTTATCATAACTGTGAAAGCTGAACACCAAATCATCTCATCTCATCTCATCATCTCTAGCCGCTTTATCCTTCTACAGGGTCGCAGGCAAGCTGGAGCCTATCCCAACTGACTACGGGCGAAAGGCGGGGTACACCCTGGACAAGTCGCCAGGTCATCACAGGGCTGACACATAGACACAGACAACCATTCACACTCACATTCACACCTACGGTCAATTTAGAGTCACCAGTTAACCTAACCTGCATGTCTTTGGACTGTGGGGGAAACCGGAGCACCCGGAGGAAACCCACGCGGACACGGGGAGAACATGCAAACTCCACACAGAAAGGCCCTCGCCGGCCCCGGGGCTCGAACCCAGGACCTTCTTGCTGTGAGGCGACAGCGCTAACCACTACACCACCGTGCCGCCCCAACACCAAATCAGTAAAAAAAAAAATATGAATAAGCAAACTATGATTTGTACCATGCATTAACTTCTTGGGTTCCAGAAAATCGCTGGAGCAGTTTTTGTTGTTCTTCTTCACGAACGACTTGGCTTGCGTATTCGTCCGCCTCTTTCTCTGTGGCTATAGGTTCTAAATCGTCCTCAGACAACCAACCAAAGATTGAGGACGAATTTAAAGAGCTTTCATCATCTTTTTCTAAAGAATCAGTATCAAGAACGCATGCCATTGCAGAGAATAGTATAGTCTGTCTGGACACAAAAGACAGCAGTGCCGCATATGACGTCACGCATGCAGCGTCGCTGACCAGTAAATCACTGCGATCTAATAATGGCGGACAAGCTTTTAGTGATTTTTGGAACAGAATTCAGAAGCAAAAAATTATTTTTCAATTCAATTTTTATTTATCAGTGAACTTTACAACCCATTTGAGCATATCACACACGGAAAACCCGGGATTTTATGATGTAATTTTTGTTAGACTAGCACTTTAAAGTCCCCATGAAATAAAAATGAGTTATAAACAAAATAAGAAAAAATAAGACTATAATATACAGAAAAATTAAAAATGTGCTCTGTCGATTTTCTATTTTAATTAACACGTGATTCATTTCCAGGAAGATGTTTTCATGGTTCTTCTTATTTGCATCCTTCTGAAACTTCCTGTTTCAGAAGGAAACACGTTAACATTGCTCAAAACATTTCATGGGCACTTTAAATATTTTTCTTCTTCTCTGTAGCTACCTTACAGACCAGTAGTGTGATTTCTGCAGAATAATCACCGCATATGTTTTGTGTGTGTGTGTGTGTGTGTGTGTGTGTGTGTGTGTGTGTGTGTGTGTGTGTGTGTGTGTGTGTGTGTGAGATAATAACCACTTTTTCATTTTACATTTTCTTAAATCCGTCTCTCAAATCCAACTCCTCGCTCTTCTTCAACTTTCTTTCTGTCGCTGATCCTCTTCCTCAGAGTTATAAAAGAGCTGTAGATGAGGTTAGTGTGGCATTTGCTCTCTTCATCTCTCTCTCTCTGTCTCTCTCTTTCACACACTCTCTCTGACATCAGATTCTTCTGTAATTTAGGATCAGTTTATGTTCCTCTTTCAACACTTCTGAAGCCTTCATAAGGTCGAAAAAGACGTTTTTTAAAGAAGTCATTGTTTAATTAACAGCCTGCAAACTAGCCAATATTCTCCTGCTATTCTGCAAAACTATGAACATGTAATGATGCATAAACCTGATTCTGCTCGTCCCCTCCATCACTCCTTCATCAGTCTTCAGTCCTCACGTTTCTTTCTGCTCAGTCAGTTATAGACAGAATTGCTGCTCTTCTCCTCGTCCTCAATCTCGTGTCAACGCTGTCTCCCTCACCTTCATTAGCTGCCCATTTCAGCATCTCTCTAATTTACAGTCTTTCACGGTCTCAGTAAATCCTTCTCACTGTGTCTCCGGGTTTGAACTGTTGTCATAGCAACACTGATCTCTGGGCAAAGTGAGGACAAGTTTGTTTCTTTAACCTCTTTCACCACACACTCACAGACGCAGTGTTCTTAGAACTGAAAAAAATAAACACTGTGTTCCTGAACAATGCAGATAAACACATACAGATCTGGGAATTTACATATTTATCCAGCGCTATTTAGCGGCAATGTCAAACTGATTTCTTGCAACTGCTGAAAAATTCTTAATGACTGGGGAAACATTTGAATAATGGGTTCCCTTGAATAGCATTAGATGCTCCAGATCTCATTGTTGCGTAATCAGACTTTATGCACTATGTGTTATGCGTAAATAATCTGTATTGATAAAAATGTAAACAGTAAACCCTACACTTCAACGCGGAAAATGAAATTAGATACTTGTCTCTCTTCCTGTATGTTTTTGGTGTATTTTTGAGATATTTGACTCAATGTTGTTGTGGTGTCTGAACTGAGTTTTCTCTCTGCATGACTGTCCTGATCCTCACCATCAGGAGGAACTGGTAAGATGTGCAGGCTGCTTTAATTCCTGACCCTTGACCCCTGACCCCTGACCAAACCCTGCTGCATGTGACATGTAGCTCTGAGGGGTCTTTTACCCTCATGGTCCTGTCCTTCCTGTCGTCCTCGCTTCCTCTCATGCACGACGTTCTCAACGTCCTGCATTGTTCGCTGACATGACGGCTGGATTTTTCCTTGCTTATTGTGGACTTGATTGTGTTTAGCATCAATGATTGTTTTGTTATTAAATTTAGCAAAATTCCCTGCTTTTTATACACGTGATTTTACTGCAAAAGAGCTCCGCTAACAATTTTCTAAAATTTCAAACCTTCTGGTAAATCAGGTCTTTATCAACTGGATTGATAAAGGGCTGAAATCAGATTTTCGCTAATCAGTTGTGTGATTTTTTTTTTTTAATCTCAGGATCTCACGGCTTTGGCCAAAGAGCTCAGAGAGTTGCGCTCTAATGAGGAGACAAACCGGCCACCCGTCAAAGTGACCGATTACTCGTCGTCCAGTGAGGAGTCAGAAAGCAGCGAGGAGGAGGAGGGAGAGGGCGGCGCTCATGATGGAACAGTGCCAGTCAGTGACATCCCTCGCATCATGTGAGGACCTTTCTGTTTTATTCTGATTATAGTAATGCTTTTATTTTCGGGAAAGGAAACACTTATGCACACAAAATGTAACGGTAATCAATGAGGAAAACGTTCAGTGTGACCACCAGCCAAAGTCAAAATACTGGGATTCAGGAGGTTTGTGTGTGAACAGAAGATGATCGATTGCCAGGAAAGAGAACGATGTGTGATTGCCCTTCATCGCACTGAGCCATGTTTTTATTGCAGCAGAAGGAAAAGCCATCAGGTCATTCATCAATCTTTTAGTAAAGTGTAAACATAGTTATGGCCAAACAAGCTAAACTAACATCAGATTTGCAAAAGTTTTGCTGATTTTCTTCGTGCTCATGTGCACATGTTGATGTTGGTAAATTACCAAGTGTGTTTACAGCTCAGCTCATTCATATTTAGCCACGCCCACAGGATTTCATAAAATGCAGCACTTACAGTGCATCATAACACTTCCTCCTTTTATACTTTTGTCTTCATTGAACAACTAGTTTTATTTATTTTGGATGTGTTTTGGAATTGCTGTCTTTCAGGTCATTAATATGAAGCGACTGAGTTTCACAACCTGATCATTAAACTGGTGTGGAAGTGAAATAAAGAAGTGATTTAAACTTGAAGAACTCATCAACAATCATAGGATCAAAAATGATTGTAGAGACTCACTAATGTGATCCTTGATCTTTTTTCCATGAAAATGCCCAAAAAGTCAACAGAGAGTGGAGTGCTGGTGATAAGTTTTCAGTTTTGATAAACGGTTTCGAGGTGGCACGGTGGTGTAGTGGTTAGCACGGTTGCTTCACAGCAAGAAGGTCCTGGGTTTGAGCACCCGCCAGCAGCCGGCGAGGGCCTTTCTGTGTGGAGTTTGCATGTTCTCCTCGTGTCTGCGTGGGTTTCCTCCGGGTGCTCCGGTTTCCCCCACAGTCCAAAGACATGCAGGTTAGGTTAACTGGTGACTCTAAATTGACCGTAGGTGTGAATGTGAGTGTGAATGGTTGTTTGTCTCTATGTGTCAGCCCTGTGATGACCTGGCGACTTGTCCAGGGTGTACCCCACCTCTCGCTCATCGTCAGCTGGGATAGGCTCCAGCTTGCCCTGTGACCCTGTAGAACAGGATAAGCGGCTGCAGGTAATGGATAGATGGATGGATAAACGGTTTCGAATGTTGATTGAAATTAAAACACTTGGATGATAATCGTTGAATTTTTAAATGGTGTCTAAACACTTATGGTATGCTGAAAATGCTCTGGTGTGGCAAAATGGTATTAAAGACCGTTTTTTTAAAAAAAAATAAGTTCTGCTTAGCTTTTCCTCCTGTTTGCAGGCCAGCAGCTGGTCAGGGTGGGAACGAGCCGTTCGGAGCACTGGTGGGTGCAGAGGATTCCCACGACGAGTCTTACGGCAACAACTCTAAAGACAGCACCCTGATGATGAGAGAGGTGAGAACATCGGCGTCTTCTCGTCATATCACATGATCTTCTGTCATCATCATCATCATCAGAAATCTGTATGAACTCCATGCAGTTTCATGTGTCACTGTTTCATTTGTTGGATTTTTCTTTATCACGGTTTATTTGGTGTTTCAGTTTGTTTCATTTTTTTCAGCATCGGTACTTTTTTGTAATCTCAGTGCTGATTGGCTGCTCAGGTTGCTGCATTACTCAGACTCTAACAGCAGGTGGTGCTGTGGTGGTGGTGGTGACATGGCAGGTGTCAGGAGCAGCAATAGCACCTCTTTCTCTCTTCCTCTCCTGCAGATGTTTGGGGAAAGAAAGTGCTCGGGTCATGCCGAGAGCAACGGTTTCCCTGGTAACGTCAATCTTCCTGATCTAGTGCAGCAAAGCCACTCCCCCTTGGCCACGCCCAGCGAAGGCCCAGGGCTCCACTCCAGTCTGCTTGGGCAGGACCTGGACTCTGTGGCTGAAGTAGGTGACAGTGCAGCCTGTCAGTCCGAGCCACCCCGTCTTCTGACCTTTGACCTCTAACCTGACCCTGACCTTTGACCTCGCTAACCATCACCATCCAGTCCAGTCCGAAACAAATCCGCATATTTGGCTGTGTTTTCTGGTTGTAGACCCAGGGATGCCCAGCTGTTCTCCGGTTTCAGACTCGTCCCGTTTCCGTCCCGTTCTTTTTCTTGTCCTTTGTTAGCAGGTTTCCTTTCATATTTATTTTAATCACTCATTCACTCATACATTAAAGATTTTTTTCCCCAGATCATCTAAAAATGCATGAGCCATGAGTTATATCATTTCTATGACACGCTTCTCACCTTATTAACCATTGCTAAGTGCTTACTAACCTTTGTGCTGTGCTAAAACATGTATGCGTTATGTCTTTTCCTCATGTGCATGTTTAATTAATGCTTCCTATGAATTCTGGATGGAAAATGCATCATAAACAAAATATGTAGCATCCATAATGCCTCATAGTGTCTAACATAAACCTTTGCTGTTTATAGGTATTTTTATTTATTTATTTATATACATATAGGACTTCATAATGCATTATATCGGTATCTCCTCATTAGAACATGCTATAATGCACTATAACATACCTATGGCACTGATACTGTACCAGAGTTATAGTGCATTGCAACATTATTGTCACCAGTGATCAGATATTATGATGTGTTATGTTACTTAATGTTATGAAGTCACATGATCATGCTTTATAAAGTGTAATGCATGTAATCATAACGCCTCATGAGGCGTGAAATACAGCCTTATTCCAGGCATGTACAGTTATAGTGCATATGAAACACTTTATAGTGTATGAGTCTTTGATTTCATAAAGTACAATAACATACACTAATACTTTAATGCACTGTAACTGACTTGCAGTACAGTGTTCTTATGAGCAGGTGTTATGATGCATTATGAAGTCATCTGCTCATTCTTTATAAAGCATTATACATGATGTTAAGCATGAGTAGTTATACAGCTTATTCTAGGAATAATAAGGTGATATATTAAAAAAAGTTGTGTTTATAATGTGTTATTAACAGAGGATTAATAGGAGGTGTTACTGTGCTTCACTGTATACAGCTGTGTTGCTTTGTCAGGAGTTTTAGCCGGAATAACAGGTGTGTATCTTTTATGCCGGTCTTTTATGGACAGTATGGAAGCGGCTCTAAAGCCTCCTTCACCCCGTTCGTGGATCCGCGAGTGTACCAGACTTCACCGACTGAAGAAAACAGTGAGAACTCAGCAGCAGGTTCTTGAGCGCTTTAATGAGAATCAGTACAGAAGAATAAATCTGAACGATACGCTTCAGTGGAGTTGTATTATTTACTCAATTGTGTCTTCTTGGCCGTAGCTCTCTCAGTTGACGAGCTGCTGAGGCATGAGCAGGAACAAGAACAAGCTCGGCTCAATGAGGCTCGGAAGATCTCCGTCGTCAACGTCAATCCCACCAACATCCGGCCGCACAGCGACACGCCCGAGATCCGCAAATACAAAAAGCGCTTTAACTCCGAGATCCTGTGTGCAGCTCTGTGGGGTGAGTTACAACCTCGCAAATCTCATCACGCAAATCTCAGTTTAGCGTCACGGGGAATAATTCTAGCTTAAAATCTGATAAAAATATTTCAGAATGAAATCTTGATTTAAATTACAACCTGTTTCATATCCGAAACCTAAACTCACAGAAACAAGTTGAATACGTGTGTCATCATCAATAAGGTGACATTTTCTGCAAGGAGAATTGTGTTTATGTAATGTTTCTGGAAGGAGTCTCCAGTGTCAGCGCTTTGTAACAGTCAGAGAAGAAGCTGGAACTTTAATTTTTCTGACGTCTTCAGGACAGAGGAGTTTACAGGAACATGATGGAACAAGCAGTGATTTTTTTGTGTTATTAAATTTAAGAGAGACTGGTGAGGGAACAAGTGTTTATAGCTGTGTATAACAAGTGTTTATAACATAAGTGACAACAGGAAATGACTTGTTTCGCTGACATTCCACAACATTGACATGATGTGTTGTTCTTTAATAAATAATAAATTGTAATCATTGGTAAATTGCTGATGTGTAAGAAGAATAAAACACTCAGGGACATGCTGTTGGAGGAAATGAATCAACTTCAGGGTGGAACAGTAACTCGGCTTCATCCCTCCACCCTATCACTCAGTATTTTACTGTATCTCTCTCTCACACACACACACACACACACACACACACACACACACACACACACTGTTTATTCAGGATCTCAGTGTAATAAGGGTGTGGATGTTTCCTCTGTGTGCTGTAGGCGTGAACCTGTTGGTTGGGACTGAAAATGGACTGATGTTGTTGGACCGCAGCGGTCAGGGGAAAGTATACAACCTCATCAACCGCCGGCGCTTTCAGCAGATGGACGTCCTGGAGGGCCTCAATGTTCTTGTCACCATCTCCGGTGAGAAAAAGAAGACCAGTAAAGGCGATTTTGCTCAGTTCATACTTATTTGTCTTGTAAAATCCACAATTTAAAGCTAGACGGCCTTTTGATTTCATAAAATCGGTGAAATTTAGTTCCCTCTGAAATGTGGTCATTGTGATATATGTTTATTTCTGTAATATCTCACAAAATATGAGACCATTCTGTGGCTGGGAAGTTATTTAATTTGAGGGGATTAAAGCAAATAATGTGCATGAAATCGCTCACAGACAGAGGAAGTGCGTATGCGCAGGTTTACTTTCTTCTTTTGGGTTTTACGGCAGCTGGCATCCACAGTGTTGCTTTACTGCCATCTACAGGTTTACCTTTAACCGTGCACTGACAGTTCCATCATTCTGTCGCTAAACAAGCAGCTGATCACACCAAGGTGCTCGCTGACGACCGATATCTATTAGTTTGGTCCTGCGTTTCCTTTCCTTCACAACATAACGTCTTTTCTTCTCATGTTCTGTTACTGTAGTCAGTCTTTCACGTTTCATTCGCACACTCACGTCCTTCTGTCCTGTTTCAAATTTGTATCCCACAATGCCTTGCGCGAACGGGTAAAGCCCACCATGTGATGCATGACGTAGTATCTTGTATTGTGTCACGGTGAAGCAGGAAAAAATAGCAGAGAATTTAGGGCCATGTGGCCCTAAATTCATTAATTGTTCTATTTAAAAAAATAACCTGTGATTTGAATTCAGTCGCTTTTGGTCCACTAAACAAAAATAATTAGGTGTTGGGGAAAATTCTTTTTATGACCTAAACTTGAAAAATCTGAAAGGCGGTACAGCTTTAAAGTTTCTGCACTTTAATAATAATTTAATAATATTGCCAATGGATCTGTTTACATTTTTCTGGCACATAAGTTAACTCTGCCTTAAATATGAACATAACCCCACCCCTTTTCCTTAAAAGGCAGTTGAGGAACGATTCAACGTTTTTAATTGCAACTAACATCAGCAGATGGCGATGACTAAAATGACGACACCATTTATCTCTTTTAATCCAGGCAAAAAGAACAAGTTGAGGGTTTACTACCTGTCATGGCTTAGGAACCGGATCCTCCACAACGACCCTGAGGTGGAGAAGAAGCAGGGCTGGACCACTGTGGGTGATCTGGAGGGCTGCGTTCATTACAAAGTTGGTACGTTCTGTCCAGAACGTTGATATAACATTGATATTTTCTAAATAATTTTCTATATAAGTCTCACACCACAGTCATATTTATTATATTTATATTTAAACTCATGCTGGTGTTTTTGTATTTGAAAGTGAAATATGAGAGGATCAAGTTCTTGGTCATTGCCTTGAAGAATTCGGTGGAGATTTACGCCTGGGCTCCGAAACCATATCACAAATTCATGGCTTTCAAGGTCAGTAAGATTTATTTATGACACGTTTATCGGTATATTAAAGCGTCAGATCATTGTGAACGAGTCGTATTGTTTCAGAGTGAGTTATATTTATAGAGTTCTCCAGTTTGAGATGCACAGAGCCTGACATTATCAGCGTTTATGAGGATGAAGTGCTCTTCCAGGTTGTTGATGTTTCTGTTTCTCTCTCTGAAGTCCTTCACTGATCTGCAGCACAAGCCTCAGCTGGTGGATCTGACCGTAGAGGAAGGTCAGAGGTTAAAGGTCATCTACGGCTCCAGCGTCGGGTTTCATGTCATAGATGTCGACTCGGGGAACCCGTACGATATCTACATCCCATCGCACGTAAGTGATGGAGAGCTGAGCGGAGCAGCTTTTCCTCTTCCTCAGCCTGTGACGAGACGCTTCCTCTTCCTTGTCCTCTTCCTCTCTCACAAGGACTCAGAACTACAGTTGATTTTTAATGTTAATGATGGTCATGAAGCAATAAAAAATAAATAATAATAATAATAATAATTTCGAAGCCACAATTATTTGCATCCTTTAAGACAAAGGACACACACTTGTTTTCTCCTTGGACAAACTACTTTCCCCCAAAATTATTGGCACCTCTGAATTATAAGAAACCCTGTGATATAAATTGAAGCTGATGTACAAGCCTGAGAATATCCAAGAGAATGAAAATGTTCTGCATGAAATAGTGAACCAAGATCATCTACACGTATCTCCAAACATGTCAGATGCTCAGCGGTGTTATTTGTAGGGGTGGGAAAATTTTTAAAACCAGATCTTTGCAGAAAAATTCCACAGATGCCTAAGTTCAGAATATCATGGGTTTGTTTTCACCAAGGGTGCCAATAGTTTTGGAGTTGATCTGAATGATAGTGATTATACAGTGCACGTAAAATACTTTCTTATGAAGTCTATGGTGTGTATTAATGTTGTTGTGTTTGTGTAACGTTGCTCGGAGCAAAACATTTCCCCGATCTACGACCTTTGACCAACAAAAACCATGTGATAAAGTGAACCAGAACAAGCAGAAAGTTTTGGCACTTCCATGTCTGTGTGTGTGTATGTGTGTGTGTTTGTGTGTGTGTGTGAGAGAGAGAGAGCAGGTCAGTTGTTATTGGGAGACTTTATTGTTGCAGCAGTTTCTCACACCCTGCCGAGCGAGCGTGAAAAAAAAAACGTCTCCTGCAGCTAATTTTGTACTCGTGCTTGTGACCCGAGGCTGACGGTCCCAAACCCCTTCCCTTCCCTTCCCTTCCCCGTGTTCCTCCCTCAGATTCAGGGCAGTGTCACCCCTCACGCCATTGTGGTGCTCCCCAAGACCGACGGGATGGAGATGCTTCTGTGTTATGAAGATGAGGGAGTCTATGTGAACACTTACGGCAGAATCACTAAAGACGTGGTGCTACAATGGGGAGAGATGCCCACCTCTGTTGGTAGGTCGTCGTTGTTTATTTCATTGGCACACAAAAATGATCCCGTCTCCTTTCAGAACCCTGAGGCCCGGGTGCTACTGGAACCTGCCCCAGACCACCAGCAGCCAGTTACACCAGATGAACTGAAGTGTGTTTGTAGTTTATTACACCACCGTTTACTTCCATGCAGTTCATCAGCTGCTTGTTTCTTGCACGTTGTTATGAACAGCTTCAGCAGAACAGATAAAGTTCAAACCCTCACTGCTTTACTGTACAGAATCATATTTTTCTATTGTTCATTTGTTTACAATTAAAATATCAGTCATTAACATGGAAGTGCATCACCTCACAGCTCCAGGGTCACCACTTCAACCCTGAGCACTTGTGGAAGTGTAAAGGACCACTATTGTTGTTTGTGGGTGTGGCCTGTCCAGAGTTTTTTTTTTTTTTAGTTCAGATGAGAAACAGTAGTCGTGATCTATCACTTCTAAAGGAAACTACAAATTTCAGTGTTTACACTCCAGCTGAAGTTCATCTGGTGCCACTGGCTGCATGTCCTTCTTTTAGTCTCACACACACACACCTCTCTTCCTGCGTGTTGTTCCTTAAGCTGGGTTTACTCTGTATGAATTTTGTCCAGATGCTGCGCTCACATCAGCGCTGTTACGACAGCAAAGTGTCAGTGAGAGAAATCTGTGATTCAAGTCTCAGTGTCGAGTGCTGCTTCAGAGCACATCTAAAATCCACCAACAGGATGACCGCAAACTCACGGGACAGCTACAGATACAGTAGCAGAGAAGAAAAAATATAAAGGATGCATGCTAATGCATCGAAAAAATCTCATGACCTCGAGCTCACTGTGAAGAGTGTGTGTACGTATGCGAGGCAGTTTTCTGCACCAGCTGATGTCAGGATCACACTGATTGATGACGTAAATGGCTTCGTACATAGTAATGTTCTTTAAATTAGCTGCAGGTGTATCGTTAGAGGATCATCGTATAATCTCACACACATACTATCACAGAGTGTACTATAGAATTCACAATAGAGTTTATCAGGATCTCGTACAAGGAATAATCATAAACACCACTGAACTCATACAGAGTAAACCCGGGAGTCAGTCACTCTGGAGCTTCACTCTTTTCCTTCACACTCAAATTAGACTCAGTGCCCCCCCCCATGTGCCCTCCTTTGCCCCTCCTGTGCCCTGCTCACCCCTCCCAGCTGTAATGCAGTGTGTATCAGTGTATTTGTCATTCATTCCGTTGTGCTTTTATGTCTTGTTAATGTTGTTTTTATTCATGAACTAACACCACATTCACTAGTTAAAGAATTGCTTTGTTTCATTTTCATATTTTTGTGTGACTCTGTAAAATACCCGAGTGTCTATTTCCTGTACTTCAAACCTCCAATGCATCTTTTAGCCTTGCAGCATGATGAATGGATCCTCAGTGCTGTGTGTGTGTGTTTAAAGTGAAGGATCCATTAGAGAACTGAAGATCTCATCAGACAAATGAAAGATGCTGATTTAGAAATTGTCTTTAATTATCCCTAATAATGCTCATGCTTATGATTTATATTTGTGTCGTGGGTCTGTACGATTAACCTTTTCGCTTTTTGATGTTCGTTCTCGTCTTTGTCTTGGAAGAATGTGAATGTTGGGATTTATTTTGTGCTCAGACCAAGCAGTTGGCATCAAATCACTCTTTCAGAAAGATTACTGAATCGATCCAAATGAAAATTCAAAACAATAAGTACAGAGAAGGAAACTCATCCTTCTGATATTAAAGGCTGAATCTCTTCTGATCTGCCTGCTTAGAGAAGTCAAACGTTAATTATTCAATATTATTAACATGCATAGTTTAATTATTAAAGTCATTTAATTTATGAATATAGTACAAAACATGTGGAATATTTCATTTTTTACTCGGCGTAGAGAATAAATATGCCACCATTATCACAGCACATTTGGAGGACGACAAGTTTTCAGAAGTTTTTGCTTCAGAAACTGCTGCAATAATGACCTCCTGGTGGTGTTGGGTGTCATGAGCAAGCTGGTGTTTTTCCACACGGTACCGGTTCGGGTCAGTTTCTGGTTGCTGTTGGCCGTCAGAAGTCGTTGAGGAGCGGGGGGTTTTCTCACAGTCCTGTGGTGTTTTTTTTTTGCTCTGAGAGTCATCGCTGTCCTGTCCCATGTCCTGTGTCCTGTTTCCTCCCTGTATTTTCCCTGCAGCCTACATCCACTCCAACCAGATCATGGGATGGGGAGAGAAAGCCATCGAGATCCGTTCTGTGGAGACGGGACACCTCGACGGAGTTTTCATGCACAAGCGAGCTCAGCGACTGAAGTTTCTGTCTGAGAGAAATGACAAGGTGGACATCCAATAAAATCACTCGTCCAGTGGGTTTGGTGTAAAGTCAGTGACTTAAGTCCAAAAGTTTTAATCCTCAGTATTAATGCAGGGAAAGTTCCAGGTGTTCAGAGTCGGGTTATGCCCCTGCTGAAGCCGGGTTTTCTGGGCTCCACATTCAGACCATTAAAGTGTTTAATTTCAGTACTAACTCTGAATATAAGGGTAAAACACAATACTGTAGAGAGAGGAGGTTTTTAAAAATATTTTATGGACTCTAGAAAAGTCTCGAGTAAGTAAAAGTCTCATCTGTTTACCTCCTTTTCTTTGGCAGGTCTTCTTTGCCTCAGTCCGATCAGGAGGCAGTAGCCAAGTTTTCTTCATGACCTTGAACAGAAATTCCATGATGAACTGGTAAACCCCGCCCACACACCTGCCCCCATGCCCACAGGCCCCAACACCCCCCCACACACACACACATTGTCTCTGTGGACGTATTCTGTTTTTCTAAAGTGATGGGGCGACAAGAACCCACAGTGTGTGGAACCACAGGGCGTGTTTAAGAGTAAATACTTTTAGAAAATAAATTAATCAAATAAAATAAAGGCCAGGAGCCGCTCCAGAGAGCCGAAGTTCATCTCACATCCACACAAAGCTCCGGCCGCCAAGAGAAGAACAACCACCTCCTGTACCCAGAATTCCTTACGGCTCGTACCTGCGAGGTTCTCGTTTTTATCATGACTCGTGTGTTTTAGAAGGAGAGCAGAGACGGACAGGACTGATGACGGAGATGGGCGAAAACAAACGATATTGTAACTGTTTAGACACTTTCAACACAATTTATTGCTGTTGGATTGATAAAACAATTGTGTGGAGAAGTGTGTGTGTGTTTCATGAATTTATTTGACCACTTTGTTATTGCATTTCATCACACTGTAACTGTACAGAGGTTTATGTATGGTTTGTATGTTCTCAGTGTATTTCCATTTGCGTGTGTGTGTGTGTGTGTGTGCGCGCGTGTCCTCGTTATCCATCAGTACGAAAAACATCACACAGTATCTAAGAGAATCCGAATGTGTGGATGTTTTCTACAGTACATTACAACAGAATTTTGGGAACTCTTTGGGGAAAATAAAGCTCTGTTTCTCTTCATTATATCACGATCCCAAGTGATGGATTTTAGCTTTTTGGACGTCGTTGCTTCAGTGCAATAAAGACCATGAGATATCAGTTTTGATGTGTGGTGGACGAGGTTTTAGCTCGAACCTGAACGAAGTCCCACCAGTCTGAAGCTGTGACTTTCAGAGCTGTGTTAGAGGTGTATGTTCGGTTTTTTTTTTTAATAATCCTTTAATAAAATTGATCATGCAACGCAGATGTGATTTCTGTTTTTTTCTCGGATTGCGTAACAACAAAGGAATGAGTTTGGTGCATTGGGCTTCCTCTAAACCTACCTCATTTCCTTCCTTCAGTCAAGTTTATATTCAATCATGACATCACATAATCATTAATAAAATATTCTCTCTAATTCAGACAAGGCATTAATTCAAAGGTATAAGAATCTCAATTCAATCATTTTTATTATAAATTAATTCTTTATGCATCTTGATTTTTTTTGTGATTTTATTCCAGTAAAATAATGTGTTTGAGTTTGAGCTGTCAGGATGAATTTCACTCTTCAGCTACGACTTAAATGTTTATAATATTTACACTTTCAGAAGCAAAAAATAACAAATACACACGTGAATATTTAAGACTCATAACACAAATTTATCAAAACATGCATTTTTTTCAATGACATTTTATGATGTTTTGTGCATAAATTCTGAATCATTTTTGAGAATCATGGTGTATAAAAGAAATAGATTTTTTTTTGCTTCAACTCAAAGATTTGAAATAAAGTTCAAAAAATACAATAAAGTTTAATATGAAATACGATATTAAATATTTTAATAACATGAATTGGGTTAGATTTCTGCAGCATCTTAATCCACTTTTTAAGGTTGAGTCACTATAAAAATTAATTAATTAATTAATTAATTAATTAATTAATAAAGGGTTGATTTTGGACTTCGATAAGCCTGTTTACTAAAGCAGAGAGTGAAATAAAAAGCAGAGCTAAATGTTTAAAACATAAACTGTCTGATGTTCAGAGACGAATCACACAATCAGAATCATTGAGCTGTTGGTGCCGTGACACAGACGTGAAATGTGTCGACAGGAGAAATAAAAGAGAAAGAAATGGAAAAGATCAAACAGAATCAGGACAAAAAGTTTCAGCGAGTATGTAAAAATGTGTGAAAACGTAAAAATGTATCGAAACAGATTAGAGGTCACTTTTACTTTCAGGTCACGTTACAGGCACTATCTAGAGCAAAACGTCACACCCATACGACCCGTTATATTCCATAAATAAACCATAAGAGAGAGTGTGTGTGTGTGTTTCTGCATGTCTATACCTTTACTTTTGGGATTTGACCTTCACACAAACATAAAACTGTGATAAATGTCTCGTCTCGTTTTTTTGTATTATTCATAAAAGTTCATGTTTAACGTTTGAATTTTAATTAAATTTATTGCTTTCATCATGAGTCCTTCACTTGATATTGAGTTTCCTGGTAGCGCGGAAAGTTTCACACCTATTTATGTGAAATTCCTCAGATTTCTGATTTGTTTTTATCGGCTGATACAGAGCTAAAATATCTCAAGTCCATTTCGAATTAATGTTTAAAAATGTGTGTTTTAACGATTTATTCTTGACCTTTTGAGTAAATTGAAGCTGCTGTTTAACTGAAATCAGGCAAAATAAATTCAGTAGAAGAACAGAATAAAAGTTGATTAGCAGTAAAAATGATTATCGTACAATAAGTTACACTGGCGTATAATTGTGTAAATGCAGTTACAATAAAATGATGCATTTTAACAATGATTTATATGCTTCCAAACCTGACTCCAAGCAATTTTCCATTTTATGACTTATTTAATGATATTTCAGCAAGTATATGCAAAGCTGTTTGGAAACTAAACAGTTGCAAAAATATATAGTGAATTATCATATTAATGAAATAAATATGAAATATAAATGGAGACTGGAGTTGGAGTTTATGTGTAAACAATATTATAATAATATTTGTTAATGTACATTTTATTGTAATTCTATTTACAGAATGACAGGCTACTGTTATTTCTACTGTTGCTTTTTTTCTTACAAGTTTTACAGTTGGTTTTTTTTAGTATATTCATGTTTATTCACTTTTTTTATGATAATTTGTTGAATGTTTCCAAAACACGAACATTACAATAAAAATGATTTTTAAAAATCACACCAGTGAAAACCCAGAACCTGGTCTAAAGTCTGATCTCGTCTAATGTGTGTTTGGTACAATAAATTTCCACTCTACTGACTTTTATTATTGTAATGTAAAGCACTTTTTAATGTAAATTGTTGAGCCCTGAGTTGTTATAGAATAACTATCTAACAGAGAAACGCCGTGTGTGTGTGTGTGTGTGTGTGTGTGTGTGTGTGTGTGTGTGTGTGTGTGTGTGTGTGTGTGTGTGTGTGAAACTCCAAATCAGATGCTTGACACATGTTATCCTGATCGGATTTATTTATCGGTTTGTACAGAACACTTCTGGTTTGTCATTGTATTTGGAAGCGACAGTATTATTACTGATTTTTTTGCAAAGGGATTTTTTTTCTATAGCTGTATTTTGGATTAGCTTGTTGGTCTGAAAATGCTGAAATCTATATTAGAATGTCAGAGATGTTTAATATCAGTGCTTTATGTAATATCACTTTATCCTATTTCTCATTTTATCCTGGTACTGTTTGATGCTTTTTTCCTTTTTCTTTATAAATTCACTGCTGAATTACAGCTGAAATGATGTACGGATACATTTTTGTAGGGTGACATTTTCCTTTGCCTGGTTTAGTTTTTTGGGGGAAAAGCACTCGTCAGGTTTATATTTGAAGGAAAGCCTGAAAGGAAACACTGATGATGTAAATGAAAAATAAACCTAACACTCAGTCATGTTCGGAAAAAGCTAGAATTATTAGCAATAAAATGTATCATGGATTTTTGTTAAAATATTTTTTCTGGTATTTACTTTCTGTCTGATTTTGGTAGAAAAAATATTCAAAATGTTGAAATGGTTGATGTCCAAAAATTGGGATGCAGGATGTCGGGTTCTGAGTGACGCAGGTTCTACACTGATCTATTCACGGTCTGTTCCCATGTAACATAAAGCATTAGAAATTTGCTGTTTTTTAATAAATTGATGTATCAAATGACATTTGTGTGACTATTTATGTATTTATTCACAGATGAGTCACAGCAGTAAACATCATTTATTTCTAATCCTATGTTTTAAGATGTTAATTTTGCTTATTTTGCTTATCTGATAGTTTAAATCCTAAATATTGATTAATACAAAAGAATTTGAACATTTTTGCACATTAACATTATTAAGAAACTTAAGAATTGAAAGCATGAAATACGACGTTCTACCCCAAAAAAAGAAAGAAAGAAAGAAATGAACAGTACAAATATACTGATATTTATAGATATTTATGGTCCACACACCTGAAGATAATTTTTGGAGTATTATATAAAATAAAATAATTTAAAAGTGGAACTAAACTGATACTAAGTTATTTGAAGCACAGTTATTTAATGACAGTAAACCTATAAAATGTCACATTATTTTTTTCTCATAAAATCAAGTTAATTTTAACTCATATCACAGCAGTCAGCGATCTAATGTGGTACTTTGGCAAACATTGTTAGCAAGTTAATAACGAAGAACACAACAGAGGTTTTAAAGGTCGAGTGAAGTTGTGATTCAGTTTAGCGAGCTAATGTTAACTAAGGTAGTGTTTAAGCTTATCTAGATAATGATAATAACAAAGGCAGCAAATAATCTTTACTAACTAAACTTAACTAAGTAAGCTAGTGGTTAATCTTAGCTTACTAATGTTAAATAAGTTAACGTTTAATCTTAGTGATCTAACATTAAGCAAGCTAGTTGTTAATCTTAGCTAGCTAGTCTTAAGTAAGGCGGTGGTTAATCTTGACAACACGGTGGTGCAGTGCTTTCTTCACAGCAAGAAAGTTCATGACCGCCAGGGGTCGAACCTCATGACCGCCGGGGGTCTTTCTGCGTGGAGTTTGCATGTTTTCCCCGTGTCTGCATGGGTTTCCCCCATAGTTCAAAGACACGCAAGTTAGGTAAAATCCCCAGCCCCTGGGGTTGTACAAGCCAGTACATGCTTAGTGCCGGTCCCAAGCCCGGATAGTTCAGGGAGGGTTGGGTCAGGAAGGACATCTAGTGTAAAACCTATGCCAAAACAAATATGTGGAACAGATCCGCTATGGCGACCCCGAACGAACGGGAGTAACCGGAAGAAGAGTGGTTAATCTTAGCTAGCTAAAATTAGCTAAGTAAGGTAACAGTTAACCCTAGCCAGCTAATGTTAACTAAATACAGTAATGTTTAATCTTACTTGTCTAACATCTCATCTCTCATTATCTCTAGCCGCTTTATCCTTCTACAGGGTCGCAGGCAAGCTGGAGCCTATCCCAGCTGACTACGGGCGAAAGGCGGGGTACACCCTGGACAAGTCGCCAGGTCATCACAGGGCTGACACAGAATAGACACAGACAACCATTCACACTCACATTCACACCTACGGTCAATTTAGAGTCACCAGTTAACCTAACCTGCATGTCTTTGGACTGTGGGGGAAACCGGAGCACCCGGAGGAAACCCACGCGGACACGGGGAGAACATGCAAACTCCACACAGAAAGGCCCTCGCCGGCCCCGGGGCTCGAACCCAGGACCTTCTTGCTGTGAGGCGACAGCGCTAACCACTACACCACCGTGCCGCCCTTGTCTAACATTAAGTAACCTATTTGTTAATATGATCTCATGAATGAACTAATAAATGTAGCGGTTAATCTTATTTAGTCTAGTTAACATTAACTAAGGTAGTGGCTAATCTTTACTTTTACTTTCTTTTAAAATCTTTAAAATTTCTCTCTACAGATTTTATTAATGTGCTCGTCTTACGAAAATGACATCACTCCTGAAAATTATACCTTATAAAACTAGACATGTTAAATAGTTTACTGTCTAATTTGTATTTTAATATGAGACCAAGAACATGTTCTTTTTAGCCGGTAAAGTTTGGCTCTTTGAGTTCGTCATTACACGAATGCGTTCCTGGTGAGTTACTGTTAATTCAATGGAAGTGACATCATATCATCAACGCTTGAAAGTTTGCAGCATTTCTGGCTTCATCTGCTTTGCAAAGTGTAGCACGTTTTTAAATTTTTTTTAAATTCAAAAACAAAATTAAAACCAAAGCATGTCTCCTAAGAGGTGTATCGTTCAAGGCTGTTCAAGTGTAACCGACGAAAAAAGTGGAATTTTGATCCATTATAGCCCAGTCACCAGGACACTTAAGGAATGAATGGGTTCGATTTGCATGGACAGGACAGTTTGGTGTCTGCTCCATACATTTTGAAAAAGATACATTTGTGATGCAAATTCACATAGAAGGATTTGAGTGACATCTGGGGGACAGAGCAATTCCTACGATCTGGAAACAAAAGTCAGAAGCGCCGTCAAGGGTCAAGCTTGTGTTAGGCGCTTTCACGTTCAGTGCTGGAGCCGGCAGAAGCGGGTGACGCGTTGTGCCGTATTCATTGTGTGCAGCAAGCGCTTAACCTCCAAAACTAATTTCTGCCATTGTGTGCAGCCATACACACTACACACACACACACACACACAGAGATACAAATACTATCTGTGGATCATGTAAAAAAGATTTTGCAGCACGAGGTCTCATGTCTGATACACTTTCCTATGTGCCCGTTGCCAAATCTCATCTCATCTCATTATCTGTAGCCGCTTTATCCTGTTCTACAGGGTCGCAGGCAAGCTGGAGCCTATCCCAGCTGACTACGGGCGAAAGGCGGGGTACACCCTGGACAAGTCGCCAGGTCATCACAGGGCTGACACATAGACACAGACAACCATTCACACTCACATTCACACCTACGGTCAATTTAGAGTCACCAGTTAACCTAACCTGCATGTCTTTGGACTGTGGGGGAAACCGGAGCACCCGGAGGAAACCCACGCGGACACGGGGAGAACATGCAAACTCCGCACAGAAAGGCCCTCACCGGCCACGGGGCTCGAACCCAGACCTTCTTGCTGTGAGGCGACAGCGCTAACCACTACGCCACCATGCCGCCCTGTTGCCAAATATTTTTTTAATTACCTAAATTAGATGAAACATAAAACCTGTCACCTTACTCACACCTGAGTCAGAATGCCAAAAATATTTAGCAAATATAAATTAATTTCACAAGGAAAACAGATTTATATTTACTAAATATCTGAGCAAAGATAATTTGGATTTACAAAATATCTGGGTGATATTTATATTTACCAGTTATCAGGGTGAAATTAACATAAGCTTACTAAATATCTCACAGCTCGAACCACATCAAGTTTGCTGATGACATGACTGTGGTGGCCTCATCAGTAAGAATGACAAGTCAGCATACTGAGAGGAGGTGCTACGGCTATTGGACTGGTGCAGAGTCAACAACCTGTCTCTGAATGTGGACAAAACCAAAAGAGATGGTTGTTGACATCAGAAGAACACGGAGTGATCACTCTCCACTGTACATTGATGGCTTGCTCGTGGAGAACGTCAAGAGCACCAAATTCCTTGGTGTTCATCTGGCAGAGAACCTCACCTGGTCCTTCGACAACAGCTCCATAGTCAAGAAAGCCCAGTAGCAACACCTCTACTTCCTACGGAGGATGAGGAAAACCCATCACCCATCCTCACAATATTCTACAGAGGGACTATTGAGAGCATTCTGAACAACTGCATCACAGTCTGGTTTAGGAATCGCAAGACCCTACAGCGGATAGTGAGGACAGCGGAGATGATCATCGGAGTCTCTCTTCCCTCCATCATGGACATTTACACCACACGCTGCATCCAGAAAGCCACCAGCATCGTGGCCGACTCCACACACCCCTCATACAATCTCTTCACCCTCCTGTCATCTGGAAAAAGGTACCAAAACATTCGGGCCTTCACAGCCAGACTCTAACAGTTTCTTCTCACATGACATCAGACTCCTCAACTCTGACGGACTGAACTGATAACACACGGACTGATGAACACACCACTCACACTGCAATCTCTGCACAGTGGACAATAATGCACTATTGCTTACAGTGGTTACAATGTCTCTCTCTCTCTCTCTCTCTCTCTCTCTCTCACACACAGCGTTTATTTATTCCATTTTCATACACTACTTCAATTCCTCATGGCATCAGACTCCTCAACTCAGACTGATTCTCATGGACTGTTGAACACACCACCTCACACTGCAATCTTTGCACAGTGGACAATAATGCACTATTGCCTTACAATGTCTCTCGCACACACAAGGTTTACATTTATTTATTTCCTTTCATACACTACCTCCTCAGTATGCACACTCAGCTCTGCAGCTTGTTTCTGCACTTTATGTTGTTTGTGTCATTTATTGTCCATTTATTGTCTGTTGTGTCATTTACTGCCTGCAGTGTTGCACTCGTTGCACTTTATGTTGTAATATGTTGACTTGCAATCCTGTGATGTTCAGTGTAGCACCATGGTCCTGGAGAAATGTAGTTTTGTTTTACCTGTGTACTGTACCAACTGTATATGGTTGAAATGACAAATAAAAAAAACAAAACCTTGACCTATCTGGATTTGGATTCACTGACTAAAATAAATTATATCAACTCATATTTTAGCACATTGTTGCTTAATTCACTATGTTTACATTACTATTCTTTCATATCCGTACCTAAAGTCATTGTTTAAATAACAGTTTTAATTGGTATCACAGGACTTTAAAACTATTCAATAATATTGCATGTCACTTTGTTGCCAAAATTTCTATTCTACATAATATCGTGTTTTTGGTACCACAGCTTACTTAAGTTGAGTCAGTAGATCAACAGGCATAAAAGGAACAGCAGGTAAACATTTATTTGCATCAAAACATGGAAATACAACATTTTCCAAGTACAAAATACAACAGTAAAATACACAGAGTGGCTATAAGACAGTAACCATGTATAGTATTGTACCAGGGGTGTAGCTTGGGGGGGTCCTGGGGTGCCTGTGACCCCCCCCCCCCCTTTGTCGGACCATAAATTTTTTCAATAGCCACATAAGAATATTAGAAAAGTGTCCACTGTAATTTTTCTAACTAGATTGTCACCTCAGCCTCATTAGGGTTTCTATACCCTTGTATGGACTGCCTGTGGTTTGGGTGTGAAAACCCAGTTCTGTGCAAGCGCAATATGATCGCACTAGAAAGCATGGTCAAGCTGCCAGTGTAGCTGCAGTCTTTTTTTTTTTTAAGATTTTTTTGGGGGCTTTTTCCACCTTTATTGGATAGGACAGTGTAGAGACAGGAAATGAACGGGAGAAAGACAGGGAGGGATCGGGAAATGACCTCAGGTCGGAATCGAACCCGGGTCCCCGGATTTATGGTATGGCGCCTTATCCACCTGAGCCCCTGCCTAAAACTAGCAATGTTATTTATTTTTTGTTACATATTTTTTATAGTTCTATTCTAGTACTCAGTCAATTTTTTATGATAAAACAGACTCAAAACAAGATGCATCATCGCCTTTGGCAGACCAAGAAACACCGACCCAAGCGGCAGTTGCTGGTGAGTGAGCTTGGTTTACTTATGCTATGGTCACTGTTGTTTAGTTTGATAGAATTAGCCCAAAACATTGGTTGAGCTTACTGACCATACTATTCTTTTTGGTCATGTAGGCATTCTTGATTTGCCAGATGAAATAATCTTGAAGATTATGAAGCACCTACCGCTCTCGGCAGTGTTCCATAGCTTGTCGAGTACCTGCAAAAGGCTGCTGCAGCTATCTCACATGGCCATGTTATGGAAACGTTTCACGTTAGAAGATACAAGATGTCCTCCTTTCTACACCATCCATAGTTTTAAGAGCATTTTTGAGAGGCATTGTACTCATTTTCACCATCTCCATTTTAACGGCAATTTTGAACAACATTTCACCTTTCAGTTTAGTAAATTCAATCTTACACAAACATTGGGAAATTGCTCAAACCTTCTTATTTTAGATTTGTCGACAAACTTTCTCGTAGAAGACATTTCTTTTGTAATACATTTAGTGCATTTGAAAGAGTTGCATTTAGAGTATTGCCGCAACGTAAATGATGTAATTGCCACAAACATTCTAAGCAACCATAGTTATTTGCAAGATCTGGAAACACTTAGTTTACGAATGTGCAAACAGTTTGATTCAGAACAGCTGATTGCTATTACATTAAGCCACCCAAGTCTTCGTATTTATAAAGTAGACCTAGTTTCGCCAAATGTGGTTGATGTGGAGCTTCTTTGTTGGTGTAATAAATGGTCAGAAGTTGACAAATCAGCCCTTCCAACCAGCACTTCAACCACTCTTAGAGAACGTGATCCAGTTTTCTACCCCAACATAAACATTCTCCTTTGCATCCTTTGTAATCTGCCGGTTACTTCGGCGGAGTGTGAAAGGTCCTTCAGTACATTAAAACACCTGAAGACGTACCTGCGAAGCACCATGACCACAGAGCGGCAGTCAGGACTGGCGATGATGAACATATTCTATGGCAGAATGATCGACATTGACAAGTTCGTTGATATCTTTGCCATTCGTCATCCACGACGCCTTTTACTTCGAAACATTTTGGCCAATGAGCAGTAAGACAACAAGAATAGAGAGATCTGCATCGGTTGACTAGGGTAAGATGTCAAGCCGCTATGCATACACTGCCAGATAAAGCGGATTTGGCCTAATCATTGTCCGATATCTCAACAGCTCGCAACATGAAATGAAAGAATGATGCAAAGACCGCGTTATTTTCTCAAATGTCTCATCTCATTATCTCTAGCCACTTTATCCTGTTCTACAGGGTCGTAGGCAAGCTGGAGCCTATCCCAGCTGACTACGGGCGAAAGGCGGGGTACACCCTGCCAGGTCATCACAGGGCTGACACATAGACACAGACAACCATTCACACTCACACCTACAGTCAATTTAGAGTCACCAGTTAACCTAACCTGCATGTCTTTGGACTGTGGGGGAAACCGGAGCACCCGGAGGAAACCCACGCGGACACGGGGAGAACATGCAAACAATGCACAGAAAGGCCGTCGCCGGCCACGGGGCTCGAACCCAGATCTTCTTGCTGTGAGGCGACAGCGCTAACCACTACACCACCGTGCCACCTTTCTCAAATATATTCAATGTATTTTTTCATTTACAAACCTGCAGGTATGTACTCAGGCTGCCAGTCAGTGTGTGACCCCCCTCCCCCCCTTTGAAAAATCCTAGCTACGCCCCTGCCTCAATGACAACCTGAACAACAATTAACAACACATTCAACAAAGCCTTGAAGGTAACCATGAACATGTTTTGACAGTCCCTTTCATTCCACAAGGGTCAATTTTTTTAAGCTAGTAGCTTACTCTTGAGGCTGTTGACTTTGGGGGAGAGCTCTGAACATCCTGCTCAAGGAAGAGTTTTTAGAAGACTTCACATATGTACCTGAGGTCCTTGGGATAGACAAGATTCACTACATATGCCAACCCAACGAGCATGGAGCAAGCCCTTAGAAAGTTACCCAGTGCAGTCAGAAAGTTCACACCCTCGACCACGATGCCGATGTAGTTGGGATCCTCTGACGTAGTCATCTTGATACTGTAAATTTTCATCCCTTGGACAGCAAGGTCCTGCAACACGCGGTCTTCATCAGCATCCTGAAACAACAGTGTCATGTATTTTGGACTGCACAGCCAAAGAAGGTGAACAACACTGAACATCTCTCAAATTACCTCCAACACTTTGGACAAGAAAACCTGGGGCTGTCGTAGCTTTTGCATGTAATACAACCTATTTTACATCAGTGTTTTAGAAAAATCAGAGACAATTTACTTGCAAGGTTCCCACACATTTTCATGGACAAAATTTCAAAACCTTTCCATGACTTTTCAAAGATCCATAATAAAATTTCCATGAGCATTCATAACCTATAAGTACACACAACTGTATTTTACTGTTCTGTTTATGTACTATACAGTATAGTATAGATTAGATTAGATAAAACTTTATTGATCCCTTTGGGCGGGTTCCCTCAGGGAAATTAAGATTCCAGCAGCATCATTACAGATAAACAGAGAAAAGAAATAGAGAAAATTTCTAGATAAATTAAAATAAATTAAGTATTTACATATACAAATATAAAAAGAATAAGATATGGGGAAGAGAGGAAGGGGAGGGGGGAAGGGGTAAAAGGAGGGGGAGGGGGGAGCAGCAGCAGGAGAGATATTGCACTTTATATTGCACATTATATTGCACATTGTCCGGTATTGCTTATTGTTAGGCTAGGCTACTGCTCCTTCCCATCCTCTGTCCTCCTGTTACCTCTCCTCCACCCCAGAGAGGAGTTGTACAGTCTGATGGTGTGAGGGACAAAGGAGTTTTTAAGTCTATTTGTCCTGCACTTGGGAAGGAGCATTCTGTCACTGAACAGGCTCCTCTGGTTGCTGATGATGGTGTGCAGAGGGTGACTGGCATCGGCCATGATGTTCAATAGTTTGTCCACAGATCTCTTCTCTGCCACCGTCACCAGAGAGTCCAGCTTCATGTCGACCACAGAGCCGGCCTGCCTGATCAGTTTGTCCAGCCTGGATGTGACCTTCTAGGATGTGCTGCCCCCCCAGCACACCACGGTGTAAAACAGGACACTGGCAATCACAGACTGATAGAACATCCACAGGAGTTTCCTGCAGATGTTAAAGGACCGCAGCCTCCTAAGGAAGTATAGCCTGCTCTGTCCCTTCCTGTATAAGTGTTTGGTGTTGCAAGTCCAGTCCAGCTTGCTGTCCAGCCACAGCCCGAGGTACTTGTAGGAATCCACAGCCTCCACCTCGACTCCCTCGATCAGAACTGTTCATGACCTTGGTCTGGACCTCCCAAAGTCAATGACCAGCTCCTTGGTCTTCGAGGTGTTGAGCTGCAGATGGTTCCTGTTGCACCACACAGCAAAGTCCCTTACCAGGCTCCTATACTCCTCCTCTCTGTCGTCACTGATACACCCAACGATGGCTGTGTCATCGGCAAACTTCTGAATGTGACACAGTTCTGTGTTGTAGCAGAAGTCTGCGGTGTACAGGGTGAAGAGAAGAGGGGCCAGCACCGTGCCCTGGGGTGCTCCGGTGCTTCTAATCACAGTGTCAGACGTGATGTCCTTCAGCCTGACGTACTGAGGCCTGTCAGTGAGGTAGCTGGAGATCCAGTTGACCAGGCAGAGGTCCACTCGCATCCTGTTCAGTTTGTCCTGAAGCAATAGGGGCTGGATGGTGTTGAAGGCACTTGAGAAGTCCAAGAAGAGGATCCTCACTGTGCCATTTCCCTTATCCAGATGCGAGTGGGCTCGGTGTAGCAGGTGTAGAGGATGGCGTCTTCCACACCGACACCTGCCCGGTACGCAAACTGCATACAGTCCTGGGCATGTTGTACCTGGGGTCTGAGGAGGCTGAGGAAGAGCCACTCCAACGTCTTCATCAGATGTGAAGTGAGTGCCACCGGTCGGAAGTCGTTCAACTCGTTGGGCCGATTCTTTTTGGGAACTGGAACGATACATGATGTCTTCCACTCTCCTCAGCTGCAGGCTGAGGTTGAAGATGCGTTGGAGTGGTTCACCCAGTTCAGCAGCACAGGTCTTCAGCAGTCGGGGACATACCTTGTCTGGGCCTGCTGCTTTCCTGGGGTGAAGCTTCCTCAGTTGACCTCTGACCTGGTCTGCAGTAATGCATGGAGGAGTCTGTGTTGAGGTGGAGGAGGAGGGGGAGGAGGGGGCTGCTGTGATGACTGGGGGGAGGTGTGTTGAGGGAAGAAGGAGAGATGGCTGCAGTGAGGGAGAGGGTGGGGGGGACGTGGGCTGGTTGAACCGATTGAAAAAAAGTCATTCAACTCATTCGCCCTCTCCACTGTCCCCTCAATTACTCTAGTCTTTGAATTGTGGCCTGTGATGGTTTTTACACCTTCCCAGACCATCCTTATGCTGTTCTCTTTCAGCTTCTGCTCCACCTTTCTCCTGTAGCTGTCCTTAGCTTCCCTCACACAGCATTTTACCTCCTGCTGTGCTTCTTTCATTGCCTCCCTATCCCTGCTCCTGAAGGCGGCCTTCTTCCTGTTGAGGACAGCTTTGACTTCCTGTGTTACCCCGGCTTGTTATTAGGGTAACACTGTACAGTCTTAGCAGGGGAGACCACGTCTGCACAGAAGTTAAGGTAATCCGTCAGACAGTGTGTCAGCCCATCTATGTCCTCACAGTGTGGGCTAAGCAGCACATCCCAGTCCCTGAGGGCATCTTCCATTTCAGGGGACCACCTCCTGATGGAGCTAGTTGTTGCAGGCTGCCTTTGAACCAGGGGGGGTGTACTTCAGCTGTAGATGAACCAGGTTGTGGTCAGACTTCCCTAGTGGGGGGAGGGGTGTGACTCTGTATGCATCCCTCACATTAGCATACAGCAAGTCAATTGTCCTGTTGTTTCTTGTTGGACAATCCACAGCCTGGTAAAAAGCAGCCAAAGTAGAGTCCAAAGTAGCATGATTAAAGTCCTCAGAAATGATGATAAATGCCTCAGGGTGCTGTGTCTGCAGCCTTGCTGTGACAGAGTGAATCCTCTCACATGCAGCGGCTGCGTCTGCCCTCAGAGGGATGTAAACACAGATGGTGATCACGTGACTGAACTCTCTCGGCAGATAATATGGCTGCAGGCTAATGGCTAGCAGCTCAAAGTCCGGGCAACATAAAACTGTCTTTATGGAGATATGTCCCAGGTTACACCAGCGGTTGTTAACATAAATGATGAGTCCCCCACCTTTGCTTTTCCCACATGTGTTAGTGTCTCTGTTGGCTCTCACAGCAGTGAATCCCCACAGGTCCACATTAGCATTCGGTACAAGGTGTGTTAGCCATGTCTCCGTAAAGATAAATAAGCTGCTCTCCCGGTAAATCCGCTGGTTGTTCAGAGCGGAAGGCTCGTCGACTTTATTCGGCAGTGAGTTCACATTCCCCATGATAACAGAGGGAATGGATGGTTTGTAGCGCCGCCGGTTGTCCGCTAGCCTAGCCTTTAGCTTAGCTCCAGCCTTGCAGCCCCTGGGTTTCCTCCTCAGCTCCGCCGGGATGGGGTGTCGTATCCCGGCTCGTCCCATTGTTTTCAGGGCCAGCAGCTCCTCTCTCGAATAAGAGAGAAAACTGGCTCCTGGTTGCATGTTAAAGTTAAATATATCCATGTTATATAGTTAAACACACTGTCTTCATAAGAAGAGCAGAAAAGTAAAAAAAGGTGGAAAAAAAAGGTTTAAAGAGCTAAAAACTACAGAGCTACTGGAGAAGCAGCCATCTCACACAGCGCCCATATGTGACAATGTACATGTTAAATGTGTAATTAAATAACATTGGCTGGTTTTTTCATGGTATATCAGATATATTCCATTCAGCTACTCGTCTTCAACTCATTCAGTATCATGCTAGCTGAATGGAATATATCTGATCGACCGCTCAATGCCAGTCAATATTATTTAATTACACATTTAACATGAATCGATGTAGATCCTTTACTTTAAGAGTATTAATTGTGTTCTCCTTTTCATTTACACCTGATGAACACTATCAGTGGCTGAATCATTATCAGGCAAATTAATTAGAAAGGATAAATACTGGCTGTTCAGATATACAGTGTGACATGCTAACATTGGGCTAAATGACATACTGGGTTTCACATGACGTCACATCCGCCTCATTAGTTATTCAAAACTTTTGGTAGACCACCAGCTAAACTCAGTTGACAAAGCGTTTTTACGGAGAAGGTGCATTGCTCACATGAAAAATGCCTTACGCTTGCGTTGTTTTAGGTTGTTCGAATTGATCAAACCGTGAAACTGATCAAAGTTTCTTCAGGGTTCCCCGTGAACTAATAAAAAAGGGTGAACAAACACAGGATTTCACAAAAAGACGTCGAGAAAGGTGGCTTTTGAACCTCTCAGTGAAATAGAAGGGAGCCGAATCGAAGCATGCTCGAGTTTGCAGTGATCACTTGGTGAAAGGTTTGTATTTCCCTCTCAGCTATGTCCTTAGTGTTTTCAAAGTACTTTTCTTGCTGTCATTATTTTACAGTACTTTTTTTAAGTCACGAAGCTCTAAAGTCCCCAGCTGTTTCTTTGTTTACTTCTCACCCCTCACAAAGTTCATATGCATGAAGGTCGTAACAAAATTCTTACCCAACCACACAGTTACAAAGTGCCGTGATCACTTCTCCGTCTTGTTTAACTAAGATCCAATTCTTTAAAGGGGTTTCTGGTGATCTTTGTGAATGATTTATCTAACAGATAAGAGCCAACACAACTGAGAATCAAGCGAACTGTTGTTTGTTGACACTTCAACTTGCAGCACTTTGTTGTCAAGATGTGAACAAAAAGCTTTAAAAAAAGCATACACGGACAAAAACAATACAGGATTCATTCGGCAGCTACTTGATAGCGAGGTCATTTACCCACCCACGTACAAAAAAAATTGTAAGCCTCCATACTCTTCCACGCTTTCATCTGTTTTGCGGTGTAGAAGGATCTCTGCAACACCAGATAGTTGGAGATGTCAGGGAACTTGACTAAAGGGTAGTTTTCAAGATCGTATGACAAATCCTTCTTTCCCAGACTGTAGGGATCGATTCCATTGCACATAGCAATCTTCTGAATATATCTAAAGCCAGCAGTGGCTTCTAGATTACAAGCATACTCTGATAAGTTATCGCTAGTTGTTTGCACTACGGCAGCCGTTTAGACCACCAGCTATTTCACTTCCAGTAAAACCGCTAAGAAAAGTCACGTGATTGAAACCTAGCAATTAGATGGATAGTCACAAAAAGACAGACTAACGAAATGTACAAAAGCAAAAAAGTGTATTGCTTTTAACAGCATGCTACTTGAGTAATAAAATATTACTTGAGTACAGTTTACTTGAGAACACAAAATGCCGGAACCGTATCTCATAATTACTCACCTCACTCTGTGATCGCTACTAGCTAGCCAGCTTGGTAAGGGGGGGGAGGGGGTGTTAGGAAAACTGGTAAAAGTGGATTAGCTGGTATGTTAAAGAGCATTAGATACAGTATATAGCATTATACTGAAGAAAGTCGCATGAAACTGACACCGACCGACCACTTCTTCAGTCTTTCCCATGGATGTAGTCAAATTAAAAAAAGACAACACAGACTGAGTTCGAATCACTATAGAGTTTAATTTTGATTTACAGTGCAGTAAAGTTCGCACGTTAAATTAACAGCAACACAAAACAATGTTCAACTATACAACCTGGTTACAATGAACAATAATTAAACAGGCCTTACCTTTAGGAAACTGGCAATCTGTGAAATACTGAAGCAGGTGACAGACATCACAAAGCACCGTGACTGGAAGTGTCAATACCTCTCTGTAGCAAGGGTTCTGAGTGGGTGGAGCACAGAAGCACAGCAGACCAGAACTGAGTTCTCAAAAACTTTTATTTAGCTTTTCTATTCACTCACGCACACAAGCGTCCAGGTTGGGGGAGAGCTCCCATTCTCTGCCCTCTCTCTCTCCTTTTAAAGGGCGCGGTCACTGGGGGAGACACACAAACAGGTTAACTCACATCAGGTGCAGTGATTCTGCCACTTACCTTCCCTGACTCCGCCCTCCATTCACAGACTGACGCTTGGCCACACCCCCACTGCCACATACCCCCACCACCCGACTCAGGCCGGGGAGCCGTCCGGCCTGCAGCTGACTCCCCCCCAACGGGAGAGGAAATCCACCACAACCATCTGCGCCCCAGGCCTGTGGACCACCTCGAACTTAAATGGCTGGAGTGCCAGATACCAACGGGTGATCTGCACGTTGGCATCCTTCATGCGGTGGAGCCACTGCAGGGGCACGTGGTCCGAACAGAGGGTGAAAGGGTGCCCCAGCAGGTAATAGCGGAGGGTGAGGAGCACCCACTTGATGGCGAGGCATTCCTTTTCTATTGTGCTATACCTGCCCTTGCGCACTGACAGCTTCTGGCTGATGTACAACACTGGACGGTCCTCCCCCTCCACCTCCTGGGACAGAACAGCCCCCAGCCCTCTGTCTGACGTGTCCTTCTGCAAAACAAACGGGAGAGAAAAGTCAGGGGAGTGTAACAGTGGCCCCCCACACAATGCAGCCTTTCACCTCAGAGAAAGCCCGTTGGCATTGCTCCATCCACTGGACCGGATCTGGAGCCCCCTTTTTAGTGAGATCAGTCAGCGGGCTGGTGACGTCCGAATAATTAGGTATAAACCTACGATAGTAGCCAGCCAGCCCCAGGAACTATCTCACCCCCTTTTTGGTCTTGGGCCTCGGGCAGGCTGCAATCACTGGGTTAACTGTCTTATTGATTTGGGGACACACCTGCCCATTGCCCAAGTGGAAGCCCAGATACCGTACTTCCACCCGCTCAATCGCACACTTCTTCGGGTTGGCTGTGAGACCCGCTTGCCTCAGCAACCTAAGGATGGCCCTTAGGTGGTCCAAGTGCCGTGGCCAGTCATTACTGTAAATAATTATATCATCCAAGTATGTGGCCGCGTAGGTGGCATGGGGACGGAGGACCCTATCCATAAGCCGCTGGAATGTAGCGGGCGCCCCAAACAGCCCAAAAGGAAGTGTGACGAACTGGTGTAAGCCAAACGGTGTGGAAAAGGCCATTTTCTCTTGGGATAGCGGAGTCAAGGGGATCTGCCAATATCCCTTTGTCAAATCCAGTGTCAAATAAAAATGAGCCATGCCTAGTCGATCAAGCAACGAGGCATTGGGTACGCGTCAAATTTAGACACCGTGTTGACTCTTCTATAGTCCACACAGAACCGGACCGACCCGTCGGCCTTGGGAACCAAGACCACCGGGCTGCTCCAGTCACTGTGGGACTCCTCGACGATGCCCATTTCGAGCATGGCCTCGAGTTCTTCCCGAACCACTTTTTTTTGTGTTCAGGCAGTCTGTAAGGGCAGCTGCGCACTACTACCCCCGGGGGCGTCTCAAGGTGGTGTTCTATGAGGTGAGTGTGGCCGGGCAGGGGCCAGAACACGTCAGAAAATTCTGTCTGCAACTTGGCGACCTCCGTGAGTTGGGTCGGAGAGAGGTGGTCTCCACAGGGGACCGGAGCGGTGGGCGATGTCAATTTTCCCTTTTGAACCTCCAGCCCCAGCTCCACCTTCTCTGGAACCACCGACACCAACGCCATGGGGACCTCCTCGTTCCAAAGTTTTAAAAGATTGAGGTGGTAAATCTGTAATGCCCCGGCCCTGTCCATTCGCCTCACCTCATAGTCGACGTCCCTGACTCACTGTGTGACCTCAAAGGGTCCTTGCCACCGGGCGATCAAATTGGAGCTCGACGTGGGCAACAACACAAGTACTTTATCTCCCAGTGTGAACTCCCTAAGGTGCATGCCCCTGTCGTACAGGCGGACTTGACGTTCTTGGGCCTGCTGCAAATTCTCCTGGGTTAAGTGCATGAGGGTGTGGAGTTTGGCACGCAGGTCGATAATGTACTGAATTTCATTTTTACTTGTTGAAGGTCCCTCCTCCCAATTTTCACGCAGCACATCTAGAATGCCACACGGCTTACGCCCGTATAATAATTTGAACGGGGAGAACCCTGTGGAGGCTTGTGGGACCTCTAGCACTGCGAATAACAGGAGCTCAAGCCATTTATTCCAGTTGCGTGCGTCGTTGCTTACAAATTTTTTAATTGTTTTTGAGGGTGCGGTTGAACCGTTCGACTAAGCCATCCATTTGTGGGTGATAAACGCTGGTGCGGATAGGCTTAATTCCCAGTAACCTATACAGTTCGTGCAGTGTGTGTGACAAACATAGTGCCTTGATCGGTCAGAATCTCTTTGGGGATTCTGACTCGGGAGATGACGCGGAAGAGCGCTTCTGCAATACTGCGTGCTGAGATATTGCGAAGAGGCACTGCTTCCGGATATCGCATTGCATAGTCCACCAGAACTAAGATAAAGCAATATCCTCGTATTGACCGATCTAATGGCCCGACGAGATCCATCCCAATTTTTTCGAACGGGGTCTCGATTAACAGCAGAGGGCGCAAAGATGCTTTTGGAATGGCCACTGGATTTACTAACTGGCATTCGCGGCACGCCGTACACCACCTACGGACATCGCCGCGAATCCCTGGCCAATAGAACCGGGCCATTATTCGGGCTAGTGTCTTATCCTGCCCCAAGTGTCCAACCCTTGGATTAAAGTGAGCCGCCTGGAATACAAGTTCCCGGCAGCTCTTTGGGATTAAAAGCTGAGTTATCAGTTCTTTAGTCTGAGTGTCCTGCGTCACTCGGTATAATCTATCCTTCATAATGGAGAAATAGGGGAAGGATGGTGTGGCGTTTGGCTGGAGCGTTTGACCATTGATTACTCTCACTTGGTCAAACACATGCCGCAGAGTCTCGTCTCGTGACTGCTCTAACGGGAAATCCGAGAGGGATTCCCCGAGAGAGGGAGGAGGAGCCTGCTGCTCCTCACTCTGACGCGGTGATGACGTAGACGGCTCTGTGACAGCTGCTCCCGCCAATGCCACACTGGGACCTCCCCCCGGTAAACTATGCCAGGCCCCACTCTTCACTAAATGAGTCATTAACTCCCCAAAACCCGGCCAATCAGTCCCCAAAATTATTGAGTAGGTAAGGCAAGGATTAACCACCGCCTTTACTCTAAATTTCTCCCCTCGAAATAGAATGTGGACCAACACTAAAGGGTAGTTGTGAACATCCCTGTGCACACACAACACCTTCACCAATTGTGCTCTCCCCAATGCCTCGTCTTGCACCAGGCTTTGGTGGATTGAGGCCTGATTACAGCCGGAGTCCACCAAAGCCTGATACGTATCCCCTTGGATACTCACCGGTATGCGATACACTCCGGCCCGATCGAGGGTGGTCTCTGGCGCATCGGGGATCCGGACCACCGTGCCCACCTCCATTGCCAAGCACTGATGCTGGAGGTGCCCCGGCTCCCCGCAGCGCCAGCATACCGGCCCAGGCTCTCCCTCTGCACCTGTGTTTCAGAGCTCACTCACCTGAGGGGGGGAAGACACAGACACGGAAGTAGGAAACAGTAGGGCACCGTGGGTGCGGCAGGCCGACTGGGGTGGAGCTGGCCCCCACCTTCGCGGTGGGGGAATGGGGTGAGGATGAGGAACAGGGGAGAGGGAAAGAGAGAAGAGAGGGGAGAAGAGGAGACATGCTGTCCTGCCGCCGGAACAGCCGCCATATGGTCCTCCGCCAGCTCGATGGCCCAATCCAGCGACGTCGGGCAATGGCACTGGACCCACTTTGCGGTTCCTCCCGGAAGTCGGGCGACGAATTGTTCCAGCGTCACCAGGTTGATGATTCCCTCGGCGTCGCGGTTGTCGGCCCTCAGCCACTGCCGGCAGGCGTCCCAGAGCTGCTGGCCAAACGCGAACGGCCGGCCGACTTTCTCCAAGCACAGCGTGCGGAAGCGCTGCCACTGCTGTTCCGGTGTGTGCCCCACACATTGGAGGACGGTCCTGCGGAGGTCAGCATAGACCAGCCTGCTGTTGGCGGGGAGCTGTAGCGCGGCCAGCTGCGCCTCGCCCGTTAGCAGGGGGAGGAGGCGCGCCATGCGCTGCTCCACCGGCCAACCCCACGCCTCTGCTGCCTGCTCAAAAAGAGCGAGGAAGGCTTTGGGGTGGTCCTGCGGACCTATCTTCATTAGGGTGAGGTGGGGAGGGTCCACGCCGGTGGTGATGGCGGACCCCGCCGACGCGAGCAGGTGCCGGAATGCCTGGCGATCTTCCTGCTGCGCCAGCACCAGGGCTTCGAACCATTGTTCTTGCTCCTCCTGGAGGGCGACCAGCACCTGGTGCTGGCTCTGTTGGGCCGTGGCAAGGGCATGGACCAGGTCCTTGAAGGGGGAGGACTCCATGGGGCTGTTCTCTTCCATACTCCAAGCCCCAGGTTTCGGCACCACTGCAGCAAGGGTTTTAAGTGGGTGGAGCACAGACGCACGGCAGGCCAGAACTGAGTTCTCAAAAACTCTTTTATTTAGCTTTTCTATTCACTCACGCATACAATTAGCCTAACCTGCATGTCTTTGGACTGTGGGGGAAAGTGGAGCACCCGGAGGAAACCCATGCAGACACGGGGAGAACATGCAAACTCCACACAGGGCTGGGCTCGAACCCAGGACCTTCTTGCTGTGAGGCGACAGTGCTAACCACTACACCACCGTACTGCCCCCAAACTGCATAAAATCTTTTATATTATTTACAGATTACTATTATTTATTTACTAAATATTAATGAACCCGAATCCCAGTTTTGACAGTGCATGCCACTGACTGTTCGAGTGGCTCTGTTACATGTGGCAGTGTCAGGAGTGTTATTTATTTAGTCATCTCTGTGCTGCAGGATTTCATGCACCCAGATTTCCCTTTTCTTCTTCTTTCGGCTTTGCCTTCGGTGCAAAATAAGTATCAAAAGCAGGTCTTCCTCACTGTCACTCAGGGGCGTCACTAGGAATTAAGCTTTATTGGGGCACTCCCCCCCGACACACACACAAAATGCCTCCCCCCCCCCCCCCCCCCCCCCCCCGTACAATGCACCTTAACGTTCCTGTCCCCAACCTATGCAAAGTGGATAATTCTCATGCTCTCGTGGATGAAGCTATGCGAGGAATAGGTCAACGAGACAGAAAACACATCTCAGTCCCCAAAAATTTTATTGTTGGCATTTGGGCTTTTAATGCATGCTGATGCTAAACGTGTCACCTCAACTCTCATGATTCACGAACTTAGCTGGTTAGTTATGACTGACTAGCACATAGCCTACAACCTTAATCTTACCTCTCTCACCCTCCTCCTCATCTGTCACTGTTTCCCTGCCCTGCCTCTGCTTCGTGAGAAGAATTGTCTGATATCCATCTGGAAAAGTAATTTAATATAGTTTAATTTGATGTAGTTTAATGGGTTTGTTAGAATATGGTTTGCTTAGTTCACATTCACATTATCTCTAGCCGCTTTATCCTTCTACAGGGTCGCAGGCAAGCTGGAGCCTATCCCAGCTGACTACGGGCGAAAGGCGGGGTACACCCTGGACAAGTCGCCAGGTCATCACAGGGCTGACACATAGACACAGACAACCATTCACACTCACATTCACACCTACGGTCAATTTAGAGTCACCAGTTAACCTAACCTGCATGTCTTTGGACTGTGGGGGAAACCGGAGCACCCGGAGGAAACCCATGCGGACACGGGGAGAACATGCAAACTCCACACAGAAAGGCCCTCGCCGGCCCCGGGGCTCGAACCCAGGACCTTCTTGCTGTGAGGCGACAGCGCTAACCACTACACCACCGTGCCGCCGGTTTGCTTAGTTTTGTTGCAAAAACTTTGTGCTACCTTAACTCATCCAGAGCCCGTTCTCTGACTCATCCAAAGAGTAGACTCATCTCTCCAGTAGGCTAAATGGACTCATGGCACGCCGCATGCACGCTATGTTTACAGTGAGAATCTCCCAGACCAATCAGAAAATTAGTTAGAAAGAAGAGGCGATAGAAGTTTGAAACACACTCTGTCCTACAACTTACAGTAGATAAATGATCTGCCAAAGAAACTAGTTTGTTATGAAAATCTTCCAACATTTTCTTACTGGGGCACAGCTGATTTTTACTGGGGCACGTGCCCCAGTTTTTTAAAAGGCCGAGTGACACCCCTGCTGTCACTGTCAGCCACAGTGTGCTGCTGAGTGTGCAGACAAACAGCATACAACCGCTACATTCTCCCCTGAAAACCAACAACTGATATTATAGTCTGGATTATAGTTGTGGTGTGACTGCTCCAGACTGGAACTAAATTCAGGTATAGTTCCAGTTATCGGTATTGTGGGACCCGGGCATAAAACAGCACCCAGTTCCCTACTATTTTATAAAATTAGTACAATTATAAAATAATATAATTATTCTGACACTTGTGTACCATTCCCTTGAATCTTTCGTCGTCTTTTTCAAAAGAATTAGTATCAAGAACGCACACCACTGCAGAGAATATTGTAAAAGGCAATCGCTGCGATCTAATGGCGGACAAGCTTTTAGTGATTTTTGTCACAGTATTCAGACGCAAAAAAAAAAAATTTCGAACCAGTTTTTTATTTATCGGTGAACTTTACAACCTATTTGAACATATCACACACAGAAAACGCGGGATTTTATGATGTCATTTTCGTTAGACAACTGACTTGTTTTAGTTTGTGATGCGTGTCTCTGCCAGGTGTGGCGCTGTTTCTCCACCTGTTTGGACACGCGGACTCTGTGTGTGTGTGTGTGTGTGTTGGGGGGGCGCAAGAAGCCCCGCCCACTATACGGGTGCTGCAGTAAAATTGGGCACGCATGCGCGGTGGCATTCCTTTTTTTCTTGAAAGTAAGTATTGCATGGCGCGTGCCTTTCTCTTACGAGGAAAAAACTGTGGAATTTCTTTAATATAAGTGTGTTTAAAGTGTCACTCGATGTGTTGGCGAGTGCGACTCGGTAACGAAAACAGCGCGCCGCGTTTGAATTTTGTAAAAGTGTGTAAAAAAGGCGCGGTGTTGATCTCCGAGTTGTTTGAGGAGTAACTAAGTTAGCCAAGTGGCTAACACACCGCACGCACGAGGCCTTCCGCGCTCTGATCTCAATCACAGGAGCACTGGAGCGGGTTTAAAATGGATCATTTGTGTGACTTTGGGTTTTGAAACGTGGATGTCGTCGTTTAATGAGTTTTTACATTTTTTTCCCAGAGTAGTTGGGGTGTGTGGTTGTGTTAGCGAGCTAGCTGTGAGAGTTTAGCGAATTACTTCTGAGTGAGCGCGCCCGTTAACAGCTCTTTTACCTTAAAGCAGATCTTAATATAAACACATTAAAAACCTGAAGCTATAAAGCTGAAGTGTTTGTGTAGAATTTTAGTTGCCCCTTTTCCTATGCTAGTTAGGCGTTAGCTAGCGAGTTAGCGGTCTGTCTGTCGGCCTGATTTATTGCGCGTTCTGAAGTAAAAATGGAAGTTTGTGGAGTGTGCCGGTTTTATGTGCGCTCCCTGGGCCGGACTGAGACTGTTATGAGGCGGAATAACGGGTTGATGAGCTGCCCGGTGCTGTGGAGTGGAGGTTTCTGAGCGCCGGCCTTTGGGCGTGAAGCAGCAGCATGATGCGGCAAGTTCAGTCCGAACCTTCACTCTTCTCTCCAGGAGTTCGTTTCGAGTTCTGTTTGAGGTTCTGTATAAACGGAACTCGTTATGGAAAAGAGTTAAAGGACGATTCTTAATTCTGACTAGTCATATGAGAATTAAAACAGCAGTGTGGAGCTGCAGGCTGTGATGACGTCAGCAGACACAAAGTTGGGCACGAGCCGGTCGGTGTGGAGAGACGCCCGGTTTTATACAAACAAGAAATCATGTCTGTGTTGACTCTTTGCATGTTCATTATGCATACAAATTAAGTTTTTATACCCCTTAAACGCATGTGTAATGAAGCTCGGCTCACAGCTGGACCCATAATTACACTCCTGCCCCAGTATTGATTACATCTGCATCATGTTTTTGGCTCGTGGTGCAGTTGTTACTTGCTTTACCCTTTCTCACCCTTGTGCACCAAACCTGAACCCTGTTTTTGTCCTGTAATCTACTTCGACCCCAGTATATAATCCTGTTTCTCCCCCCCCCCCCCCCCCAAATCAGTGCCCCTTGATTAGACCCCACCATGGCAGATCCAGATCTTGATTTCACCAGTGGAGATGCCGGGGCCTCTGAGACGTACCCGCAGCAGTGCAGTGCTCTGCGCAAAAACGGCTTCGTGGTCCTGAAGGGTCGTCCCTGCAAAATCGTCGAGATGTCCACTTCCAAGACTGGAAAGCACGGCCATGCTAAGGTCAGGAGGTGGTTCTGAGTCATTTTCTTTGGAAGCATGAGAATTCTTATGGAGCTACATCATTGTTTCCATCAGACTGTATAATGCATTATTTTCTCCTCGGGCTGCAGCACCTGTACAGAAAGTGGTTCTGATTGTGTTCATCTAACCATTAATGCAGGGCCATCATTTAACACAGAAATGTGCTCATAAAATATTACAATTTATAAAAGTGTCTTTAATGCACATCGTTCAAATTTAAACCAGATACTGAACAAATGCAACTAACTTTTTAAAGAATCTTGCTTTGTTGCTAAAACTACATAAATTCAGTGTCCAACTTTTGTAAACCAGGTGTGCTTGTGTGTATTACTGCAGGCATGTAGTAAGTTTCACACAAAGAGAAACGCATGCTCTTGTCTTGACTTGAGTTTCCTGATTGAAAGCTGTGTGGACAGTCCTTGCTTTCTGTCACAGTAAGTGGTGGTGGTTTTGAGGTCGTGTTGAGCTGATATTCAGCTTGTGTAGTTCATTAACTGAAAAAAAAAATTGCGTTTTTCTTGACCCAAAATAGCTTTAATAGGTGTAGAAGGACATGTCAGATCTCGCCGTGATTATAAACGTTCACATACGGGGTGGATCAGAAATGGGTCGTGCTTTCTGCCAAGGATGCTGGGTAAGAGGTTTGTGAAGGGATGCTCTCAAGGGGTGTGCGCGTGCGCGCACTCCCAGATTGGGTGCCATTGTCTGTAAATTTTACATTTCTACCTGTTTTAATGATGGGGATTTTCCTTTGTGATTTTGATGTAGCTGGTAAAAGGTATTGGATGGTTTGAGTTCTGAGAGAAAGCTCATGTGAGGAAGGTGAATGCTGAAATTTAGTTCTTAAAGGGTGAAATGCATGTATTTAATGCATCACGCGAGGGTGAACGATATGAATGCCCTCACAATATTTCACATCTGTAAGATGTATGATGTGCATCAGTGTACACGTTTACAATCTGCCTGCAAATCTGTAGTGATGCTTTAAAAAAAAAATCTACAAAATGAACACTGAAATGGAGGACATGTCAATCTTTAAATCTTTTGAACACTTTTTAGATTCATACAGTAGAACGAAACGAATCTGCAGTTTCGGATCTCAGGTGTGTATCGTGAAGTTTGAGGTCTGTCACCACACTGTTGATGTGGTTGTTTTTTTGTTTTTTGGATCAGTGAATCATGAATTGAATTTTGATTCACTTTCAGCTCAGTGATTCACTTCCTGAATTTTTTTTTTCTTTTCTGTGTATAGTTTTAAATCCTGTTCTCTTGTGTGCAGGTTCACCTGGTTGGTATCGACATTTTCACTAATAAGAAGTATGAAGATATTTGTCCTTCCACCCACAACATGGACGTGCCCAACATAAAGAGAAACGACTTCCAGGTGATTTACTCTGAGCTCTACAGCATAGTGGAGCTGGTTAATGCCCTGACTGTGCAGATCCTGTGTGTGTAAGATGGAGAAACTAGATGCTTGTTGTGTTTCTTTAATTTAAGCATGAAAAAGAGAAAGTAATTCCTTTTAAGGAATAAATATTAAGTGTTTTTTTTTTTAACCCACACTAATCGGTCTCCCAAAAAAAAAGTAACCTGATTTTACGTGTTTCCCCTCAGCTGGTTGATATTAATGAGGGTTTCCTGTCTCTCATGATGGACAACGGTGATGTGCGTGAGGACCTCCGTGTTCCTGAAGGTGACCTGGGCAAGGAGATTGAATCCAAATACAGTGCCGGTGAAGACATGATGGTGAGTACACAAACATTGAATATTCTGATTTTAAAACAATATTTAAAAGACTCCAACTTCCAAATCTAACACTTGTTTTTTTTTTTTTTTTTTAAATATATAAACTTCATGACGAACACTCCAGCCCCCATTATACAGCTAATCACTTAAATGAAGAGTGAAAACTGAACTGAAGCCTGTAAAGTTTAAAAATGTAGTATTTAAGAATTCTGGGAAGGTGTTTCTAATGAAATTTCTTATGTGGGTTTTGAAATATAATTAAAAACATGAATTAAAGATTTTGTTGGTTGATTGAGAACCATCTCTTCCCCCTTGAGGCTTTGTAAATTTAGGGCGTCACCACAAAATGAGTCCAGTGTCAAAGTTCATTCTGAGATGTGAAACGAGAGCATGTCAAAAATAAACCATGTAATTTTTCTAATTTTCCATAAATGCGTTCCTCTATAAAATCTGAGATTGTCAGCAAATTATACTGTGAAACTAAATATTTATATTAAACATATTTTTCAGTTTACAGCTGATTTTCTTCAACTTGAGTTTCTGTAATGCCTTCAATTTTTGTGTATTCCTCTGAATTTGCAGTGCATTTAACATTAAAATCAGGAGGTCATGATTAACTGTAGATATTATCAATACATTTTTTTTTGCTCAGCTCATTTTCTGGTGACTTCTCATTTTAGAAATTCAGCCTTTTCCCCATATTTTTAAAGGTTTTTTTTTTTTAATGACGGTTAAAAACCCATGAATTAAACAGTAAACATGATTGCAGAAGTTCCAGATGATAAACCTACAGATTAGATGGTGGTGACTGTATTAAGATCCCATATCAACATAATGTACACTGAAATATTGTGATTATTATCGCTGCTGTCTGGGTCTGTAGCACTCTGAAATGTCAAAGCTGTCTGTATTTTATTTCTGACCTGTTTTATTTCTCTGTAGATTACTGTGCTCTCAGCGATGGGTGAAGAGGCTGCAGTTGGAATCAAGGCCTTTACCAAATAGGAAGAGAGAGAGGGCGAGAGAGAGACTGGGCTGCTCAGGCTGCAACATGCACCACATTTTAAAATCTCCTGATTTTTGGTTTTGTTTTTTCACCAAAGCTCTGGCCTTCACACATCACATTTGGGTTTTTTTTTTAATATAAATAATCCATCTTCATCTTTTGTCATTCTGCTGGACTTTTCTTTCACAGCTTAATTTCATTAGGTCGTTTTGGCATTCTCACAGATCAGATTCTTTTAGGGTTTTTTCTTTTCTTTTTATTCCACTGTTTTGCCTTCATGGTGTTGGTCTGGCCACTTGCATTCCTGAATGTTGAAACAGGATTCATACAGACAGATGTATAGACAGACATAACATTGCAGATTACTTTGCAGAATCAATGCCTTTCAGTGGAGTATTATGTGCAGTGCATTTTAAAGAAAGGGAAGAAACGGTCCTCACTGACATTTTTATCCCCCTGCCTTAAGGGTGCCATAACGGGTTTTTTTTTTTTTTAATAATATATAAACATGGTTCTGTATCTGCACTAAGATCAGTTCTCTCAGTTGATGCCTTTACCCAAAGTGAGATGTGAGTGTCCTGGTAGTTAGCACTTTGTAGTACCTAAAGTACCTTGAGTACTACTAAAAACATTTTTTGGGTTTTTTTTTTTTTGCTTTTTTAAGTAAAATCACTAAGACAGTAAGAAATAAACTTCAGTGGAATTTATAAATGCCAGTCTCCATTGTGACTTGGACAGAAGGATGTGATGGCCATGTGTGAGTACCTCTGTAATGCAATAGCAGCCTGGTTCTGGCTGTCAGACAACCTTAAATAAAGTGTTGAAGCCTGTTTGTCTCTCCTGGCGAAGTGTGATGACAGGGTGTTTGACTTTACTGTGGCCTGAGTGTTTGGTGAAAATATTTAAAAGCCTCAGTAGTTAATGTGGTTTAAAGGCTTAAATAAAAGCCTATAAACCAATCCAGTTTTTCAGAGAAAATTGAGTTCTCTTCCCCCCCCCCCCCCCCCCCAAAAAAAAATGTCTAAAGGCCTTCAGGTTTATTCAGTTTTGTATTTTCTCTACAAAGTGTATAACCTTTTAGGTTTTGTTAAAGTGCTGTACTGTTTTGGAAATTATAAACTTGAAAGGTGTATTTAAATTATGTACTAAAATAGAACCTGAAGTAACTAGTTTCATACGAGAGGCTCAGGAAAGAGAACAGAACTAATGGTCTCCAGACGAGAAACAGTGTGGGTTCAGGTTAAACCTGTTGGTGTGTTCATCACTTAGCTTTCTCTTTATGAATTGTGGATTAAATGTTCTTGTGCAGAAATTGCAACAAGAATAAACGGAAAATATTTTTTTGCATTTTATTTCTAATTATACCATTTAAAACTGCTAATTAGGAAGCACTATACTCAATTCTGACTTTCTAGTTTCTCGCCATAAACTGGATAATCTGCAGGATTAAGTCTGCTCGGGAAATAAAAAAAAAAAAAGTTAAATATCTTCAGAAAGACTGATTCCCTCCCCGACCTCAAGTAACACCAGAGACGAGTTAAATCGGTCACCAAAGGAGCTTATAATTTAACTGAAAATATAAAGTATAATGAAATAAATTGTTACACTCCATATCTTGGGCAGCACGGTGGTGTAGTGGTTAGCGCTGTCGCCTCACAGCAAGAAGGTCCGGGTTTGAGGGCCTTTCTGTGTGGAGTTTGCATGTTGTCCGCGTGGGTTTCCTCCGGGTGCTCCGGTTTCCCCCACAGTCCAAAGATATGCGGGTTAGGTGAACTGGTGGCTCTAAATTGACCGTAGGTGTGAGTGTGAATGGTTGTCTGTGTCTGTGTCAGCCCTGTGATGACCTGGCGACTTGTCCAGGGTGTACCCCGCCTTTCGCCCGTAGTCAGCTGGGATAGGCTCCAGCTTGCCTGCGACCCTGTAGAACAGGATAAAGCGGCTAGAGATAATGAGATGAGACTCCATATCTTGGACATTTGTGATTTTGTTTACTGAGAAGTTTAGTTTTTATTTTCACTGTAAATCTGACGAATGATCAAACACTTGGTTGAGTTGATTGTGTGTTGAATACAAAAACCTGCAGTCAGCAGTTTAATCCTGTGTGTGTGTGTGTGTGTGTGTGCTCCACCCTGTGCTCTCACTGCTGTAAAGATGAGTCATGGTGCTGTAATTTTATTTTCTAATTTTATAGTTCGACGTTTTCTGGTTTCAGATGCTTGGAGTGATCTGGTTTATATTTAACGTGGAATAAAATTAGTTCGAGGAAACGTGAGTCATCATTCAGACAGAAATTCAAGTGTTTTTTCCACCTAAAAAACCCCAAAGCACTGATCTGGACTGAGTTTACTGGAAGAGGAAAAAATGAAGATGGGGGGGACTAGAACTGAAAACAGTGCATTAGCAGTTTTAGTGAAATATAATAAACAAAATAACACTGTCAAATAAATTTCATTTTCTTTAATTCAGGTTAATAATCATACAGTTTATAAGAAGTGTCTACATTCAGCACATCCAGGTCCTGTTCACAACCCCTTTGTCTGAACTCACGATCACACTGCTGTGTTTTGGGCCCTCTGTAGGGGGCAGCACTGAGGCAGGTTCTGCCCACTAACTGTAAAAGTATCTGCACATACGGAGAAGATTGTCACCACAGAGCTGATGAGTTCTGGACTCTGATTAATCAGAAGGTGTTGATTAATTTTCTGTAACAGCAGCTCTGACAGTAGTGAAGGTTTATTAATGCACTCGTTCTGATACTTTATCGTAGGGGCGTGTCCAGTGGAAGGAGTCTCCAGTGTCAGCGCTGTGTAACAGGTGAAGCTGTAACTTGTTTTCTGATGTCTTCAGCACAGAGGAGTTTACACTTCTTTACAGTTTCTCAGGAACGTGATGGAACAAACTGCAATTTTTTTGTCTTATTAACTTTAAGAGACTCTGAAGGTATGAGTATTTATAGCTGCAATAACATAAGTGATAACAGGAACTAACTTGTTTCGAAATCTTTCATGATTGAAATGTAGACCAGTTTTTAAAAACGACGTACATATCTTTCTTTAATCAATAAATACGTAATTGTTGGTACATTGTTGTGGGACGTGCGGAATAAAAATATTTGAGGATGTGATATTATATCTAATCATCTTTATGGTGCTCACGGTAACGCTGCTGTTTTATTTCTCTATTCACATTCAGAAAAAGAGACGTGGCTCATTTTTAATAATAAATACTTTAACACACACTCTGGTGTGTTTATGATGTTTCTTGTGATATAATGATGGAATATGTGAAATAAAACCGACTCAATGTCTTCATGAAAATACATTAACTTGTGCACGTTATTGTATAAAGCATTTGGAATGAATCTACTACAGAAGAAAAGAACATTTAGGGTTTAATGATGGAGGAAGAAACAGAAGGGAAATCGTGAAATTAATTTAACTTGTAAAGTATTTCTATTGATGGTATGGTTCATGGAAATTGAATAAAAATAAAGCGGGAGGAGGGGCATCTGCCGCCCGTCTGTCAACGAAAGCGCATGCGCTTTTAACGTCACTTCCTTTTTAACTTCTCCTCTTTAAGATGGCGCCGGTAGGTCTGAGCGCAGAAGCCGCTTTTTTCCAAAAACTTTTATTCAGTAATAATTTATTGACAGTTTTGTATTTAAAGTAATCCTCAGTGTTAGATAATTGATAATTATTTATTACAAGGTTGATTGCGTCATCAGGAAGCGACGGTAGTTAATTTGGACTCGTTGGTTTGAGATCAGGACACGTGCAGTGCAGAGAAACCGGATTATTCTGGATTAATCAGATCAGAACAAATAATAAAGTCCACAAGCAGCTCCTGAAACTTAATCTGACAATAATGTTGTATTAAGAATAAGAGTAACTTGTGTTTATTTTCCATGTGGCTTTAATCTAAACGGCTTCCTGCTGCCTCACATGGAAGAGAAACAAATTTCATATCCAATATCGTTTATTTACACTCAGACATATGTTATATATGAGAGAGCGCGGCGGCTACAATTATCGACACCTAAACAATCTTTTGGCCGTTGCAAGAGTCGAAAAGACTTTAAATACGTAAATTGTGCATGAATAATTACTCAAACTTTAACGTAAAAAAAAGTTGATTCCCGATTACTTAGCGAATCGGATCACGTGACACCGTTCCACAATTATCGACACCCAGATGATTATTTATATAATAAAATAATAATCAGTATGTGGTAGTAAGTTAACAAAACATAGTTTTTATTTAAAATTTGTTTTACACAGACTTATATTTAGTACAAAATATGTTTTATATAAATATATGGATATCGGTGTTTACGTAAATGAGGAAGTAATTATAATATTTGTAAACAAATGAACTGATAATGTTTAACTTGCGTCAGAAAATCTTTTTGTTCCACTTTCTAAGTATTTTCGTAGATCACATTTTGTTCATCATTCGTTGTATTAATTTCTAGGTCAAAGGTAGATTTTTTTATTATTGAGATTTTATATTTACATCTAAATATAAAATGTCTCCTGATATTGTAATATGTGGTAGATATTTACAACAAACTACAAAAAAAATTCTGAATGGGATAGAAAAATCTGAATATTTCAAACATGTAGTTTTTTATATATTAGGAATTTAATTCTCGTCTGCTTCTGTTTATTGCAGTCAGATTCCAAATACTCTATAAGCATTCCATTCTGTTATGAATCAGAAAAAAATATATAAGTCACAGCACTTTTTTTTTTTTAAAGTACTTCATTTACTTCAACAATGTTACACAAAGATGGAACAGTTGTAAATGTCACTTAATTCCACAGGGTGTCGATAATGGTGGACACCGGTGAAAGTGATCACTATTATCGACACCTCACGTGACTTCTCAAACATGCGTTTAGATACAAAATGGCAACTGTCAAATGAAAGAGTAAGAAACAAAGTAGGTTCCGACAAGGAGATCATGAAATATTGGTGAATTTGATCAGTAAAAACATGTCCATGATCTTTCCACCATACTTACCTGCGATGATAACGTCTGTCTTTTCCTCAAATTGCTGATCGTGTTGAAAAAAATTCCATCTCAGGTAACGAGATGTGTCTTCAGATGACGAGATCTGATGTTATTATTAACCAATAATAACTGCTGGAACTGAAACTCACCTTTATAAAATTGTTTTATTGGTAAATCTGAAAAGGTGATATATGTGTGAATGAATCATCCATCCATTCATTCATCTATTTCTTGATGTTTTTCCAGAAAAGACAGCAGCCTGTAGGGAAAAAGAGCAGGAGAGGAGCTGCATGGAGGTTCACGTTGGACTGCACGCACCCTGTGGAGGATGGCATCCTCGACTCGGCCAACTTTGTAAGAATGATCATTGTTTGAGTGTTTAATATTAAAGATTTTCAATGTAATTATGGTAAATGTTGACATGATTTCAGGCACTTGCGTCACTAATACCGTGGGTTAACTAGGGTTCTCTTCCCTAGTTGAATAGCTAGGGTTCTCTTCCCTAGTATGTGTCATGTTGTCGTGTCACTAACAGGAGACGTTCCTCAGAGAGAAGGTGAAGGTTAATGGCAAAACTGGAAATCTGGGTACCGTGGTGCAGATTGCTCGGCAGAGGAACAAGATCAGTGTCTCCTCAGAAAAACAGTTCTCAAAGAGGTGAGAGCTATGAATGGTGAGAGCTGTTCTTAATTACAAAAGTTTGTGCACCCATAATTGTGGCTATATATACTTTCCCCCTGTCTGCAAGATGTTAGAGAGGGGTGTGTGTCCAATAAACACCAAGGCTTGAGAAGCTGTTCAGAGGGTGTAGAAGAGTTTAATCACATTCACATGCACTATTTGGCCATTTTACTTTTATCTTAATAAAGGAACATTTCTGAAACCAAGCACACCAAATGTGTTACTGTAACTTTGTCATGTGTTTTATCCTGGGGTGCCCAAAGTTTTGTACTCAACCCTCCATTTAAAAAAAATACAACAGTGCATATTCCTGAAGATGTAGATTTAGTTGTGATTAATCGAGGAGTTTACAACTGAATTGGTTTGTGAACATATCTTTTCCTTCAGGTATCTGAAATATCTCACAAAGAAATACCTGAAGAAGAATAACCTACGAGACTGGCTGCGTGTCGTGGCGTCTGATAAAGAGACGTACGAGCTGAGATACTTCCAGATCAGTCAGGATGACGAATCCGAGGTGGACGAGTGAAGCAATGGCGTGGTGAGAGGAGGAGGAGGGCAAGGAAGAAGATGGAACAAATCTCATCCTTTATATAGTTTGATTTTGTTAATAAATGAAAATTTACAGTAAACCTGGATGTGCTGTATTTTTCCAGTATAAAAAAAAAAAATCTAAATTTTAGTGGAAATTAAGGTGGAGTGAATGTACCAGGGTTGCCAGATCTGACATGAACATTTGGATTAATTTAAAGCATTTTATCGGGCGGCACGGTGGTGTAGTGGTTAGCGCTGTCGCCTCACAGCAAGAAGGTCCTGGGTTCGAGCCCCGGGGCCGGCGAGGGCCTTTCTGTGTGGAGTTTGCATGTTCTCCCCGTGTCCGCGTGGGTTTCCTCCGGGTGCTCCGGTTTCCCCCACAGTCCAAAGACATGCAGGTTAGGTCAACCGGTGACTCTAAATTGACCGTAGGTGTGAATGTGAGTGTGAATGGTTGTCTGTGTCTATGTGTCAGCCCTGCGATGACCTGGCGACTTGTCCAGGGTGTACCCCGCCTTTCGCCCGTAGTCAGCTGGGATAGGCTCCAGCTTGCCTGCGACCCTGTAGAAGGATAAAGCGGCTAGAGATAATGAGATGAGATGAGATTTTATCGCTTCGAGCCAAACTGAAACATTAATCCAAACTGTTTTAATGCAAACAGTAAACATGTGTCCTGTTACATGTGTGTGGGTCAAAGTTTAGTGAATTAACAAAAATTAAATATTGGTGTAAATGCATAATGCAAATGACAAGAATATAATTTCATTTTAGGAATTTATTGTGGAGTTGCTGAATTGCTTTTATGATTTTTTTTTTTAAATAATGAAACCATTTCTTTTAAAAATGTTACATGGTTTTAAGATTTGTTTATTAAAATGCACAATGCTTTTTAAATATAATATTTTGGGTTAATATTAATATCTCATCTCATCTCATTATCTCTAGCCGCTTTATCCTTCTACAGGGTCGCAGGCAAGCTGGAGCCTATCCCAGCTGACTATGGGCGAAAGGCGGGGTACACCCTGGACAAGTCGCCAGGTCATCACAGGGCTGACACATAGACACAGACAACCATTCACACTCACATTCACACCTACGGTCAATTTAGAGTCACCAGTTAACCTAACCTGCATGTCTTTGGACTGTGGGGGAAACCGGAGCACCCGGAGGAAACCCACACGGACACGGGGAGAACATGCAAACTCCACACAGAAGGGCCCTCGCCGGCCCCGGGGCTCGAACCCAGGACCTTCTTGCTGTGAGGCGACGGCGCTAACCACTACACCACCGTGCCGCCCTAATATTAATATCCTTTTTCATATTTTTAAAACATTTATTTCCACTTATTGCATCACATCTGTTATTACTGATTTCCTGGTGAATTTGGAGCAGCTCTTCAGTTTGAGTCCTGAAGCTCTAAATATTAGATTAATATTAAAATTAGATTAAGATTAATGTTAATATTTAGCAATGCTGTAAAATGTGGCACAGACATCAAGAGCACCATCATACACGCTAGAATTTAAAAGACTCCAACTACAAAAAAGAAGAAAATAATTGTGAGTCATGGTTCCTCATGGTTCCTGCTGAGTTTCGATTGACTTGAGATTGCAAACATAAGTGTTGGAATAATGACCTTTGAGATAAATGATATTGTTTTTGATCTCTGATGATCATCTTTGATCATCCTGAAGTATCTCATGGTGTGGAAATGTTCAGTGAGGTGTTGACATCTCAGAGGAACCTTTACGCTGAGCTGTGAGCTGATTTGGTCTTTCTTCATGTAGATCAGCTGATAGAGTGAAAATCTCATCAACATCTCTTGTGGCTCTGGAGCCAGAGGAATGCTGAGAAAGCACTTTGGATGGAGGACATCACTATAAATACTTACAGAGAGGTTGTATTTTTTTACATTTAACCAGGAATCACAGAGGAGCTGGTCATGGAGGTCTCAGCTGAAGAGATATGGACAGGAATGAGAACAAAACGAATCCGTGGACGCTTCCGTGCAACTCTTGCTGGACTTCTGGAGCTTGAAGTCTTAAGAGTGAGACACAAAGAGATGGTGGAGGCAGTGCTGGAGAAGCAAGAAAGTCCTGACCACTTAGACGATCTAATAATCCAACAAGGACGATATCAGTTTTGGGTGGAAGAAAGTTCTTTTAGGCTGAAACTCAAACGTAGTCTCTCAGATGAGAACCTCACAGATATCAGAAATCCCAGAACATTTCTGGACCTGAGAAGAATGGGTGTACATCACTCATCTGAAGATCTCCACAGCCATGAATGTGACAACAAGCGATCAAGGGTGAGCTCTGGATTCTGTGAGAGTCACAGCGATGCTGTGAGTTCTCTTTCCACCTCTTTGGCTTTATTAAGTCACCAGAGTACTGACAGTTCAGCAAGTTCTAGACAGGAACTTCATACAAACTCCTTCTGGAGGTCTTGTTTATTAAAAACCAAAGAGGAACATGTGAGGAAAAGTGATACAATGACTGGAGGCTTTTCACAAGTTGTGATTCCTGAAGCTGGATTCTTATCTGTGGTGGATCTGTACCCTGATTCCCACTGGCCTGATATCTCTGACATCCTGCAGCCACAAGTCATCCTGGAACCATCCTACAGATCCAATCTGAAGAGTCTACAGGGCTCAGAAATTTATCGCTATCCTAGTCCACTCCATGCTGTGGCCTTGCAGAGCCCGCTCTATGCTCCACAAAGCCCAGAGAACAAGAGGAAGAACGAGGGATGTTCTCCAGGAATTTTTATCTCCAGGACCAGCTCCTTGCCGAGATCAGATTTTGTTCATGGACAGAGGAGAGGTTTTGAATGTACCCACTCACACCCAGATTCCCCCACCAGCATGAAGTCAGTCATGTCTTTAACTTCTCATGCTCGTTTAGAGAATCCCCAGTGTGAGGAGATCGTTTTGAAGCGAGCACGAGGTGAAGTGTGGAACCATACCAAGGCAGAGTGTTCAGGAATCACCTCATGGTCGAGGAGAAACTTGGCCTCACTCCATCGCACATGCTCAGTGGGAAGAAGTAAAACATCTTCGTCTTTCAAATCAATGCTTTTCCCAAACAGACCTACAGGATCATCAGAATCAGGACCTCCAACATCTTCACAAGCTCTTAGTCCAAGATTCAGAGGACGACTCGGAACACACAAGAACCGACTTAGAAGACACACAGCTGCTTTGACCAACCTGAACATTTTTCCAGAAAGTAACAGGACTTTGTGTGATAGAACTTCAGCTGGGACAAGCGTGCTTCATCATCGACATTCCTCTGAAGTTCCTAAGGGCTTCATGAAAGGAACCTCTGGCTGCTGAAGAACCAGTGAGCCAATCTGCTGAAAAATAAAGAAGACACCTGATGGGGGACAAAAAACTATCCAGGAAGTTTAACAGGTTCTCAGAACCTGAAAAGGAAACTCTTTGATTAGGTTCTGCAGAGGGTTTCTCTGGTAGGACAAACTGAAAGGCCCATTATGGTAATAGATATAACTTTTTCTCCAGAAGTGTGTAGTTCTGGTTTGTAGGGAACTAAGAGTTTCAATATGTTTCCAAAGTTTTCATGAAGATTCCTTGAGGAGGGTTTTGTCCCTCAGATGACCCAAAGAACCATTTAAGATCTTTCAGGCTCCTGTTGTCCTTACAGAGGATTCTTCTAAAGGCATTCGTGTCCTCTATTATATTTACATCTATAATCTGATCTTACAATGATGATGATGATTTTTAAAAATGATTTGTCCATATTGATGTTTAAAAGTCTTTATTAATCTGTAACGAGAAACATTTGAATGGCATCTGAGAATAAAACAAAAAACAATGACCTCATGTTCGAAGTCAGACAGTTCATCTCATCATTTTAAGAACGATCCAGAATTAAAAGTGATTTTTAATCATCTGTAGTTCAGCTCATCTGATTTCAGAGCAGTGACAGAGGCTCAACCTGGCGACTTGTCCAGGGTGTACCCCGCCTTTCGCCCGTAGTCAGCTGGGATAGGCTCCAGTTTGCCTGCGACCCTGTAGAACAGGATAAAGTGGCTAGAGATAATGAGATGAGATGAGATGAGATGAGACAGAGGCTCATTAACCCTCGCTGTTTCTTACCTCATTATCTCTAATTTAATCTCTCAGAAGGAGAATCTCGCTCTCTTTCATTCACAGAGCTCATGATTCTTTATATTTAAATAGATTTTTTTCAAAGCTACAGTATTCCAGAAGTGTTGTCATTCAACAATATAATGAATTACATACAAATAATATTCATAATCCAATCATTAATATTAATTATAACAAATCTAAATAATATTAGAACTAATTATCAGTGCTTGTGCATAGCAAGCATAGATGGATAGATAGAAAAACAATCTCATTATTATTCTGTTTTGTAAAATGCCTTCAGAATAAAACACACAAGTCATTTCAGTAATTTGTATTTCTCCATACACATATTTACAAGAATTAATCAATTTATCTTCCTTTGGTTTCTTCAGTTTGTCTTTTTTGGCAGTATAAAGGTTCTGTGTCGAACCCATTAGAGAAGATTTTAAGCAGAACTCCTTTAGAAAGCTCTGTAAGTTAATGGATCTTGAGGAAGAATTTTGTAGACGTGTGAACAATAAATGTGAAAAAATCTAAATAATTATTTAACCAAAAAAGTGATTTGCAAAAAAAAGGAGGGAATTTAGATTTAATTCCATGTGTAGTTATTTTTATAATTATTTAGTAAAATCATATTTCTGTGTGTGTATATGAAGCATCTCTGAGTTCTTCTGGAGTTCTGACGTGGATCCAGCAGGTGTCAGCACAAATCCAAATTTCCAAAATGATATTCAAAATAGGCGGCACGGTGGGGTAGTGGTTAGTGCTGTCGCCTCACAGCAAGAAGGTCCGGGTTCGAGCCCCGTGGCCGGCGAGGGCCTTTCTGTGCGGAGTTTGCATGTTCTCCCCGTGCCCGCGTGGGTTTCCTCCGGGTGCTCCGGTTTCCCCCACAGGCCAAAGACATGCAGGTTAGGTTAACTGGTGACTCTAAATTGAGCGTAGGTGTGAATGTGAGTGTGAATGGTTGTCTGTGTCTATGTGTCAGCCCTGTGATGACCTGGCGACTTGTCCAGGGTGTACCCCACCTTTCGGCCGTAGTCAGCTGGGATAGGCTCCACTCGCCTGCGACCCTGTAGAAGGATAAAGCGGCTAGAGATAATGAGATGAGATGAGATATTCCTGTGTGTGTATATGAAGCATCTCTGAGTTCTTCTGGAGTTCTGACGTGGTGTCAGCAGGTGTCAGCACAAATCCAAATTTTCAAAATGATATTCAAAATAGGCGGCACGGTGGTGTAGTGGTTAGTGCTGTCGCCTCACAGCAAGAAGGTCCGGGTTCGAGGCCCGTGGCCGGCGAGGGCCTTTCTGTGCGGAGTTTGCATGTTCTCCCCGTGTCCGCGTGGGTTTCCTCCGGGTGCTCCAGTTTCCCCCACAGTCCAAAGACATGCAGGTTAGGTTAACTGGTGGCTCTAAATTGACCGTGAGTGTGAATGGTGTCAGCCCTGTGATGACCTGGTGACTTGTCCAGGGTGTACCCCGCCTTTTGCCCATAGTCAGCTGGGATAGGCTCCAGCTTGCCTGCCACCCTGTAGAACAGGATAAAGCGGCTAGAGATAATGAGATGAGATATTCAAAATATTTCATTTGAACTATTTATTGAACGTACTCCAAAAACTAAACAGGTTCCTCCTTTCTGCTCATCAACGTCTCTGTTTCTAATCCAAATACTTCTTCACACCTGGAGCAGTTTTGGACAAACATCTCCAATTTATCTCCATGAAAGTTTTTTTTTTCTTCAGAAGGAGCTTGAGGAGGAACGCAGAGCTCATGGAAGTGTTTCAGTTGGAGGAGGCGTGAGATATTCCCATATGTGTGATGATACCTGTGTTCCAGCTGCAGTTGAAAAGAGTTTTCTCAGAAATAAATGGTGGAATAACAGGGAAAAGGTGCAGCCGGGATTTTAAGTGTCTGACCTTGTTCCAGAAACCTGCTGCTGGTTTTGAGAAGTTAAAATCCTATTAGACTGCAGTCCAGACTGAAAGCACAGAGATAACGAGGAGATCAGTGACATGAGATTGGTGGTGGGTTTGGCTTTTATATTTTATATCAAGAAACAGTTTTAATTTGAAATATTTTGATTGACGTCCCTGTGAATAAATGTTTCAGGATTGTTTTCATTATTAGACGTCCTGTAATCCTGGTTAAATAATGCAATTAAATAATATAATTGAGATTAAGGCAATAATTTATTAACTGTTGAAATGTGCAGATTATAATCCTCGATTTGTTACAGCATTTTGTTTCTTATTGTTTATCAAGATTTTTAATTCCTCAGCTTGTGTTGCTTCCTTTTCATGTTTCTTTCTTTTCATGAGTTTATTTTGTTGAAATTTCTTATTGAACTGAAGTGAGATTTCTGTTCATTATCTTTGAGTTCTGTATCTTGTTTTATTATTTTCTTTCCTGTGGTTTTGATCAAACAAAACTTCAAACAAAACGCATCTGATTCTCTTTCTTTTGATGGCTTACCTTTAACATGGCAGTGTGCTGTGTGTGTGTGTGTGCGCGCGTGTGTGTGTGTGTGTGTGTGCGTGCACGCCAGGGATCAGAATGTTTTGTACCTTGGCCCAGATTTTACAGCACACACTTAATCAAAGCCCGTTCCTGTCTGCACTGGACAGAACTTAGGCACAGAATCAAGAACCATCCGAAATACACACATGGTATCAGATGAAGTATGGAATGTAAACACACACTGCAAAAATGTTTACTCATCCTTTATTATAACTTCTTCTTCATCATTATCATCATCATCATTTTCGTTGTCGTCATCATTGTGTCACGGTGCACATCACAGTGCTTTTGTGAAGCTCTTAGTGAGCTGCTGAGGTAGTTAGAGTGTTACTATAGCAACAGTGAGTCATCCAAAGCAGATGCCTGAAGCAGATACAGGAACCAAACAGAACATCCTGAAACACTGCAGTCCGGCTCTCACACTCTGACCCTCGTTAGGTGTTTAGTCTCGTGCACTGTTTAATACGATGTTGTTTAGTGTCAGTTCTGTTCTCATTATTGGAAAGCAAGACACTTAATTTTCATAATGTGATTGCATCAAAGTGCATTTCAATATAAACATGAAAAATAATTATTCATATAAAAAAATCACATGAAGTCATGTTCCCTAATAAACATAAAAAGAGAGGCCCTAAGAGCAGCGGGGGCCAAACTGTCTCGGGCCATCAGAGCAGCAAAGCGCGCACATGCCCAGAGAATCCACAGCTACTTCCAGAGCAGCAGTGACACACGGTGCATGTGGCAGGGCATCCAGGCCATCACGAACTATAGGACAACACCATCTGCCTGTGACAGTGATGCCTCCCTTCCAGATGTGCTGAACAGCTTCTATGCATGGTTTGAAGCACAGAACAGCGTGACAAAGAGGAAGAACGTCCCTCCTCCCAACGAACAGGTGCTGTCTGACCACAGCCGATTTGAGGAAAACTCTACGCAGAGTCAACCCACGGAAGACTGCTGGATCAGACAACATCCTGGTAAAGTGCTCAGAGGATGTGTGGACCAGCTGGCAGATGTTCTCACTGGCATCTTCAACATCTCCCTGAGCAATGCCATTGTTCCTAAGTGTTTCAAGACCACTACCATCATCCCCGTGCTGAAGAAGTCTTCAGTGTCCTGCCACAATGACTACCATCCTGTTGCACTTACACCCATCATTATGAAGTGTTTCGAGAGGCTCGTCATGAGGTGCATAAAGACCCTGCTGCCTCCCTCATTGGACCCCCTGCAGAGTTCGCATATCGCCGTAACCGGTCCACAGATGATGCCATAGCCACCACCCTTCATCTGGCCCTTAGTCACCTGGACAACAAGGACACATACGTTCGAATGCTGTTCATAGACTTCAGTTCAGCATTCAATACAATCATCTGTCAGCAGCGAACTGGAAAGCTGAGCCTGAACACCTCCCTCTGCAACTGGATCCTGGACTTCCTGACTGAGAAACCTCAGTCAGTCTGGACTGGGAGCAGAACTTCCAGCACGATCATACTGGGACCCCCCCAGGGCTGTGTCCACTGCTGTTCACTCTGCTGACTCATGAATGTGCAGCAATGCACGGTTCAAATCACATCCTCAAGTTTGCTGATGACATGACTGTGGTGGGCCTCATCAGTAAGAACAATGAGTCAGCATACTGAGAGGAGGTGCAATGGCTAATGGACTGGTGCAGAGTCAACAACCTATCTCTGAATGTGGACAAACCAAAAGAGATGGCTGTTGACTCCAGAAGAACACGGAGTGATGACTCTCCACTGTACATCAATGGCTTGCTTGTGGAGAACGTCAAGAACACCAAATTCCTTGGTGTTCATCTGCTGGAGAACCTCACATAGTCAAGAAAGCCCAGTAGCAGTGCCTCTACTTCCTACAGAGGCTGAGGAAAACCCATCTCCCATCACCCATCCTCACAATATTCTACAGAGGGACTATTGAGAGCATTCTGAGCAGCTGCATCACAGTCTGGTTTAGGAATCGCACAGTCTTGGATCGCAAGACCCTACAGCAGATAGTGAGGACAGCTGAGAAGATCATCAGAGTCTCTCTTCCCTCCATCACGGACATTTACACCATACGCTGCATCCGGAAAGCCACCAGCATCATGGCTGACCCCACACACAATCTCACACAATCTTCACCCTCCTGTCATCTGGAAAAAGCACTCGGGCCTTCACAGCCGGACTCTAACAGTTTCTTCCCACATGACATCAGACTCCTCAACTCTGATGGACTGAACTGATAACAAACGGACTGATAAACACACCACTCACACTGCAATCTCTGCACAGTGGACAATAATGCACTATTGCTTACAGTGGTTACAATGTGTCTCACAAGGTTTACATTTATTTATTCCCTTTTCACATACTACTTCAATATGCACATTCAACTCTGCACCTTAAGATGTTTATGTTATTTATTGTCCGCTTATTGTCTGTTTATTGTGTCATTTGTCTGCAGTGTTGCACTCTTGCACTTTATGTTGTATTGTAGATTGTAGTCTTGTGATGTTTAATGTAGCACCATGGTACTGGAGAAACGTTTCATTTTAACTGTGTACTGTACCAACTGTATATGGTTGAAATGACAAATAAAAAAACCCTTAACCTTAACATGTGAAATTATTTTTGTAAAAATTGTAGACACATTATGTTACAGACATTTTTCACATGTAAAGAACCCGAGTGTCCTGCACAGAGACCTGAACTCAACCCCACCGACTGCATTCCAGATCTCCTCACCCAACATCAGTGTCTGATCTCACTAATGCTCTTGTAGGTGAATGAACACACATCCCCATAGCCACACCCCAAAATCTAGTGGAGAGCCTTCCCAGAAGAGTAGAGTGTATTATAACAGCAAACAGGGAATAAATCTGGAGTGAGACGTTCAACAAGGACATATCAGTGTGATGGTAAGAAATAAAAGTGTTTTCTGATCCCATGTCCATACAGTAAATACGGTATCAATGATACTCGCCTCATCTCTTGCAAGCATCACCAAGCTGTAAGCAGCATCAGGGTTTGTAGTATTTTGGTTACCAATTTTGTTTACTGTGTTCTGTTCAAAATTCAGTGCTGTGAACTCGATCCATTTTCAAAATAGTAAGAAAGCACTTGTTCATGAATTGTCTTAGAAGCATTATTTAGTACTAATGAGCACATTTTGTTTCACAAGTATAGTGTAAAGACCAAAATAAAAAATAAAATAAAAAAATTAAAGCGAATAGCAGAAATTTGACCAATTATACTTTTAACTTTTACTCTTAGTTTTCACAAAGGAGTTGATTTATTCCCACATGGGACTTTTGTAATTGCAAACCGAGCGGATCGCTCAAAAGATTCCTCTGTTGCCTTCTTGAGCCATTCAACAAAAAGTTGAATGGCTGGAATTCTTTGCGTAAATATCTGCCAAAAAGCTAAAAAAAAACTTACAAAACCTTTCATTTGACCTTTCAGAAGGATCAAACAAAAGCTGTGATAATCAAAAGGTCATCTCATCTCATTATCTCTAGCCGCTTTATCCTTCTACAGGGTCGCAGGCAAGCTGGACTACGGGCGAAAGGCGGGGTACACCCTGGACAAGTCGCCAGGTCATCACAGGGCTGACACATATAGACACAGACAACCATTCACACTCACATTCACACCTACGGTCAATTTAGAGTCACCAGTTAACCTAACCTGCATGTCTTTGGACTGTGGGGGAAACCGGAGCACCCGGAGGAAACCCACGCGGACACGGGGAGAACATGCAAACTCCACACAGAAAGGCCCTCGCCGGCCCCGGGGCTTGAACCCAGGACCTTCTTGCTGTGAGGCGCCCACCGTGCCGCCCCATCAAAAGGTCAATTTTCTTAAAATAAACACCACTTACTTGATATCGAATCAGTAGCCTTGGCGAACCACGAAGTGAATTTCATTTATCTTTTTATTTGCCGATTATCTTCCGATACTACGAAGTTATATCTCTTATTTCATTTCTGGTTCTGATTGGTTCAGAAGTTTATCAAGAAGTAGAATGGGTAATCGAACTTTATCAGGATAAGTACTCATTGGTTACGAAGTTTCACTATTGTTACACTCATTCTTACATTCTTACAACATGACATGAGATCAGTTGTTCGTATCGCGAGATCACGATTCGCCGTTCTGGTGATTGTAATGCTTATGCGTATGCGCAGTGCGATATTGTTACACTTATTTTTACATTCTTACAATACGATGATAAAGTGGCTCCGCCTCTATGAGGCAGTAGCCACAAAAAGTCTGGAAAATTGGGATAATTAATATTCTATACTAAATACATTTGAATTCTGCTGTATGTTTAAGTCAGGTCAGTTTATATGTATCATGCTTTTACAACAGACACTGTCACAAAGCAGCTTTACAGAAAATGAAAGACTTTAAACATGAGCTAATTTTATCCCTAATTTATCCCTGATGAGCAAGCCTGTTCAGTGTTTAATGTTGTAGTGAGTGTTTATGAAGCGTAGTTCTACAACGCTGCCATCATATATAAAGGCTTTCAGAGGTCTTTCTCAAAACAATCCGCTGCTATAATGGCAGCTTTAATAGCTTTAATGGCCATTGTGTTTGTTTTTATGTACACATTTCTTTTCCTGATGCAGCTGCAGCTGCCCCCCCCCCCCCCCCCACACACACACTGTGGTGCTGTCCATCTTGCTTCGTGTGACCATTTTATGCCCATAAAAACAAACAAAAGCAGAGAGACTCATACTGACAGTAAGACAATACGATCCATCATCATCATCATCATCATTCATAATGCAGGAGCTCTGATCATTTCTTAATCCAGATTAAATTTAAACAATCCTGAAACACCAGAACCTTTGCAGCATGATTAATGTTTATGAGGAAGGAATGTGAATGTGAATGTGAAGGTGCTTTGGGAAAACAGATCACTGTTTAAGGCAACACGGTGTGTTTTTACTCCTGACACGGTCACCATAGCGACAGATCATCTCGAGTGGAACCTGAGATCCACTCGAGCCCTGAGGGCCATTTTCCAGAGGGAATTAAAAATGAATTAGGTGCCACATCCCTGATCAGATCAAACACACACCTTCATGGTGCCTCCCTCATCAGCCTCAGGTTTTCATCTATTACTCTTTAACTCAGAGTCTCGTTAAAAGCTGATGTTTTAGACTCCACATTTTGTTCATCGCCATTTTAAAGTTGCATTTCACAAGTTCAGCTGATAATGAGCATAAGCAAAGGCAACCTGAAAAAAAAGTGTAAAGCAACCAGGTTCTAATGAGATTTTATTTTAATGTTTTCTTTATAAACACATATCTGAGCAGCATGTTGTATGATGAGGCACAGTGTTGGCTTGATTACAGCAAATCCAGAAATCATTATCGAAATCCATAGCAGGGTTGACACAGTACGCAATATCAATACAGCGTAATCCATAATTATTTAAAAGAAAAACCCAATAGCTCAGGTAATTGACTGGAAAACTGGAAAGCAACAGACAATAAACAACCCTGAGGGATGCACGAGACAATTGGCAAGACTTTGCAATGACAAAGAGAAACACTAGAGCATACTGAGTAGGTAAACAAATCATTGTGAAAACACAGAACACAGTGTGTACACAGTAAAGTAATCAGCCATGGCAGAACAGGGACCAGGACCAGGACAGGGACAGAGACAGACATGTCAGAACATAAACCAAAGCACATAGAGAATGAAGAACAGTTGTAAGCAGTGCTGAGAACTGACGAGTTCTGTCAATTCTGTCACCCTTTAGTACTGAAAACTCTCATGTTACGTTATGCATATAAATATTTTCATCTCATCTCATTATCTGTAGCCGCTTTATCCTGTTCTACAGGGTCGCAGGCAAGCTGGAGCCTATCCCAGCTGACTACGGGTGAAAGGCGGGGTACACCCTGGACAAGTCGCCAGGTCATCACAGGGCTGACACATAGACACAGACAACCATTCACACTCACATTCACACCTACGGTCAATTTAGAGTCACCAGTTAACCTAACCTGCATGTTTTTGGACTGTGGGGGAAACCGGAGCACCCGGAGGAAACCCACACGGACACGGGGAGAACATGCAAACTCCGCACAGAAAGGCCCTCGCCGGCCACGGGGCACGAACCCGGACCTTCTTGCTGTGAGGTGACAGCGCTAACCACTACACCACCGTGCCGCCCATATAAACATTTTATTATTTCAATTTCTGATTCTTTGTACCTACTTTCATTGTTTGGAGGAACTTAACGGTTCCTTGGAGTGTTTTACTCTCAAGTTGGGTTTGGAGTAGAACCTGTAGAAGCTGGAAACAATCATGGTTTCACTACTGTAGTAAACACGACTGTATCTGATTAGACATTTCATTTTAACACTGAAGAAAAGTTTGATGAATCACTTTATTGTGATGAATTAATGACAGTGATGTTGATGTATGATGGTTACAGTATTTTTAATACATTTTGTGTACATCACACTGTTTTAAAATCCTGGAACAAATAAACATCCCATAATATATGAGCAAGATGTTACCATGGTTACATGCGGTGTTTTCTACTTTGATATCAAACACCAACCCTTATATACTATCACAGTATCATATGAGTGACAGAGCAGTTATCACCAGGCTTGTAGTACTCGAATCCAGGACTCGGACTCGAGTCTGACTCGTGCCCTAATTTTAAGGACTTCTGATTTGACTTGGACTTGAACAATGGGGACTCGTGACTGGACTCGAACTTGATCGAGTGACTTGACTACAACACTGGCACGCATTACCATGAGAACATCAGCAACACCATCAGAAATGGGTTTAGGTTCAGTAAAAACCTCAGTAAAGTACCACCATAAAATATAGCGAATTTTTGATGCACTTTTTTTTAATGTACTGCACCTTCATAACAGTCTTCAAATCATGTTTATTAAGTATCGCTGAATCATTCAGTAGGTAATAAAAGTCTAAAACATAACTTTTTGTTTAACATTCAGGAGGACTTTTAATCACTTTCTCCTTTCAGACAGGGTTCTAAGAAGAACCTTGGCAGAAACCTGGACACCACATTTTCATATCAAGAGAACTGACTGATTCTTTGCATGATTTGTGCAACATGATCAAACAAAACATTTTACCAATTTATCGTCCCGGTATCGTGTTCTCGATTATCAGCACGTCACTAAACTAAACGGCAGCACCCGCGCTATCATGAAACCCTTTAGTTCGTCCATATCCGCATATTTTTGCTGATGTTTATGTGGATTTATGAATCAGTTAAGACACACCGTCCACTGGCAGGAGCTCAGGAGTGCTGATGACGTCAGCAGCAGGAGGTGAAAGAGGGACACGGGGATGAATAATTAATTTTCGGCTCTGATCTAATGGAGGAGGAGGAGGGGAGGGGTGAATAATTCAGCACATCCCCGCTGTGGAGCTCCAGCACGGACATGGAGCACAAGCCCGAGCTCTCTTCACCTCAGACCGTGAGTTTCTCCTCCATCCTCTTCCTCATCACTGACGCTTTATGAACTTCCGGTGAGTTGTGACTTAAAGCGCGTCCCAGTGCGACCTGGACCACTCAGAGCTGCTGCTGCTGATGATGAGAGGAGCTCTGGAAGTGTCACGGGATGCTTTTCTTCTCCTTTAAATACATCTTAAGGTGATCTAAAGTGACGCATATGCGAGAAAGTTCCAGATGTTTAGCTGATGTTTCCTCTGGATTCCTGATGGAGCTGCATGGAAATGATTTTTCATTTGGGAACAAAATAAATCCGCATTTCTCTCCAGCAGATAAACAGTGATGGTGTAAGTGTAATAAAACCCTCACACTCTTCTTCTTCTGGCAAACTCACTTTAAAACCCAACGCGCTTTTCTCGATTCTGATTGGCTGAGACTCAAGTGGCTTCATAAAGGGTGATGTGTCTCTGAAATGTGGAGAGAAAAGTGTAAAGGTGTGTGTGTTGGAGATCTATCAGTGTGCAGGTATTTATCTTTCTATGAGGACCAAGTGATGGGAATGAGACTGAATATGCGACATGAATACGTGATATATGTTCCATTTGTTTGTTTGTTTGTTTGTTTGTTTGTGAGAAGAAAAATGGCTAAAACAAACAGGTCAGCTTTAGCAGTACATTACTGAGGGAGGTGAATACACGAGTCACTGTGAGACATAAGTCAATGAAAATACCCCCCCCCCCAAAAAAAATTTGATTTAAAATTAACTTCCTGTGGTGCATAATAATGACCCAAATACCTATTATTATTATTATTATTACTACTAATGTCATTTTTAATTATCAGTCTTCTGTCATGATCCTCCTTAGTCACATTAACTGTGTATTAAAATTTTATATTTATCTTGAAAATACTAAAATAAACCCAAAACAAACAGATTAAAAATAAATACCCAACATGTTATGCAGGTATTTAAACCGTAGCCTCTGAATGCTTGTGATTTATTGCAGTAAATCGTGCAGTCGATCATCGTGATGGTGATTTAAATGATCTCCGTGCAGTCTTTCACTCCTCATTTTAGGATGTAAACATTTAGCAGAGCTTCAGCTTCACCCTCACATCAGTGCTGAGGTGTTTATTCTGACTCCATCTTTTTCTCCCTATAAAATGAAAATGTCAAAAATAATTTAAAAAAACCCCTCAACGCTTTAAAAGCACTTAATCTGATGATTAGCGTGATTAGTGTGAACAGTGACAGGAAATCAACAAGTGTCTCATGCAGTAACTGATAAACACTGCACTTCAGCCATCATCATCATCACTAGGTCTGTGGTCTCAGTTTGCAGTATGTTAGAGAGGTCGGGGATGAACACTGCTCTGATGTGAGCCATCTTTCCTCACTAAAGCTCACATTATGTGATGAAATATGACTATACAAGATCTCTCTCTCTCTTTCAACATGTTTATTCACATACATATTTGCCCGTCCTTGCACTTGACAAGCTCTGAAAGCTTGTCAGGCATCAATCTCAAAATACAGCACATCTCATTAATGCCACAGTGAACAGAACACACACACACACACACACACACACACACACACACACACACACACACACACAGAGCAGTGACTCTTTATGTTGTGCTCAGGGTGTGGGGGTCAGTGAGCAGTGAAGATCTGCCCTGTTTTACGGGACTCTGGTGGTGACGTCGGTTCTTTGTCTGAACATAAAGAGGAAATGCAATTAAATGCACATCATCAGTCCAGTCGAGGTCCTTCTGAATGAATCATCTGCACACACCCACACCATTATCTGTGTTAGGAGTAAAATCTACTGCAGTTTTAGAAATCAAAGTATTTCTATAATTTTTTAAATTATAGGATTATTCCTCTCTCTCTCTCTCTCTGTGTGTGTGTGTGTGTGTGTGTAGTTTCCTGATTTGAGTCACTTTTTATTTATTCAACTGTATACCACAGCACTGCTGAAGTCTTGAATCAGAAAGTATTGATTAATTCTCTATAACAGCAGCTCTGACAGTAGTGCAGCTGCACATCACAGGTTTATATTAATGCACTCATTATCACTAATACATTATTGTTTTTATAGTAATAGCACATCCACAGGGACATGTACAGCAGATGGTCCACATAAACTGATTAAAAAGAAAAATATGTCATTATTGTTCTGGTGAAATTTTCTGAAAGGATACGTTTATTTAGCTCCTTATTTCTGGAAGGAGTCTCCAGTGTCAGCGCTTTTTAATGGTCAGAGGTGAAGCTGGAACTTTTTTAAACATTTTCTTTACAGATGGCACTATTTTTTTTTTTCATATTAACTTGAAGAGAGAGCAAAGAGAGTCTGGTGAGGGAACGACTGTTTATAGCTGCTGTAACATCAGTGAGAACAGGAACTCCCTCATTTTACCAACATTCCATGACATTAAATTGACACATAAATGTGTGTGTGTCTTTATTAAATAAAATATTGTAATTGTTGGCAAATTGCTGTGGCATGAGAAGGGAAAAAAAAAAAACGTACCTGAGGATGTGTTATAGAGAAATACTTCCAGGAATTAACTTGATTCACCAGTGTTCCACAACGTTAAACATAGCCTCACTTTAAACAGATAAAAAGCACATAATTCTTTCATAAACAAACAAACAAACAAACAAACAAACAAACGTAAATGTTGTGGTATAAGAGAAATAAAACACTGTTGCAGCAAAATGATCTTCATGGTGGTAACAATAGTTGTGCATTATATCAGACCACATCACACCAGTACATTGTGGTTTATTTTCATCCAACAGCATCCCATCTAAGTGTTTTATTTTTATTTCGTACAAATAAAACTGTGCAGTCACTGTGAAAGTACAGAGTTTAATGAAAGCATGCCACAACAGAAAGGAGAAATAAGTGGGCTGCTCAGACAAACACGAGAGATTCTGAGCAGAATAATTACAGCATCGCTAAAAGGAGAGAGTGCGCATTTCCCCTCTATTTCTCTGAAAACTTCACTTCTGCACATCTACTACATTTCTGTGGTATGGTGAAGTGTTAATCCCTTTTATGTGGTGGTGCTGTGTAACAGGTGTTCCATACATTCTGTATGTGTAAATGTAGAATGAGATGATACCTGAAGAAGTAGAGTACAGAACCGTTGTTAAGAACTCCTGCCTGCGACTACTTTAATACTATTACATACACAACATATTGGGGATGAGGAATGGCTTTTCTCAGACTCTCACAGCCTCCAGCCCTGTTGGAAACACCTGGTGAGCCGACAATGTTGTATACATCCTGGATCTGTATGGTTGAAGATTCTCCTTGCACTGACTGCAGATGAGATGCCAGACAAATGAAAGCATGCTCTACTGCTTCACTGTTTGGGCACTGAAGGCCAACAAATTTTTCATACACTTGCGGGTGTTGGTATGACTTACAAATCTGCATGTGATGCTTTACAAACTTTTTTTGTGCCGAAGGTGAACGTGGTTGCTGAAAGAAATAAGTTTCATCGGTGTACACAGCAGCCAGGCGAATCCACTGTTCAATACATTGCTGCACTGAGGGACTTGCTTATGAACTGTGACTTTGGCACACTTGCGGACGACATAAGAGATCAAATTGTTGAGAAAATACACACTGAACGTATTTGAAATGGCTACTTTTAGAAACAGATCTCACACTACAGAAAACAATTAATATTGCATCACAGATTGAATCTGCTATAGCTGAAGCTAAGGCTAGGACTCCTGTCACTGAAGCTACTGTCAAAGTTGTACAGCCAAAAGGGGGGGGGTGCCACACATCCAAGTTCAAAGCAAATGCAGCTCAAAATAAGCCAACAGCAACTGACTTTAAGCACACTGCCCAACAGAAGAGCTGTTAGCATTGTGGATCCAATTCACATTTAGCCAACAACCCCAAATTTGCCACTAAAAATTCTAAACATATACAGTGTGGAAAAGCAGGCCATTTTGCAAAAGTTTGTCACAGCACAATTACATGCAACGTACAAGAGGTTGCAGTGCCTGACCTCACAGTTTTAAACATTGCTTCCACGTAAGATGTTACACACTGTATTGTATTGTTTTTCTTCATGTGAATGATGGCCAACCACTTACAATAGATCTGCTTGTAGAGATTGTCTCAGCAGTCTCCATTCTTCGAGAACATGTTTATCGCCAGAATTTCATACATGTGCCTCTTGCAAAGCCTACAGTATGCCTGGTTACTTACATGAAAAAAAACTATTCCTGTCCTAGGCTGTATTACTCTGACTGCCACACACTGCAACTGCCACACACAAACAGAGTTCTGCATTGTGCCTGACTGAACATCTCTGCTTGGAATGGACCTATTTACAGCTCTGCATCTTCAGATTCGAGATGGACATATTGAGCCACCTGCCTTGCAAGCAGTGGGCCAAATTACTGTCAAAAGTACAGAGGCGTTAGGTGTTGCTGCTGGATTTGTACACAACGTGAAAGTGGGCTCAGATGTGCCTCCAGTTCAACAGAAACTTCACAGACTACCATTGGCAGTGCGCAAAGCTGTTTCAGAGGAGTTGAAAAGACTTGAAGCAGACAACATAGAGAGGGTCAACTTGTCTGCTTGGGTGTCTCCACTGGTGGTTGTGAAAAAGAAGACAGGTGGAATTCGACTTTGTGTGGATCTACGTGAGCCAAATAGAGCAGTAGTGATAGATAATCATCCTTTGCCACACATTGAAGAAGTCTTCATGGAGCATTGTGGCGCTACTTTGTTCTTCACAATTGATTTACAAAATGATTACCATCAAGTCCAGTTACATCCTAGCAACAGAGACCTTACGGCCTTTATTATGCATGAGGGACTTTTTTGCTTCACAAGAGTTCCATATAGCTTAGCCTCAGCACCTAGTGCATTTCAATGGATGATGTCACAGATTCTGACTGGTCAATGTGGTGTGCAGTGTTATTTAGATGACATCATATATGGCGATACTCCTGAAGTTCATGACAAGCGACTGAAAGCTGTCCTTCACTGCCTGCAGAAAAGCAGGTTGAAGCTCAATATGGCAAAATACCATTTCAGGAAGACTGAGTTGTCCTTCCTTGGACATCTGGTTTCTGCTTCTGGCCTACAACCAAACCCTGACCATGTCCTTGCTGTGACCCAAGCTCCACCTCCTCATGATGCACAGTCACTACACTCCTTTCTTGACTTGACTTCTTGATATTCGAAGTTCATTCCTAATTACGCTACACTTGTGGAATCTCTCTGTGCCCTACTCTGAAAGTCAGCTGGTTTCCATTGGACACATGAGGCCTATGAAAACTTCAACCAAGTTAAAGAACTCATCACCACCAGTCCTGTCCTTGCCTTATTTGATCCTTCCTTGCCAACTCTTGTTACAACAGATGCATCAGTTTATGGCATTGGTGGTGTGCTGACACAGGTCCAGCGTCATACAGAACAGACAGTTGCATTTGCCTCGCAAACACTGAGTGTGAGTGCAAGGACTCAACGATCGAAAAAGAGGCTCTAGCGTGTGTCTGGGTAACTGAAAAATGGCATACTTACTTGTGGGGTCATCATTTTACTTTGAGGGGAAAAAAAAAGATATCACAGCCCTCTGACCATGCTACTCTCTACCAAAGGCCTTGGGCGTGCAGGCATGAGAATAGCCTGATGGTCTGCTCGTCCTTTATGCTTTAACTACAGCATTGAATCCCAGCCAGGGAGAGAAAATGTTACAGCTGATTGCCTGTCACATTTGCCTCTTCCGATTACAGAAAAACACCAAGAACCTGAGCTAGAGATGGTGGCTGTGGTCAAGTCAAGTTTATTTGCATAGCGCTTTTAACAATAGACATTGTCGCAAAGCAGCTTTACAGAAAATTAAAGACTTTAAACATGAGCTAATTTTATCCCTAATTTATCCCCAATGAGCAAGCCTGTGGTGACGGTGGCAAGGAAAAACTCCCTCAGACGACATGAAGAAACCTCGAAAGGAACCAGAATCAAAAGGGAACCCATCCTCATTTGAGTGATAACAGATAGCGTGATTATAAATAACTCACTTTTATAACTGTGTCCTATATACTGTGTCCACAGTCTGTTTCATGGAGGCAGACTGCTGCTTGAGCAAGGTGCAAGCAGGCAGGTAGAGCGGAGGCTGTGTTTGCATACGTGTCCAGTTTACAGCAAAAGTTTTACTACCTTTACTTTTAACTTTTTTTAATTTAATTTTTTTTATCAAGTCATACTGCCACTGCGTTGTCTTAGCCTGACGTTTTTAGCTAACTGGCTATCTTAAAACTCACAAATCGGCCTTGAATACAATCATGGTGACATCACCCAGAGACAGTATACACCTGGAAAAAGCTCATTTCATCTCATCATCTCTAGCCGCTTTATCCTTCTACAGGGTCGCAGGCAAGCTGGAGCCTATCCCAGCTGACTACGGGCGAGGTACACCCTGGACAAGTCGCCAGGTCATCACAGGGCTGACACATAGACACAGACAACCATTCACACTCACACCTACAGTCAATTTAGAGTCACCAGTTAACCTAACCTGCATGTCTTTGGACTGTGGGGGAAACCGGAGCACCCGGAGGAAACCCACGCGGACACGGGGAGAACATGCAAACTCCACACAGAAAGGCCCTTGCCAGCCCCGGGGCTCGAACCCAGGACCTTCTTGCTGTGAGGCGACAGCGCTAACCACTACACCACCGTGCCGCCCCCTGGAAAAAGCTACCAAGGAAATTGCTTACCTGCAAGAAGATGTCCGTAGACTCTCGGCTGAGCTTCGGAAGAAGGAAGCACTTATCTCCAGCTATTCTGAACAACTCCGTGAAAAAGAAAGGCTGGTATCCAGTTTTACAGATCTTGCTGTTGGTCAACTGAAGCGGATTTCCACTCTCAGCGCAGCCATCCAAGATACTATCCTGTTGGATCCAGCACATCGACCATCACCCGTCTCCTTGACGCCCGGCTTTCAGCCATGGACTGAGGCTAACGTTACCACTCGCCGCCGTAAGAAGTGCTCCAGCGAAAACGTAGGCCTACCTCCTCTGTGCTTCTCAAACCGGTACAGTGCCCTCTCCATCGTCGACCCTCAGGACATCCAACCACATGATCCATCGGTCGTGGACGATGGCTCGGCATCTCCGTCATTTGCCATGAGGGATGGCCCGTCTTGTTCATCCATCACCTCCGATGGAAATGCTGTGAGGGATGGCCAGACTTCTCATCGACATTCAACGCTGCTGCTGCTGCTCCTGCTGTGGGGGACATGGCAACTGGGGCTGCTCCTCCAGCTGTTGCCTGCCAGGCGTTGGGGATAGTCTCAGATGGAGGTGTTAGTGCTTCTGCTGTTGTTCCTGCTGACCGGCTGTTCAATGCAGTGGATATATCATTGCGCTGTCATGGCGGTGGGGCCTCTGCTGCCCGATGCAGGCTTCTGAGGGATGCAGTGTCGAGGCGTTCAGGGGCGCTCTCCCACTCGGATGCCTCTGGAGGTCGCTTGCCGGGTTTTCCCCGGGATGGTCCATCTGCAGCTAGCTGTGCTTCCTGGTCGAGGTTGCCCCCCTTGCAGCCGGCTGGACGACAACTATGGAGAGTCAGCCTGAGCCAGGCGCGACCTGGCTCCTCTGGTGGCCTTACGCCCTCGCAGCCTCATTTTCTCCGACCACCCTCATCATTGGTGACTCCATAATAAGGAACGTCAGATTTTTTGATGCTACTACCTGCTGCATTCCCAGTGCCACGATCACAGATGTCCACGAAAATCTATGTGAGTTACTGCCCTCTTTGCCTACATCCATCACTAGAATCATAGTTCATGTGGGGTCAAATGATACTGGCCATTGGGAGTCGGAATTAACAAAGACTGATTTTCTGGCTCTTATGGGGCTTTTGAAACAATGTGGAAAGTCCGTTTTTATTTCAGGCCCCATTCCAACTGTAGGGCGTGGAGATGAACATTTTAGCAGAATTCTTAGCCTCAATTACTGGCTTCAGCATACTTGCAGAGAGCACGGTGTGGATTTTATTGACAATTTTAATGTATTTTGGCACAAAGAAACTAATTTTAAGCATGACGGAATTCACCCAAATCCCATGGGTGCACATCTACTGGCAGCAAATGTTCAGATTACTCCATGCCATTTGAGAACTGATTGACTGAATGCAGCATTGGAGCTTCCCATTTCTGGTACCTCCCCACATCCGGTACCAGCCCACATTGGCAGCTCCCCCTACTGTTCCCTCCAGGAATCACCCACATCCAAATTCCCCATCACTGTACTGATAAATCATGTACAAACAAAACATAAGAGACGGCGACTATATGGGGTAAATCAGTCGAATTTAAAATCAGTCCCAAAACAAATTCTGTATACACCAGTGGAAAGGACCCCCTCACTTACTATTGTAAAATTAGCTTTGCTAAATGTCAGGTCACTTTCAAATAAGTCATTTTTAATTAATGATCTAATTTGTATGCACTCACTTGATTTTATGCTTTTAACTGAAACATGGCTTGATCATGCTAAGACTGTTCCTACCCTGATCGAATCTGCTCCCCCAAATTTTAATTTTATCAGCACTACCCGTGACGGGGGGGAATCGGGAATCGCCACAATATTCAAAGAATCTTTTCAGTGTAAGCAGTTATTTTTTGGGGACTTCACATCCTTTGAATACCTCTGTTCACTTGTTAAGTGTTCCCCCAATATTCTACTAGGAACCATTTACAGGCCTTCAAGACAGTCAGTAAAAAAGTGTTTCTTGAAGAATTTTGTGAACTGCTGTCAACTATTTGCTTAGAATTTGAATCTATTATCATCACAGGGGATTTTAATTTGCATATTGATAACTCAGAGAACACCAATACAAGGGATTTTCTCATGCTCATGGACACATTTAGTCTAACACGTGCAGGGGCCAACACACTTACATGGTCATACTCTTGACCTTGTCATTACCAAAAGGTCTAAATGTTTCTACAAATGTTATGGACTTGGCTGTATCTGATCATTTTTGTGTTTTCTTTGATGTGTGTATGTCCCCCCTTTTTCAGAATTGGTCTAGGACTGTAGAAAAGAGAATCATAAATGAGAATACCATTGCCCTTTTTGATCAAGCACTTTCTCAGAATTCACCTCAAACATCAAATTCTGTAGATGACCTGATAAATAATTTCACAGTAAATATGACACAAATCATGGATGACATTGCTCCAGTAAAAGTGAAAAAGTCAACAATAAGCAAGCAGCACCATGGAGACAAAATCCATTGATTAAACAAACAAAAAGGGAATGCAGGAAAACCGAGAGAAAATGGCACAAGTCCAAATTACAAATTGACTACCAAATTCATAAAGACAGTATAATTATGAAATTTGCAAGGCAAGGCAGACTTTTTTTTCTGACATTATTAACAGGAATATAAATAATGCTCGTATGCTTTTCTCTACTGTCGAGAGGTTAACAAATCCCCCAACTGACATAGCACCAGAGCTTCTCTCAGTTCACAAATGTGAAGAGTTTGCATCCTTTTTCAGTAGTAAAATTGATAAAATAAGACTGAACATAACACAGCTGCAAACAACTCTTGTTCTTGAACTTCTAGCTACTGAAAGAGGGCCCATACACCAAATGTCAGAATTTAGTTCTATCAACTATGAAACTGTTCAAACTCTCAGCTCTGCTACTTCCCAACTGAACACCTTACCCCAGACCTGGGCATTTTACGGCCCGTGGGCTGCATCCGGCCCTTTGGTTCATTCTGACCGGCCCGCGTAAAGTTAATTAGAAATTACAAAGTAAACGTATTTTCTAATTTTACCTCATGCATGGACTAAATGTGCATTGCTTTTATTTTGAAGTTGTGTTCAACAACATGAACATGAAATCCCACGAAACCTAATCCCGCGATAACTACTTCCGTAATTTGTCCAGACCAACGACAAACATGTATGTCATCCTTCAAACGGTCCAGCCAATCACATAGTGTGACGTCACCAGCAGGCGCCGGAGCCCGAGCCGATGTGTAGATCTGATACCTACACCGAATCGACTGATGATCATCTGTCAGCTGTGCTTCGCATCTCCACCTCAGACATTCGACCTGACTTTGATGCACTCGTTAAAGACCAACAGAGACTAGATTTCTCTCACTGAACAAATAAAAAAACTGAAAAAACACCAAATGAGATGATTAGACTACAAATGTGGGCATCATTATTATAATATGATGTATCTTGCTTGATATTTGGAGTAGAAAGACAACATTGTGATGTCTTTATTGTGTTTTGGGGTGAATGTGACTGAAAAAAAGGTACAAACGTTCACATTTTGTTAACCATTGTTTTGGGAAATTTGATTGAATAAATGACATTTTTTGTAAGGCAACCTCGTTTTTCCCCATACTCTTACCAGTCTTAGCAGCTTGTAAAAACAGTGTTATTTATTGCTTTATATAAAGAAATACAATTAATATTATGCAGAATTTAGTTCAGCCTTTTGGTCTGGCCCTCCACAAAATTCTGTTTCTCATGTGACCCCATGGAAAAAATAATTGCCCACCCCTGCCTTACCCAGTAGTTTTTTCAAATCTGTCCTTCATCTCATAACAGCAGATGTGCTTCAGATTATAAATACATCACTACAAACTGGCATTTTTCCTAAGTCCCTAAAAACAGCAATTGTAAAACCCCTACTCAAAAAGAATAACTTGGATCCTTCGGTACTGAGCAACTACAGACCAATATCTAATACCTTTTACTGGAAAGATCATTGAAAGAACTGTTTTTAACCAATTAACTGTTTTTATCGTCACATAACTATTTTGATGATTATCAATCTGGCTTTTGTGCTAATCATAGCACTGAAACAGCCCTTTTTAAGGTGATAAATGACATTCGTCTAAACACCGATGCTGGCAAAGCATCTGTTCTGGTACTATTGGACCTAAGTGCAGCATTTGATACAGTTGACACTATGCGGGCGCTGTGTGAGACGGCTGCCTCTCCAGTAGCTCTGTAGTTTTTAGCTCTTTAAACCTCTTTTTTTCCACATTTTTTTTACTTTTCTGCTCTTCTTACGAAGACATAGTGTGTTTTACTATTGTGGCAGCGGGGGCGTGGTCAAGCGTCGGTCTGTGACCAGAGGACGGAGTCAGGGAAGGTAAGTGGCAGAATCACTGCACCTGATGTCTGTTAACCTGTGTTTGTGTCTTCCCCAGTGACCACGCCCTATATAAGGAGAGAGAGAGCAGAGGAAGGGAGCTCTCTCCCCAACCAGACGACTGATGTGTGTGTGTGTGTCTGTGTGGATGAGAAAGCTCCCTTCCTCTGTGCTCTCTCTCCTTATATAGGGCGTGGTAACTGGGGAAGACACACAAACACAGGTTAACAGACATCAGGTGCAGTGATTCTGCCACTTACCTTCCCTGACTCCACCCTCCGGTCACAGACTGACGCTTGACCACGCCCCCGCTGTCACAACTATATAACATGGATATATTTAACTTTAACACGCAACCAGGAGCTAGTTTTCTCACTTATTCGAGAGTTGCTGGCCCTGAAAACAATGGGACGAGCCGGGATACGACACCCCATCCCGGCCGAGCTGAGGAGGAAACCCAGGGGCTGCAAAGCCGGAGCTAAGCTAAAGGCTACGCTAACGGACAACCGGCGGCGCTACAAACCATCCATTCCCTCAGTTATCATGGGGAATGTGAACTCGCTGCCGAATAAAGTCGACGAGCTATCTGCTCTGAACAACCAGCGGATTTATCAGGAGAGCAGCTTATTTATCTTTACGGAGACATGGCTAACACACCTTGTACCAGATGCTAATGTGGACCTGTGGGGATTCACTGCTATGAGAGCTGACAGAGACACTAACACATGCGAGAAAAGCAAAGGTTGGGGACTCATTTACGTTAACAACCGCTGGTGTAACCTGGGACATATCTCCATAAAGACAGTTTTATGTTGCCCGGACTTGGAGCTGCTAGCTGTTAGCCTGCGGCCATATTATCTGCCGAGAGAGTTCAGTCACGTGATCACCATCTGTATTTACATCCCTCCGAGGGCAGACGCAGCCGCTGCATGTGAGAGGATTCACTCTGTCACAGCAAGGCTGCAGACACAGCACCCTGAGGCATTTATCATCATTTCTGGGGAATTTAATCATACTACTTTGGACTCTACTTTGGCTGCTTTTTTACCAGGCTGTGGATTGTCCAACAAGAAACAACAGGACAATTGACTTGCTGTATGCTAATGTGAGGGATGCATACAGAGTCACACCCCTCCCCCCACTAGGGAAGTCTGACCACAACCTGGTTCATCTACAGCTGAAGTACACCCCCCCCCCCCCCCCGGTTCAAATGCAGCCTGCAACAACTAGCTCCATCAGGAGGTGGTCCCCTGAAATGGAAGATGCCCTCAGGGACTGGGATGTGCTGCTTAGTCCACACTGTGAGGACATAGAGGGGCTGACACACTGTCTGACGGATTACCTTAACTTCTGTGCAGACGTGGTCTCCCCCGCTAAGACTGTACAGTGTTACCCTAATAACAAGCCATGGGTAACACAGGAAGTCAAAGCTGTCCTCAACAGGAAGAAGGCCGCCTTCAGGAGCAGGGATAGGGAGGCAATGAAAGCAGCACAGCAGGAGGTAAAACGCTGCATGAGGGAAGCTAAGGACAGCTACAGGAGAAAGGTGGAGCAGAAGCTGGAGAACAGCATGAGGGAGGTCTGGGAAGGTGTGAAAACCATCACAGGCCACAATACAAAGACCAGAGTTGTTGAGGGGACAGTGGAGAGGTCGAATGAGTTGAATGACTTTTTCAATCGGTTCAACCAGCCCATGTCCCCCCCACCCTCTCCCTCACTGCAGCCATCTCTCCTTCTTCCCACAACACACCTCCCCCCAGTCATCACAGCAGCCCTCTCCTCCCCCACCTCAACACAGACTCCTCCATGCATTACTGCAGACCAGGTCAGAGGTCAACTGAGGAAGCTTTACCCCAGGAAAGCAGCAGGCCCGGACAAGGTGTGTCCCTGAGTGCTGAAGACCTGTGCTGCTGAACTGGGTGAACCACTCCAACGCATCTTCAACCTCAGCCTGCAGCTGGGGAGAGTGCCCACCCTCTGGAAGACATCATGTATCGTTCCAGTTCCCAAAAAGAATCGGCCCAGCCAGCTGAACGACTTCCGACCGGTGGCACTCACTTCACATCTGATGAAGACATTGGAGTGGCTCTTCCTCAGCCTCCTCAGACCCCAGGTACAACATGCCCAGGACTGTCTGCAGTTTCGTACTGGGCAGGTGTCGGTGTGGAAGACGCCATCCTCTACACCTGCTACACCGAGCCCACTCGCATCTGGATAAGGGAAATGGCACAGTGAGGATCCTCTTCTTGGACTTCTCGAGTGCCTTCAACACCATCCAGCCCCTATTGCTTCAGGACAAACTGAACAGGATGCGAGTGGACCCCTGCCTGGTCACCTGGATCTCCAGCTACCTCACTGACAGGCCGCTGTATGTCAGGCTGAAGGACATCACGTCTGACACTGTGATTAGTAGCACCGGAGCACCCCAGGGCACGGTGCTGGCCCCTCTTCTCTTCACCCTGTACACCGCGGACTTCTGCTACAACTCGGAGCTGTGTCACATTCAGAAGTTTGCCCATGACACAGCCATCGTTGGGTGTATCAGTGACGACAGAGAGGAGGAGTATAGGAGCCTGGTGAGGGACTTTGCTGTGTGGTGCAACAGGAACCATCTGCAGCTCAACACCTCGAAGACCAAGGAACTGGTCATTGACTTTGGGAGGTCCAGACCAAGGTCACAACCAGTTCTGATTGAGGGAGTCAAGGTGGAGGCTGTGGATTCCTACAAGTACCTCGGGCTGTGGCTGGACAGCAAGCTGGACTGGATTTGCAACACCAAACACTTATACAGGAAGGGACAGAGCAGGCTATACTTCCTTAGGAGGCTGCGGTCCTTTAACATCTGCAGAGAACATCCACAGGAGTTTCATCAGTCTGTGGTCGCCAGTGTCCTGTTTTACACTGTGGTGTGCTGAGGGGGCAGCACATCCAAGAAGGTCACATCCAGGCTGGACAAACTGATCAGGCGGGCCGGCTCTGTGGTTGGCATGAAACTGGACTCTCTGGTGATGGTGGCAGAGAAGAGATCTATGGACAAACTATTGAACATCATAGACTATGCCAGTCACCCTCTGCACACCATCATCAGCAACCAGAGGAGCCTGTTCAGTGACAGAATGCTCCTTCCCAAGTGCAGGACGAACAGACTTAAAAACTCCTTTGTCCCTCACACCATCAGACTGTACAACTCCTCTCTGGGCGGGGGAAGGAGGGGTAACAGGAGGACAGAGGATGGGAAGGAGCAGTAGCCTAGCCTAATAATAAGCAATACCGGACAATGTGCAATATAATGTGCAATATAAAGTGCAATATCTCTCCTGCCGCCGCCCCCCTTTCCCCCCTTCTCTTTCCCATATCTTATTATTTTTATATTTGTATATGTAAATACTTAATTTATTTTAATTTATCTAGAAGTTCTCCATTTCTTTTATCTGTTTATCTGTAATGATGCTGCTGGAATCTTAATTTCCCTGAGGGAACCCGCCCAAAGGGATCAATAAAGTTTTATCTAATCTAATATCGACTGGAGCACTGGGTTGGATTTTCAGGTGTTGTCATAAAGTGGTTACAATCTTACCTGCAAAACATGAGCTACTTTGTTGCTATAGGAAATTGCACCTCAACACCAGCATCCCTGACCTGTGGTGTTCCTCAGGGATCAATCCTAGGCCCCTTACTGTTTAATCTCTACATGCTCCCACTCGGCCAGATCATCAGGGAAAACTCAATGTGTTATCACAGCTATGCAGATGACACTCAAATTTACCTTGCTCTGTCTCCCAATGATTATGCACCCCTTGACTCTCTTTCAGTGTCTCGACCAAGTAAACACCTGTATGTCACAAAACTTTCTTCAGCTGAATACGGATAAAACTGAGTTCATATTTGGAAACAAAGAAAGAGTTAGGATTACTGCCCTTACTTACTTAAGGCAAAGGATGCCATGAGAAATCTTGGCATCATCATTGACAGTAATTTGAACAACAACCATGTGAAATCAGTCACTAAATCAGCATTTTTTTCACCTGAAGAATATTGAAAAATTAAGAAACCTCATGTCCGAGAGTGATCTAGAAAAACTTATTCATGCTTTTATTTCCAGCAGGATAGATTATTGCAATGCACTTTTAACTGGACTTCCTAAGAAAATTATAAAGCAACTACAAACCATACAAAATGCAGCTGCAAGGGTGTAAACCAGAACAAAAATGAATGAACACATTACTCCAATCCTAAGGTCCCTACACTGGCTTCCTGTTAGTTATAGAATTGATTTTAAAGCACTACTTCTTGTTTTTAAAGCACTAAATGGCATTGGACCAAACTACATATATGACCTGTTTAGACAGCATGCCCCTACCAGATCAACGAGATCTCAAAATAAAAATCTTCTGGTTCAACCTGCTTACTTACTTACTTACTTACTTACTTACTTAAGCCCATTGCCCACTGGGGAGCATAGGCCATCAACGACGCTTCGCCATCTGACTCGACTCTGGGCTGTCCTTCCCGCACCTGTCCAGTTGGTTCCCATCCTCTGCAGTTCTGCGTCAGTGTCGTGCCTCCAGCTGTTCCTGGGCCGGCCCCTCTTCCTCTTCCCTTGCAGGTTCCAGGTTAAGGCTTGGCGTGTGATGCTGGATACTGGCTTCCTGAGGGTGTGTCCAATCCAGCCCCACTTCCTCCTCAGCATCTGGCTGGAAGCTGCCTCCTGACCCGCTCTCTGCCACAGCTCCTCGTTCGTGATTTTCTCTGGCCACCTGATGTTGAAGATGCGCCTCAGACATGTGTTGATGAAGGTCTGGATCTTCTGTTGTGTTGCCTTGGTCATCCTCCACGTCTCAGAGCCATAGAGTAGTACTGACTTGACGTTGGAGTTGAAGATGCGCATCTTTGTGGCCTTGCTGATCACCTTTGATGCCCAGATGTTCTTCAACATAATGAAGGCTGCTCTTGCCTTTCCAATCCTGGCAGTCATGTCACGGTCCGTGCCTCCCTGCCTGTCCACCACGCTCCCCAGGTAGACAAACGACTCTGTCTCCTTGACTGGCTCCCCATCAACAGTGACTGGTGTATTGGCCATTGTGTTGATCTTCATCAACTCGGTTTTCCTGCTGTTGATCTTGAGCCCTGTCCCTGCTGATGTTTCTGCTAGGTGCATGGTCTTGTCCTGCATCTGTCTGTGGTTGTGCAACAGGAGCGCCAGGTCGTCAGCAAAGTCCAGGTTATCCAGCTGCGACCAGAGTGTCCACTGTATTCCATTGTTCCTGCCTGTTGTTGTGGTCCTCATGATCCAGTCAATGACCAGGAGGAAAAGGAGTGGAGAAAGTAGGCACCCCTGTCGTACTCCGGTTTGAACCTCAAAACTTGCTGACAGTTGACCTGCATGTGCCACTCTGCAGGTCATACCTTGGTATGTGCACTGGATGAGTGAGATCAGCTTCCTGGGACTCCATAATGCTGCAGTAGCTTCCACAGCGTCTCTCTGTCCACGCTGTCGAATGCCTTCTCATAGTCTATGAAGTTGATGTAGAGGGGGGAATTCCACTCCAGGGACTGCTCCACGATGATGTGCAGGCTGGCAATCTGGTCCGTACAGGATCTGTTGCTGCAAAATCCTGCCTGTTCGTCCCGGAGCTTGGTATCCACTACCTCCTTCATCCTCTCCAACAGCACTCTGTTCAGGACCTTGGCAGGGACAGATAGGAGCATGATTCCCCTATAGTTGCTGCATTCAGTCAGGTCCCCTTTCTTCAGCAACTTGATGAGAATTCCCTCCTTCCAGTTATTCGGGATCTTCTCCTCTTCCCAGATCTTGCCAAAGAGGTCATACAGCATGTTGACCACTGTGTCCAGGTCCGCTTTGATGGCTTCTGGTGGAATCTCATCCGGTCCTGCTGCCTTCCCATTCTTGAGCGACTTGATGGCCTTCTTGATCTCCGCCTTGGAAGGTTTCTCGCAGTTGATTGGTAGCTCTGCCTCTGCGGGTGGGATGTCTGGTGGTGCTTCTGGTGCTGGTCGATTAAGCAGTTCATTGAAGTGCTCCACCCATCTCCTCAGCTGTTCCTCTGTTGCTGTGAGGAGGTTCCCACGCTTGTCCTTCACTGGCTTGTCCATCTGCTGGAATTTGCCTGCAAGTTTCTTTGTCACCATGTACAGGTCTTTCATGTTTCCTTGTCCAGCTGCTTCTTCCCCTTGCTTGGCCAGGTCGTCAATATAGTCCTTCTTGTCCTTCTTCACACTGCTTTTGACTTCCTTTTCTGCTGCCGTGTACTCTTCTTGTGCTTTTGCCTTTGCTGCTCTCGTCTTGCTCATGTTGAGCACTGCTTGCTTTGCTTTCCTCGCTTCTATCTTCTTCAAGGTGGCTTCAGAAATCCACTCCTTGTGCTGCACTTTCTTCTTTCCCAGCACTTCTTCACAAGTGTCACGCCAAACTTTCTTTGTGTGCTCCCACTGACTCTCTATGTCCACCTCTCCCTCCTCAACAAGTTCCTGCAATGGCTGGAACCGGTTCTGAAGGCTGATCTGGAATGCCGTCTGGACCTCCTTGGTTCTAAGAAGTCCCACGTTGTACTTGGTGCGCGTGTTGGTAGTTGTGTGAAACTTCTTGAGTCTGAGCCTAGCTGTCATCAGGAGCAGGTGGTGATCAGACGACACATCGGTGCCTCGCATCACCCGTACGTCCTGGCAGGATCTCCTGAATTTCCTACTGATACACATGTGGTTGATCTGGTTTTCCATGATGTGGTCTGGAGACCTCCATGTGGCCAGGTGAATTTGCTTGTGTGGAAAGATGCTTCCTCCAATCACCAACTCGTTCAAGGAAGACAGGTCTGCAAAGCGCTCGCCATTTTCATTCATCTGTCCAAGTCCATGAATGCCCATGACGTCCTCATATCCTGTGTTATCTACTCCAATCTTGGCGTTGAAGTCACCCATGAGGATTGTGATGTCTTTAGCTCCCCTTCTGTCCAGCACTGCTTGAAGCTGGTAATAAAAGTCATCCTTTATCTCCTCTTCAGCTTCATTTGTAGGAGTGTAGCACTGGATGACATACATTCAGATCTGCTTCTTCTTGGTGGCAAAAGTTCCTGTGATGATGCGTGAGCTGACTGGTTCCCAACTGATGAGTGCCCTCTGAGCTTCCGGACTCATCATCAACGCCACTCCCTCAGAGTGGGGGGTGTCAGCTTCCGCGTGTCCCGCGTACAGCAGTGTTTCTCCTGATGACAGTCTCAGCTGTCCTGACTGTAGCCACCTCGTCTCACTCAACCGCAACAGACAGATGTTGTAGTTCCTCATCTCCTGTGCAACCTGGACTGTTCTTCCCATTTCATACATTGTCCTAATGTTCCACGTCGCAATCCTTGATGCTTTCCTAGGAGTCAGAAAGGGGGTCAGCCTTACAGCTTCCTTCCGGCTTTCACTGTACTCCTCCTATGTAGAGGCCCTTCCTCTCCCAGGTCTTGTTGATTTTGAACTGTCATTGATGCTTCTGTAATGTGAGTTTTTTCTAGGCAGGGGTGTTGGCCCTACGCAAACCCGTTGAACTCTGGAGGAGTTGGTCCACATTTAGTCTGGCCTCTACCCTTCGACCAATCCAGCATGGGAGGCCCTACCAGGAGCTTACGCTCCAGCTGGCATAGCTCTAGGGGTCACGGAGACACGCAAGCCACCACACCACGACAAGGAATGGACCTTATGGTGGGGTTCAACCTGCTGCCAATACTAAATGTGGTGAGTCAGCCTTTAGTGTTTATGGGGCTAGACTTTGGAATAAACTCCCAGATGAAATAAAAAAAAAAATGCTCCCACAATTGCTATTTTTAAGTCCAAACTGAAGACTAAGCTTTTTAGTGAAGCTTTCAATTAAATGGTTCCTTTTTTTTTATCAATTTACTTATTTATTCTATTTACTTATTTATTCTACTTTTTTAAACTCTATTTTTACAGCTTTGAAGATGGCAGCGCGTGCGGATGCAGCGGCCCCTCTCTGTCCTGATAATGTGGTGTTTACATATTTGTCTTCGTCAGTGTGCTCGAGTGATTGTATGTTTTTGTCGCATTTGTCCATCCCTAGGCGCACATACAGCCGTGGGACTCTTTTTGACATTGGCAACACTTTTTTTTATGTAAGTTAAACCCAGCATACACTAAGGAGCTACATGACCTCGGCCTACTCCGGCGGCCCGCTTTGACATCGACCCCCACTACTGCTGCACACCCGCAGAGGAAGTGCCGTAGGCGGTGCGAGAGGAGGCAGAAGCGGGGAAAGCTTCCAGGCCAGGCCAGGCCAACATTCCAGGCCAGGCTAGTGGCTAATCCACACAAGCCGGCTATACATCGTACTCCCCAATGTATGCTCCTTGGATAACAAACTGGACTATATACACCTTTTGAGAGCGACCCAGCAGGCTGTGAGGGAGTGCTGTGTTTTTGTTTTCACAGAAACATGGCTCAACGACAGCATACCGGACTCCGCCATCCAGCTCGACCGGCTAACATGCTACCGAGCAGACAGAGCCCTCATTGAAGGAGGTAAGACCCGCAGTGGCAGGGTCTGTGTTTACATCAGGGATGCTTGGTGTCAGGACGCTGTGGTAGTTTGCAGACACCGTTCACCCCTAGTGGAGTTTATCATCAAGTGCTGGCCCTTCTATCTACCAAGGGAGTTTTCTGCCATGCTGCTTGTTGCAGTTTACATTCCTCCCAGCTGCAACAACAACGATAGGGACAAGGCACTGAGTGAACTGTACTGTGCCATCAGTGACCAACAGACAGCCCATCCAGAGGGACTTCTCATCGTAGCTGGAGATTTCAAACCACGCAAATCTCAAAACAGTGTTTCCTCAGTTACATCAACACAACACACTGGACCTGGTTTACACAACACTGAGAAGAGCATACAAGGCCTCACCCCTCCCCCATCTTGGTGCTTCAGACCACATCACTGTTATGCTAATGCCAACATACAGGCCAAAGGTCAAAGTCACCAGACAGTTCCAGAAGCAGGTACGGGTGTGGCCAGAGGGTGCTTCCTCAGCACTTCAGGACTGCTTTAACATCACAGACTGGGACATATTTAAGCAGGCAGCCACTTACAACCACCAGATCAACATCCAGGAGTATTCAGACACTGTTACAACCTGCATTAGTAAATGCATTGATGATGTCACGGACATTAAGACCATCACAGTACAGGCCAACCAGAAACCATGGCTGACGGGGGAAGTATATCGGTTACTGAAAGCCTGGAATGCTGCTTTCAGAGCAGGTGATGAGGCTGGTCTGAGATCAGCAAGAGCCAACTTGTCCCGTGGCATCAGGCTAGCAAAGAGGCAGTACAGCAGCAGGATAACCTATCATTTCACTGACAGCAGAGACACAAGGAGCCTGTGGCAGGGGATACAGACCATCACGGACTATAAACCTCAACCACAGACCTGTGACAAGGACATCACTCTGCTGAACAGTCTGAACAACTTCTTTGGACGGTTTGAAGCCAACAACAGCACGCCTGCACAGAAGACACCACCCCTTCCGGATGACCAGGTGCTGTCCCTGTCTCCAGCCAGTGTGAGGAGATCCCTCTCCAGGATCAACACCCGCAAAGCTGTAGGACCTGACAACATTCCAGGTCATGTGCTAAAGGACTGTGCAGAGGAGCTCACAGATGTCCTCACAGACATCTTCAACACCTTCCTGAGCTAAGCTGTTGTCCCCACCTGCTTCAAGAGCACCACCATCATCCCTGTTCCAAAGAAGGCCTCTCCATCCTGCTTCAATGACTACCGCCCTGTGGCACTGACCCCCATCATTATGAAGTGCTTCGAGCGGTTAGTCATGCAGCACATCAAATCCATCCTCCCTCCCTCCATGGACCCGTACCAATTTGCATATCAGGCCAACCGGTCCACTGATGATGCAATCTCCACCGCTCTCCACTCAGCTCTCACTCACCTGGACACCAAGGACTCTTACATGCGGATGCTGTTCTTAGACTTTAGTTCAGCATTTAACACAATCATCCCCCAGCAGCTGATACAGAAACTGGACTGTCTAGGACTTAACACCTCCCTCTGCAACTGGTTGCTGGACTTCCTGACCGGAAGACCACAGGCAGTCCAGGTTGGCAGCAACACATCCAACACCATCATACTGAACACAGGGCCCCCCCAAGGATGTGTGCTCAGCCCCCTTCTCTTCACCCTGCTGACCCACGACTGCACACCAACACACAACAGCAACCTCTTCATCAAGTTTGCAGATGCCACGACTGTCGTGGGACTCATTAACAACAAGTCATACTACAGGGACGAGGTGAGCCAATTGGCCGTGTGGTGCAGAGACAACAACCTCTCTCTTAATGTGGAGAAGATGAAGGAGATGGTTGTTGACTTCCAGAGAGCCTCCACCCAGCATCCTCCACTGACCATCAACGATGCCGCTGTGGAGAGAGTGAGCAGCACCAAGTTCCTGGGTGTGTACCTCACCGAGGATCTCTCCTGGAGCAGCAACACCGCATCGCTGGCCAGGAAAGCTCAGCAGCACCTCTACTTCCTCCACAGACTGAAAAGAGCTAGAGCACCAGTCCCTATCATGCACACCTTCTACAGCGGAACCACCGAGAGCATCCTGACCAGCTGCATCACTGTGTGGTACGGTGGCTATACTACATCCTGCCAGAAGACCCTGCAGTGCATAGTGAGAGCAGCTGAGATCATCGGTGTCCCCCATCCTCCCTTCAGGATATTTACAACACACGCCTGGCCCGCAGAGCACTCAGCATTGCGAGCGACTCCACCCATCCCAACCGCCACTTCTTCAGCCTCCTGCCTTCTGGGAGGAGAATGAGAAGCCTCCAGGTGAGAACCAGCAGACTGAGAGATAGCTTCATCCACCAAGCCGTCAGGATGCTGAACTCCCTCCCAGGCCAGTACCCCCTTCCCTTAATACACAAACCAAATGTCACCAGCCACTTTAACAAACTTTAACGAAATTCAATTGCACGATGTAAAAACTGTTTACAATACTGTTTACACGTTATATTTTTTACTCAATTGCATTATATAAAAACTGTTGACAACACTGTTTACACTTTATACATCTTTTATCTTTGATAGACTTCACTGCTATACTGCTTATACTGTCATTATACTTATACTGTAAATTCTGCTTATACTGCCATATTTATACTGATAATTCTGTTTATATTGTGCAATATTGCCCTACTACACTGTCAGACTGCTGTTCCCGTTTACATTGTTCATTCTGTTTATATTGTCATTCATCACATTTAAATTTATACCGTTAATTCTGTTCACAGTGCCACATTTATACTTTCTGGATTGCCACTAGCGATCGACCGATATGTTTTTTTCAGGGCCGATACCGATTATTATGGAATTGGGATGCCGATATGTGCAACCAATAAATGTAAACATTATAATTCACATGAAATTAAACATAGCACACACTGACACAGACCTTCATATCCATGAAATGTATGTTTAATTGTAAAATTGAACATGAAATTTTGTGCAGGGAGATGCCAGCAGCATTTGTACAATAAAGTTAAACATTAGTTAGAATAAAATGAGAAATAAAATAATAAAATAAATATTCACCAATAAAAAAAATCACTCTCTACTATATTACAGCTCACCATTTTCAGTGGAAAATAAATGAAAATACACTCTGGATTCTTTTACACTAAGAACTATGTAAGACTTACCAACTTCAAGTAGTTTTTAAATAACAAATCAAGTGCAGGGAGCTGCCTGCAGCATTTTTTAAAAAGTAAAATCAAACATAAAGTCGGCTATCACTCCCTATTATGTAACAACTTAACAAGTAACCATCTGCATTCTAATGCTTTTAATGCCCAAGCCTAATATTCCCAATTTAGGAGGATTATATTGTAGTGAAGCATAGGCGCCAACCTCATGTCAACATTGGGGGGTCAGAATTATGTTCTTGCACTGTGATGTCATGACGTCGGCAGTGTATGTAGTTGAATATCAAAGACTCAGTTGTAAGTCATTTTCATTCATTACTATTCACCGTTGCAAGTGGGACGCGCCCATTTTAACGATAACTTATTATGATGCATGAAAAAAATCTCACGACTTTAAACATTGTATGAAACACAATTTATTCAATAAACAAATTTAGTTTAATGCAATTTTCTTTGAGATGAATTCGGCAGGCAACTGACAAGAATAGTGCAAAAAAAAAAAAACGTGCACCATACTCCATAAAAAGGCTTAAGCGCGTTAAACTCATATATCCGCATCGGCTTTAACACAGACTTCAGTGTCCAAATTCTGCACAACATGAGCACCTTCATTGCTGGTGGCTGCCGGCCTATTGGTTCGGATAATCCACTTGTCCATTTTGCTTCATTTCTATGTTCACTGTTCAGTGAAAACGGTTGCGGGAGGCCACACAGAACTTTTCGCCTCAGTAGTGCTGCCTTGGTTGCTACGCAACGAACCATTTTATTGATGTTTTTTTTTTTTTTTTTTTTGCCTGGGCCACGTAGGCCTAGTGCTACGCAGTGTAAATTTTGCGGAGTGGAACCTGTCAATCACTCACTGCCAACCATTGGAATATTGCAAGCGGAAAAGGGGGCGGGTCATGTCCGATCATAACATTTTAGGTGACGTTTCTATAGATTACTTATTTTGCATTCAAAGCTAGGCTATTATTTGTTTAGTTGGTTTCAATAGTCAGTTAACATGAATTCATCTGTACTGTTTACTACTTTTTCACGTTTCATTATTGGGGTGTTTTTGCCCCCCCAACTTTATCTTTGGGGGGTCAAAAAGGTCCTTGCCCCCCCGCAGATGGCGCCAGTGTAGTGAAGGAAGCACAGTTGCTCTGCATGTTAAAAGGAGCGGCTGCTCCTTTAAGAGTCTGTTCAGAGAACGGAAGTCGGAGTGAGGGGGCGGCTTGAAACGGTTCACAGCGGTTAGCTACACATGTTGATTGGCTATATCGCTTGTGCCAAACAAATCAGATGTTATGGTGGGCGGGACTGTGTTCTTGAACTCAGAGAGGCGAGTGCAGGAAAGGACGTCCAGTGACAGTCGTGTTAGGAACAAAAAGGAATGTTATCGGTATATCGGTGGAAATTATGGCCGATACCGATAACCCTAAAAATGCAGAATATCGGCCAGGCCGATTATCGGTCGACCCCTAATTGCCACTGTCTTTTCTTCGATAGCGGCACGGTGGTGTAGTGGTTAGCGCTGTCGCCTCACAGCAAGAAGGTCCGGGTTCGAGCCCTGTGGCCGACGAGGGCCTTTCTGTGCAGAGTTTGCATGTTCTCCCTGTGTCTGCATGGGTTTCCTCCGGGTGCTCCGGTTTCCCCCACAGTCCAAAGACTGTGGGTTAAGTTAGTCCAAAGGTTAGGTTAACTGATGACTCTAAATTGACCGTAGGTGTGAATGTGAATGGTTGTCTGTGTCTATGTGTCAGCCCTGTGATGACCTGGCGACTTGTCCAGGGTGTACCCCGCCTTTCTCCTGTAGTCAACTGGGATAGGCTCCAGCTTGCCTGCGACCCTATTGAACAGGATAAAGCGGCTAGAGATAATGAGATGAGATATATTAAAAGTTTATATCTTTTACCTATATTTTATATTTCATGTTTATTACTGTTTGCACCGCGGATAAGAGGGAAACGCAATTTCAATTCTCTGTATGTCCTGTACATAGGGCATTATTGAAAGTTGACTTGAACTTGATCTTTTATTCTTATCCCTTACTTACTAAAGGTTTTTTTATTATTTTGTTGCCATGCTTTTCATCGTCTATGCATAGCAGTGGCGGCTGGTAGTCTTTAAAACAGGGGAGGCTGGTCGGTTACGATATTTCCAGATTTTAAAAGAAAAAAGAAAAAACACATCAATTTTGCCCATACTCTTGCCTCTGATCTGGCTGATTGTTGGCAGGGTCACAAACTGTGAAATAACAGGTTCTTTTGGCCCATTAGCCTACTGTCCAATATACATGATGGTGGTGTTGGGGGGGGGTATATTTTAACATTTTATATTTTAAAATTGTGGCATGTTGTTTAAAAATTGATCATTATTGAAAGCAGCTCTTTTTCAGGAACCTCAGCAGTAACAGCAGCGTGTTCTGGAATAGGCACAAGCACTGACCTTGGGGAGCCAAACATAGAGCTGGGTGCAACACATTTCATTCAATGATACTTTCGCTATATTTTACTTATTTTGACTGAGAAATGTTTTATTGGCAATTTTGATAACCCTTCACTTTTAATCCAGGTCTGTAGTGTGAAATGTTCTCGGCTGTGTTTTTGTTTAAAAATGTTTTCCAAATTGTAGCTGTGTTTAATTCATATCCAGAAAAATATATATTCCAATATAATATACTCAGCATAAACATTTTAAATAGATTCTATATTTTTGGTCCATTCATGACATATTACTAAAGTAGCCTATTTACTGTTGTTGATGTGGGTCACTTGCTGTTAGCCAATTCACTTTCTCGTACCAGGAGAGCTGAAAGGAACGAGTATTATTCCCTACCTTTTTCACCAAGTCAATTTGAGGCGTTGGTCTACCCTGCTCTTTAATTTTAATTTTTTCCTCGAAAGGAAGACTGGCAAATGGCTTTGCCAAAATTAAATCAGCAATGCTTGGCATCCGTGCGCAGCTTTCTTGCTAGCTGACTAGCCCCCTCAAGTTCAAGTTCAGTCACTCAAATAAACGAAATTTCTGGAACTAAGATAGCAAACTTGACAACACTATATTTACACTTTATTTACAATGAAAATATATACAAACTAAAAAAGCTGGTAGAAATCGTATGTAATGAATGAAATCGAAATGTAAGCTGATCTCTTACAATACACCACAGCACTTGCGAATCCGCATGGGACTGAACTGAAATTCACCGCTGCCTGTCTATATTTGAAACGAGCTGTCAATCAAAGAAAATATCTGGCCGCTTTCACCAATCACCAGTCTCCTCGCGGAAAGCTTTGCCATGTCCCTCCCACTGTGAGGCTGGGAGTCCGTGGGGCGGGCGTTTTCGCAGTATTTGTCCAATAACCGTCTTGCATTTTGATATTGAAAAGCGCATAGCTCCCAAATGCCATTGAAGTCCACTGAGGCTGGGAGTCTGTGGCCGGGCGTTTTCGCAGTATTTGTCCAATAATCGTCTTGCATTTTGAGATTGAAAAGCGCATGGCTCCCAAATGCCATTGAAGTCCACTGAGGCTGGGCTGCATCGCGTTGTCACGAGGGGGAAAAACTCATGCACACATTAGGCGAACTGGGGAAAGTTATAACGGAATGATTTCACACTGTAGTTGGGTTGAACACATATATTTCTATGATTCTGGATCTGAAATAGCAATGTTATAAGGTCGGCTATAACATAAGCCTAGCGCAATTCATCCTACACGATGTTCGTCATTTTTAGAGGAGGCTGAGCCTCCCTCGTTGTCTTAGAGCAATCGCCCATGATGCATAGGTTTCCATTGTCTATGCTTTAAATGTTTATTGTAAATGTGTGATTTTTTTTCTCTGTGAAGCTCATTGAAATGCCTTGATGTAAGAAATGTGCTATACAAATAAAATTGCCTTGCCTATATAGTCACAAAGCATAACTGTGAAACCAGGAAATTCATTATAGTTTTAACATGAAGTCAGTTTTGTTGATGTTATAAACTCTTCATTGATGGAAACTTGAGTGCAAAACTGTTCATGACAACTGCAGTCCTAAAGTTAGCAAGTCGACTGTAGTCCTCAGACATAAATTAATTACTGTAAGTGTCCAGAGCCATCTTCCGAGTGCCACTTTCGACTATCCATATGGGGCCGTCCTTCACAGGAGTGATGTGATAAGACTCCAGCCAGACATAGGGCATCAGGATGGATCAGGCAGGTCCAAGGAGCAGAAGAGGTCAGCGTCTTGGTCTCAGGATCAACAAGTAACTCAGAGGGACAGACGGGGGGGGGGAGAGAAAACACAGGTTGTTAAGTATGCCCAATGTCACCTAATGAGTAAGAACAGGACATATTTTGCACCGAGTACAAGCAGGGACTCCAGCAAGACTAACTATGACAGCATAACTAAAAGGGGAGAGCCAGAAGGAAAGACAGACATGAGGGTGCCCTGGGACATAAAGCAGCCAGTCACTACACCGTCAACAAACGCGAGTGAGTGGGGAGCTGACAGCATCCATACATCCCAGTTTACCAAAATACTCTATGCCTGAGGACCCTCCAGAGCTACTCCTTTACCTAATAATTTTATTAACAAAAGGCTTGACTAAACAGATATATTTTCAGCTGAGACTTAAACACTGACATTGTGTCTGAGTCCTGAACATTACTTGGAAGGCTGTTCCATAACTGTGGGGCTTTGTAAGAAAAGGCTCAGCACCCTGATGTAGCCTTCACTGTATGAGGTACCAGCAGATAGCCTGCACCTTTTGATCCAAGTAGGCATGGTGGGTCATAAAGGACCAGAAGTTTGCTCAGGTACTGTGGTGCGAGACCATTCAGTGCTTTAAGGGTCAATAGTAGTATTTTATAATCAATACAAAATTTGATTGGGAGCCAATGCAGTGTGGATAAGACAGGGGTGATGTGGTCATATCTTCTAGTTCTAGTAAGGAACTAGAAGTCTTGCTGCGGCTGTATTTTGAACTAACTAGAGCTTATTTATGCACTTATTGGAACATGCAGAAAGTAAAGAGGTTAATAAAGAGGTCAAGAGGGCTATTAAGACTGCCAAGCTGAACTACAAGAACAAAGTGGAAGAAAAGTTCTCTCATGGAAACCTCCGCTCAGCTTGGCAGGGCCTGAAGAGAATGGCCGCTGTTAACCTTCCTATCAGTAACGACTCTGTTAACATCCCTGGCAGTACACCAGCAGATCTCCCCAATGACCTTAATTCCTTCGTCTCCAGATTTGAGGTCAACAACTCCACCCAGTTAGAGGACATCAGATCTAACCTCATACCTGATGACCTAGTTCAGCTTGGCAGTCTTAATAGCCCTCTTGACCTCTTTATTAACCTCTTTACTTTCTGCATGTTCCAATAAGTGCATAAATAAGCTCTATAAACGACTCTGTTAACATCCCTGGCAGTACACCAGCAGATCTCCCCAATGACCTTAATTCCTTCGTCTCCAGATTTGAGATCAACAACTCCACCCAGTTAGAGGACATCAGATCTAACCTCATAATACCTGATGACCTATGCATCTCTTTCCCCACCACTGACGTAGTGAGGGCCCTTAAGAGGTCTAAGGTTAACAGTGCACCTGGAGCCGATAACGTCAGTGGCCAGGTCCTTAGATACTGTGTGGACCAGTTAGGGAGTGTTTTCCAGAAACTGTTTCAGACCTCCATCAACACAGGAACTGTCCCCAAATGTTGGAAACACTCAACAATTGTCCCCATTCCCAAGAGAAGCCCCCCATGGCCCTGAACGATCTGCGCTCAGTGGCCCTCTCCTCCCAGGTGATGAAGGCTATGGAGAGGCTTGTCAGGCAATACATTCTCACTCTGACCAATTCACAACTTGATCCGCTCCAATTTGCATATCAAAGCCATAAAGGTGTCGACGATGCTAAAGCCTTCATCATCGACACTATCCACAGACACCTGGAGCTCCCCAATACCTCCGCCAGACTCCTGTTTGCAGATTTCTCCTCGGCATTTAATACCCTGCAACCGCATATTCTGGCAGAGAGACTCCACCGGAACTTCAACATGAGCAGCCAGCTCATCCTCTGGATCCTGGACTTTCTAACCAACCGAACCCAGCGTCTCCAGATTAACAATAACCTGTCTGATCTCCTCACCACCTCCACTGGCTCCCCACAAGGCTGTGTGCTTTCTCCGCTGCTCTTCATTCTGTACACTGATGAGTGCAGATCAACGTACCCCAACTGTCACCTGGTTAAGTTTGCTGATGACACAGTTCTCCTGTCCCTCCTGTCCGGCCCTTCCCTCCTTCATGGACCCGCTCTTCAGCAGTTCGTAGAGTGGTGTGACTCTTCCTGCCTGGAGTTGAATGTTAGTAAAACTAAGGAGATGGTGGTGACCTTCTCCAGCAGCCAAAGGGAACTGGCTGTCATCACTATGGTCCACGGTTTTCCGATCGAGACAGTTGAGGAATATAAATACCTGGGAACCATTCTGGACTGCCAACTGAGGTTCTCTTCCAACACAGAAGGGATCCTGAGGAAGTGTCACCAGAGGATGTACCTACTAAGGAAACTGAACTCTTTTTCTGTCAGTCAGAACATCTTGTTGACATTCTATTATACATTCATTGAAAGTGTTTTAGCTTTTTCTATATGCTGTTGGTATTACTCCATTACTGTACAGGATAGGAACCGCCTGCATAATATTGTCAAGGTGTGTTCTAAGATTATTGGACTTCCTGCTCGCTACCTGAATACTGTGTACGAGCAGCAGGCTAGCGGCCTGGCTCGTCGAATTCTTAAGGACTCGACTCATGCTTTGTTCCCGGCATTTGAGCAGCTGCCATCTGGTCGCAGGTTCCACTGTAGGTACAGCCTGTCTCATCATTTAGGACTACAAATCCCATCAACCAACTTCCGTGATGGCCTACGTCACGCCTGGGTGGGATTACCTACGTCACATCCTCCCTGAAGCCATAAGTGACTGAGTCAACTTCCATTCTGCCTCTCTCGTCTGGACCACCACGTAGTACAGACACAAAGAGACCTGCTCATCAGAACACCCAAGATAAAGACGTCTTTCTTGCAAGAAAAAGAGATTTAGCTCGCTTTTGTGTTTTCCGCTGGCCACGGTAAAAATACTACTTAAGTGCACCGTTTCACTCATTTTGAGTTACAACCGGTTTTTATTTGTTCATTATAAGTAACGTTATGACTGCAGCCCAAAGCAGTTAATTAAAAGTTGGAAGCGACCGGATTCCTTCTGACTTAATCGCTGTGCACATTGATCAGAGACTCTTCCTCACGAACGATGAAGCGTCGGACCAAGAATTCTCTGCACTTTTCACGGAAAACGACCCACGAGTTTCTGTGAACTCCAGCCTTTTCAGGACATCCCTGCATCCTACACAGAGGCAAAATACTGGAAGTAAGACTAGCATTTTGGGCAAACTAGTCTTAGGAATTAGCTTTATGAAGTAGTGTGAATTTAAACTCAGGAACGGTTTAATCGTGCACACTGTAGATACTCAGTGTTGAATTGATCATTGTTCTATTTGTCTCTCAGTTTTTTTATAGATAGGCTGTTGCATGCTTTTGCTATCCTTTCTAACACCTTTAATTTCATTTTTACACATAATTTGACCTCATCAAGATTTCAATAGATTTGGTAATGTTATAAAGTATTGAGTTGGTAACTACAAGGTCCTTTGTCTCAACCACGAGGTTCTCCCTTCCCCCCAACACATAGATAAAATTCCAAACTTTATAGCCCCCCTCTCAGAAACACACACACACACACACACACACACACACACACACACACACACACACACACACACACATTTTATCCATGCATCATTTTATTTATTTGCCATATTTTATCTGCTGCCTTTTTTTTTTAACTTTGTTACTGGCAACAGGCCTGCCATTGTATATTGTACATAATACGCTGTTTTTTTTGTTTTGTTTTTTTGCCCACCCATTTTTGTGATTATATTCTTTTTGTGATTTTATTTTCTTGCTCTTTTAATGTACCGCTCTTCACCCTTCTAATTGCCCTTCGGGGATAAATAAAAAGTTTTGTCTAAGTCTAAAGCATTACAATAATCCAATCTAGAGGTAACAGAAGCACAAACTAGTTTTTCTACATCATGTAGTGACATTAAATTTCTTATCTTAGCAATATTTCTGAGATGAAAGAAAGCTATCTGGGTAATGTTATCGACATGAGTTTCAAATGAAAGACTGGAGTCAATGATCACAATGAGGTCTTTTACTGTTGCACGTGAAGAAACAGAAAGGCCATTCAGAGTTACTGTGTAATCAGAAAACCTACTTCTAGCTGCATGTGGTCCTAGTGCAAGTACTTCTGTCTTGTCAGAGTTAAACAGAAGGAAGTTAATAAGCATCCAGTGTCTAATGTCCTTTACGCATTCCTCAATTCTATTAAGCCGGTGTCTCTCATCTGGCTTTGCAGAAACATACAACTATGCATCATCAGCATAACAGTGGAAGCTAATACCATGCTTACAAATAATATCACCCAGAAGTAACATATATAAAGAAAAAAAAAGCAGTGGGCCTAAGACAGAACCTTGTGGAACACCAAACGTTAATTCAATATGTCTAGAAAAATCAGCATTTACATCAACAAACTGATGGCGATCAGTTAAATAAGACCTGAGCCAGGAGAGGGCTCCCACAACATTTTCTAGTCTATCCAGGAGAATGGAATGATCAGTGATGTCAAAGGCTGCACTAAGGTCAAGCAATACAAACAGGGAGACACAGCCCCAATCAAATGCCAACAGTAGGTCATTTACTACTTTAACCAGGTCTAAATCCTGACTGATCCATAAAATGTATGTTATTCCTATATAGATATGAGCATAAATGCTGTGCCACAGCTTTTTCTAGGATCTTGGAGATAAAGGAGAGGTTTGATATTGGTCAATAATTGGACAACTGACAAGGATCAAGGTCAGGTTTTTTAATCAGGGGTTTGATAACTGCTAGTTTAAAGGATTTGGGTACATAGCCAATTCTAAGAGAAGAATTTATTGTTTTAGAAGAGTTTCAATTGTTTCTGGTATTATCTGTTTGAAGAATCATGTAGGTAAGGGATCTAGTACACAAGTTGAAGATTTTGATGTGGAGATTAATGAAATTAGTTAAATTTCTCTAAGGGGAGTAAAACATTCTAATTGCTGATTTGATACAGTTATATTGTTAACTACAGGGTTACTTAAATTGTCTGGCCTTAAATTAGTAGTTAGAATTTTTGGTTGGATATTTTCAATTTTGTCACTGAAAAAAAAATGAAGTCTTTGCTACTACATATTGCAGGTGTGCATGTGTCTATAGTGGTCTTTTTCCTAGTTAATTTTGCTACAATATTAAATAGGAAACTAGGATTATTTTTGTTATCTTCTATTAGGGTGGAGCGATATGTTGATCTAGCAGCACTAAGAGCTTTTCTATACATCAGGAAGCTCTCCTTCCATGCTCATTTGAATGCTACCAATTTTGTTTGACGGCATTTACGTTCTAATTTTTGAGTGGTCGATTTTAAGGTGCGAGTATAATCATTATACCAGGGTGCTAATTTTTTCTCTTTAATCATTTTTCTTTTAAGTGGAGCTTGTCAGGGTGCAGGCACAGGGGAGAGCAGGAGAAGCAAACTGTAGACAGAGCCAAAACAGTAGACAAGAAGCATAGTCAAAGAAATGGGTGTAGGTCGGTCAATCGATCAGCAAACTGGATAACATAGACGAGATTAAGAGATGTGGTCAAGGTAAACATAAAAAGGTCGAATACTAGAAGGCAGGCAGAAAGTAAAAGGTTTGGTAATGACAGGAAGGAAACACTGAACGATACTTTGCAGTGAGTGAGAGTGGTGTTTATATAGGGTTGTAGGGTTGTTGGTAATGATGATAATGAGAGACAGGTGCATTTAATAAGCTGGTGACAGAGGGCACTGTGGTTCTTGGGAGTTGTAGTTCATGGTGGTCATGTTTGAAGGCTGTTTTGAGCTTGTGCTCTCAACACTGGTACTGGCAGATCCCCCCTGAGGAGCAACATTTTTCCTTGGACATCCTCTCCCTCTTGGTACTGGTTTGCTGGGGTGTTGGCTATGAAATTCTTATATCAGGAGAGGGTCCAGGAGGTCCCTTGAGCCTCCCCAACTTCACTCCTCGGGTCTGTAGCCCTCCCAGTCTACCAGGTACTCTAGTTGTCCTTGTCTACGTCAGAAGTTCAGGATCTTGTTTACCTGGTAGATGGGTTCCCCCTCAGTTTTTTTTTTTTGGGGGGGGGCTCTTGGTTGAGTTTGCCTCTGAGGTTGTGCAGGACGTACAGGAGGCCGGGGGAGCAATTCTCTGGAGGTGTCTGTGGTTGAGATCTTTTGATTTCTTTGTCTAAATCCCAGATAATGGCCTGAGCAAAACACTCAGGTGATAGGATGGGGTGTGGTTCGGAGTTGTGTGGTTCAGAGCTGTGGATTCTGGAAAGTGCGTCAGCCTTGGTGTTCTTGGTGCCTGGATGATATATCGTTAATTTAAGACGAGTAAAAAAATAGAGCCCATCTGGCTTGATGTGGGTTGAGGTGCTTTGCCTTCTTGAGATATTCAAGGTTCTTGTGATTGGTTAGGATTACAAAGGAGTGTGTGGCTCCTTCCAGCCAATGTCTCTATTCTTTGAGGGCTAATTTAATGGCTAGTAGTTCTCTATTGCCAGTGTCATAGTTCCTCTCTGAGGGTGTGAGCTTCTTAGAGAAGAAAGCCACTGGATGCAGTTTGGGCTCCTCCCTGAATTGTTGCGAGAGCACTCCCCCTACTCCAGTCTCTGATACATCTACTTCCGCTACAATAGACTTAGTGGGGTCAGGATGCTGAAGTATGGGAGCCATGGTGAAAGTGACCTTGAGTTTTCTGAAGGCTTCCTCAGCTGCTGGATTCCACTGGCGGCGTCGAGGCCCGTTCTTTAGGAGAGAGGTCAGGGGTGTGGCAGTGGTGCTAAAGCCCCTAATGAAGTGCCAGTAAAAATTGGCAAAGCCCAGAAATCACTGTAGTTCCTTAACCGAAGTGGGAGCAGGCCAAGACGTGACAGCCGAGACTTTAGATTTGTCCATGCTGACTCCCTCAGCACTGATAATGTATCCCAGAAATGAGATCTGGTGTACATGAAATTCACACTTCTTGGCTTTTACATACAGGTGATTTTTGAGGAGGCAGGAGAGTACAGATCTGACATGTTTTTGATGGCGTTCATCATCAGGGGAGTAAATTAAGATGTCGTCAATGATGTACTTCCCCAACATGTCTCTGAGAATGTTGTTGATCAGGCACTGAAATACACTTGGTGCCGAAGAAAAGCCATAAGGCATTACCTGGTATTCAAGATGGCCGGTGATGGTACTGAAGGCCATCTTCCATTCATCCCCCTCTGTGATTCTGATCAGGTTATATGCACTACGTAAGTCCAGTCTGGAGAAGGTTCTAGCAGAATGTAGTTGCTCAAGGGCCAAAGGTACAAGTGGAAAAGGGTAGAGGTATTTCACTGTGATTTGGTTGAGACCTCTATAATTGATGCATGGACAAAGACCTCCTTCCTTCTTCTCCATGAAGAAGCTAGCGGATGCAGGTGAGGTGGAAGGTCGAATGTACCCCTGGTTCAAGGCTTCCTGTACATATTCTTCCATGGCTGCTTCCTCAGTCTGGGAAAGTGGATAAATACAGTTGCGTGGAGGAGGTCATATGGGCGGTGAGGAGGTAGGCCACATGCCTTACCCTTGCTGAATACTTCCTTTAGGTCCATATAACATTCAAGAACGGTGTCGAGTGAGTCGGGCTGTGGACTCTCCACTGACGTAGATGAGAGAGTTAGTTGGGGACGAAGCAGACAGTTTTGAAAACAGGTTGATGACCATTGAAGAATGTCTTTATGCTGCCAGGATATGAGTGGATCATGCAATTGAAGCGAGGGATAGCCTAAGTTGATGTCGTAGTGTGCCATTGGTGTGACATACAGCGAAAGAAGTTCTGAGTGAAGAGCTACCACCTGAATTTGAAGAGGGGTAGTGCAAGTGGTGACAAGTCCATCCCCTATGGGACCTCCGTTGATGATCTTGAGGCTGAGTGGTCTCTGCAAGGTGTTCGTGGACAAGTTGAGTTTCTGGATGATTGAAATGTTGATGAAATTCCCCTCTGCCCCTGAGTCAATAAATGCAGAGAGCACATGTGTCGACACTGGCAGCTTCAATATGATTAGTATTTTAAAAGATTGAGTTTTATGAGGTAACAGGGGACTCACCAGGCTGGTCAGTCTTCAGCAGGACATATAGAATTGCCATGAGATGGATGAACAGGGCATTTAGAAATAAGATGGTTAGGATCACCACAGTAGAAACACAAACCCTCATGTTTTCTTCTCTCTCTCTTTCTCTGAACATTTCAGATGAGCCTGAGATACCTCCATGGGTGTAGGTGCATTAGTGTCTGGAGCCAGCGTGGCATCATTTTGTAAAGCTGGTCTACTGCTGATTAGATGAGCCAGTCGGATAGCTAGATCGATGAGAGTCTAGAGTTAGGTGTTCATCTTGACATGCCAGCTCACTCAACACTTCTGCATGTAGACCTTGGCGAAAAGCAGCCTTTAAAGTTGGCTCATTCCAGCCATTGCCGGCAGCTAGGGTTCGAAAGTCCAGAGCATATTCAGTGACTCTTCCATTTTCCTGCTTAATGGTCAACAGATTCTCTCCAACTTCAGTGCCCTCAGGTTCATGATCGAACACTCGCTTAAATAATTCCCAGAAACAATCGTAAAATGTAGTTTGCTCACCTCTGCGCTCCCAGACAGCACTTGCCCACTGAAGAGCCTTATCAGTCAGCAGCAGGAGAAACTTTGTGATCTTTTGATCATCGGAAATGCCAGTGAGGGATGAGAAATAAAGGTAGCATTGGAGAAGAAATTCCTGATAGCTGGCAGCATTGCCAGCATATTTCTCAGGTAACGGGAGGAGCTTTGTGGAGCTTACAGAGACTTTGGGGCATGTTAGGAGTGCCTGTGACATCACAGCAGTGAGCAGCACCATCTTGGTGTTGAGGTCGCTGAGCATCTGCTGGTGTTCTCCTAAGAGGCGCCATTGAGCGTTAAAGGCAGTCTGCTGCATCCATTTGACAGCAAAGTATCCTGTCAGGATGCAGGCACTTATGGATGCAGGTGCAGGGGAGAGTGGGAGAAGCAAACTGTAGACAAAGCCAAAACAGTAGACAAGAAGCGTAGTCAAAGAAACAGGTGGAGGGAGGTCAATCGGCAAACTGGATAACATAGATGAGACTAAGAGACGTGGTTGAGGTAAACATAAACAAAGGTTGAATACTACAAAACAAGCAGAAAGTAAATGGCTTGGTAATGCCAGAAAGGAAACACTGAATAATACTTCACAGTGAGTGAGAGTGGTGTTTATATAGGGTTGTTGATAATGACAATAATGAGAGACAGGTGCATTTAATAAGCTGGAGACAGAGGGCGCTGTGGTTCTTGGGAGTTGTAGTTCGTGGCAGCCATATTTAAAGGCTGTTTCGAGCTTGTGCTCTCAACACTTTTACTGGCAGAGCTACATTATCTAAAGTATAGTGGAATGCAGAGGTGGAAAGTAACGAATTACATTACTCGCATTACTGTACTTGAGTAGCTTTTTTGTGTACTTATACTTTTTCAAGTAATTTTTAAAGAGTGTACTTTTACTTTTACTTAAGTATGTTTTCTTTTAAGTAGTGTACTTCGGTACATTTTACATCACAACCGTTACTGAGTAAAAAATAAAAAAATAAAAAATAAATAAAAAAAGGCTAAAACGGAGAAGGGGAAATGCGTTCTGGAAATGAATCACGGGAAGGACAGTTGTCGCGCGCGAGTCTCACACAGATGATGGCGGACATGCACCGGCGCTTTAAGGGGGGGGGCTTCGGGGGGCTCACGCCCCTGGGCCACAGCCAATCAGGGGCCTTGTAATATTAATAAAATAATAAACTGTCGGAATTGTGGGCCTACATTAATGTACGGATAGAAATAAGGTTAGAAATAAATGAGCGCACAGTAGCCTGCTGTAAGATACATGGTGGATGTGGTTCGCGAAACGAACACCCACAACTGTACCAGAATAAAATGTAACAAAATGTAACGTCATGCACGAAAGCGCGCCAAAGACTGCAGACTACTGAGACACAAATGTAGAGGCTTTGAAAGATGAAGCGTTCACATGTTAGCGGGGTGCATAAAAGGAAAAAAAAGAGAGAGATGCAGGTAATGATAGAATCGTTGCCTAAAGTCACAGACTTTTTTAAGGTAAGGATCACCAATCTGTTCAGAATATCAGCTACTTATCAGTTATCAGCCTACCAGCAGCTAGGCTATGTGCAGCTAGGCTAGATATGCTATGATCTGTCCAACAGTAAAATAAATCAGTTGTGATTTGAATACGTGTCGTGTGATTTGAGTTATAATCCTGTTAGTATAATAGCATATTTTGATGGGGATAATAAAATGTCTAAAACGGCATCTACTGAAGAAATTGATGAAAAGATTGTAGCCTATAATGTTCACAGTTCGGGCAGCAGACAGAGTAAGCCTACTGAGGGGAATAGCAATACAAAGCTAGCGCAGATCCACATTTCTCGCTAGCTGTGTTGGGTGTGTTGTTAACCCGTGTGGATTTAAGTGAAATACTTGAGAAGTTCTGTGGTCAAGACAACGTTTTAAGGTAAGGACGCTTGATTATTAATGTTTGCCCGCCGCGGCTTGTTGTTGACGAAAGGCCCACATGATTTTGCCTTATGCAGCTACTGCTAGCGTCATGCTTTGAACTAGGTTAAGCTCATTTGCGCTAAAGGATGGGTTTATTGAAGGACTTTGATGTAGCTAGTTTCTTTTTAAAAAATCGTATGCTCAAAACAGTATGCCCGTGTTCATCATGTTTAACTTTTTTCTTGATGGAGTGCGTGAAATATTGTTGCAAGTGGCATTTTGATGCAGTCATGTCAAAAAGGCAGTTGAATGCACGGTCTCATTCAAGGAGAAGGAAGACTTGCATGATGCTTGAACATAGATCGGTAAAATAGACCCTAGTAGGACTTGGTTTCGTGTATTTTGGTCTGTAGAGTTATGAGTTTGGCCGCTGTCCATGGTGTTTACATTTCATGTGGCCGCCGAGTCAAGTACCTTGACTTGCAGTGAATGTTTGTTTTCATGCCGCCGAGCTATTTTTATGTATTTTATTTTTTAAAAGGACTTGTCTGTAGGTGTGTGTGTTTTATGTTTACAACACATAGGTCTACATTATAGCGCACGCAGGCTTGTGTGGTTATCTCTGGCCATGCCCCTGCGTGAAAGTTACGCAGTATCACTGTCCTGTCCGTGGTAATAATCAGAACTGGCTCTGTAATGATAATGCACGCGTTCTTCTCTCCCTCTGTGGTCGGATGTGTTGAGCGATGTGAGCGTGGGCCTTGCGCAGCTACGCTGAGCCAAACGTAACCCATTGTAGGCTTCTAGGCTAATTACGTGCTTACACTGTAAATGCTTGACACGTATTGCAAATAAAATAAGAGTGTTTTCCTGGCCAACAGTAAGGGTAGGGTTGACAGGTAGCCTATGAGGGGCCTAGCCCCTGGGCCACGGGTGTTGATAAAGCGCCCCTGCGGACATGGAGGAGACCGAGGAACCTGTGGTGGACGACCCTGCAGAAAACGCAATTTCTTCCAGTAATGAAGTGCACCCCTGGCCCTACATACGTGATCACTTCAGCTTCATAGAGAAAAGGGGTGACAGTTTCATTATGCAATGCAGATTATGTGTGCCCAAGAAGACAACCATTGCGGCATACAAAAATTCGACGTCTAATCTGCGCAAGCATGTTGAGGTAAGTATTGTCATTGGCATCATAATCACGGGCGCAGATAGAAGGTGGAACAGGTGGGATTCATCCCACCCAGATTTAAATTCACCTCGTTCGGGGCCCCCCCCACTTATAGGGAGGAAAAAACATCTATGCTGTCTTTCTTTGCATAAGGCAAACCTCACGGAAAAATCAAAAGACTAATTACCATTTGGTTTATTGAGGTGCACAGCAGTGTATACATAGTTGCAACAACTCACATAAAACAAAACAAAGACTGATATTCGGTTGGTTGAGCTGCGCAGACTGCACAGGTTGCGAGCTTGAGCTTGGTTGCTATGGTTACCCACAAGAAGTTTGACGGGCATATCGGGGTTGGGGTTGGTTTGCTGGCAGCTTTGTCCCCCCCCCCAGTTTTTTGTCCCCCCCCAGTTTTTTGTCCCCCCCAGTTCAAAAAACGTATCTGCGCCCCTGATCATAATGTTTCCTTTCCATAGTAAAACCGACAATAGGCTGGTTATATTCCAAAAATAGTGGATGGCATTGCTAATGTTGAAGTAGCAACCTGTTGGTACTGTAACATAACGGTAACTAGTCTGTTATTTGGTTGGCTAATCATGCAAGCAAGTTAGCTCGCCAACCTGACGTGATCAGTCCTCCTACCATTCTACATCCAACAGGCCAGAAAGGAATACTAAGCAAAACAAATAATGTTTGAATTGAATTGTTCAATAACACACAGTGCACACAGGCAAGCTACGAGATTTCGGTGCAACATTTCACTTTCATATTTCGTGTACAATGCTTTGTGTGTGGTCAGGGCGATGTAAACGACATGACTGTGTGTATTGACCTTTTTTGTTTGTCTCAGTTTTAATGCAGCATTATCTTAAGCATTCAATTTGATACACTTCCTTTAAATAAAACATCTGGGTTGAGATGTACATATATCCTTGTTTCCTCTTCTTTTTCATTTTTGCACAACACAATGGAGGCAGAAAACACCCATTGTTAAAAGTAACGTTTTACTTTTACTCAAAGTACATTTTAAATGATCTACTTTTTACTTTTACTTGAGTAGATTTTTTGTCTGGTAACTTTACTTGTACTTAAGTAAAATTTCATCAGAGTAACAGTACTTGTACTTGAGTATAATATTTTAGTACTCTTTCCACCTCTGGTGGAATGTTGACTCTAAACATTCAGTTGTCTGATCAAGTTCTGTGGGGCTGACAATGATCCAATCAAAGTTGATAACTGTGGGAGACTATTTATAAAATTCTGTGCGGTAGTTGACGTGAATATATGTTTTATACAGTAGCATGGTGAGGTGCATATGTTTTTGCTCAGACATGTTTTGAATAAGATGAGATAATAATCTGCGGTAACTTCAGATTGTGGAAGTGTGACTATATTTTCTATATTTAACCCAAATGTTAGTTTTTCCTTGCCACCGTTGCCACAGGCTTGCTCATTGGGGATAGATTAGGGATAAAATTAGCTCATGTTTTAAATCGTTAAAATTCTGTAAATGTGGTGTTTCAGGGGCATGTCACTGTGTCATGGGCATGTCGCTGTTTCAGGGGTGTGTCGCTGTTTCATGGGTTTGTCACTGTTTCAGGGCCCAGTCACTGTTTCATGGGCATGCCACTGTTTCAGGGGCGTGTCATGGTTTCAGGGGCATGTCACGGTTTCAGGGGCGTGTAACTGTGTCATTGGTGTGTCACTGTTTCATGGGAATGTCGCTGTTTCAGGGGTATGTTGCTGTTTCATGGCCGTGTTGCTGTTTCATGGCCGTGTTGCTGTTTCATGGGTGTGTCGCTGTTTCATGGGTGTGTTGCTGTTTCAGGGGCATGTCACTATTTCATGGCGTGTCACTGTTTCATGGGTGTGTCACTGTTTCAGGAGTATGTTGCTGTTTCATGGCCGTGTTGCTGTTTCATGGGTGTGTCACTGTTTCAGGGGCATGTTGCTGTTTCATGGGCATGTCACTGTTTTATGGGCGAGTTGCTGTTTCATGGGCGTGTCATTATTTCAGGGGCATGACACTATTTCATGGTGTGTCACTGTTTCTTGGATGTGTCACTGTTTCAGGGGTGTGTCATTGTTTCAGGGGTATATTGCTGTTTCATGGTTGTGTTGCTGTTTCATGGGCGTGTCACTCTTTCAGGGGTGTGTCACTGTTTCAGGGGTATGTTGTTGCTTCATGCCCATGTTGCTGTTTCAGGGGCATGTAGCTGTTTCATGGGCGTGTCGCTGTTTCATGGGCGTGTCGCTGTTTCATGGGCGTGTCGCTGTTTCATGGGCATGTTGCTTTCTCAGGGTGTGCCGCTGTTTCAGGGGCATGTCGCAGTTTTAAGGGTGTGTCACTGTTTCATGGGTATGTCACTGTTTCAGGGGCGTGTCGCTGTTTCAGGTGCATGTCGTTGTTTCAGGGCGTCACTGTTTCATGGGCATGTCACTGTTTCAGGGGTGTGTCGCTGTGTCATGTGCGTGTAACTATTTCATGGGTGTGCCACTGTTTCAGGGCCCAGTCACTGTTTCATGGGCTTGTCACTGTTTTTCAGAGGCATGTCACTGTTTCATTGGTGTGTCATTGTTTCAGGGTTGTGCCACTATTTCAGGGGCATGTCACGGTTTTATTCGTGTGTCACTGTTTCAGGGCCATGTCACTGTTTCAGGGGCGTGTCACTGTTTTATTGGTGTGTCACTGTTTAAGGGCCATGTCGATGTTTCGGGGCATGTTGCTGTTTCAGGGGCATTTCACTGTTTCAGGAGCGTGTCACTCTTTCATGGGTGTGTCATTGTTTCAGGGCCCAGTCACTGTTTCATGGGCATGTCACTGTTTCAGAGGCGTGTCATGGTTTCAGGGCCCTGTCCCTGTTTCAGGGGCGTGTCACTGTTTCAGGGGCATGTCACTGTTTCTGGGGCCATGTCACTGTTTCTTTGGCATGTCACTGTTTCAGGGGCGTGTCACTGTTTCAGGGGCATGTCACTGTTTCATTGGTGTGTCACTGTTTCAGGGCCATGTCACTGTTTCATGGGCATGACACTGTTTCAGGGGCATGTCACTGTTTCATTGGTGTGTCACTGTTTAAGGGCCATGTCACTGTTTCAGGGGCCTGTCGCTGTTTCAGGGGTGTGTTGCTGTGTCATGTGTGTGTCACTTTTTCATGGGTGTGTCACTGTTTCAGGGCCCAGTCACTGTTTCATGGGCATGTCACTATTTCAGAGGCAAGTCACTGTTTCTTTGGTGTGTCACCATTTCAGGGGCATGTCACTGTTTTATTGGTGTATCACTGTTTCATTGGCATGTCACTGTTTCAGGGGCCTGTCACTGTTTTATTGGTGTGTCACTGTTTAAGGGCCCAGTCACTGTTTCAAGGCGTGTTGTTATTTTAGGGGTGTGTCACTGTTTCAGGGGCATGTCACTGTTTCATGGGCATGTCACTGTTTCAGGGGTGTGTTGCTGTGTCATGTGCGTGTCACTTTTTCATGGGTGTGTCACTGTTTCAGGGTCCAGTCACTGTTTCATGGGCATGTCACTATTTCAGAGGCAAGTCACTGTTTCTTTGGTGTGTCACCATTTCAGGGGCATGTCACTGTTTTATTGGTGTATCACTGTTTCATTGGCATGTCACTGTTTCAGGGGCCTGTCACTGTTTTATTGGTGTGTCACTGTTTAAGGGCCATGTCACTGTTTCATGGGCATGTCACTGGTTCAGGGGCATTTCGCTGTTTCAGAGGCATGTCACTCTTTCAGGGCCCAGTCACTGTTTCATGCGCATGTCACTGTTTCAGAGGCGTGTCAGGGTTTCAGGGCCCTGTCACTGTTTCAGGGGTATGTCACTGTGTCATTGGTGTGTCACTGTTTCATGGGCATGTCACTGTTTCATGGGTGTATTGCTGTTTCAGGGGCATGTCGCTGTTTCAGGGGCGTGTCACTGTTTCAGGGGAATGTCACTGTTTCACTGGTGTGTCACTGTTTCAGGACCATGTCACTGTTTCAGGGGCATGTCACTGTTTCATGGGCATGACACTGTTTCAGGGGTGTGCCACTGTTTCATTGGCATGTCACTGTTTCCAGGGCGTATCACTGTTTCATGGGCATGTTGCTGTTTCAGGGGCATGTCGCTGTTTCAGAGGCATGTCACTGTTTCATGGGTTTGTCACTGTTTCATGCGCATGTCACTGTTTCAGAGGCATGTCAGGGTTTCAGGGCCCTGTCTCTGTTTCAGGGGCGTGTCGCTGTTTCAAGGGCTTGTCGCTGTTTCATGGGCATGTCACTGTTTCGTGGGCATGCCACTGTGTCATTCGTGTGTCACTGTGTCATTGCTGTGTCACTGTTTCATGGGCATGTCACTGTGTCATTCGTGTGTCACTGTGTCATTGGTGTGTCACTGTTTCATGGGCGTGTCACTGTTTCATTGGTGTGTCACTGTTTAAGGGCCATGACACTGTTTCAAGGGGCATGTCACTGTCATGGGTGTGTCACTGTTTCATGGGCGTGTCACTGTTTCAGGGGAATGACACTGTTTAAGGACCATGACACTGTTTCAGGGGCAGGTCACAGTTTCATTGGTGTGTCACTGTTTAAGGGCCATGTCGCTGTTTCATGGACATGTCGCTGTTTCAGGGACGTGTCACTGTTTCAGGGCGTGTCCTTGTTTCATGGGCCTGTCACTGTTTCACGGGCCTGTCGCTGTTTCAGGGGCGTGTAACTGTTTCAGGGCGTGTCACTGTTTCATTGGTGTGTCGCTGTTTCATGGGCGTGTCGCTGTTTCATGGGCGTGTCGCTGTTTCATGGGCGTGTCGCTGTTTCATGGGCGTGTCGCTGTTTCAGGGGAATGTCACTGTTTCATTGGTGTGTCACTGTTTCATTGGTGTGTCACTGTTTCAGGGCCATGTCACTGTTTCATGGGCATGTCACTGTTTCAGGGGCATGTACAGTTTCATTGGTGTGTCACTGTTTAAGGGTCATGTCACTGTTTCACGGACATGTCGCTGTTTCAGGGACATGTCACTGTTTCAGGGCATGTCCTTGTTTCATGAGCCTGTCACTGTTTCACGGGCCTGTCGCTGTTTCAGGGGCATGTAACTGTTTCAGGGCGTGTCACTGTTTCATTGGTGTGTCGCTGTTTCATGGGCGTGTCGCTGTTTCATGGGCGTGTCGCTGTTTCAGGGGAATGTCACTGTTTCACGGGCCTGTCGCTGTTTCAGGGGCGTGTAACTGTTTCAGGGCGTGTCACTGTTTCATTGGTGTGTCACTGTTTCATGGGCGTGTCGCTGTTTCAAGGGCGTGTCGCTGTTTCATGGGCGTGTCGCTGTTTCAGGGGAATGTCACTGTTTCATGGGTGTGTCACTGTTTCAGGGCCCAGTCACGGTTTCATGACCCTGTCGCTGTTTCATGGGCGTGTCACTGTTTCATGGGCGTGTCACTGTTTTATTGGAATGTCACTGTTTCAGGGCAATGTCACTGTTTCTTTGGCATGTCACTGTTTCAGGGGTGTGTCATTGTCTCAGGGGTGTGTCACTGTCTCAGGGCCATGTCACTATTTCTTGGGTGTGTCACTGTTTCATGGGTGTGTCTCTGTTTCAGGGGTTGTGTCGCTGTTTCTGGGGCATGTCGCTGTTTCAGAACTGACAGTCTGGATTCTGTCTCTGGCTGTAATTGGATTGGGTCTGACGGCACAGTGAAAGCTGAAGGAGAAAGTGAATCATGTTTAAATTAAAAGTTAAAGGAACAGTATGTAATGTTCAGGGCCCACTGCTGCAGCACACAGAAGGCTCACAACCGGCCTCCTTTTCCCCAACAGGCTCTGCCCACCATGTCCAAATACCATGGCTGTGTTTGAAACAGAAAGTTGCTGCTTGTTGCCTCGCTGTTGTAACAGGTAGGTGTTTTGTGAGGCTAGACTTTCGACTGAAAGCATCTTCTAAGGACGTTGGTTTGGGACAACCTTTTAGGATCGCGTTTACGGTAACATGTGACATCAGCATGCCATGTCACTAAACCAGATAGTTAGCTAGTTAGCTAACAGATGTCTCACAAATCATTTCGAATAATTTTTTTTTACAGTCACAGCGTTCTAAAACATGATATAATGTTTATTTCTCTGTAACTTTCAAAAAAATCTCAGCAATAAATAAATAAAAATAAAAAACAAGCCAAAAAATTATATTTGTATCCAAAATCACTTTTCTGTGAAGTTCAGTCTACCATCTTATTTTAGTTTTTCTGATGCTTGATGGAGCTGCTGCACACATTTATGGGTAACAGCCATTATCAAGGATACAGCAGTATGTCCTTCAGCTGGGGGGCGTTTGAAGGCATCTTTAGGAAACAGGAAATGAGAGTTTGATCCGTTTCGAACGGTTCCTGATGCCTCACTGTCTTGTTAAACCTCCTTCTGAAGCAGCAGCATCCTGTTTCAAACACACCCCTTATATGCTGTGGTAATTTCCCTGTGGGTGGGTGGAGCACAGAGGATGGCAGGACAGAGATCAGGTGAAAACAAGGCTTTTATTGCCACACTTTTCAGTTTAACAATATGTGTCGGACGCACAGAGACACACACATCAGCGTCTCGTCCAGGGATGAGCTCCTTCCGCTCTCGCTCTCCCTCCTGATATAGGGTGAGGTCACTGGGAAGACACACAAACACAGGTTAATTGCTCTCAGGTGTAGTGATTCTGCCACTTACCTTCCCTGACTCCGCCCTCCTGTCACAGACCGGCGCTTGACCACGTCCCCGCTGCCACATACCCCCACCGCCCGACTCAGGCTGGGCGGCCGTCCGGCCTGCAGCTGACTCCCCCCCCCCCTTGATGGGAGAGGAAGTCCGCCACGACCATCTGCGCCCCCGGCCTGTGGACCACCTTGAAATTAAAGGGTTGGAGCGCCAGATACCAACGGGTGATCCGCGCGTTGGCATCTTTCATGCGGTGGAGCCACTGGAGGGGCGCGTGGTCCGAACAGAGGGTGAAAGGGCGCCCCAGCAGGTAGTACCGGAGGGCGAGAACCGCCCACTTAATGGCCAGACACTCTTTCTCTATGGTGCTGTAGCGCCCCTCACGCACCGACAGCTTCCTGCTGATATACAGGACAGGGCGGTCCTCCCCCTCCACCTCCTGGGACAAAACCGCCCCCAGCCCTCTGTCCGACGCATCAGTCTGCAACATAAAGGGGAGAGAAAAGTCAGGGGAGTGTAGAAGTGGCCCCCCACAGAGTGCAGCCTTTACCTCTGAGAAAGCCCGCTGGCACTGCTCCGTCCACTGGACCGGATCTGGTGCCCCCTTTTTAGTGAGATCAGTCAGCGGGCTGGTGACATCCGAATAATTAGGTATAAACCTATGATAATAGCCAGCCAGCCCCAGGAACTGTCTCACCCCCTTTTTGGTCTTGGGCCTCGGGCAGGCCGCAATTGCTGCCGTCTTATTAATTTGGGGACTTACCTGCCCGTTGCCCAAGTGGAAGCCCAGATACCGTACTTCCACCCGCCCAATCGCACACTTCTTTGGGTTGGCTGTGAGCCCCGCTCGCCTCAGCGACCTAAGGATGGCCCTCAGATGTTCGAGGTGCCGCTGCCAGTCATTGCTATAGATGATTATGTCATCTAAATACGCTGCCGCATACGTGGCATGAGGGCGGAGGACTCTGTCCATCAGCCGCTGAAACGTCGCGGGCGCCCCAAACAGCCCAAACGGAAGGGTGACGAATTGGTGTAAACCAAACGGTGTGGAAAAGGCCGTTTTTTTCTCGGGATAGTGGAGTCAAGGGGATCTGCCAATATCCCTTCGTCAAATCCAGTGTCGAATAAAAGCGAGCAGTGCCGAGTCGATCGAGCAACTCATCAATACGAGGCATTGGGTATGCGTCGAATTTAGACACTGCGTTGACTTTTCTATAGTCCACACAGAACCGGACCGACCCGTCGGCCTTGGGTACCAAGACCACCGGGCTGCTCCAGTCACTGTGGGACTCCTCATCGATGCCCATTTCGAGCATGGTCTGAAGTTCTTCCCGAACCACCTTTTTTTTGTGTTCGGGTAGCCTGTAAGGGCGGCTACGCACTACCACCCCTGGGGGCGTCTCTATGTGGTGCTCTATGAGGTTAGTGCAACCGGGCAGGGGCGAGAACACATCCGAAAACTTGGTCTGCAACTGGGCAACCTCCGTGAGTTGGGTTGGGGAGAGGTGGTCTCCACAGGGGACCGGAGAGGTACGTGATGCCAATGTTCCTTTTTGAACCTCCGGCACCAGCTCCGCCTTCTCCGGAACTACCGACACCAACGCCACGGGGACCTCCTCATTCCAGAGTTTAAGTAGATTGAGGTGGTAAATCTGTAGCGCCCCACCCCTGTCCGTTCGCCTCACCTCATAGTCGACATCCCCGACTCGCCGTGTGACCTCAAAGGGTCCTTGCCACTTGGTGATCAATTTGGAGCTCGACGTGGGCAACAGTACGAGTACCTTATCTCCTGGAGTGAACTCTCTAAGGAGCGTACCCTTGTTGTACAGGCGGGCTTGCCGTTCCTGGGCCTGCCGCAAATTCTCCTGAGTTAGGTGGGTGAGCGTGTGGAGTTTTGTGCGCAGGTCCATAACGTACTGAATTTCGTTCTTACTTTGTGACGGTCCCTCCTCCCAATTTTCCCGCAGCACTTCCAGGATGCTGCGTGGCTTACGCCCATATAATAATTCGAACAGGGAGAACCCCATGGAGGCTTGGGGGACCTCTCGCACTGAGAACAGCAAGGGTTCGAACCACTTATCCCAATTACGTGCGTCCTCACTTATGAATTTCTTAATAATATTTTTGAGGGTGCGGTTGAACCGTTCTACTAAACCGTCCATTTGTGGGTGATACACGCTGGTGCGGATCGGCTTAATCCCCAATAACCCATACAGTTCCCGCAGTGTTCGTGACATAAACGTAGTGCCTTGATCAGTCAGAATCTCTTTCGGGATTCCAACTCGGGAGATGACGCGGAAGAGTGCCTCTGCAATACTGCGTGCTGAGATATCGCGCAGAGGCACTGCTTCCGGGTGTCGCATTGCATAGTCCACCAGAACTAATATAAAGCGGTACCCTCATGCTGACCGATCTAATGGCCCGACGAGATCCATCCCAATTCTCTCAAACGGGGTCTCGATTAACGGTAGAGGGCGCAAAGGCGCTTTTGGAATGGCCGCTGGGTTTACTAACTGGCATTCGCGGCATGCCGTACACCACCTACGGACATCGCCGCGAATCCCCGGCCAATAGAATCGGGCCATTATTCGGGCTAGTGTTTTATCCTGCCCCAAGTGTCCAGCCATGGGATTAAAGTGAGCTGCCTGGAATACCAATTCCCGGTGGCTTTTCGGAATTAAAAGCTGCGTGACTCACTCTTTAGTTTGAGTGTCCTGCGTCACTCGGTATAATCTATCCTTCATAATCGCGAAGTAGGGGAAGGACAGGGTGGCGTTCGGCTGGAGCGTTTGACCATCGATTACTCTCACTTGGTCAAACGCATGCCGCAAAGTCTCGTCTCGCGACTGCTCTAATGGGAAATCCGCGAGGGATTCCCCAATAGAGAGAGGAGGAGCCAGCGGCTCCTCACTCTGACGCGGAGATGACGTAGACGGCTCTGTGACAGCTGCTCCCGCCAAAGCGACACCGGGACCTCCCCCTGTCAAATGGCAGGACCCACTCTCTACTAGGTGTGTCATTAAACCCCAAAATCCTGGCCAATCAGTCCCCAAAATTAACGAGTGGGTAAAGCGAGGATTAACCGCCGCCTTCACTATAAATTTTTCCCCTCTGAAAATAATGTGGACCGACACCAAAGAGTAGCGGTGAACATCCCCGTGCACACACAACACCTTCACCCCCTGTGCTCCCCCCAATGCCTCGTTTTGAACCAGGATTTGGCGAATTGAGGTCTGATTACAACCAGAATCCACCAACGCCTGATATGTAGCCCCTTGGATACTCACCGGTATGCGATACGCTCTGGCCCGATTGAGGGCGGCCTCTGGCGCGTCGGGGATCCGAACCACCGCGCCCACTTCCATTGCTGTGCACTGCTGTTGAAGGTGGTCCGGCTCCCCGCAGCGCCAGCAAACCGGCCCGGGCTTTCCCTCTGCACCGGTGATCTGGGGCTCACTCACCTAAGGTGGGGGAGAGACAGACACAGAAGGGAGAAACGGGAGGGCACCGCGGGTGTGGCGGGCCGGCTGGGGTGGTGCCGGCCCCCGCCTCCGCGGTGGGGGAATGGGGCGAGGACGGGACACAGGAGGAGGGGGAGAGAGAGAGAGAGAAGAAGAGAGAAGAGACGATGCCATCTGCTGTCCTGCCGCTGGGACAGCCGCCAGATGATCCTCCGCCAGCTCGACTGCCTGATCCAGCGACGCCGGGCAGTGGCACTGGACCCACTCCGCGGTTCCGGCTGGTAAGCGGGTGATGAACTGTTCCAGTACCACCTGGTCGACGATTCCCTCGGCGTCGCGATCGTTGGCCCTCAACCACCTCCAGCAGGCGTCCTGGAGCTGCTGGCCGAACGCGAACGGCCGGCCGACTTCCTCCAGTCGCAGCATGTGGAAGCGCTGGCGCTGTTGCTCCGGTGTGCGCCCCACGCGCTGGAGGACAGCCCGGCGGAGGTCCGCGTAGGCCAGCCGGCGGTCGGCGGGGAGCTGTAGCATGGCCAGCTGTGCCTCTCCCGTGAGCAGGGGGAGGAGGCGCGCCACGCGCTGCTCCATCGGCCACCCCGAGGCTTCGGCGACCTGTTCAAACAACGTGATGAATGCCTCGGGGTCGTCCTGCGGGCCTATCTTGGTGACAATGAGGGGAGACGGGCCCGCGGCCGGAGCGCTGGTGGACCCCGCCGACGCGAGGAGATGCCGGAACTCCTCGCGATCTTCATGCTGGGCCAGCACCAGGGCTTCGAAGCACCGCTCCTGCTCCTTTTGGAGCGTGACGAGCACCTGGTGCTGGCTTTGCTGAGCCGTGGCGAGGACGTGGACCAGATCGGCGAACGGGGAGGATTCCATGGGGCTGCTGGTTTGGTGCTCCACTGTCCTGGGTTTCGGCACCACTGTGGTAATTTCCCTGTGGGTGGGTGGAGCACAGAGGACGGCAGGACAGAGATCAGGTGAAAACAAGGCTTTTATTGCCACACTTTTCAGTTTAACAATATGTGTCGGACGCACAGAGACACACACATCAGCGTCTCGTCCAGGGATGAGCTCCTTCCGCTCTCGCTCTCCCTCCTGATATAGGGCGCGGTCACTGGGAAGACACACAAACACAGGTTAATTGCTCTCAGGTGTAGTGATTCTGCCACTTACCTTCCCTGACTCCGCCCTCCTGTCACAGACCGGCGCTTGACCACACCCCCGCTGCCACATATGCCTTGTGGGAAGAGGGCATGGCCAAGCAGCTCTGCTCCTACCTGGGATGTGGCTACTTTCCAGAAATGTTTAATCTTTACAGATTATTGATTTTTAATATGCTTTTTTAAATTGTAATATTTGCAAATTATATCTGCTGTCACAGAAATTAGTTTTTTGTTTTACTGTGACTTTTAAATATTTTTACACATGATTATTATTATTATTATTATTAGTAGTAGTAGTAGTAGTAATGACAATAGAATAGTTTGGATCGTTATGCAATTTTTTACACTTTCGAACATTTTATTTCTAATATGTCCTTTTTCTCTGCATCAACAGAGTAACAGTAAATATAATGCTGTTTATGCAGATTCAAAAAGAAAACACCAAATCTTTTACCTTTACGTGATTTATCTCAATCTTTAGTTATTTTTAAGAATAGTTGAAAAGCCTGTATATGAACATAGAAAATCATCTGTCTTTTTATTTTAATTAATTGTCTCTTATACATTTACAATTAACTTTCTTAACATCAGTCTTAAATTGTTTCTAAACTTAATAGCATGGCAATATTACAACTCACAGAATCTTTTTTTTCAGTGTTTTTATATTTATATGATTGTTAAAGGTCAAGAAAGGCTTTAAAAAAAACACGACTTCTAACAAAAATTAAATGAAGCAGAAAAAAACATTTTTTTTTCTGAACTAAAATCTAAACTCTCAGCTTCTGAAGGCTAAAAACTGCATCAAGAATCATTACTGATAAAAGTCTTGAGTTTAAACCCCACTAATCAGTGAAGTGTGTAAAATGTCTCATTATCACCACTTTAATATCTCTAAAGTCTGGGACGTTCTGGAAGTCTGGCACTGCTGAATGCGGACTGCATGTGTTTGTGATAAATGGAGTTCTGGAATGTTCTCTGACCTCGTACACAAAAACTTTATCATTCATTTACACTGAATTCAAACTGAGGCGCTTCATCAGGGCTGGAGTTAAACCCTGCGTGTCAATCACTGAGGAATCATTTTAATATTAGTTTATGTGGACAATCGTGCTCCATCCTTCATCAGTGATGTGATGTTCCTGAGTGAAACTGTTGGATCATTAAACAGAAATCAAACAGAATTCTAGAATCACAGAAACAAATGTGAACAGGGAGAAACTGGGTTTTGGTCACTATGGCAACCGGTTCTGGGATTCTCCTAAACAGCTCCAAAAATTTGAGAATAAATTTATTCCCCTTTGCAATGAGTTGTTTTAATAAAATTTTCTCTCACTGGAATTTTAATGTTTTTTTCCCTAAACTTTTACACTATTTAATCTTGTTTCTTTTTTTTGTATCCCAGATAATTTTCTCTGTGTAACACAGAACAACTCTGTCTTCTTTTTTAAAAGTGCTATTATTATTATTATGATCAGAGCTGTATGTCTCATTTCGAGGTGAACTCTGTTCCTCAGACATCATGAAGTTCTCTGTTCTTGTTATTTGTGTTTCAGAAGCACGCTGCACATGAACACTGTCTAATTGCTGGCTAATCTAAAAGTCAGATTAGACGTGGCACCATAGCAACCTGCCACCTGAACCACTGAGCTGACAATGGTGTTTTATTTACCATTTAAATCACATTGATTTCATTCTGTCAGGTTCTGGTTTGTTTTTGTGCTGATTTTTAGTCTGGAATTATTTACATCAAAACACTCAAAAGAGCAAAAGAACAGAACAGAATATTTGGTAGTTTTAGTGACTTTTTATGAATTCTAGTTTTTCCCTAAATATATAATATGTAAAGTAATAACCTGTAAGACTGTAAAAATTATTATTATTATTGTTCCATTTTATATATTTTATTTTAACTTACTCTTTTTGTTGTCTTTTCCATTTATTATGTTCAAGAATTATTTCCCATCTTTTCACTAAACTAGTTTTTAAAAGTTGCACTACGGATCAATTCTACATTCCTTAAAAATAAATGAGTGAAATAATATTTCATGTTCACACACACAGCCTTCAGACAGAAGAAACACCCTTTTTTTCTTTGACATGCTTCCACTCTGCCCAGAGTTTCTGTGTTTGTAGACCGTGTCTTGTTAATTCTTCTTTCTGCTCTTGGTGCAGGATCTCTGAACATGCGCTTTATGTTTATCATGATGCAGAACCGGATGCTGGTCCCTCTCTGAGAGACGTGAACGTAACAGAGACGAGGAGCTGAAGATTAAAGTGACAAGGAAAGGCTTGACCCGTGTCTCTGTGTGAAGATGATGAGCTCCATTTTCACTAAGCTGAACCCCCGGAGGATCGAGTGGGAGGCGTCATGGTACAGCCTGCACTCTCGCGTACTGAGAACCAAACCACTGCACTCCATGCAGGAGGGTTCTGGGGACCTACACGGAACCACCAGATTGGCGCAGGTTCTTACCACCGTGGACCTGGTGTCTCTTGGCGTGGGCAGCTGCGTAGGCACCGGCATGTATGTGGTCGCTGGGCTAGTTGCTAAGGAAATGGCAGGACCAGGAGTGATCTTGTCGTTTATCATCGCTGCTGTGGCTTCAATTCTGTCAGGTGAGAGGCTCGTTAATCAGACACAACATTTAGGAAGAAGTTCAGGGGTTGAAAGTTGGATTAAGATTGTGCTTCAGCCAGGCCTGGAATTTTGTCATTTTAGGGGCAAGGCCACTTGGCCTTTTGTGCTGTCAATTTTTTGAGGACACGAAGGCCAAAAGCCAGGGCACCGAGGCCATAAAATAAAACAATGATTTTAAGTTCATGTCTATAATGAATTTAATTTAAGGACTAATGACTCTTCTGAGGAAGATTGGAGTCTCAGTCGAAACTATCAAGCAGGTAAAGAAACATCTCCTACACTATTATGTCTGAAGATAAGAAAATATTGAACACATCTAAACTTATCAATCCATCACTCACTTCAAAAATTGTAAAACTTATTAAACCTATATCCTCCCATAATTTTTGTTCAATTGACAGCGAATGTGCAAGAGCATCTTCAGACTGTACTATTACGCAGATTTTTGATTAATCAAAATTGAGCCTGGAGTACATCAAAATGTTTGACTGTAAATGGAACATATACTAGCATGCAGGCTACTGATTAACCCATAAGAGCCCAGACCGATTTCTCAATCAAGGAAAATTACTGAGGAAATAAAATGAACTAAATAGACGACAAAGAAAAATGACGTTCGACTCAAAGCGACTTTGATGAAATTTCACTGTACCGTTTTCTCCGGGATATTTAAATATGTTGCTGGCGTCGCCTGTGAAACATTCAGGTACCCTCGGAAACTTCAGAATCTGACGATTTCGCCAGTCTTTTCAGCTTTTGAATGAAAGTGTTTGTAAATTTGAATCATTTAAAAATAAGTAGTATTTTGAGTCCGCCGGCGGGCTCTGGGATCCAGAGGGTTAAATATATGGCCTAAATATTTATGGAGTGTGCATGATAAACTGATTCCCTGAATTTCACTTTTGGTGTGTTGTTAAATAGCTAACAAACAAACTACAATATCTTGTTACCTCTTGAATCATAATTAAGCTACCACTCACCTCTTGAAAAAAAGCGTCCATTGTTTTGCAGTTTTTAGCATCTTCAAAGTTTTTTTTTACAGCACCTCTCCCTCTGCTCCTTGCTTGGCATAATTATTACTGGGGGGTAAATGAATAAAAGTAAATGTTAATGTTGTAATGACGCCAAAAACAATGAGATAAAATCTCTTGCAATGGTGATCTCGTCAAGATGGCAGCAGTTACACTTCGGTTAAACAGCAAAAAGAAACATACAATACTAGTAACAAAACAATGCTAACTGCATAGATTAAAAAAGTGGCTATGAACAGACAACAGCACATATCACGTATCATATTACGGCAGGAACAAGCAGTAGTAACATCCATGACCTTACGCTTAAAGCTCGACAAAGGAAAAACTTGACAGCAAGCTAATTAGCATTTGTTATCGGCTACAGTCGGTACTCGGCACGTTAAAAGTGGGTCAACGTTGTAACGTTACTGTACAAGCAATGCTTATTTAACGGTAACAAACTTGAGCCCTATATGTTGAAATTCCTATCTTATTCGTTCGTTAATTTATCACACAGTCTTACCTCAGTCAACTTCTTCCCTCCTTCTGTGAAAATTCAACGTCTCAGACGCAGACACAAGTGGGTGGGGGATGCGTTTGATTAAGTCTCCTGATTGGCTGGTGATAGATTGGTGTCATTATAGCACATCGGAGCGGTTCATGCCAGGCTCAAGTCCGATCCACCACTGATGAGTTGCCCAATAAGAATCCAGAATGTCATCAAAAGACGTATTTTTTCTTAATAGACGCAGGTGATGTTAAAGCCTATTGGCAGTCACGAGGCAGACTACAAAACCGCAAGACCGCAGGGCATCAAGGCCACTGTGGCCTTACGGCAGATATTTTTTTCCAAGGGCACAAGGCCAAATTGAGAGGGCACGAGGGCCATGGCCCTCGTGAAATTCCTGCCCTGGCTTCAGCTTATATGAGACAGGTGGTGTGTCTGAAAGAGTCTGAAACACATCTCCAACATCTTCATCATCTACTACACATTCATCATCTACTCCACCTTCACTTAATATTTCTCATTATAAGTTCACAATAGGCGGCACGGTGGTGTAGTGGTTAGCGCTGTCGCCTCACAGCAAGAAGGTCCTGGGTTCGAGCCCCGGGGCCGGCGAGGGCCTTTCTGTGTGGAGTTTGCATGTTCTCCCCGTGTCTGCGTGGGTTTCCTCCGGGTGCTCCGGTTTCCCCCACAGTCCAAAGACATGCAGGTTAGGTTAACTGGTGACTCTAAATTGACTGTAGGTGTGAATGTGAGTGTGAATGGTTGTCTGTGTCTATGTGTCAGCCCTGTGATGACCTGGTGACTTGTCCAGGGTGTACCCCGCCTTTCGCCCGTAGTCAGCTGGGATAGGCTCCAGCTTGCCTGCGACCCTGTAGAAGGATAAAGCGGCTAGAGATAATGAGATGAGATGAGAAGTTCACAATAAAGCAAATGTCAGGTTATTCACTCTTTATCGAAACATTTATTCATTTCAAGTGACCTGTAAGGAGAAATGTGTTTATGTAACATTTCTGGAAGGAGTCTCCAGTGTCAGCACTTTGCAACAGTCCGAGGTGAAACTGGAATTTTTAGTTTGCAGACATCTTCTGGATCGAGGAGTTTAAAGAAACCTTTTTGATCAGGAAACATTCTGGTGTAAGGTTCTGCATGGAAGTCTTAAGCGTTCTGTCAGAAGCACAACTCATAATGAGAAATATTCTGTAATATTTTTTCAGAGTGTCACTTCATAGTTCATAAAGCTAGGTCTTATTGTGCTTTATCTCAGTGTGTGGTCTAAACTCATACAGAAGGTGCTGTTTTGTTTATCATTGAGGTGTGTGCTATGCTGAGTTTGGCGTGCGAGTGCCAAAGACCACCGGCTCGGCGTACACCTACAGCTACGTGACGGTGGGGGAGTTTGTGGCCTTCTTCATCGGTTGGAACCTCATCCTGGAGTACCTGATTGGCACGGCGGCCGGAGCGAGCGCTCTCAGCAGCATGTTCGACTCTCTGGCCAACCACAGCATCAGCCGATACATGATCACACACCTCGGCACTCTTAACGGCCTCGGTACGACACGATCTCACAGCCTGTGGTGAATGTTAGCATGTCAATCTTTTCCTGTGCTATGAGAATAATGATAAGGATAATTGTTATTAAAAACAATCACTGATATGATAAAGTTTTTTTGTAAGGATTCTCCAGTGTCAGCACTTTGGAACAGTCAGAGGTAAAAGCTGTAACTCTAAGGTGTGTTAAATTGTTACTCAGAGGTTTTTCTAAATATTCTTCTTCTAATTATTAGTATGTAGCAGACTTGCAGGGCAGGAATACTGAAGCACAGACAGGCGGGCAATGGTGTCAACACAGGCTTTATTTTTGTAATTGTCTTTACTGCTTTTCAGCATTTACACACACACACACACACACACACACACACACACACACACACACACAGGTGCTCTGGTCGGGAGAGCTCTTTCCTCTTTGCTCTTTCCCTCCTTTTCTTTCCTCCGTCACTGTAACAGACACACACAACATTAATTGATGGTAGGTGTAATGATTTTGCTACTCACCTTCCCTGACCTCGCCTTCCAATCACAAACTGATGCTTGGCCATGCCCCCACTGACTAAACATAAGTACATTAAATACAAAAAGACTAGATAATGGTTCAGAATTCATCTCTCTGTCAGTTGAATAAAATATGAATGATGCTGTTGAAGAACATATCCACGTTAAACAATTCTCCTCTTTGCTCAGGGAAAGGAGAGGAATCGTATCCTGACCTGCTGGCTCTGATCATTGCCATTATTGTGACCGTGATCGTAGCTGTTGGAGTGAAAAACTCTGTGAGCTTCAATAACATGCTGAACGTGGTGAATCTGCTGGTGTGGGTGTTTGTGGTGATCGCCGGACTCTTCTTCTTGTCCGGAGAGAACTGGGAGGATGGCAGGTTTCTGCCCTACGGCTGGTCAGGGGTGAGGATGAGAACACTTTATTTTTAATCCAATGAAATGTAGTAATTATCTCCGGCACATGTGTGATTGTGTTTGAACACATTCAGTTTACTGTTAAAGATGAAGCATCTAACTGCTAGGGGGTGAATAATTAATCATTAAAACTTGACACATTCTCAATTTATAGCTTTTTATAATTAAACCTTTCACTGGATCCACTGTATGGAGAAAAATGAAAAATTTTTTTGCAAAGATGATTTTGCTGTTTTTTTTTTGGGGGGGGTCATACAATTCTCCATTTACACTGTACTTTACTGTTCTCCAGTTTATTAAGTCATTTTTACCTGCCAGAGTGCAGGCAATTATGGATGCAAGTGCAGGGGAGACCGAGGGCTTCGCAAACTGCAGACTGAGCTAAATCAAGAAGCAGGAATCGTAGTCAAGAAATGCGTGGAGGTTGATTGATCAGCAAACAGAGCAACGTGGGGAAAACAATGACACGAAGTCAAGACTAAACATAAACACTGGTCATACACGGAAAGTCGGGCAGAAATCAAACGGCTCAGTAAGGTTAGGCACGGAACAGTAACTATATTTCACAAAGTCAGGGAGTGAGAGCTGAGCTTCTATAGGCGAGGTGATGATTGCTGAATGAGAGACAGGTGATGTAAGTAATAGTCAGGTGACAGAGGGCGCTATGACTCTTGGGGTTTGTAGTCCAAAGCAGCCATGTTTGGAGGCTGCTCTGAACTCACATTTTCAGCACCATTACTGACAGAACCCCCCAAGGAGCTCTTTCTTGGTCACCCTCTCCTTCTAGGTGCAGGCTTGTTAGGGTGTTGGCTGTGGAACCCTTGTGTAAGGAGGGGGTCCAATATGTCCCAGGAGTTGACCCAACTTTGTTCCTCTGGGCCATAGCCTTCCCAGTCTACCAGGTACTCCAGCTGACCCTGTCTGCAACAGGAGTTTAAGATCTTATGTACCTGGTACATGGGTTCGCCCTCAATGTTAGGGGAGGGGAGCTCTTGGGTGGGTGTATCCATTGCTAGGGGACCTTGTGTAGCTGGTTTTAAGCAAGAGACATAGAAGGTTGGTGCCATTCTGCTGTGAGGTGGAAGTGCTAGTCTGTAGAATACTTTATTAATCTTGCACAGTACTTTATATGGGCTGAGGTAACATGCTTGCAGATTTTAGATTAGATTAGATTAGATAAAACTTTATTGATCCCTTTGGGCGGGTTCCCTCAGGGAAATTAAGATTCCAGCAGCATCATTACAGATAAACAGAGAAAATAAATAGAGAAAACTTCTAGATAAATTAAAATAAATTATTTACATATACAAATATAAAAAGAATAAGATATGGGGAAGGGGGGAAGGAGGGGGGAAAAAGAAGGGGGGTGGCGGCAGGAGAGATATTGCACATTATATTGCACATTGTCCGATATTGCTTATTGTTAGGCTAGGCTACTGCTCCTTCCCATCCTCTGTCCTCCTGTTACCCCTCCTCCCCCCCAGAGAGGAGTTGTACAGTCTGATGACGTGAGGGACAAAGGAGTTTTTAAGTCTGTTCGTCCTGCACTTGGGAAGGAGCATTCTGTCACTGAACAGGCTCCTCTGGTTGCTGATGACAGTGTGCAGAGGGTGACTGGCATTGTCCATGATGTTCAATAGTTTTTACACATTAAGTTCCCTTAAATCCTTCATGGAGACCCATACCCGATCTCCTGGAGAGTATTCTGGGCTCTTGCTTCTGTGCTTGTCTGCATATTGCTTATATTTTGTATTTACTAGTTCCAACCTCTGGTGAACCTCCTCCCATACCTGCTGGCTTCTTCTGAACCAGGTGTCGACTGCCAGTAAATGAGTGGGTGTTTTGTCCCATGGGGACAGGGGGGGTGTTTTATAGCCAAGTATATGCTGGAATGGTGTCAACTGAGTAGCAGAATGCTTGAATGAGTTCTGTGCATACTTGGCCCATGGGAGAAATTGTGCCCAGTCCTTTTGGTTTCTCATACAGAATATTTGCAAGAAACAACCCACCTCCTGATTGGCACGTTTCACCTGGCCATTGGGCTGTGGCTGATATCTGGATGTGAGGCTTACTGACACTTCTAATCTTTCCATAAAACTGGACCAAAGCCAGGAGATGAATTGAGGGCCACGGTCACTTACTATGTCTTCAGGGATGCCAAAATAGCAGAAGATATGATTAAACATTAGTTTGTCTGTTTGGAAAGCAGTGGGTAGACCAGGTAGTGGGATGAGTCAGATCAGTTTGGAGAATCTGTCAATGATTACCATGATGACTGTGTTACCTTGGGATGGTGGTAAGTCCGTGATGAAGTCCGTGGCAATGTAGGAGCAGGGTCTCTGAGGCACTGGGAGAGGGCATAGTTTCCCAGCAGGTGCAACTCATGGTACCTTGGCCTGGGCACATACTGAACAAGAGGAGACAAAATGATTGATGTTGGAGATCATGTTTTCCCACCAATACTTGTTCTTGATGAGTTGGTATGTGCAGTGACTGCTGGGATGACTGGTGGTGGGGGAAGAATGGGCCCAGGTGATGAGTCTCCCTCTGATGTCAGGTAGGACATGCAGAAGTCTGGGGGGGGGGCAGTTCTCAGGAGGGTTCGGGGTTTGTGACTGCTTGATTTCTTTATCAATGTCCCAAGTGATGGCTTATATGAAACATTCAGAGGTATGGGGTGAGGAATTATGGATTCTGGAGAGAGCACCAGCTTTGGTATTTCTGGAGCTGAGGCAGTAGGATATTGTGAATTGAAAGTGAGTCAAGAACAGGGCCCACCTGGCTTGCCATGGGTTCAGACGTTTTGCACTCTTTAAGTATTCTAAGTTCTTGTGGTTGGTCAGGATCGTGAATGGGTGTGTGGCACCCTCCAGCCAGTGTCTCCACTCCTCCAAGGCCAATTTGATAGCTAGGAGCTCTCAAATACCAACGTTGTAGTTCCTCTCCATAGGTGTGAGCTTCTTAGAAAAGAAAGCAACCGGGTGCAGCTTGGGTTTCTCCTGAAAATGCTGCAAGACCACCCCTCCTACTCTTGTTTTGGATGCACCTACCTCTATGATGAATGGCTTGATAGGGTCTGGATGTTGTAAAATGGGAGCGGAGGTGAATGCTGCCTTGAGCCGGTTGAAGGTCTCCTCAGCTGCTGGGTTCCACTGGAGGCAACGTGGTCTGTTCTTTAACAGTAAGGTTAGAGGAGCAGCAATAATACTGAAGCCCCAAATGAAGCGCCGGTAAAAATTTGCAAAGCCAAAAAAGTGTTGCAGCTCCTTCACTGATGCAGGAGTGGGCCATGATGTGACTGCTGATACCTTTGCCTGATCCATGCTTACTCCCTCAGAACTGATTATGTACCCAAGAAATGAGATCTGATTGACGCGAAATTCGCACTTCTCTGCCTTGACAAAGAGATGGTTCTCAAGCAGGCAAGATAGCACAGACCTGACGTTCAAGATGACTGTCTTCATCTGAAGAGTAGATCAGGATGTTGTCAATGTAGGCAATCACGAATTTCCCCAGTATGTCCCTTAAGACATCATTTATCAGGCACTGGAAGACACTTGGTACTGAAGAAAGGCCATAAGGCATGACCAGGTATTCAAAATGGCCAGCGGTGGTGCTAAAAGCCATCTTCCATTCATCCTCCTCTCAAATTCGGACCAGGTTATTGCTGGGTTTCACATGATGTCACATCCGCCTCATTAGTTATTCAAAACCTTAGCTGGTGGTCTACCTGGCGGTCAGTTGACAAAGCATTTGTATGGTGAAGGTACATTGCTCCCATGAAAAATGCCTTACGCTTGCGTTGTTTTAGGTTGTTTGAATCGATCAAACCATGAAACTGATAAAAGTTTCTTCAGGGTTCCCTGTGAACTAATAAAAGGTGAACGAACACAGGATTTCACAAAAAGATGTCGAGAAAGGTGACTTTTGAACCGCTCACTGAAATCAGAGAGAGCCAAGTCGAAGCATGCTCAAGTTTGCAGTGACCACTTCATGAAAGGTTTGTATCTCCCTCTCAGCTATGTTGTTAGTGTTTTCCAAGTACTTTTCTTGCTATGTGTCATTATTCAACGGTACTTTTTTTAGTCACGAAGCACTAAAGTCCCCAGCTGTTTCTTTGTTTACTCCTCACAAAGTCTATATGCATGAAGGTTGCAACAAAATTCTTACCCAGCCATACAGTTACAATGCACCGTGATCACTTCTCCGTCTTGTTTAACTAAGATCCAGGTCTTTAAAGGGGTTTCTGTTAATCTTTGTAAATGATTTACCTGAGAGATAAGAGCCAACACAAGTGAGAATCAAGCGAACTGTTGTTTGTTTACACTTCAACTTGCAGCACTTTGTTGTAAAGACGTGAATGAAAAGCTTAAAAAAAACACATTTACATGGGCAAAAACAATACAGGATTCATTTGGCAGTGACTTGATACCGAGGTCCTTTACCCAGCTACATACAAAAAAGTTGTAAGCCTCCATACTCTTCCACACACGTTTTGCGGTGTAGAAGGATGTCTGCAACACCAGATAGTTTGAGATGTTGGGGAACTCGACTGAAGGGTAGTTTTCGAGATCATATGACAAATCCTTCTTTCTGTAGGGGTCTATTCCATTACACATAGCAATCTCCTGAATATATCTAAAGTGAGCAATGGCTTCTAGATTACGAACATACTCTGATAAGTTATCGCAAGTTGTTTGCACTGGGCAGCTGTTTAGACCACCAGCTATTTCACTTCCGATAAAACCGCTAAGAAAAGTCATGTGACTGAAACCCAGCAATAGGTACTGCAAAGGTCTAGTTTGGAGAAGATCTTAGCTGAGCATAGCTGTTCCAAGGCAGAAGGCACCAGTGGGAGCGGATATGGGTACTTGACACTGATTTTATTTAAGCCCCGGAAATCAATACAAGGCCAGAGACCTCCTTCTTTCTTTTCAACAAAGAAGAAGCCTGCTGAAGCTGGTGAGGTAGACGGTCTGAAGTAACCTTGCTTCAGCGCCTCTTGTACATATTCTTCCATAGCAGATTGTTCCGTTAGGGACAATGGATAAATACGGTTGCGAGGTGGAATCATGCCTGGGAGGAGGTCAATGGCACAGTCAGGGATGATGAGGGGGTAAGCCACATACTTTACCTTTGCTGAATACCTGTTTCAAATCAAGATAACAGGCAGGAACATTGTCGAGAGAATCGGGCAGAGGGCTCTCCACAGAGTAGAAGAAATGGCTAATTGAGGGAATTGCAGACAATGCTTAAAACATGCTCCATATCAATGCGCTGCCGAAGCGTGCAGAAGGTGTTAGTACGCCTGTCATTATAGTGCAGACTTTCCATAGCATAGAAAATCGCTACGTTTCAATTTGTGTAACTGAACTTGTTTCATATCACTGGTCATATAAACCTATGTAAACAGGAAAAACGCGGAAGAGTTTGGTCGCATCTAACTACAGCCCCAAAAAATACCATTGGCCATGCTGAGCCTAGCTACATTGCTAACAGGAGTGACAGCGCGTCTGACTGCGTCTGACTGACTGGGAGGTCGCGCAAAGCTCGGAGAGGTACGGAGCAGCTCGTCTCAATTCAGATAAGAGCATATTTCATTATGGAAGTACGGTGGACTGTTCCTTTAAAGGGTCATGGAGTTGAAGCCAGGGTACCTTAGGATGATGTAGTAATGAGAAGTTTGGGTGATGAACAGAGAAATGTGCTCAGAATGGAGGGCCCCCACCTGAATCTGGAGAGGAGCTGTGTGAGTGGTGATCAGTCCATCTCCAATGGGACCCCCATTGATGGTCTTTATTTTGAGTGGTCTCTGTAAGGTGTCTGTGGGCAGGTTGAATCTCTGGACGACTGAGCAGTTGATGAGATTTTCTTCTGCCCTGTGTCTATAAATGCAGAGAGGACATGGGTAGAGTCTGGCAGCTTCAGTAGCACTGGTAATTTAAAGGATTGTGTTTCCGGGCTGATTACAGAACTCATCGGGCTGGGAGGATCGCTAACTTGACGGGCCGGACCTCCCTGAGGCAGGCAGACAGTGCATTTCGCAATTAGATGGCTGGACTCACCACAGTAGAAGCATAGACCTTCTCGCTGTTTTCTTTCTCTCTCCCATTGTTGTAACAGAGTACGGGAAACCTCCATGGGAGTCTGGGTGTTCGTGGCAGGAGAGGGAGGAGTTGAATGGTAACAGTGAGGGTCTGTTTGTGATTAGGTGGTCCAGATGAATCACAAAGTCATTGAGGGAGTCTAAGGACCGGTGTTCATCATGGCAAGCCAATTCGCACAGCACTTCTGTACACAACCCTTGGCGGAAAGTGACTTTTAGTGCAGGTTCATTCCAATCGCTAGCAGCAGCAAGTGTGCGAAGGTCCAGGGCGTACTCTGTGACTCTTCTATTCCCTTGTTTGATTGACAGGAGACTCTCTCCAACCTCTATTCCCTCAGGTTCGTGATCGAATGCTTGCTTGAAAAGTTCCAAGAAATGATCATAGGACATGGTATGTTCACCACCACGCTCCCACACAACACTGGTCCACTGACTGGCCGGACCTCCCTGAGGCAGGCAGACAGTGGCTGGACTCACCACAGTGAGCTTACCTTAGTGAGGAATTTAGCAATCGTCTGTTTGTCAGAAACCCCGGAGAGTGAAGAGAAATACAGGGAGCATTGGAGAAGAAATCCCTTACATTGTGATACTTCACCCAAGAACTTTTCTGGTAAAGGAATGAGCTGAGCTGCACCAGCGGGGGATGCAGGGCATGTTATGAGGGCCTGCGACATGACAGCAGCAAGCTGTGCCATCCTGGTGTGGCGGTCACTGAGCATCCACTGATGTTCACCCGAGAAATGCCCCTGAGCATTGAGTGCAGTGTGCTTTGACTCCTCTGCTGCATCCATTGGTGGCAAAGTATCCTGTCAGAGTGCAGGCACTTACGGATGCAAGCGCAGGGGAGACCGGGGGCTTCACAAACTGCAGACTGAGCCAAATCAAGGAGCAGGAATTATAGTCAGGAAATGGGCAGAGGTCGATTGATCAGCAAATGGAGCAATGTGGAGAAAACGATGAAACGTTTTCATCACTGGTCATACACGGAAAGTCAGGCAGCAATCAAATGACTTGGTAAGGTTAGGCACAGAACACTAAATGATACTTTGCAAAGTCAGGGAGTGAGAGCTGAGCTTATATGGGCAAGGTGATAATTGCTGGATGAGAGACAGGTGATGTCTGGTGACAGAGGGCGCTGTGACTCTTGGGTTTGTAGTTCAGAGCAGCCATGTTTGGAGGCTGCTCCGAACTCGTGTTTTCAGTGCCGTTACTGACATGACCAAAGTATTGAATGTCTGTGCAATTTGTTTTAAATATTTTCATTTATTTAATTATAATGATTTAATTAGTAATATTGGCCTTAAATTACCACGAAAACCTTCTTAATATGTAAAAATACAGTAATAATTTTATCTAAAATATTTTATTTAAATATTTAGTTTTACATAGCCATTTATTTCTTAATTTTGCCCAATATTTTTTCAACAGGATTAACTGATGCTTGATTACCAATATACCAGTATAGTTAATTTTTCTGAAATATACAAAATGTAATCATGTAATTCTATGAATAAAACTTTTCATGAACATGATATGTAAATATCTGCTGATCAGATTGATGTGTTCAATGTTGCAGGTGATGCAGGGAGCTGCGACGTGTTTCTACGCCTTCATCGGGTTTGATATAATTGCCACAACAGGAGAAGAAGCACAAAGTCCGAACACCTCGATTCCCTATGCCATCACCGCTTCACTCATCACATGTCTGTCTGCATATGTCTCTGTGAGTATCTCTCACTCCCACTCACAAATACACACTCAAACACTATCACACACATTCATACTGTAAACACACTCACTCACTCACTCACTCACTCACTCACTCACTCACTCACTCACATTCACACACTCAAACACACTCACAAATGCATACTCAAACAGATTCACACTCTGACACTCACACTCACACACTCATACTCACACACTCAAACACACTCACACTCATGAACACAAACACATTCACACTCATGAACACACACACTCAAACTCACAAACACTCACACACTCACAAACACACACTCACACTCAAACACACACTCACACTCAAAGACATTCACACTCACTCGCTCACACTCACATTCAAACACACTCACAAACACACTCAAACACACACTCAATCACACTCAAACTCACAAACACTCACACAAACACACTCAAACACACACTCACACTCATAAACACGTTCACACTCATGAACACACTCACTCAAACTCACTCTCATGATCACACTCACACTGATTTACACACTGTAACCGGTTCGAACGTGTGGGTGGAGCACAGAGGACGGCAGGACAGAGATCAGGTGTAACAAAAGGCTTTATTGCCACACTTTTCAGTCTAACAATATTTCGGAACATACAGAGACACAAACACTAGCGTCTCGTCCAGGGAAGCTCCCCTCTGCTCTCGTTCTCCTTCCTTAAATAGGGCGCGGTCACTGGGAAGACACACAAACACAGGTTAATTGCCGTCAGGTGTACTGATTCTGCCACTTACCTTCCCTGACTTCGCCCTCCTGTCACAGACCAGCGCTTGACCACGTCCCCGCTGCCACATACCCCCACCGCCCGACTCAGGCCGGGCAGCCGTCCGGCCTGCAGCCGACTCCCCCCCCCCCCCCCCCTTGACGGGAGAGGAAGTCCGCCACGACCATCTGCACCCCCGGCCTGTGGACCACCTTGAAATTGAAGGGTTGGAGTGCCAGATACCAACGGGTGATCCGCGCGTTGGCATCTTTCATGCGGTGGAGCCACTGGAGGGGCGCGTGGTCCGAACAGAGGGTGAAAGGGCGCCCCAGCAGGTAGTAACGGAGGGCGAGGACCGCCCACTTGATCGCCAGACACTCTTTCTCGATTGTGCTGTAGCGCCCCTCACGCACTGACAGCTTCCTGCTAATGTACAGGACGGGGCGGTCCTCCCCCTCCACCTCCTGGGACAAAACCGCCCCAGCCCTCTGTCCGACGCATCGGTCTGCAACACAAAGGGGAGAGAAAAGTCAGGGGAGTGTAAAAGTGGCCCCCCACACAGTGCAGCCTTCACTTCAGAAAAAGCCCGCTGGCATTGCTCCGTCCACTGGACCGGATCTGGTGCCCCCTTTTTAGTGAGATCAGTCAGCGGGCTGGTGACGTCCGAATAATTAGGTATAAACCTACGGTAATAGCCAGCCAGCCCCAGGAACTGCCTCACCCCCTTTTTGGTCTTGGGCCTCGGGCAGGCCGCAATCGCTGCCGTCTTATTAATTTGGGGACGCACCTGCCCGTTGCCCAAGTGGAAGCCCAGATACCGTACTTCCACCCGCCCAATCGTACACTTCTTTGGGTTGGCTGTGAGCCCCGCTCGTCTCAGTGACCTAAGGATGGCCCTCAGATGTTCGAGGTGTCTCTGCCAGTCATTACTATAGATGATAATATCATCCAGATAGGCGGCTGCATACGTGGCGTGAGGGCGGAGGACTCTGTCCATCAGCCGCTGAAATGTAGCGGGTGCCCCAAACAGCCCAAACGGAAGGGTGACGAATTGGTGTAAACCAAACGGTGTGGAAAAGGCCATTTTCTCTCGGGATAGTGGAGTCAAGGGGATCTGCCAATATCCTTTTGTCAAATCCAGCATCGAATAAAAGCGAGCAGTGCCGAGTCGATCGAGCAACTCATCAATACGAGGCATCAGGTACGCATCGAATTTAGACACCGCGTTGACTTTTCTGTAGTCCACACAGAACCGGACCGACTCGTCGGCCTTGGGTACCAAGACCACCGGGCTGCTCCAGTCACTGTGGGACTCCTCGACGATGCCCATTTCGAGCATGGTCTCGAGTTCTTCCCGAACCACCTTTTTTTTTTGTGTTCGGGTAATCTGTAAGGGCGGCTATGCACTACTACCCCCGGGGGCGTCTCTATGTGGTGCTCTATGAGGTTGGTGTGACCGGGCAGGGGCGAGAACACATCCGAAAATTTGGTCTGCAACTGGGCGACCTCCGTGAGTTGGGTCGGGGAGAGGTGGTCTCCACAGGGGACCGGAGAGGTGCGTGATGCCAATGCCCTCTTTTGAACCTCCGGTCCCAGCTTCGCCTTCTCCGGAACCACCGACACCAATGCCACAGGGACCTCCTCGTTCCAGAGTTTGAGCAGGTTGAGGTGGTAAATTTGTAGTGCCCACCCCTGTCCATTCGCCTCACCTCATAGTCAACGTCCCCGACTCACCGTGTGACCTCAAAGGGCCCTTGCCACTTGGCGATCAATTTGGAGCTCGAAGTGGGCAACAGTATGAGTACTTTATCTCCCTGGGTGAACTCTCTAAGGCATGTACCCTTGTTGTACAGGCGGGCTTGCCATTCCTGGGCCTGACGCAATTTCTCCTGGGTTAGGTGGGTGAGCGTGTGGAGTTTTGCGCGCAGGTCCATAATGTATTGAATTTCATTCTTGCTTTGTGAAGGTCCCTCCTCCCAATTTTCCCGCAGCATGTCTAGGATGCCGCGCGGCTTACGCCCATATAATAATTCAAATGGGGAGAACCCCGTGGAGGCTTGGGGAACCTCTCGCACTGAGAACAACAAGGGCTCGAGCCACTTATCCCAATTACGTGCGTCCTCACTTACGAATTTTTTAATGATATTTTTGAGGGTGCGATTGAACCGTTCTACTAAACCGTCCGTTTGTGGGTGATACACACTGGTGCGGATCGGCTTAATCCCCAATAACCCATACAGTTTGCGCAGTGTCCGTGACATAAATGTAGTGCCTTGATCAGTCAGAATCTCTTTCGGGATTCCGACTCGGGAGATGACGCGGAAGAGTGCCTCTGCAATACTGCGTGCTGAGATATTGCACAGAGGCACTGCTTCCAGGTATCGCATTGCATAGTCCACCAGAACTAATATAAAGTGGTACCCTCGTGCTGACCGATCTAATGGCCCGACAAGATCCATCCCAATTCTCTCAAACAGGGTCTCGATCAATGGAAGAGGGCGCAAAGGCGCTTTTGGAATGGCCGCTGGATTTACTAATTGGCATTCGCGGCATGCCGTACACCACCTACGAATATCGCTGCGAATCCCCGGCCAATAGAATCGGGCCATTATTCGGGCTAGTGTTTTATCCTGCCCTAAGTGTCCAGCCATGGGATTAAAGTGAGCCGCCTGGAATACCAATTCCCGGTGGCTCTTTGGAATTAAAAGTTGCGTGACTCGCTCTTTAGTTTGATGGTCCTGCATCACTCGGTATAACCTATCCTTCATAATTGCGAAGTAGGGGAAGGACGGGGTGGCGTTTGGCTGGAGCGTTTGACCATCGATTACTCTCACTTGGTCAAACGCATGTCGCAGAGTCTCGTCTCGCGATTGTTCTAATGGGAAATCCGCAAGGGATTCCCCAACAGAGAGAGGAGGAGCCAGCGGCTCCTCACTCTGACACGGAGATGACGTAGATGGCTCTGTGACAGCTGCTCCCGCCAAAGCGACACCGGGACCTCCCCTTGTCAAATGGCAGGACCCACTCTTTACTAGGTGTGTCATTAACCCCTGAAATCCCGGCCAATCAGTCCCCAAAATTAAAGAGTGGGTAAGGCGAGGATTAACCGCCGCCTTCACTATAGATTTTTCCCCTCTGAAAAAAATGTGGACTGACACCAAAGGGTAGCTGTGAACATCCCCGTGCACACACAACACCTTCACCCCCTGTGCTCCCCCCAATACCTCATTTTGCACCAGGCTTTGGCGAATTGAGGTCTGATTACAACCAGAATCCACCAACGCCTGATATGTAGCCCCTTGGATACTCACCGGTATGCGATACGCTCCGGCCCGATCGAGGGCGGCCTCTGGCGCGTCGGGGATCCGAACCACCGCGCCCACTTCCATTGCTGTGCACTGTTGTTGAAGGTGGCCCGGCTCCCCGCAGCGCCAGCAAACCGGCCCAGGCTTTCCCTCTGCACCGATGTTCTGGGGCTCACTCACCTGGGGGGGGGAGAGACAGACACAGAAGGGAGAAACGGGAGGGCACCGCGGGTGCGGCGGGCCGGCTGGGGTGGTGCCGGCCCCCGTCTCCGCGGTGGGGGAATGGGGCAAGGACGGGACACAGGAGGAGGAGGAGAGAGAGAGAAGAGGAGAGAAGAGTAGATGTCGTCTGCTGTCCTGTCGCCGGAACAGCCGCCAGATGATCCTCCGCCAGCTCGACTGCCTGATCCAGCGACGCCGGGTGGTGGCACTGGACCCACTCTGCGATTCCTGCTGGTAAGCGGGCGATGAACTGTTCCAGCACCACCTGGTCGATGATCCCCTCGGCGTCGCGATCGTCGGCCCTCAGCCACCACCAGCAGGCGTCCTGGAGCTGCTGGCCGAACGCGAACGGCCGGCCGACCTCCTCCAAGCGCAGAGCGTGGAAGCGCTGGCGCTGCTGCTCTGGCGTGCGCCCCACGCGCTGGAGGATGGCCCGGCGGAGGTCCGCGTAGGCCAGCCGGCGGTCGGCGGGGGAGCTGTAGCGCGGCCAGCTGTGCCTCTCCCGTTAGCAGGGGGAGGAGGCGCGCTGCGCGCTGCTCCATCGGCCACCCCGAGGCTTCTGCGACCTGTTCAAATAGCGTGATGAACGCCTCGGGGTCGTCCTGCGGGCCCATCTTGGTGACGGTGAGAGGAGACGGGCCCGCGGCCGGAGCGCTGGTGGATCCCACTGACGCGAGGAGGTGCCGGAACGCCTCGCGGTCTTCCTGCTGGGCCAGCACCAGGGCTTCGAAGCAGCGCTCTTGTTCCTTCCGGAGTGTGACGAGCGCCTGGTGCTGGCTTTGCTGGGCCGTGGCGAGGGCGTGGACCAGGTCGGCGAACGGGGAGGACTCCATGGGGCTGATCCGTTGGTGCTCCACTCTGGTCCCGGGTTTCGGCACCAATGTAACCGGTTCGAACATGTGGGTGGAGCACAGAGGACGGCAGGACAGAGATCAGGTGTAACAAAAGGCTTTATTGCCACACTTTTCAGTCTAACAATATTTCGGAACATACAGAGACACACACACTAGCGTCTCGTCCAGGGAAGCTCCCCTCTGCTCTCGCTCTCCCTCCTTAAATAGGGCGCGGTCACTGGGAAGACACACAAACACAGGTTAATTGCCGTCAGGTGTACTGATTCTGCCACTTACCTTCCCTGACTCCGCCCTCCTGTCACAGACCGGCGCTTGACCACACCCCCTCTGCCACACACACACTCACATATTCAAACACATGCACACTCACAAACACACACACACTCTGACACTCACCCACTCACCCTCACAAACACACTCACACACTCTCACACTCACCCACTCAAAAACACACTCACAAACACATGCAATCACACTCAAACACATTTACACACACTCACAAACATACTCAAACTCATTCACACACACACTCAAACACTCACACTCATTCACTCACACTCACAAACACTCATAGACACACTCACCCTCACTTACTCACATTCACTCTTACACTCAAACTCACACTCACAACCACAAACACTCACACACTCAAACACACTCAGTCACACACTCAAACACACACTCACAGTCACACTCAAACACAAACTCACACTCTGACACTCACACTCAAACACACATACTCACAAACACTCATAAACACACTCATAAACACACTCATACTCACACTCATAAACACACTCACAAACACTCATACTCACACACTCATAAACATTCAATCTCATGAACACACTCACACTGACTCACACACTCACAAACACACTCAAACACACTCACCCTCACTCTCATGATCACACTCACTCTCATGATCACACTTGCACTCAAACACACTCACACTCACAAACACTCACACACTCAAACACACTCACCCTCACAAACACATTCACTCTCATGATCACACTCACACTCAAACATACACTCACTCACTCATGCTTACAAACACTCATACACACTCACTCACCCTCACTCACACTCAGGGCCGTAGCCAGGATTTTTCAAATACCGAGGTCAAACATGGCTGACAGCACCGAAGCCCCCCGGCACAACTTAAATAAATAAATAAATAAATAAATAAATAAGGATAGATTTGGTGGAGGACACATTTATTTAACAATTCTAAAACTGTGGCACCATAACTGTGGTGTTTTATCTGACATAAAAGTAGAAAAGTAGTGAACTCTTGAACTGAGTATACATACCTAAAGTACCAGTTACCTAAAGTATTGGCATTATTTACATTACAGCATACACATGACAGAAAGGGTGTGAACTGCTGAATTGTAAGCTTTAGTATTACACCTTATAATAATAGTGTGTGTGTGTGTGTGTGTGAGAGAGAGAGAGAGAGAGAGAGAGAGAGAGAGAGAGTTTGTGTGTTATTTGTGGGTGTCTGTATGTGGAGAGACATTCTGAGCAGTAATGTAAAGGCATCAGTCTATCTGGCTGTCTTGAATTGAGATCCATTTGCATGCATTCTCTGAAACAGAGTGTTCTCACCATTGCCTGTAATGTAAGTTTGGCTCACAACACATTTACTTTAACAATTCTAAAACTGCCATCAAAACTGTGGAGTTTTGTCTGACATAAAAGTCAAAACTGAACTGAACTGAGTGTATTGCTCAGCTACCTGAAGTATTGGCATTATTTACATTTCATTATCTTAAATTACATTAGAATGTAGAGCTATTAGTTCTGTGTGAAGACTGTATTAGAGAGAGTGTGTGAGAGTGTATTATTTGTGTGTGTGTGTGTGTGTGTGTGTGTGTGTGTGTGTGTGTGTGTGTGTGTGTGTGTGTGTGAGTGAGAGAGAGTTATGAGAGAGAGAGAGAGAGAGAGAGAGAGTTACTCGAACAAGCTCGTTTAGTCAGCCCTGCACAGGGCTGCCTGTGACAACGTAGTTTTGAATGTTTCTCGAAATGCTAACTAAAATGTAAGAGGCAATGACAATGAAACATTTCCCCTTGGAAAGTTGGCATGACACCGCTGAATGGTCTGCCACTGCACTGACAATATTTTCTCACCTTCCCTCCTTCTCTTTCCCTGCTCTTCTGTTGGCTGTCCAAACCTTAATTTAGTTTGTTGCAACTTTTTCATTTTGCACTCAGGTAAAGCTCTATAATGCGATGTGACTATTAGCCTACGTTAGGTTAGGTAGGCATATGTGATAGAGCGTAGACTACACCCTGCCTGTTTTATCCAAAACCCAACTTCCCCGGCCGACACTAGTACAGGCTATGTCGTGTGACGCTGCGTTACACACGGCAATGATAGAGATAGAGGCTGAGAGATTTCAGATGACATTAGACAAATGTGAATTTTATTGGGGGGAAATACAGATGACGTGGATGCGGACGCTGCGTTTTACATTGATCACTGCTCGAATTCAGCATAGTCCAATTTGAAATTTCTGAAAAAAATACCGAGGACATGACCTCGGTGTCCTCAATGGTAGTTACGGCCATGCTCACACTCACAGACACACTCAGACTCATGAACACACTCACAAACACACTCTCACTCAAATGCACAATCACACACACACACACACACACACACACACACACACACACACACACACACACACACACACACACTCATAAACGCACTCATACTCACACTCATAAACACACTCACTCATGAACACACACTCACACTCAAACTCACAAACACACACACTCAAACACACCCTCGCACTCACACACACACTCACACTGACACTCACACTCACAAACGCTCACTCACTCACTCACTCACTCACTCACTCACTCACTCACTCACTCACTCACTCACACTCATAAACACACTCATGATCACACTCAAACAAACTCACACACTCACACTCAATCACACTCAAACTCACAAACACTCACACACTCAAACACACAATCACAAACACACATTCAAACACTCACATTCACAAACACTCACACTCAAACACTCACAAACACACTCATACTCACACTCATAAACGCACACTCACTCTCATACTCACTCACACTCACACTGACATTCACACATTCAAACACACTCACAAACACACACAATCAAACACACACACACTCACGAACACACACACACTCACACTCACAAACACATACAAACACACTTACACACTCTCGCAAACATACTCAAACACACACACTCAAACACACACACTCTGACACTCACACACAAACATACATTCACTCACTCACACTCACAAACACTCATAGACACACTCACCCTCACTCACTCACACTCACAAACACTCATAGACACACTCACCCTCACTCACTCACACTCACAAACACTCACTCTCACACTCATGAACATACACTCAAACTCACAAACTCAAACACACTCACAATCACAAACACTCACACACTCAAGCACACTTACAAACACTCACAAACAGTCACACACTCAAACACGCTTACACTCTGACACTCACACTCAAACACACTCACTCACAAACACTCGTAAACACACTCATACTCACACTCATAAACACACACTCAAACACTCATAAACACATACTCACTCACACACACATTCACTCTCATGAACACACTCACACTGACTCACACTCACAAACACACTTATACTCAAACACACTCACCCTCACAAACACAAACGTTTTTTTGATCCTCTTCCAGCATTGGGAATTAAATATTACACAGATGTTATAACAGAATGCAGCTGAGTCTCGGGGACAGTGTTGGAATCAGTCTTTATAAAAATTTATGAACATTTCTGAGCAGTTGAAAGACGTCTGTATCTGTCGTGTCGCCTTTTAAACTCAGCTTTACTTCACATAGGGCAGCACGGTGGTGTAGTGGTTAGCACTGTCACCTCACTGCAAGAAGGGTTCGAGCCCAGCAGCCGACAGGGGCCGTTCTGTGTGGAGTTTGCATGTTCTCCCCATGTCTGCGTGGGTTTCCTCCTGGTGCTCCAGTTTCCTCCACAGTTCAAAGACATGCAGTTAGGTTAACATGGGGTAGCCATGGCCAGAGGTTGGGCTGAAGTGCCCTTGAGCAAGGCACCTAGCCCACAACTGTTCCCCGGGACTGCATCATAGCTACCAGCTGCTCTGGGTATGTGTGTGTGCTCATTGCTCACGTGCATGTGTATGTTCACTGCTTCAGATGGATTAAATGCAGAGGAGGAATTTCACTGTGCTTAAGTGGACGTATGATAAATAAAGTTGCTCCTCTTCTTCTTCTTCTTCTTCACATGTCAAAGTTTACAGATGAAAATAACAGACTATGAAGAGAAACACATTAAGTGCATTTTAATATTTATTCAGTGACGTTTAACAAATATGTCTAATGCTGGAAATATACAGACATATGAAATATTTTGAAATAAATATGAAATAGTAAATAGCTTGGAACAGCTCTAAGAGAGAAAAACCTTCTGCTTTTTAAAATATTCATCTGTACTCGGCTTCCCTGCAGTATGGCTGAGGGAAAAACGCCGTGAAGCTCATAAATTATTTCTGCCTCCTCAGTTACCAAAGACTTACTGTGTGAGTTCATGCATTTAAATAAGCTGTGAGTTATTCTCTCTCTCTCTCTCCTTTTTCTCTCGCTCTGTGTGTGTGTGTGTGTGTGTGTGTGTGTGTGTGTGTGTGTGTGTGTGTGTGTGTGTGTTAATTCTATATTTACTTTTCAGTTTCTTTCAGAAACACTTTAGTTGAAGTGCATTAGTGAAAACTAAATTACTGAATTTTATAGTAAAAATATTTCCACTCCATGTGCTGTTTCCTGATCCCCAGTAAATAAACCAGACACTGCACTTTATTTGAGGATGAGCTACACTGAGCCTTCATAACACATTCATAAACCTTGCATAAAGGTTAATAAAGCAATATAAGGCCTGTCACAAGCCATGAGGGAAAATAAAAGTATTTATGAAGTTTATCGCGCCATAATTTTGAAAATGAAGTAGTAACTGATTGTGTGTGTTTTGTAGGTGAGTGTGATCCTCACCCTGATGGTGCCGTATAATCTGATTGATGGAGATGCTCCTCTGATGGAGATGTTCGCTGTTCACGGCTTCACGGCAGGGAAATACGTTGTGGCCATCGGAGCCATTGCAGGACTCACGGTCAGTTTACTGGGTTCACTTTTCCCCATGCCCCGAGTCATCTACGCCATGGCAGGGGACGGGCTGCTTTTCAGGTGAGCATGTCACCTGATTTTTTCTGATCAGATTTCTCACAATTGCGCTGTAAAATGTTTAAAACTAAAGCTATATGTAAGGAATTAAACATGGCAGGGTGTGTGATGCCTGGAAGTATTTCTCTAGAACAGCACATCCCTGTCAGTAATGGCTCAGAAAACACTAGGTCAGAACAGCATTCAAACATGGCCACCCTGAACTACAACACCCAAGAACCACAGCGCCCTCCGTCACTTGACTACTGATTACCCCACCTGCAGGTCATAGCAGCAATTACCACTCACCTATATCAGCCCCACTCTCCAACCAGCCTGTTGTGAAGTATCATTTGGTGTTCTCTCCCATTCTTACCGAGCCGTTTGCTTTCCAATTGCCTTTCCAGTGTATTGACCTTGTTTCCGTTCGTCCTGACCTTGCCTTATCGCTCTTTCTATGTTGTCCTGTTTGTTGATTGCCCGACCCTCACTCGTTTACTGACTTCACTTCCTGAACTTTGATTTGGGCACCTCTGGCAGTTTGCGCTACCCCAGTCTCCCCTGCACCTGCATCTGTAAGTGCCTGCATTCTGACAGGATACTTCGCTACAGCATGAATGCAGCAGAGGAGGCAAAACAAACTGCTTTCAACACTCAAGGACACCTGTTGGGAGAACATCAGCTTGCTGCTGTTGTGACACAGGCCCTCCCATCACGCATCCCCACTCCTCCCGCAGCCACACAACTCATTCCAGTACTGGAAAAGTTTTTAGGTGAAGTTTCTCAATGCAGAGGATTTCTCCTCCAGTGCTCCCTGTATTTCGCCTTACTTTCTGGCATCTCTGAAGATCAGAAGATTGCTAAGTTTCTCTCTTTCCTCACGGGCAAGGCACTCATGTGGGCATGCGTGGTATGGGAATGCGGCGGTGAGCCCACCACCTCTTATAGCCGCTTCCTAGAACTGTTCAAAAGAGGGTTTGATCATGAGCCTGAGGGAATTGAGATTGGTGAAAATCTCCTATCCATAAAACAGGGAGACTGCAGAGTGGCCGAATACACTCTAGACTTCAGCACACTCGCTGCCAGTAGCAGATGGAATGAACCAGCATTGAAAGCCACATTTCGCCAAGGACTACGAGCTGAGGTATCGAGTGAATTGGCCTGTCGTGATGAGCATTTGTCCCTCAATGCTCTCATCAACCTCTCCATTTGCCTAGATAATCTCATTACCAGTCATCTGTCTTTGGCATCTTCCATCCCTCCTCTTCAGGCCACAAGTGAATCAGCATCCATGGAGGTATCTTGTACCAGGTTACAGCAATCAGAGCAAGAAAGAAGGAGAAGGGAGGGATTGTGCTTTTACTGCAGCGAGGCCAGCCATGTTCTCGCCCAATGCCCAGTCCGTCCACCCAGGGGAGCCCTGATATGTCTTGAGAACAAACCACTCAGCCTGGTGAGTCCTGCTGTTAACTCCACGAATCGTTCTCTTAAATTAGCTGTGCTCCTGAAACTACCAGACGCTACACATGTTCTTTCTGCACTCATAGACTCAGGGGCAGAAGGGAACCTCATCAACTGCACAGTCGTCGAGAAATTCAACCTGGGCACCGAAACCTTGCCAGGACCGTTCCAAGGAAAATCAATTGATGGGGGCCCAATGGGAGATGGACTCATCACAGCACATACAACTCTTCTCCAAATACAGGTGGGAGCCTTGCATACAGAACACATCTCTCCAAACTCTCTCCAGAACTCATTACTCAAGCCACCCAGTACAACATAGTTCTCGGATACCCCTGGCTTCAGCACCACAACCCACTTATCTCCTGGCAAAAGAAGGACATTATGCAGTAGTCAATGGCTTGCATACAACTTGGTCCGCATCAGGGAGGGGGATGAGTGGAAAATAGCTTTCAGTACCACTTTGAGTACCTGGTGATGATTTATGGACTTTCTTCAGCACTAAGTGTTTTTCAATGTCTGATTAATGATTTATTGAGGGACATGCTGGGGAGATTCGTCATAGCATACATAGATGATATCCTGATCTACTTCCCAGATATGGACAGTCATCAGAGTCATGTCAGGTCTGTGGTTACCTGTCTGCTTGAAAAGCATCTCTTTAGCAAAGCTGAAAAATGTGAATTCCATGTTAATCAAATCTCATTCTTGGGCTATGCAATCAACTCAGAAGGAATAAGCATGGAGGTCACCGCAGTCACGTCATGGCCAACCCCCACGTCCATCAAGGAGCTACAATGCTTCCTCAGCTTCACTGATTTTTAGAGATGTGTCATCAAAGGCTTCAGCATGATTACCAGCCCACCAACCACCCTGCTGAAAAATGGACCACATCAGCTTAAGTGGAGTCCAGCAGCAGACGAAGCGTTCAACAAGCTCAAATCTGCTTTTACCTCTGCCCCATTCTGCCCCCATTCCAGACCCCACCAAACCATTCATTGTGGAGGTTGATACTTCTGAAACCAGAGTAAGAGGGGTTTTGTCACAACATCATGGAGAAAAGAACAAGTTACACCCAGTAGTCTTCTTATCAAAGAAACTCTCACCAGTGGAAAGAAACTATGACATCGGGAACCGTGAGCTCTTAGCCATCAAACTGGCACTGGAGCAGTTGAGACACTGGCTAGAGGACACCACACACCCTTTTACAATTCTTACAGACCACAAAAACTTAGAATATCTGAAGATCGCCAAACGACTGAACCCTTGCCAAGCCAGGTGAGCCCTATTCTTCACACAGTTTCAGTTTACCATGTCTTACCTCCCCAGCTCCAAGAACACCAAGGCTGATGCCCTTGTCTCATATCCACAATGCCTCATCCCACAGCTCTGAACCCACACCCATTCTACCCATTGAGTGCATTGTACAGGCTATCTCTTGGGACATTGACAAGGCCATTTGGCAATCTCAGACTCAGAACCCACCCGAAAACTGCCCCCTAGGACTTCTATATGTCCCACCAGAGATCAGGGGAAGACTCATCACCTGGGCCCTCTCCTCACCCGCCACAGGGCACCCTGGCAGTCAATGCACATATCAGTTAATAAGGAACAAATACTGGTGGGAGAACATGTTGGCAGACATAAATCATTTTGTGTGCTTGTGTTCAGAGTGCGCCCAAGCCAAGATACCATATGCCCCACCTACAGGAAAGTAATGCCCTCTCCCAGTGCCTCAGAGACCCTGGTCGCACATGGCAATAGACTTCATAACCGATTTACCACCCTCTCAAGGCAAATTGTCATCATGGTAGTCATAGTTCGATTCTCAAAAGCACTTTGACTTACCCCTTTGCCAGGTCTATCCACAGCCTTCTGAACAGCCAAACTGTTGTTCAACCATGTATTCTGCTGTTTTGGTATTCCAGAAGATATTGTAAGTGACCAGGGTCCACAGTTCATCTCTCGACTTTGGACCAGTTTTATGGACAGACTTGGTGTATCTGTAAGTCTTACGTCCAGATATCACCCGCAATCCAATGGGCAGGTGGAGCGTGCAAATCAAGAAATAGGATGTTTGCTGCGTATCTTCTGCATGAAAAATCAAAGGGACTGGGCACAGTTTCTCCCATGAGCTGAGTATGCACAGAACTCCCTCAAGCACTCTGCCACACAGTTAACACTGTTCCAATGCATGCTTGGCTACCAAGCCCCCCCCAGTTTCCATGGGACAAAACACCTTCTCAGCTACCAGCAGTGGATACGTGGTTTAAGAAAAGTCAACAAGTGTGGGAGGAAGTTCATCAAAGACCAAGTAAACACCAAGTACAAGCATTATGTGGACAAAAATAGAAGCAAGAACCCAGAGTACTCCCCAGGAGATTGGGTGTGGGTCTCCACAAGGGACCTCAGAGAACTGAGCTCTTGTAAAAAGTTATAAGCACGATACATTGGTCCTTACAAGGTGATATGCAAAATCAAAAAAGTTTCCTATAAACTTCAACTCCCACCACACAGCAGAAGGGCACCTATGTTCCATGTATCCTGCCTGAAACCTGCCATACAGGGTTCCCGAGCCACAGACCCCCCCAGACTCTGAGGAAGAACCCATCTACCAGATAAAGAAGATTCTAAACTCTCGTCGCAGGCAAGGTCAGCTGGAATACCTGGTGGACTGGGAGGGCTATGGCCCAGAAGAACATAGTTGGGTAAACCATAAGGACATACTAGACCCACTACTTACACAGGAATTCCACAGCCTACACCCAGACAAGCCAGCACCCAGAGGAAGGGGTTGAAAAAAAAATCAATTCACCCAGTGTGTGTGTGGGGGGGTTCTGTCAGTAACGGCTCAGAGAACACTAGGTTAGAACAGCATTCAAACATGGCCACCCTGAACTACAACACCCAAGAACCACAGTGCCCTCCGTCACCTGATCACCCCACCTGCAGGTCATAACAACAATTACCACTCATCTATATCAGCCCCACTCTCCAACCAGCCTGTTGTGGAGTATCGTTTGGTGTTCTCTCCCATTCTTACCAAACCATTTGGTTTCTGATAGCCTTTCTGTTTGTTGATCGCCTGACCCTCACTAGTTTACTGACCTCACTTCCTGAACGCCAATTTGGACATCTCTGACAGTTTGCGCTACCCCAGTCTCCCCTATGCCTGCATCCGTAAGTGCCTGCATTCTGACAGTCCCCAGGTGTGTTTTTTTTCTTCTTATGCCACAGCACTTTGCCAAAAAATTACAATATTTTATTAATTAAAGACAGACACATACTTTTTATCTGTTTATAGTTACATTTATTGTTGAACTTTGGTGAAATGAGTTAGTCCCTGTTGTCACTGACGTTATAGCAGCTATAAACACTCGTTCCCTCACCAGCCTCTTTTTATTCTCTCCAAGTTCATATGAAAAAAACCCACATAAACTATAAAGAAGCATAAACTCCTCTGTCCTGAAGATGTCAGCAAACTTACAGTTACTTAAAGTAACTTCAACGTAGCAATGATTTTTTAATCCATTTATGTGGAGCATCTGCCATATGAGTCCCTGTTAATGAGCCTGTTAATTAACATATCAGAACGAATGCATTAATATAAACCTGCACTACTGTCAGAGCTGCTGTTATAGAGAATTAATCAACACCTTGTGAACAATCAGAGTCCAGAACTCAGCAGTGATGCTGGTTAAGTGATTTATAAAGTGTGATTATTTGTGGATTAGTATTTGTTGTGTTTGAGCCACATTTTTAATAATTTGATTGGCAATAAAATGGAGCTTAAACATCCATCATTAAATTAGATTCACTTACAATCGCGTGTGTGTGTGTGTGTGTGTGTGCACCAGGTTCCTGTCCCATGTGAGTCCGTACACTGAGACCCCGGTGGTGGCGTGCGCCGTGTCTGGGTTCCTGGCTGCATTTCTGGCTCTGCTGGTCAGTCTGAGGGATCTGATCGAGATGATGTCCATCGGCACTTTGCTGGCGTACACACTTGTGTCTGTGTGTGTGCTGCTGCTCCGCTATCAGCCTGAAGGAGATGGGTTTACTGACGTGCTCCCAGATGAGTTTCAGAAGACTAAAGAGCATGACCCATACTCCCCCACCAGTGATGGAGATGAGTATGGCAACACGTGTGGGGCCAAAAACCTTCCCTCACAAGGTGATGATGAGATGCTGATTAGCAAATCAGACTCTGGTGGCTACCAGTCAGAGTCCTCAGGGTATAGCGTGGGTGAGAAAGCGACAGAGTTTGAGGATTCAGATAGTGCTGTGACGTCCATGCTGAAGCGAGCACTTGGCAGTCATTACTACACCCTTCGGATGAGACTTGGACTTCCTGAACCGGGCTCTCAGCCCACAGCTGCTACAGGACGCACCGTCACCTACTGTGTCCTCATCTTCTTCATCCTTACTTTTCTGCTGTGGGCCGTGGTCATATACGGCTTTGCCCAAGCCTCAGCAGGCGCTCACTGGGTTTTGGTCCCTTTCGTCATCGCCATCATTGTCCTCATGGCCGTTTTAATCATTGTTATTCTACGGCAGCCTGAAAGTCCCAAAAGATTACCGTACATGGCTCCTTGTGTCCCCTTCATGCCCATAGCCGCCATTCTGGTGAACATCTACCTGATGCTCAAGCTGTCCAGTATCACCTGGGTCCGCTTTGTTGTATGGTGTTCTATAGGTACAACACCTTAATCCAGTCAACAAGTCAAAGAAATATTTAACCATTTTTAGGCCATGAAAAAATTCTACTGAGTTTCCTTTTGCAAAGAAAAGATCCTGGATTTAAGCTGTACAGTTTTCAGCCTGATGTTTCAGTCTGTGTGTGCGTACACGAGGCAGTTTTCTGCACCAGCCGATTTCAGGATCACACTGATTGATGACGTTAACATCGTCATACATAGTAATGGTCTTTAATTAGCTGCAGGTGTATCATTAGAGGATCTCGTCTCGTCTCGTTATCTCTAGCCGCTTTATCCTTCTACAGGGTCGCAGGCAAGCTGGAGCCTATCCCAGCTGACTACGGGCGAAAGGCGGGGTACACCCTGGACAAGTCGCCAGGTCATCACAGGGCTGACACATAGACACAGACAACCATTCACACTCACATTCACACCTACAGTCAATTTAGAGTCACCAGTTAACCTAACCTGCATGTCTTTGGACTGTGGGGGAAACCGGAGCACCCGGAGGAAACCCACGCAGACATGGGGAGAACATGCAAACTCCACACAGAAAGGCCCTCGCCGGCCCCGGGGCTCGAACCCAGGACCTTCTTGCTGTGAGGCGACAGCGCTAACCACTACACCACCATGCCGCCCTCATTAGAGGATCTTCATCATATAATCTCTCTCACACACACACACACACACTGTGTGTTATAGAATCCACAACAGAGTTTATCAGGATCTTGTACAGTTGAGTTTGGAGTAAATAGGTTTGCATTACGTTTCTCAGTGCAGGGAAAAAAGATACGAGAATTACGTCATTTAACACACTTCAGTAAATCAAACATGACGAACTGTCTGTTAGATAAGCGACCAGAACAGGAGCATAATCTCTGGAATATAAATAATAATATCGTGTTCACTGTGAAAACTGAGTCAGATCTTTTTCTTTCTCCTTCATTACTTTATAAAGCAGGTTTTAGTCAAAATGTAAATCATGATATTTTTAATTGAGATTATCTGATATTGGAGATCTTTGGTGTTTAATATTTCACTGTTTTTGTAGGTCTGATGATTTATTTTGGCTATGGGATGTGGAACAGTTCTCTGGAGCTGAGCGCGCGGGAGGAGGAAGCCCACGCCAGCTCCTATCAGAGATATGATGCTGGAGTGGACGACAGCTTCACGGTGGATGAAGACCTTCACACTCAGGAGGATGGAGAAGGAGGACGGTATCAGGGCTGGGCGGCTGAGGAGAAGGGCTACCAGTACCAGAACCAGGACCAGTACCAGGACCAGAACCAGTACCAGAACTACCAGTAGCAGGTCGATGAACACAGGATGTCCTCCAGAGGTCAAAAATCCAAAAGCAGGAGCAGTAAAGGCTTGAGGTTCACAAGGATTCGAGCCACTGATGTGTGTGAAAGTGTTTAGTTTTTTCTGCTTTACTGATAAACTTATTTTCAGTGCTGTTTTGTTTTTATTTGCTTGAACTTGGTGTATGTTTATGCTTATAAACTTCAGAATTATTGGCACCCTTTATAAAAATGAACAGAAATTACTATATGAAATGATTAATTTGTGGATATGATGAATAATTTTAACACAGTACATTTCTAAACATAAAATTGTTCTTGTGTAGCTTGTTTTTATTTCTGCAAAAAAAGTTGGTTTAAAAATATTGGCACCCACATGTTAATTTTTGATGCTTAATTTTTTTTTTCCCAAAAGCTACAATTGACTTGCAGGGTTTTATTTTTGGTTATTTTGCTGCTGCGGGTTTTTTTTACATATTCCTCGGGGTGATGGTTATTAATTTTCCCACAGAAAAGTACAAGTACGGTTGTTAAAGTGAAGTGTTTGAATTATGTGTAATGCTATTTTATACAATAATTCTTGCCTATTCTCTTAAAGGGTGCCAATAATTCTACAGCTAACTGCATGAATTTTCCAAACAAGTTAATGGTCACATTATGTGACCATTACATCACCAGATGTGAGAAGGAAGTGCACAACACTATATATAGCAATATTGAACATGCTACAACTCTACTATCCAGGAGGAGTAGGACACCTACACAGGTACAGAAACACTGACATCTAATAAGTTTCCTCATTGTCATTGTACTGCACACATCTGTCTCTGAGAAGAAAAATCATGGAGATGGAATTATGGGAAAATACTATTTATACAGGAAATGTCATAATATTAAAATCTTGATACAGATGTTCAGTTGGGAACATACACACTCTTAAAAAAGGTAAATCTGGAGTCCACCTGTGCCACTATAGCAGTAAACAATTACATTTGGGTTTGGTGCCACTGTGCATCATTTCATCCTATTGGTTGGTTAGAAGACACAAGCCATAGCAGCAGTCATGTCCTGATGATCATCCTATATTTATGACCCTGTCAGAATTTTCTCCCAGATTATCACAAGACCATGACTTCAGCCGTCTTAGACCCTCTATCACAGCATGACACAGGGCCACCTTTTTGGAGCCACACCCAAAGATATCACCATGTTTCTTTCACGTTGGTCATCTTTCCTCTGGGACAGTCCAAAAATCACACAGCGTATACCCACCATTAAAAAATATAGAACCTTTGTGGGTACTCCATTTGTCCCTCTAGCGAAACCTTTAAAGGTTCACTGTAGAACCCTACAACAAAGTGGTTTCTTCTCAGAAACGGGTCCAAGAAGGATTTTTCCTCTTTAAAAGTTCTCATCTCATCTCATTATCTCTAGCCACTTTATCCTGTTCTACAGGGTCGCAGGCAAGCTGAAGCCTATCCCAGCTGACTACGGGCGAAAGGCGGGGTACACCCTGGACAAGTCGCCAGGTCATCACAGGGCTGACACATAGACACAGACAACCATTCACACTCACATTCACACCTACGGTCAATTTAGTCACCAGTTAACCTAACCTGCATGTCTTTGAACTGTGGGGGAAACGCCGCACAGAAAGGCCCTCGCCGGCCACAGGGCTCGAACCCAGACCTTCTTGTTGTGAGGCGACAGCGCTAACCACTACACCACCATGCCGCCCATCTTTAAAAGTTAAGAACCCTTAATGATCTAAAGAACCTTTTATCAAACCTGGTCCACAGCGATAAAATTAGGATCCACATGGAACAAAAACACACACACACTTTATCCATTATTTTATTTTACAAAATGTAGAACCTTTAGGGATCCTTTGGTTGTCTTTCTGGAGAAACCATTTAAGGTACTAAGTCAAACTTGATAACAAAAGTGCTCCTTATCAGAAAAGCTTCCAAGAAAAAGTTACTCTGAAGTTACTTCTTAAAGAACTCTTGAAGAACCTTTAGTTCTAAGTGTGTATAAGGAATTTAGATCATGTGAACATGACTATGTCTTCTACAGAGATTGTGTTTTATTTTAAAGACTCAGCATATAGAAATATTATTACTGGATTTCCTGAACACATTAAAATTCCTTTTCAAAACATCCTGCAATGTTGAGATCCAGTTATTTCTTTGACTTCTTGGCTTGTGTGTTTTTATTCTCAATGTTTCTGTATTTCATGAACATATTTCAGCATAAAACTCACTGACGTAAAACACTGAGAGGAAGTGCAGCTTACTCCGATCCAGAGTGAGATATTTAAAATAAAAATATAATGAAAAGATTTGTAGAAGAGTCTGTTTATAAATGCCTCTCTGTGGATATACTGTGTTTTACAGAATGTGTTAAAAAGTATAATAAATGAATAATACATTGAAGTTTCACTACACGAGGTCAGATCAGTGATCAGTTCACAGCATTCACAATCCAGACACATCTATTCCTTTTTTTAAACTGCTTTGTGATAGTTTTACATGCTCGAAACCCAGTGAGAGCAACAAAGAAAAAGAAAGGATTAATTCAACATGACAGAAATATGATTAATGAAGCACATGAGAGAAGGATGTAAGAAAAATGGCCAATCTGTCGCTATTGAAGGTGTTCTCGCTTTGCGTCTGCAGATTTCCTGAGCGATCCTGAGCAGGAAAGAGTGAAGAGCGTTACAGGAAAAAACATGGAGGAGACACCTGGCCTCACTGCACCTCTGGCTTCCTGCCTGCCTGCCATTTGCATGTCATATAGACTGGTTTATTTTTATTTTAAAAAAAAATTGCATGCTTTCTAACCAGAGCAGATGATTGAGCACAGACTGAGAGGAGTTAGGAATAAAAGATGATTTTCAGCACTACTGAAAATGACTTAAAAGAACAAAGAGAATGGATTACAGGGAGGTTGTTTTTAATCCTGGCCTCATTTTCGAGGTCCATGCTGAGACCAAACTTCTCATCCAGACTGAAATAAAAAAATTGCTTTGAGTAGAAGTTGTGCTTTGCTCATATCTCACTGTGGAAAATCCTCCATGCTTCAGTGTGTGTGTGTGTGTGTGTGAGAGAGAGACAGAGAACGAGAGAATGAGAGCAATAAACCAATCCTCTCTGTTTGAAGTCTGTTCCAGTTCACGTCTCCACTCTCAGACGTGTGCACTCTTGGCATGGTTGTTTGTGGTCTGGACCGAGTCGCTGAGTCCATGCTGTTTGGAGTAGTAGAATCGCTTTTCAGGGCTTTGAGCTGGAACACCGCCACCTCCCGAGCAGCAGGTCAGAACCAAACCTCCAAGCAAACAGAGGGCACAACCCATCCATCCAGAGTATAGGGAGAACCCAAATGACAGCAGGCTGACCTCACGGTGAGCTCCAACCGGAAACCACACCGTCGACACCAAAGCACACGCCGCTGAAGAGAGACAACAAGCTTCAATTAAACTTCATTTGTGGAATTTTTTTTTTCTGACAGTGCAAATGAACATTATTTTTAAAAAACCAGAAATATATCACAAGCTGCAATCTGCAGGGCCCTTCACAAGCAGCTCCACACTGAAACAAAGAGACGTACAGATGTTCAGACTGCTCAGGTTTCATGATGTGCTATAGTGGATTCACAGGACAATGAATGACAACAACATTTTTTGATCAAAATTTTAGGACTTTTTGAGAAACAGCTTGGAGTAAGCTTAACTCCACCCACTAAGGATGACCACGCCCCAACATCAGAATTTTATCCTGAACACAGAATTCATGTTTCGTGCACATCCAGGATCCATTCAACCAATCACGAGTTATAAATCTTTAAGTGTAGAAGCCTCCGCCCCTCCAGAACTGATTAGCACGAGATGGCCATAGTGTGTGTTTGCCTCTAGCATCTCGCACCTTGGAAGAAGAAGAAGCACACAAAAGCAATATGCAGCATGTTTACATGCACACTAATATTCCACTATTATTCCAAATATGACAATATACAGAATTTGATACAGGTTGCAATGTAAACAGCATATTCCATTTGGATGTCCTGAATTTGTCCTTATTCTGAATTTAGTGTTTTCTGTTTAAGACGTGTGGGATATCCAAATATTATTAGGGTTTTAGGAGCATTCTTTGGACATGTATACAGTGCATTCAGAATTTGCATCTCAATTGGGGTTTTTAACGGCAGTTTGTGACACACAGCCTCTTACCTGTTTACACTCAGCTCTGTGTTTCAGACAAACCAACCAAACAACAGTTTGCACGACTGAGTATAAACATGAATATTAGTGCTTCAAAAAATTTGATATTGAGATGTAAATATCCAAGAAACTACATCTCATCTCATTATCTCTAGCCGCTTTATCCTGTTCTACAGGGTCGCAGGCAAGCTGGAGCCTATCCCAGCTGACTACGGGCGAAAGGTGGGGTACACCCTGGACAAGTCGCCAGGTCATCACAGGGCTGACACATAGACAACCATTCACACTCACATTCACACCTACGGTCAATTTAGAGTCACCAATTAACCTAACCTGCATGTCTTTGGACTGTGGGGGAAATCGGAGCACCCGGAGGAAACCCACGCGGACACGGGGAGAACATGCAAACTCCGCACAGAAAGGCCCTCGCTGGCCACGGGGCTCAAACCCGGACCTTCTTGCTGTGAGGCAACAGCGCTAACCACTACACCACCCAATATAAGATTCATTCCTCAAAATTTGAATGAGGAATTCAAAGGATTCCATGGACGATTTCACAAATTTTCAATATGCGTGCCGCCTGAGACACGGCACACAGACAGCCTTCCTCTTTGAACTTTTTGTCTCATCTCATCTCATTATCTCTAGCCACTTTATCCTTCTACAGGGTCGCAGGCAAGCTGGAGCCTATCCCAGCTGACTACGGGCGAAAGGCGGGGTACACCCTGGACAAGTCGCCAGGTCATCACAGGGCTGACACATAGACATAGACAACCATTCACACTCACATTCACACCTACGGTCAATTTAGAGTCACCAGTTAACCTAACCTGCATGTCTTTGGACTGTGGGGGAAACCGGAGCACCCAGAGGAAACCCATGCAGACACGGGGAGAGCATGCAAACTCCGTACAGAAAGGCCCTCGCTGGCCACGGGGCTCGAACCCGGACCTTCTTACTGTGAGGCGACAGCGCTAACCACTACACCACCCAATATAAGATTCATTCCTCAAAATTTGAATGAGGAATTCAAAGGATTCCATGAACGATTTCACAAATTTTCAATATGCGTGCCGCCTGAGACATGGCACACAGGCAGCCTTCCTCTTTGAACTTTTTGTGCCACGTCCAAATCTGCATTGCAGTTGGTGCATTTTTAGAGAATTCTCTCATAAATGCACGTTGCACAGTCTTGTTTGACTGTGTTCGAGCGTACTCTAACATACACAATGCCTTTTCTTTTCCAGTGAATGGCATTTCTATACCTAAAAAGATTAAAACAAAAAACATTAAACATAAAATTTTGACCTGTTTCCACACATGCTATTAAAGTTTGAGGTCAAACAAGAATTGGCAAAGTTATTAGACTATGAAATTATAAATTTTTTTGAAAACACCCTGTACATTTTCATGAGCCATGAAAACAGCTTAGTACGAATATTGTCTTTTTGGGAATCAGGGCAAAGACCTGGATATTTTGTGCGTGTGAATGTAGTGATTGTTACTACATGGATGCCTTCAGTGCTTGGACCCCTAATAATGAGATAAAAAAAATTCTATAACAAAAAAGTTTCACTTGTTCCTGGCCCCTTAACTGGGGCTTTAATGAATATAAGTTTGTGATAACTGCAGAGAAACATCATGGAAAGTACTCATTGTGACTCTTACACTGTTTGTATCTTCAGGAACTGAGATGTACCTGCACAGTCCTGACAGACAAAATGAAGATAAACAGACACAGTATCTGTTGTAAAACAATGACATCACTATACATGAAAAATCTAACACTGAAACCCTGAAACTATGACTCATAAATATTTCAAATGATAAAGTTTAAAGGCTGCAGACTCCAGAACCGGAGGGCAAGTGACAGAAGTGTCACGCCGTCTAAAGCCGAGTCACGTGTGCCAGTGGAGTGAGACAGAGCCTTCCTCCAGGATGGAGGAAATCCCTGTGTGTAATGCAGAACCACTGATCCATCTGCAGTTCTCTGTCATAGTTAGTTTATATTCTACACTGAGAGAAGACTCAGGATAGGAAATGGGATCGGCACACAGAAGGGAACTGACTCATATCCGGAATTGCACTTGAATTGGAGAAAAGCTGTAATATCTGCAATGAAAAGCTGTAATGTAAGGTCCAGTTCAAGAACACCTTTCCACTGAATCAGAGCAGTTCGGCTCAGTAAATGATCCATAAATCCTCCCTTTAGTTCTTTGTTATTCCCATTACTGAGAGAGTGGTACTGTAACTCAGTACCGGTGCTGAATTCGCTTCTTCTTTTTACAGGGTATCAAGAAATGTCACATCATTTCTAACCCATGATGTGTGTAAAACTGTCCACTTAAAAAGTGAAACTGGATCCCAAATTCACTACACAGGATGTAATATATTCAAGCACCTTCAGTAAGCACTTTATTCTGGTCAGTGGATCAAGAATCTGTCCTGGGAAACCAGGAATTCACATCTAGAGGCAATTTAGTATAGCAAATTCACCTACTGGCATGGGTTCTGGAGGTGAGAGGAAGCCAGAAAACCCGGACGAACCCCACATAGATACGGGAAGAACACATGAAACTCCATACAGACAATAACCTGAGCTCAGGCCCGAGCTGTGAGGATAAGCTGATATAAAACTAAACCATCACTCACACATGATCAGAGTGAGGATTCCCCCGAACAGAGCACGTTTCCGTTTGGTTCCGTCGCTCTCATCACCCAGTCTGACGCAGGGCGTGGCCAAGAGAGCCAGCAACATCGATGGGAGGCCGAGGAGTGACGCACACACCATGAGTGCCCGAGATGTCTGGATGTAAGCTACAGAGAGAAGATCAAACACATGACATCATAAAATCAAAGCAGTGATGATGGAAACCTGATGGAGTTCAAACACTGATTTACTTTGACATGCACAGTGACAACATACACAGCTTCTTCTTCTTCTTTACACACTGTCCATGTGGGTTATTCAGTCTGATTCTTCAGTTCACAAAATAAAAGAAAATAATTCTCATTTCATATGGGAAGCATTTTAATATTTTTAAATAAATAAGTACATACATCAGTTGATATCATTATTGTTTCTGAAATAAAGTGAATATTATTATCAAATTATATTTAAAAATTCTGTTAAAATTAAAGCTGAATACAAAACTTTGATACAAGAGGCTGGATTTAAGTCAGATTTTACAGAATACTAATGTGTAATAATAATAATAATAATAATAATAATAGGAAGAAGAAGAAATTAAAATATATATAATTTAAAATGTAGAAGATGTGTTACTACTTCCAACAATATTTATAAAATTATATTATATTCTGAGGAATGCAAAATAATTAATTCATCATTGTTCATCCTCAGCAAATCAGTTCATGGGACATTCCATCGAATGGGTGCCGTTTGCTTGTTGTACCACTCCCAAATTAAACTTAATTTGTTATATCTTTTCTACACTGATTATAATAACACACATATTTAACTATTCAAAATGTGTATTGGTCAACCTCAGGCTACATTACAAGGTTTGGAAGTCAAAGATGGCTGCATTTTTTTCAGTCCTGTTACCAAAACTCTGAAAGTAACAGGACTGAGTTTTTAGTCTAGGATTAGCTAATACATGGAATTAAGCCACATGGCGTCATTGCTAATAGCATGACCACACTTAGCACATTCTAGTGATTTACCAAAAATCTGTATTTTTAAAATAAACAAATATCATCTAAGAAATAATTTAAGTAACAGGACAGTATGTTGACATTGACCTTATCAGTCAAAGTTAAAAAATCATCAAATATACAGAAAAGTAAATGAGAGAACTAACTTTTGGTCTTCCCATGGCCTTCAGAAGACACAACTGATGTAACTTCCTGTTGAGCAAGTGATTTATGGAATGTTCCACATTTGTCAGATTTGTCATATGTTTGGGTAACAGAACTGAGTGAAAACCCAGGGACACGACTAAAATGTGTATTTTAACTAAGATATTGTGGATTTCTTATGAAAAAATATATTTAAACCATGGATAGGATATGGAGTCACACAACAGTGCAAAAGAAATACTGTTTCTGAAGGATTTTAATCATAATATTTCATAGTTAAGTATAAAGTTAGAGTGCAGGGATAGGTAACACATGCTATTTTTCAGTGTTTTAGGTAGTTTTTATTAATCCTTACAATTATATATCTTAAATTTGAAATCAGATCAATGTGCAGGACATTCTGCGTAATAAGGAAATGTATTTTAAAGTACATTTTTATGTGCATTTATACATATAATTTTCTAGGGACGGAAATGGCACCGATTTGTTGGAATGACTCTCATGTTTCTGTATTAACATCAAGGAACTGTCAGTAGAACCCTGTAGAACTGTATAGAACCCTCATCACCTTATCCTCAAGTGCTATCATTTCTCAGTAAACTCCGTGAACAAGCAGCATATTTCACTAAAGTGTTCACTTTTTCAGAAAAAAAGTGAATAAATTTTCTCCTACTTTTCTTTATTCTCTGTATCTTTCACCTTCAATGTGGATAGAATGAAACGTAAAATGCATCCTTGATTTCTAGGTACTACAGGTGTACCCTCTCGAGAAGGAAAGGGATGGTCAAGATGAAAGTGTGGGTGTAAGGTGTGTGTGTGTGAGTCTCACCAGGTAAAGAGAGGATGTGGTTGAGAGCTAAACAGTGATAAAGTGCTGTCGAAATCACACACTCTGCCCATAAACCTTTGGTTTCCTGCTCCATCTTGTTGCAGGCGTTCATGTTGAAGCTGCAGATGATCACCCAGTCATTAGTGGAGGTGGCGACGATGAGACAGATCCATCCTGAGCAGCTCAGAAAGAAGCCACACAGCAACCGACAGCTCTGAGACATGATCCCCCAAATCTCTCTCTCACACAAATAAAACTCCTGAAAATCTAGGATGTTCTTCAGATCTTCAGAGCAGAAGCTGTAGCTTTTGTGGTGAAGCAGCTGATCTTCTCCTGCTGTATTTATTCAGGTGTCATGTTTCTTCAATCCAGAATACACACACTTTCAGCAAGCAATCGAGGGAAATGATAAAACTATCAGAACCATGTACAGCACCTTTTATAGTCAGCTCTCACCCCCAGATAGTTCCGCCCCTTCTCAAACTTTCTGCCAATCACAAGATGGCCAGTAACAGAACAAGTTGCTGCGTCCAAAACTTCGTTCTTCAAAATCCACTCAATTTTATAACTTTAACATGTGAATATGAAACAATAAACACACACACACACTTTTACACAATGATCCCAAGAAATAATAGAAATAATAGAAATAATAGATACATCTCATGCATAAACACCTTCATAAAACATAAAAAATGTTCAAAAGGGTTTTTAACATGTTTATAATAGCACATAATAGTTTCTCTCTTTTTTTTAGCTCTTTTGTAGATTGTAACTCTGTCGTCCTTATCATCCTTGTCCCTTGTCTTCTGTTTGCAAATTGATTTAAGTCACATTTAAATAGATAAGATATTTTGCATTTTACAAAATATTTATTAGAACCATTAAATATTGAATAAAACTTTCCCAAATTTAATTTTTCAGATGTTTTTCTTATATACGGTTTTTGTCTGTAAGAAATTAAACAAAGAAATCAAACTCATGCTGAGTGATTTTTGTTTGAGAAATGGACCTGTGATAAATTGTGTTAAGTGTAAACATTTAATAAAACTAATAAACTGATTGCTAGGTTTATTTCATGTGTGTAGCCCGTTATATGCAAATAAACCTTTTTTTAATAAAAAACAAACAAAAAAAACCTTTGAGTATAGTTTTCATTATGTGTATTTTTGACATTTTAAATTTCTTAAAATCATTCTAATCATAAGTCAAAGTTATTCTGGTTTATTTTAGATAGATTTAGACGTTTAAAAAAATTATAACTCTGAACTGGGCGCCATCTAGCGGTCATGTGGTGTGATGCAGCAACAACATCAGGGAAACCCTGCAGAGGAGCTAATTCAGACTAAAATGAAAATTTAACAATAAAAACCCTGAAAGTTGATTTATTTAGAGCAAAGTTGTGTGCACTTGCAGACAGACAAACACAGTAAAATAACTGCCAGGGTTCAGTAACAAAATGTAGTTTGTTTTAATTAAATAATCAAAAATGGCACAAGAAAGGTGATGTAACTGTGACAAACAACACTTGGATGACACAAGATTATAGTACAATGTCTACAGCAGTTTTATAAGGTCTCCATGTCAGAAAAAGGCACCACCTGTGCTGTACCTTCATTAGGTGAGACTGTGTTTAAGTACCTGTGCACTGCCACATGTTCGGCTTCCACCGGAGTGAAGATGCTCTGATAAAATTTCATTTCATTTCATTTAGCCTACATAATCTTATCAGCATGTCAAACATTTTTTTTTAAAAACGCTTAAAAATCTCAAATCGCTTGCATTTGTATTTCCTAGAGCCTTAGAAGACAAATATATTAAATATTACAAATCCTTCACAAAACATTTTGTATAGATTTATACACACAGAGCACTGCATCGTTATACATGTACACATATACAGTACAATAAGAAAATATCTACAACAGGAAGGGGAGGGACATGCGCACAATAATAGCACTTCCATTCTTTTTTAATTCCTTCACTGACACAGAAAGTGTCCTTTTAGTGAAAAATAGAAACTCGACAAACCCTGATTATGATTTCGATCCAATCGGCTACAAAAAAGAAGCAGACACGAACATTTCCCTCGAACTAGGACTGGATATAGATCTCGTATTATGTTCACGGAAATGAAGGGAACCATTATATTGCTATCATGCTTTCAGACAGAGGCTAAAGGTTACGGAAGGCTACTGTAATGTTAGTCTAAATCAGTTCAAGCAAAAATACACACATTACCTCGACACGTTGACTTCACCGCGTGAATCTCTTTAAAGATTAAAGTGCACAAAATGGCTCTATTCTATTGGCAAGTGCTCTGATCGTCCACAAGGCTCAAACCTGTCTCTCTCTCCGTCTCTCTCTCTGTGTCTCTCTCACTCTCTTTCTCTATCTCTGGTTTCGTCTCTTTACCTCCCTCCTTCTTTCAGTGAGTTGATTCGGGCACAGATTTTGAGCGCAGGTCCCAGTTTGACGTTCATGGCACTCATCAGATGGTCCTCAGTGAGCAGCAGCAGGGCCTGTCCATCAATCTCCTGCGCTCGAAATGATTCAGCGATGTCCTGACAGCCTGGGAAGGTCACGCAGAGGTCGACATTCAGGAAAATAGACAGTATCAAAGTAAACACAGAATGAGAGAGAGAGAGAAAGAGAGAGAGAGAGAAATGAATAAAAAGTCCAGACGTAGGATGATTCTGAATCAATTCTGCTATTTTATGTTACTTCTTAAGCTAAACTGATACCTGACACACCCCTTTATTATTCTGTTATTATCATTTTTGTTTTATATATATATATATATATATATATATATATATATATATATATATATATATATATATTTGTTTTGGTTTAGTTTTAATTATTTCTGCTTGACACTAATCAGAGACAAATTTGTGAGCAAAACCACAGAAAAGAAAGAGGTGAGAACTAGAAAACTGAAAAATATATTACAGAAAATCAAATTTAATTGAAAGTTTGAAAAACAAACTTGAGCGACTAGCTTTTTAAAATATCATGTTCTCTATAAAACAAGCCACGGTGACACGTGAAGCAGGAAGTAAGAGAATGATACAGATACTTTGTCGTTGGTCACAGTGGCACTAAATCAGTCACATTATGTGCTCAAACACCATTGATCTCAACTCACGACTTATTTTACGGTGTGAGATTTTAGCCTGTGAGAAGTATGAAAAAGCTCATAAGATGTGCACACTTAAAATGCTCCACGGTCTCACCTGGTAGATTGGAAATGAAGCTCCACACCTGGTCTACGGTCCACTGAGCAGGTTTGGAGTGTGAAGAAAGGTCTGTGGGTGAAACCATGTCCAGAGGTGAAGTCGGAGCGCTTTTAGTCTCGCTGCTCCTCGTTTCTCTCTCCCGCATGAGTCCGCTCTGCTCCGTGTGTCTGCGCAGCCTCGTCTTCATGGGAGCTGCCGCCTCGTCTTCTCCCTCCTGCAGGGGGCGCTGCAGAATCCGCCATTGCTCTGTGGTGCCATGTTTTACCTGCAGCGTACATGACCATGAGGTGTGTCCTGGAGCGTTTATCCTCACGTCACTTTGATGAATCTGTATTTGTGTGTGTGAACATCTCATCTCATCTCATTATCTCTAGCCGCTTTATCCTGTTCTACAGGGTCACAGGCAAGCTGGAGCCTATCCCAGCTGACTACGGGCAAAAAGCGGGGTACACCCTGGACAAGTCGCCAGGTCATCACGGGGTTGACACATAGACACAGACAACCATTCACACTCACATTCACACCTACGGTCAATTTAGAGTCACCAGTTAACCTAACCTGCATGTCTTTGGACTGTGGGGGAAACCGGAGCACCCGGAGGAAACCCACGCGGACAACATGCTAACTCCGCACAGAAAGGCCCTCGCCGGCCATGGGGTTCAAACCCAGACCTTCTTGCTGTGAGGCGACAGCGCTAACCACTACACCACCGTGCCACAGTGTGTGAATATTATAGTCTAAAATGATTATTTAATACTGCTGCACTTGCAGTGACACAGCCCTGACAGTAGGGGTGCTGTGTCTCGGTCAAGTGAGGCACCAAGTGAATATATATTTTTACTTTTTTTATGACGGGCGGCACGGTGGTGTAGTGGTTAGCGCTGTCGCCTCACAGCAAGAAGGTCCGGGTTCGAGCCCCATGGCCAGCGAGGGCCTTTCTGTGCGGAGTTTGCATGTTCTCCCCGTGTCCGCATGGGTTTCCTCCGCGTGCTCCGGTTTCCCCCACAGTCCAAAGACATGCAGGTTAGGTTAACTGGTGACTCTAAATTGACCGTGAGTGTGAGTGTGAATGGTTGTCTGTGTCTATGTGTCAGCCCTGTGATGACCTGGCGACTTGTCCAGGGTGTACCCCGCCTTTCACCCGTAGTCAGCTGGGATAGGCTCCAGCTTGCCTGCGACCCTGTAGAACAGGATAAAGCGGCTAGAGATAATGAGATGAGACTTTTTTTATGGCTTCACACAATGCTGTGCTAAAGTGAACAGACCTGCTGGAAATTTTCCTCCTCCATTTCGTCCTCTGCCCCATTAAATTCTGATCGATGTCCTCCTTCACTTACGCAGCGTCTCAGAGCTCGGAAACGTTTTGTGTAGCTGAACCTACAGACAGAAAAAAAACCCAGCATGTTGGTGAAGTTTCATTTAATCCCACTGACCAAACTCAGCCTTTATACTGCACTTACACAGTCTGACCACATCCTGTCCTCGTTTACACAAACTATTTACAAAGCTAACGTCTTTATTTTCATTGTGTTCATAGCTGATGGGATAAACAACTGAAACACATCTGTATAATTAATTTCCTGAAACTCAACATTTGCTTTGAGTGATTTTATGGTGTCTATTTTGCCAGTATCTTTCATTAAATCTGCTCTTGAACACTTCTACACACAGGAAACCACACTGACACTTTTCATCACTGCAGCCAGATGTGTAAAAACAGCACTTCATTTCTACATAAGGAACATCACCTTTACAAACAAGAGCACAGTTCAGTGAAGGCATAAATGAACCAGATAACCGTGTGATAAAAGTCTAACGCATTACTGATTCACAACACAGCTAAAAAAATTCCCAGTTTCAGGGGCGGATCCAGGAAAAGGGGGGGGGGGGGGGGGGGGGGCATCAACCCAGTAAGACCATGGGTCCGGGGCCACCAGAGGCCCGTGGAAGCTCTGCAGTTTTTAAATGCCCGGAGATTAATTTTGAGCTGTCAGAGACATGTTGTAAATGAAATCTCTTAAAGAAAATTACCATATCAAAAATGTTTTAAAAGTAGGAACTTTCAAAACCATTTTATTCGTCACTGAAAATGATACTGTCAGAGTTGCAGGTATATGCGTAGAACATGATTACAACTGATATGGTAATATTTATGAAAGTTGCATTGTCATACCGCATGACACACTACAGTTTATGACCACAAAACACCTTATTGACTACTTTCACATTACCCATAATGCTTTGCGCCGGGGTGGGGTGGGGGTGTAACCAAAATACAACCCCAATTCCAAAAAAGTTGGGACGCTGTGTAAACTGTAGATAAAAGTCAGAATGCGATAATTTGCAAAACATGGAAACCCTATTTTTCATTGAACATAGTACAAAGACAACATTTCACATGTTGAAACTGAGAAATTTCATTGTTTTTTGAAAAATATATGCTCATTTTGAATTTGATGTCAGCAACACATTTCAAAAAAGTTGGGACGGGGCACTGTGTTGCATCACATCTACTTTTAACAACACCCGGTAAACGTTTGGGAACTGAGGAGACCAATTGCTGTAGTTTTGAAAGCAAAACTACAGCAATTGGTCTCCTCAGTTCCCAAACGTTTACCGGGTGTTGTTAAAAGTAGATGTGATGCAACACAGTGCCCCGTCCCAACTTTTTTGAAATGTGTTGCTGACATCAAATTCAAAATGAGCATATATTTTTCAAAAAACAATGAAATTTCTCAGTTTCAGAAATGTCCCATTTTTGCCTGATGTACAATTTCAGTTGCTCAACAGTTCAGGGTTTCCTTTGCCTTATTTTGCACTTCATAATACACCAAATGTTTTAAATGGGAGACAGGTCTGGACTGCAGGCAGGCCAGTTTAGCACCCGGACTCTTTTACTATGGAGACATGCAGTTTTAATATGTGCAGAAAGTGGTTTGGCATTGTCTCGCTGAAAGAAGAAAGGCCTTCCCTGAAAAAGGTTTTGTCTGGATGGCAGCATATTGCTCTGAAACGTGAATATATCGTTCAGCATTAATGGTGCCTTCCCAGATGTACAAGCTACCCGTGCACTAATGCACCCTCATACCATCACAGATGCTGGATTTTGAACTGTGCACTGATAACAAGCTGGATGGTCCCTCTCCTCTTTAGCCTGGAAGACGTGGTGTCCATGATTTCTAAAAAGAATTTCTACTTTTGATTCATCAGACCTCAGGACAATTTTCCACTTCGCCTCAGTCCATCGTAAAAGAGCTCGGGCCCAGAGAAGGCGCCGGTGTTTCTGGATATTGTTTATATCTGGTTTTAACTGGACGCAATAATGAACTGTTTTCACAGACAATGGTTTTCTGTAGTGTTCCTGAGCCCATACAGTGATTTCCACTACAGACATGTGTCTGCTTTTAATGCAGTGTCGCCTGAGGGCCTGAAGATCACAGACATCCAATGTCAGTTTTCAGCCTTGTCTCTTGCATACAGAGATTTCTCCAGATTCTCTGAATCCTTTAATGATATTATGGACCATAGATGATGTGATCCCCAAATTCTTTGCAATTTTACATTGAGGAACGTTATTCTTAAACTTTTGCACTGTTTGCCCATGCAGTCCTTCACAGAGTGGTGAACCCCTCCCCGTCTTTACTTCTGAGAGACTCCACCTCTCTGGGATGCTCTATTTATACCCAATCATGTTACTGACCTGTTGCCAATTAACCAAATTAGGGGTTTTTTTTAGCATTACACAACTTTTTCAGTCATCTGTTGCCCCTGTCCCAGCTTTTCTGAAACATGTTGCTGACATCAAATTCAAAATGAGCATATATTTTTCAAAACCAATAAAATTTCTCAGTTTCAACATTTGATATGTTGTTCTTGTACTATTTTCAATGAAATATAGGGTTTCCATGATTTACAAATCTTCACATTCTGTTTTTATGTACAGTTTACACAGCGTCCCAACTTTTTTGGAATTGGGGTTGTATAAACAAACTAAAACACAGAGGTGGACAAAGTAACCCAAGTTCATTATTTAAAGGAGAACTGAAGACAATTTTTTTATTATCAAAATTCTATTTATCACATTTTATTAAATATAGGAATGCATGTTTGATCGCTATTTTGTCACTGCTATAGCAAGTTATGAGTGTTTGAAATATGCTATGTAATATCAGTCCATATGTCAAAGCAATGGCCATAAATGAGATTTGCTGAGACCTGTGCGAGACATCGTAGGACAGAAGTAAAACGTACAGTGGAATCAAAGTGACCAACATCTGCCAACGTTGTCAAAAGATGCGAGCGCCCTCTTTCAAATGCTGACGTAATCAAGCCGGAAGTTTTGTTTGTTTTGATAGCAATCAGGAAAGTTTGAAAAAGGTAGGCAGTAATCGTTATTTAAACTTGTTTTTGTGCAATATTTTGTTTGGGAAACAGTTTTCAAAATGGCGGCATTGACACATGGCTGACACTTTACGTTTCGAAGTCTTGTGAAGATCGCACAGATAAGTGATGCCTGCTGTGGACCAAACGAACTACATTCAACATGGCTAAAAACTGAATAGGTCGATAAGTATAATATTTAATTGCAATTAGTTGCCAATATGAGTCACGATATAAAAAGTTACTAAAACCGAAAACGTAATTGAATAACACGTTAATTAAGAAATAAAGCAAGTTTAAAAATTACTTCAGTTCTCCTTTAAGTCAAAGTACAGATAGATCCCACTGGTCAAATGTTACTCTGATATAAGTGAAAGTTGTACAGTCAAATTTTTACTTAAGTTAAAGTACTGAAGTATTTGCTTTTAAAAATACTTTAGTATTAAAAGTACATTTTCTGTCAACGCACTGTTGTATTATTGCCACAATGCTTCCAAAACTTAATGCCTCTGAAGCAACTGACTGGATTTAGTGACTAGCTTGTAGAACCTGTAGAATAAACACCTGGTAGAATGTTACAAAATGAAAGACAACTGAATTGACAAAAAAGCCACTGTCACTTTCATTTTTTAATTTTTTTTTTTATTTTAACACTCCTCCCCACCCCCACAAAGCAGCATGGTAGTGTTCTGACCCAGCTCTGGCAGTGTGTACACACATGTATGTGTATGTTAATCAGGAAGACAGTGGAATAGCTGGAAATGCAGCTTGCTCAGAAAATAATTATGCTAAAACATATTTCTGAAAGCACTTCAGATACAACTCCGATTCCAAAAAAGTTGGGACAAAGTACAAATTGTAAATAAAAACGGAATGCAATGATGAGGAAGTTTCAAAATTCCATATTTTATTCAGAATAGAGCATAGATGACATATCAAATGTTTAAACTGAGAAAATGTATCATTTAAAGAGAAAAATTAGGTGATTTTAAATTTCATACCAGCAACACATCTCAAAAAAGTTGGGACAAGGCCATGTTTACCACTGTGAGACATCCCCTTTTCTCTTTACAACAGTCTGTAAACGTCTGGGGACTGAGGAGACAAGTTGCTCAAGTTTAGGGATAGGAATGTTAACCCATTCTTGTCTAATGTAGGATTCTAGTTGCTCAACTGTCTTAGGTCTTTTTTGTCGTATCTTCTGTATTATGATGAGCCAAATGTTTTCTATGGGTGAAAGATCTGGACTGCAGGCTGGCCAGTTCAGTACCCGGACCCTTCTTCTACGCAGCCATGATGCTGTAATTGATGCAGTATGTGGTTTGGCATTGTCATGTTGGAAAATGCAAGGTCTTCCCTGAAAGAGACATCGTCTGGATGGGAGCATATATTGCTCTAGAACCTGGATATACCTTTCAGCATTGCTGGTGTCTTTCCAGATGTGTAAGCTGCTCATGCCACATGCACTAATGCAACCCCATACCATCAGAGATGCAGGCTTCTGAACTGAGTGCTGATAACAACTTAGATCGTCCTTCTCCTTTTTAGTCCGAATGACATGGCGCCCTTGATTTCCATAAAGAACTTCAAATTTTGATTCGTCTGACCACAGAACAGTTTTCCACTTTGCCACAGTCCATTTTAAATGAGCCTTGGCCCAGAGAAGACGTCTGCGCTTCTGGATCATGTTTAGATACGGCTTCTTCTTTGAACTATAGAGTTTTAGCTGGCAACGGCGGATGGCACGGTGAATTGTGTTCACAGATAATGTTCTCTGGAAATATTCCTGAGCCCATTTTGTGATTTCCAATACAGAAGCATGCCTGTATGTGATGCAGTGCCATCTAAGGGCCCGAAGATCACGGGCACCCAGTATGGTTTTCCAGCCTTGACCCTTGCGCACAGAGATTCTTCCAGATTCTCTGAATCTTTTGATGATGATATGCACTGTAGATGATGATATGTTCAAACTCTTTGCAATTTTACACTGTCTAACTCCTTTCTGATATTGCTCCACTATTTGTCAGCGCAGAATTAGGGGGATTGGTGATCCTCTTCCCATCTTTACTTCTGAGAGCCGCTGCCACTCCAAGATGCTCTTTTTATACCCAGTCATGTTAATGACCTATTGCCAAGTGACCTAATGAATTGCAATTTGGTCCTCCAGCTGTTCCTTTTTTGTACCTTTAACTTTTCCAGCCTCTTATTGCCCCTGTCCCAACTTTTTTGAGATGTGTTGCTGTCATGAAATTTCAAATGAGCCAATATTTGGCATGAAATTTCAAAATGTCTCACTTTCGACATTTGATATGTTGTCTCTGTTCTACTGTGAATACAATATCAATTTTTGAGATTTGTAAATTATTGCATTCCGTTTTTATTTACAATTTATACTTTGTCCCAACTTTTTTGGAATCGGGGTTGTAAGTTAACGTTATTCATGTTAGCGTAACTCCATTTTTACATGCTAACTAACAGTGTTCGAGTTAACTAGCTATGTGTAAACGCTAGCCGTGGACAAGGCTACGGCAACTTGGCGGGCAAATCCATAGACTTCACTTCACCATAGGTCATTTGATTAACCAGACTGCATAGCTACGTTTGCAACATTATCGCTAGCTCTAAAAGCACAGACAGCTTCATTACAAGCTTTCTCTTGGAATAAAATGTTTACATATCTCAATATGCTTCCGCGGGTCGGACGGCGAGTTTTTGTGGGCCGTGATGTGGTTTGTTTTAGGCAAATAAAGCAAACATTTAAAACGAAACGAATCTTTAATCCTTTCAGAAAACTGAAACATGGGTTCTGGCTATAGTCACAGGTGTGTGCATTCCCCAGAAGAACCGCCTCCTTCCATTCTGCCATCAACTGATTGAGTTCAAATAATGCAGTAAATCATTGAATTTGATTTTATACAGTCTATGGACGTGACCCTAGTGATTACTGATAGGCTGTCTCAGTGTCACCTGCGAAAAAACCAATCATGTTTTAAAAAAGAAAAGAAAAAACATCCACTTTCAAAGCTGCTTCATAGTAATGAGTAACGAAAACCTTGATAGAAATGTAGTGCAGTAAAAAGTACAATATTTGTCTTTCAAATGTAGTGAAGTCATAAGTTTAAAAAAAAATATGCAAGTAAAGTACAGATACTCAAAGTATACTTAAGTACAGTACTCAAGTAAATGCACTTCATTACTGTCCACCTCTGCTAAAACAGTCTCGCACACTGACAATAATCTTTTGAATTTAAATCCCCCTAAAACCTTCAAAGAAGTGTCAAAACGAATCAAACCAAAGCTTAAAGAAATCTGCAAAGCGTTTTCTGTAGACTTTGAGAAATCAATTGGTAAAAAAGCGCTTGTAAATATCATATTTGTCAGGATGCAGGCACTTAAGGATGCAAATGCAGGGGACAGCGGGTGCGTTGCAAACTGGAAACAAAGCCAAATCGGTAAACAGGAAATGTAGTCAGGGACAGGCAAGGGTCAGTCGATCAGCGAACAGGATATCAGAGATCAGGCGAGATAACAAAGTCAGAAACAAACGTAAACAGAGTTCAATAATGGGAAGTCAAACGGCTCGCCAAAGCCAGGCACAGGAACACAGAACGATACTTCACAAAGTCAAAGTGTGACAGCTGAGCTTATATAGGGAAGATTGCCAGTAAATTAGAGACAGGTGTAGAGGTTAGAATTCTGGTGATGAGGGGCGCTGTGGCACTTGGGAAGTGTAGTCTGGAGAGGCCATGTTTGGAGGCTGCTCCAAACTCAGGTTTTCAGCGCTGTTACTGACAGTAACGAACACTTTGAACACTTCGGATCACAGTCAGCAGCCTTCTCCGTCTGCCAACACGGGTGTTCTAACAATTACTGACCTGCAGAAGTTAAAAGATTGGCAGAAGAGTTTTGAAAGATTGACACTGATCATAGAAGAATCCACAGTGAAATCATTTTTGCTGGGTGCTCGTTATGATGAGAAAGCCGTAAGAAAATACAAAACACTTCGTGCACGGGAACACAAGCAAGGAATTCACTCAGTCAAGTAAATACTGTAAACACAACAGAACTGTCAGATTTCTTTTTTAAGTTGATTTTGATTTCCTTCACTCTGATTTTCCTCGAGCTCATATGCTACCAGATTATGACAATCTTTGGGCTGTTAGAGGGAGCTGTTCGGACTACAGGGTCAAATACTACATTCGATCTACCTACAGAAATACTAAAAGGGGGAGGACATGTAAGCTTACTGACACTGCATCGTCTGTGCTTTGTTTTGGGAGTTGATCCTTCAATAAAGTTGCCCTTTTCAGTTCTTTGACTTGTCCTTGTTTTTTCGGTTTTTGCACTTTTTTGACTAAACACAAAGACAGAGGGGATGTACACTTCGTGACTTGGATCATCAGACTTTACTCCACCACTGAAGTGTGCAGAACACAGTCGCATGTTGTCTGTTGGTGTAAAATTTTGGTGGCGAATTCTGTCTAAACACGCTTTGACGCTTAGCCTCTTTAGGTATTCTATTAAAATCAGGAAAAGTCGTTTTCCCCCATGTGAATTTGAAGAAATGACTGAGGTTATCTGACTTAGCAAACAAATATAACGCCTGGTTACCCTCCAAGGCGCAAAGCATTATGGGTATGTGAACGTAGAGAATATCAATAAATTATTAGCCACTGCAATCTGAGCTCCTGTTCAGGACATTCAATGTACATATAAGACCGTGAATATACCCAGGTAAACTGAGGGAATGTAAGTGGCCCCTTAAGACAGAGCTTAATGCCGAGATAACTATAAACAAAGACTGCAGGAGTTGCATGTCTATAATACAAAGTCAGTCACTGCAATCTGAGTTCCTGAGTCTAATAGACTGTGTAAGTTGCATGTGCACAAGTCCTATAATAATGTCTTAGTTCCCAAGACTCAGGGGATTAATAAAAAGCATTCTTCTCGGGTACGTTGTAGCATACATGTTAATTACTTTGTTATAATACAGTTTAATGTCTCTGTGGACGAACAGGAGGATCAGAGCCTTTAGGCGCTCTTCAAACATAGTGCTCCTGTACACATTCTTAATGTACCTGAGAGAGGAATTCGCTCTTTCGACCCCTGCACTAGTTACAGGACAAAGCAGCAACAGATACAAAATCATGTGTATATTTGGGAACATCCTTGCTTTGCACAATCCAGCTGCTGTCGTAAAAATCAAAGTGAGGCTCACCCCCAAAACGGCACGTGTCCCATATACTTACACAGGGTATAGTGAGTACAGAGATCCCCTATTAAGCAGAAGCCGGACAGCCGACACATGTGCATGCAGTAAGCCTGCTGCAGCATCTTATCATTTTGGCTTATGAACAAGCACGTTAATTATACCATAAACATAAAAGGATGGCGCATACCCTTTACATGTAGTCTACAGTGTAGTTCAGGAATACAGTACGTTATGATGTCGATGTACGAAGTTCCCGCGCCCTGTTAAAATCCAACAGGACTCGCCCAGCTCGCTTTTCACTGTATTCGTGTCACAAGTGGAAAAACCTAAGCTAGGACCTACTATTTACTAACAGGTTACCCAGCGTTGCCTGGATTTTGCAAAATTCTAGGTTGCCCCCAGACTTCTATGTCAAATTTGGTGAAAATCCGTTGAGAAATGGTGAAGACAAACAAAGATCCAAACATCCACCACCCAGGGGCCCACCGGGGACCATACATGAATTTTGTTTAATATCTGAAAAATTCCGGGTCATCCCTGGACCAACTTGCCAAATTTGGTGAAAATCTGCCGCAAAATGGCGACATTAGCTCAAGACAAGCAAACAAACAAACAAACTTTGCCGCTTATTATATTAGATACCACAAACTCTTCAGCTCAATCCCACATAACAATTTTTTTTTAATCTTATTAATTACAAAACGGCGGGCAGATATCGGTATCTGCAATACAATCAAGTCACAATTTCAAGTAGCCATGTATTAAAACTTTTTTTTTGGACCGGGGTGTGTGTGTGTGTGTGTGTGTGTGCGTGTGGCAGCACCAGGTGTGCCACCCCCCTTAAATCCCTGCCAGAGTTTGATCAGTTCAGGCTACTGTGTCTGTGTGGAATTTCGGTACATGTGTCTGGGTTCTCCGGTTTCCTCTCACATCCCAAACACATTTCAGTAGTGTGAATAATGACCTAAAGTGCTGTCCATGGAGTATTCCCGCCTCAGACAGTGTTCCCGGGACAGACTCCAGATTCACTGCCACCCTGACCAGAACAAAGTGCTTACTGAAGAGGAATGAACGCTGACTTTGTACCTTTTTGCACAGGATTTGGAGCAGAAGCGTTTGGAACGGTTGAAGGTTTGTGCTGTTCCTTTCCTCTTACAGAAGTGACACTGCAGCACGAGTCTGTGTCCAACACCGACGCCGTCTATACAGAGACACGATGAAAAGATTACAGCATTGTACAGCGCACACACTGATACAGTAATTCACAACATTTATTCAGGAGACACTGGAGATGAATATAAATGTTTTATGCCATACATTAGGATGTATCAGTATCAGGATATTCCATACAGAATGAAAACTGGAACTCACTGTTTGTGACGGAAATCTCATCGTCTGAGTCAGTCGAGTTGTCGGCAGATTCCGAGGTGGCGTTAAACATGTCTGGTCCATTTGCCTGGTTCAGTCCTGAGCCACAGTGTGGACCCACCATCAGAGACGACCTGCTCACCTGCACGATATAAAACACACAAATGTGGAAAAAGTTAACGTGTGACGATTATTAACAATCATACAAGCAACGGCAAATAATAATCAAATTATCTGCTGAATGCTGCTGATTTTATGTTGATGTAATAATATACACACATCAGTGATGTAATAATAAACTTTTATCAAGATTAACCCTTTAATGCACAGCATCCGTATGTACAGAGCGTCCATTTAAAGCTGTTTTTAACTCTCAGGTATCTCTGGTAGAAATGTATAGACTTTCTACCCAAAATGCTAAATTAGGAAAAATATATATTTTTCTTTTAAACTCCAATGAACATCTTCACTTATTTAAAACATTTTTTATTGAAAATTACGACAGAGCATGATATAATATCCTGTCAAATCTAAACTTCAAACTACGTAGAACCCTACAACAGTTTATTCCCGTCATATATGGTTCCATCTATCTGAATACACAGAACCACTTTAATAAGTGAAAAATGATCAGCTACTGTCTCTTTACAGTTCCGATGTCATTTCCTGAACTTGAGAATGTTTCAGGATGGCATTTTATCCTGGAATGTTTGTCCATAACGTACCGGGAACGGCTCCAGTCCTTCCTGAATGATGAAGCCATCCACCAGGTGAGTGAGGACGAGTGGTTTGGTGGGTTCTGTTGGTCGCGTGCGGCTGGAGGATGGCTGCTGAGGAGGCGCCCTCTCTGAAACGGCTGGAAATTTGGCGGGAGAGCTTCGGCCGGTGGGGGACACGACTGAGGCTCGTATCGTGGAGGATAGGACTGGGGACGGATCCGAGGACAGGCTGGAGATGGCTGGAGTAATGGCGACAAGAAAATCTTTACACGGGAAAACATGGTAAAGTGTTGACCTTTGGATGTGGACTGAGACTAAATTCAGAGACATTCTGAGTGCAGTACCTGAGTGATTGTCTGCATGAGGGGACGTTTCCTCACAGATGTCTTCTTGTCCAGCCATCGATGCTACAGAGACAGACGGCGTCTTCTGAGACCTCGGTTCTTCTGTACACACCACCGGCCGTTTACACACCTGACACACACCAGAAGCTTCTGTAAGTTTATAACGTCACAAAAATCCACACATATACACACACATACATATAAATATACACAAACACTGCAATCATATGGGGTACATTTGAGTGCGAAAGTTTGCATCCCCTACGGGTCTGAAAAGGAAAAAAAGAATTCTACTTTACAATTAATTTTTCAAAAAAAAAAGAAAAATGCTGTAAATACGGATCACACCTACAAAAGGACAACAAATAAGGCAAAGTAAAAAATAATTTACTTTTTTTATGAATTTATATCACTATGAGGACACAAAAGCTCAGAGGATATAATAGAAAGGAGGCAATGTGATATTGTACAAATATAATACTTGAGATTTGTAACAATTTTTTTAAATTTATAATTTAATTAAAGTAATTTGTTTTGGGATTTTCCAGTTTATTTTTTATTTTATTCTCTTTGTGAAACCTCTCTGACTTTTCCTGAGGGTGCAAACTTCTGCACTCATCTGTAAACAAACAAATAAATAATCACTGCAGGCTTGTCCATGGTTCCTGAAGGCTGTGGTTCTGTGCCGGCGCTCTGTGATGTTTGGTTTCCTTCCACACTTTTTGTCTGTGAGGATGGAAGTTTGAGATCCTGTGGAATTTCTTCAGTGCCGTTTCCCGGCTTCGGCTTTGCACTTTTCAGCTCCTTGGTCATGTCAGTGGTGTGTGTGATGGAGGTGAGAGGGGACTGTGGAGGCGCCGGGGAGGTTGTGGAGCTGGTGGAGACAAGTGGGAGGACCGGAGATGGAGGAGAAGCCCTTTGAGGAGACGTCCAGGTCTGTCTGGAGGGTGACAGCTGCACCAGCTGGGGGCATGTGTTGGAGTTCTGTGGTGATGGGATCGGACACTCTGGTTTAGCCGATGCAGGAGAGAGCTGAGGCTTTGGCTGGACGAGATCGTGAGACGGGGACATAGTGGAGGACTTCGACTGGCCATTGGTGCACTGAGTGAAGGCAGAGGCAGAGGCAGAGGCAGAGGACAGCGCAATCCTCAGGAGCTGTTTAGTGGCCAGTAAGGAGCCTCCGGGGGAGGTAGGGGCCAGTGGTAGGGTCAAGGTGGGTGGAGTCATGTGGGATCGGCTGAGATTGGGCACGGTGATGGGCACAGCGGAAGTCTGGTTTGAGCCACTTGGTGACGCCTGCGTGGATGGACAGCGCTTCAGCTCGGGAAGAGGTTTCTTTGGTACGACGGGAGAAGGATTGGGGTGCGGCTGCCTCGAAGGGAACGGATGCTGTGGAATGCTGATCTGACTGTGAGGTCTCTTCAGGCTACTGCTGCTTAACTTCTGCTTGGCCAACGCATGAGACTGAGCTGGAGCGTAAAGAGCTGAAAACACACACATGACCATTTCAGAATTAAATACTCACGACAAGAAAACAACTACGAGTACAGACGCTAACAAAGACGCGCTTATCACAGTGAAGATACAGAACCAGGAGTCTGTGTTCAGTATTTTCTTACACCAGGACACCGGAATTCTCACTTCCACCACATCGATTTTTACTAAAAATAAAATGTCATTAGTAATGTAAAAATGTAGTTTAAACTACGGATATTCCCCAACATTTCTGCATCATCATCATCATCAAAAAAAAACCAAAAAACAATCAGTCTATTAGTTTAATTACAGCAGTAATATCACTCAATGTATTTTCCCTCATTGTTGCTCAGACAATAAGTACAGGATAAACAAATAAACTACATTTAATATTTCCACTGATGTTAAAATAGGACGAGCTTTAACTTTATTTAATTATAACAATTTATGCTAATTATGTTTTTCATGCCTCAGGACTGAAACTTTAACACTGAAACATATGTCAGGATTTTAACACTAAATCCACTGTATTGTGATCTGCAAACTAATTAAAATTGAATTTTTTTTGTTGTTTGCTCAACAACATGAAAACAGAGATAAGAATGCACACCTAGCCACGTTTATTCTTGTTGTCATGGTTACATTCCAACATCACAAATCATTTTAATGAAATTGATTTAATTAAAATCTAATGTTAAAAACATATGGATAACTTCAACTTATATCTAAAAGTAATTTTAATGAAACAAGTTAAATCGCTGCTGATTTGATACAGAATGTTTTCTACAGTTTAACAGTGAAAAGTTCAGGAATAAAAAGTGTAAACAAACAAACAAACAAACAAACAAACAAACAAAGTCACATATTTGCTACAAATCACCAAAATATCAGTAGGTGAAAATTTGTTAATGTAATAGTTCTATAATAAACATGTATATAGTTAATAGTAATAAAATATACTTAAATAATTAAAAAATATAAACTTAATAATAATAAATAGTGACTTACATGGAGGCGGTACTGTGAGATGGCGGACAGGCGGAGCTTTGGGTGGGGTTGAGGGTGGTGGTGAGGTGGCACCCTCTGTCTTTGTGGGCGTGTCCTTTCCAGGGCTGCATGGTGGTGTGCTGGGTCTTGGGGTCAGGGTGGGCACTCGGGCGCGGGTCAGGGCAGGGGGTGGGCAGGGGGAGGTGGACTTCAGGGGCAGGTTCGGTGGGATGGTCAGTGTACCAGGTGGAGGTGGGCGGAGTGTCAAGCTCTGGAGCTGAAGTCAACACACACACACACACACGCGCGCGCACACACACAAATTTATTAATAAAGCACATTTAAAAACAACAGCAGTTGACAAAAGTTGTGTACAAGCTTAACAGCAAAAACCTTAAAACAACACAATAAAACACAAAGACCAGGTTAAGAGACAAATGAAATAAATGAATATAAAATAAAATTAAAAAATGTACACACAAAACCTGATTCACTGTGAATGACCTACAAACAGCACAATGTTAAAAACTGCATTACCGGTAGTTACAGTACCTTGTATGTATAAATTGAAACAGTATCGATGTGAAACAGTGAGTAATTGAAACAGCTACACGCTGCACTAATGACCACTCCGACTTTTAGTCAACTGATTACATTCATTATATTTAGTTACTGTAATTATGGTAATTAGGTAGTTACTGTAATTACAGGGATTAATGTTGCTTAATGCACTTTTCCCCCTGGATTTTCACCAGATCACCAGACAGATCATATGACAGCTATTAACCAACCAGGGAAAGTATCACGAACTTCCTCCGAGGCACATGATGCCAGCTGACTCAGGCAACATCAGGGGTGGCGTAACACACACACACGCGCTATCTGCCCACCTTCACACGCCACACACCTGACTAGTGTCACTTGTGATTGACAGGTGAGAGAGAGAGGGTATGACACCTGAGAGCTTGGCCAATTTTATTCTCTCGGGCTCCTGGCCGTGGCATCGTCGGGATTCGAACTCACGATCTCCGGATGAAAAGGTGAATGCTTTTCTGTTTCTCAGGAGCTCTGCGTAATGCACTGAAGAGTCACATTTGCTACATAGTGATCTACATCATCAGTTCTCAAAGTTGGGTTCAGTGGAAGTTATGTTGCTGAGGAAGTTATGTATATGTATATTAACAGATTACACTGTGTGGCTGTAGAACTGTTTACTGCAAATGTTATAAATAATAAATGAAACTGGATTTTATCATGTTGGTTTTGTCATGTCACTCAAAACTGGGCATTAATTACAGTGATTTTATCATGAGGTCTCCACCAAACACCACTGTAAAACACACACACACACACACACACACACTGCCTCTCTCATCACTTATTGCTTTATAATAACACATGCAATACATATCTCCTAGATAACATCTTCTAAATCCTAAACACACTGCTGAAAATCTAGAGAGAACATTAGACTCAGCGCTTTACAGGGACAGTGAACAGATTTAGACAAGATCAGTGAAGAGGATCTCACCTGTGAAGAAGGGAATCGAGGTGAAGAGGAAGAGGGAGAGGAGGAGGAAGAGGAGGAGAGGACAGGGGCATCAGGTCGCACTGTGGACGTTAGAATCAGCTACAGGGATGAAGACGAGAGAGAGAGAGAGAGAGAGAGAGAGAGAGAGAAAGGAAGAGGAAGGTAAAGAGCTGATAGTGTGGGCGTGATGGTGAGTTTCACAGTAAAGTGACAAGCTTTTGAAGTGGTGGGAAAAAAACATGTCTGCTTCAGTCCATGTGATCATGCAGCACAAACAGAGCTTCTGCACAAAAAAGCCGTTCTTTCTACAAACAGTAATATTTAAACTGCAAATCACATGCACTACTTGCTGACACAACAATTATGCAGAAATGTACAAAAACAAACGTAAGAAGAGCGTGTGTCGTGAATAAGTGCCGCAAGAGTGGGAGGGACGAGTGAGTTTTCAGAAAGTTCCCCCGATGAAACCAAAAAAAGTTTCCATCCATCATTCAGAGGGAGAATAAATACAGCGCTTGGTAACACACTGTACCAGAGGTGAAGGTGTAGCATGAAGGTTTCCCACACAGGAAAGTGTTCAGGACAGAGAAACAGGGCGGAAAACGTACCCAGATACTGTACTTAGTGTCAAAATCATGACTTTACAGCAGAAGTATTCAGATAAATAATCTACTTGATTGAATGTTTGAAAAGTAGTGACATTTAAATATAAAGTATTCAAGAGTGAAAAGGTAATGAGGTAATGTTTTAAAGTGACGAAAAGAGCTGAGCATCAAGTTCATGACGTCTGGTCCTGCATTCCTCACTAATCCACTCAGCTATGAGGAAAACATGCAAACTCAAAGCTAGAATTTCTCTTGCTGGTTAGTTAATGTTTAATAATCACTTCAAAGTGAATGCTCAGGCATCTTAGCAACGAAACGCAAACTTAACCAAACTAGCTAATTTACCAAGCTAACAAAACTAGCTAATTTACCAAACCTAAAGTTAATTTAACATACTTTTTTTTAGATTTGATGGCAAATTTTAAATCCTTTAGAAATCCTATCTGTAGCAAACAAAAGACAATGCTGCACGAAGAAAACAAAAACAGGAAATGATCTCACAGCGTTTGTGATTTGAAATACAACCCCGATTCCAAAAAAGTTGGGACAAAGTACAAATTGTAAATAAAAACGGAATGCAATAATTTACAAATCTCAAAAACTGATATTGTATTCACAATAGAACAGAGACAACATATCAAATGTCGAAAGTGAGACATTTTGAAATTTCATGCCAAATATTGGCTCATTTGAAATTTCATGACAGCAACACATCTCAAAAAAGTTGGGACAGGGGCAATAAGAGGCTGGAAAAGTTAAAGGTACAAAAAAGGAACAGCTGGAGGACCAAATTGCAACTCATTAGGTCAATTGGCAATAGGTCATTAACATGACTGGGTATAAAAAGAGCATCTTGGAGTGGCAGCGGCTCTCAGAAGTAAAGATGGGAAGAGGATCACCAATCCCCCTAATTCTGCGCCGACAAATAGTGGAACAATATCAGAAAGGAGTTCGACAGTGTAAAATTGCAAAGAGTTTGAACATATCATCATCTACAGTGCATAATATCATCAAAAGATTCAGAGAATCTGGAAGAATCTCTGTGCGTAAGGGTCAAGGGCGGAAAACCATACTGGGTGCCCGTGATCTTTGGGCCCTTAGACGGCACTGCATCACATACAGGCATGCTTCTGTATTGGAAATCACAAAATGGGCTCAGGAATATTTCCAGAGAACATTATCTGTGAACACAATTCACCGTGCCATCTGCTGTTGCCAGCTAAAACTCTATAGTTCAAAGAAGAAGCCATATCTAAACATGATCCAGAAGCGCAGACGTCTTCTCTGGGCCAAGGCTCATTTAAAATGGACTGTGGCAAAGTGGAAAACTGTTCTGTGGTCAGACAAATCAAAATTTGAAGTTCTGTTTGGAAATCAGGGACGCCGTGTCATTCGGACTAAAGAGGAGAAGGACGACCCAAGTTGTTATCAGCGCTCAGTTCAGAAGCCTGCATCTCTGATGGTATGGGGTCGCATTAGTGCGTGTGGCATGGGCAGCTTACACATCTGGAAAGACACCATCAATGCTGAAAGGTATATCCAGGTTCTAGAGCAACATATGCTCCCATCCAGACGACATCTCTTTCGGGGAAGACCTTGCATTTTCCAACATGACAATGCCAAACCACATACTGCATCAATTACAGCATCATGGCTGCGTAGAAGAAGGGTCCGGGTACTGAACTGGCCAGCCTGCAGTCCAGATCTTTCACCCGTAGAAAACATTTGGCGCATCATAAAACGGAAGATACGACAAAAAAGACCTAAGACAGTTGAGCAACTAGAATCCTACATTAGACAAGAATGGGTTAACATTCCTATCCCTAAACTTGAGCAACTTGTCTCCTCAGTCCCCAGACGTTTACAGACTGTTGTAAAGAGAAAAGGGGATGTCTCACAGTGGTAAACATGGCCTTGTCCCAACTTTTTTGAGATGTGTTGTTGTCATGAAATTTAAAAATCACCTAATTTTTCTCTTTAAATGATACATTTTCTCAGTTTAAACATTTGATATGTCATCTATGTTCTATTCTGAATAAAATATGGAATTTTGAAACTTCCACATCATTGCATTCCATTTTTATTCACAATTTGTACTTTGTCCCAACTTTTTTGGAATCGGGGTTGTAAGTCAAAATGACGATGTAAAGATTAAAGTAAGGAGTAAGGTTTTCTTCTATGTCAGTGGAGTACAAATCTGCCGAAATAGAAATTAACGACAATCATGAAGTCCAGTCATTTGAACACTTTCCACCCCGAGAGAGTTTCTCACAAACATGATAAGCTGTGTTTTTAGTTTATTAAATTTGGAACAGGTTTTGTAGGGTTGTATGAAAATGTACAAAGTAAAATTTGCATGTTTTTCATGTTAATGTGCTGCAGCAAAAGTAAAATAATTAGTTTCAGTTGTACTGAGGTAAAATAAAAATTATCCTTTTAGTGTTTTGCAAAAGTATTCATCCCCTTTAGTGTTTGTCCTGTTTTGTCACATTACAAGCTGGAATTAAAATGGATTTTGGGGGGGGTTAGCGCCATTTGATTTACACAACATGCCTACAACTTTAAAGGTGCAAACTGTTGTTTTATTGTGACATAAACAATAATTAAGATGAAAAAAAATAACCCAGAAATCCGGAGTGTGCATAGGTATTCACCCCCTTTCGTATGAAACCCCTAAATAAGAGCTGGCCCAACCAATTCACTTCATAAGTCACATAATTAGTTGATTAAGATCCACCTGTGTGCAAAGTGTCAGATGATCTGTCTGTATAAATCAACCTGTTCTGGAAGGACCCTGACTCTGCAACATGACTAAGCAAGCAACATGAAAACCAAGGAGCCTCCAAACAGATCAGAGAAAAAGTTGTGGAGAAGTATAGATCAGGGTTGGGTTACAAAAAATATCCCAAACTCTGAATATCCCACAGAGCACCATTAAATCCATTATAGCAAAATGGAAAGAATATGGCACCACTACAAACCTGACAAGAGAAGGCCCCGCCCACCAAAACTCACAGGAGGGCATTAATCAGAGATGCAACAAAGACACCAAAGATAACACTGAAGGAGCTGGAAAGATCCACAACGGAGATGGGGGTATCTGTCCAGAGGACCACTTTAAGCCGTACACTCCACAGAGTGGGTGGGGCTTTATGGAAGAGTGGCCAGAAAAAAGCCATTGCTTAAGAAAACACGTTTGGAGTTTGCCCAACAGTATGTGGCAGACTCCCCAAACACATGGAAGAAGATTCTCTGGTCAGATGAGACTAAAATTGAACTTTTTGGCCATCATGGGAAATGCCATGTGTGGCGTAAACCCAACACCCTGAGAACACCATTCCTATAGTGTAGCAAGGTGGTGGCAGCATCATGCTATGGGGCTATCTTTCATCTGCAGGGACAGGAAAGCTGGTCAGGACTGAAGGAAAGATGAATGACACTAAATACAGGCCAATTCTGGAGGAAAACCTGTTTAAGTCAGCCAGAGGTTTGAGACTGGGACGAAGGTTCACGTTCCAGCAGGACAATGACCCCAAACATACTGCTAAAGCGGTTTAAAGCGAAACATTTAAATGCCTTGGAATGGCCTAATCAAAGCCCAGACCTCAATCCAATGGAGAATCTGTGGCATGACTTGAAGATTGCTGTACACCAACGCAACTTGAAGGAGTTGGAGCAGTTTTGTCTTGCGGAACGGGCAAAAATCCCAGTGGCTAGATGTGCTAAGCTAATAGAGACATACCCCAAGAGACTCGCAGCTGTAATTGCCGCAAAAGGTGGCTCTACAAAGTACTGACTTGGGGGGTGAATACCTATGCACACTCCAGATTTCTGTTTTTTCATCTTAATTATTGTTTGTGTCACAATAAAACAACAATTTGCAGCTTTAAAGTGGCAGGCATAAGCATAAGGAAGTCCATCTCCATACACAAACCCTAAACTTTCCCTGTAGTATATAATGAGGGCATTTCTTTATTTTCCCATTGTTATTAACATGATTACATGAATATAGCCTTTGTTTCAGCCGTACAGAAGACAGAATGTTACTCAGAGGAGAGGAGGAACACAGGCAGGTTCTTTTACCATCTGAGCCCTCAGGAGCATTTGGGTCTGGCTGGTGGGACTCTTTCCTACGAGCAAGGCCTGGGGTGAGATCTTGTGGTTGGTGCTGGTGGAGCTGGAGCTCTGGCTGGCTCGGACAAGGGCAGCTGACCCAGGCATGCTGGGAACTGACACCTGAGGAATCACACAAGAAGCGTGATGTTGGTGGAAACATAGATAATGTGAGTATCTGGGTGAAGGTGCAGCAGAGCAGCTTGCTGGAACAGTGTCTGGTGTGTTATATTTGTACTGAGTTTACAGTGTGTTGCATGATGATAATAATAATAATACGTTACATTTATAACTGTAACTTATTATTATTATTATTATCATCATGAGATATAATAATATATCATGAGAAAGGCACTATATATAGTCACTTTATATAGGTCAAAAGTCATAAGTATTCACCCCCTTGAACTTTTCCACATTTTGTACTGGTACAGCATAAAAGATTCGATCATATACAGTACGTGCTCACTAACTACATTATTTCCTGTGCAACCAGTTTCCATCAGAAGCAGCGTAATTAGTTGATTTGAGTCGATCTGTGTGTAATTAAGGTGTCACATGATCTAAATATACAAATCCCATTTCCAGAAAAGTTGGGATATTTTCCAAAATGGAATAAAAACAAAAATCTGAGATTCATTAATTCCTAGAAGAACCGAGAGTTTGTTAAAAACACATCTAAACAAAAAGCATCATGAAGACCAAACAAGTCCAGGACAAAGTTCTGGGAAAGTACCAATCAAGGGTTGGTTGTAAAAAAACATACCAAACTTTGAAAATCCTGTAGAGTGACATTAATTATTAAAAATATAAAAAAAGCAATGGAATCATGACTCTACCTCATGGGGAGCGTCCACCTAAAGTCAGTGAAAAACACAACCAAGAGGACAAGAAGAACTCTGAAGGAGCTGGAGTTCCACAGCTCAGCTTAGAAGTTGTTCACAGGACAACCACAACCTCCACACAACCTGAACACTCCACACAACTGGACTTTATGGAAATGTATGAGATCTGCAGATATGTGGGAAAAGGTTCTCTGGTCTTTGAGGTCTGGTACTTCACTTGTTGGCCTTTTGCACAAAGCGCTATCTTTGAGAGAAACCCAACACTGCTCCTCACCCTCAGAACACCATCCTCACTTTGAAGCATGGTGGTGGTAGTATCATGTTGAGAGTTACCTTTGGCTTCTTGGTTGCATCTGTAATTGGAGAATTCTGAAAATTTGGCGTCTTTAAATTAAGGAAATTAGAGCGCAATAAAACGTGGACTACTTACTGGTTTTTGAGTCTGTTGAGACGAAGAAGCCGTTGAGAAAGCGGGAGCCAGTCTGTCCCCAAACAGATTGACCTGACAGGAAGACAGAAACAAAATCACAAATCCACACAAGCAAACATGATCTTTAATTAAAGAGATCTGAATAAAACGTGAACTGAAAAAGTACAGAATGTGAAATAATGTGTGGTCAAAATAACATGCATTAAAGGGAAGTAGCGTGATGGTAAAAAAGTCTCACAAGCAACGAGGCACACACAGCTTGAATTATAATTCACCTCTCAGGCAGCAGAGGGATTTAAACATGAAACATTACTATTTAAGTCGTCTTAAGGGTTTTTACAAATGCAGCAGGTTTTATTTTATATGTTACTGCTGCTGCACTTTCATTACTAAGAGCTGAACTACAGTGGATTTAGAGTTTATCACTGGAACACTGGGTGTGAAGCAGGAATACACCCTGGAGGGGACCAGCAGGACAACACACACACACACACACACACACACACAGAGGAAATTTCACTTAGTCAATCTGCCTACTGGCATGTTTTTGGGAGGAAATCAGAGAACCTGGAAAAAGCCCCACACCCAAACATGGAGAACATGTGAAACTCCAAACAGACAGTAACCTGAGCTTAGGATCAAACCCTGGAGCTGTGAGGAGACGACATGACCCACCACCACGATGCCTGATCCAAGTGACAGATTGTACAAATTCCCAAGGAACTGACTTCAACTATGTTACTTGGGTTAAAAAATTCTGCTTCCAGGTTCCACACCCTCATCCTGTTGTCCTGTAAGTGACCACTTGTGCTGTTGTAGGAAAGTGATAATAATTTCCAAGTCGTGAGTGGAAAGCAGTGAGAGTTGTAGCACATGCACAGGCTGTAGATGGTGAGAAGATATGAATGTTTGTTTAAACAAAGCTCATAAAGAGGCACAGACTGTTCCTATACCTGAGCAACTTTTCTGTCTGAAGGTGGAGGCTGGCTGTGGAAGGTGGTGACTGCTGTGAGAGCAGAGCTGCTCTTCGCTGTGCCATTAGGAGGCTGTGGAGGGCTCACAGCGGAGGAGGAGGTGGTGCTTGTGGAGGCCGTGATGGAGGTGGACGTCGTAGTGGAGGTGGTTGGACTTTTCGTCTGCTCTGCTTTTGCTTGGGGTTCTTTGTCCATCGCGCCGCAGTGTCAGACCACAAGAAGCTGCAAATAAAGGAGTGATGTCATCACTGGAGTGAAATTTCAGAGGTTGAAAAAGTGTGTGTTGAATTTAATTAGTTTACTGAAATCATTTAGAATGTGCCTATTAATATACATACACTACACGGCTGTTCACATATGGGTGTGGCTTTGGGTGTATACTTCTGTATATATATATATATATATATATATATATATATATATATATATCTGAGACAGTAAAAAATGTATGTAGTATACATTTTTTTCCATTTTATTAAATTTGGTTGCGTGTTTAAGTCTGTACGAATGCAACCATGCGAGACAATCATCTAAAAAGATCAAATAATATCACGGTTTTCCCCAAAGCGTTTTAGCGTATTGGGCCCGATACGCTTGCTCTGCCTGCCAATACGCTTAGTCGCTTTAGTTCAACTCCAATACGCTTAGATTTATACCGATACGTTAAATTTCCTACCCACAAGTAACTAAATACATAGGAGAGCAAATAACAGATCCATTTACATTTTGATTGATGTTTGTGTTAAACAAGCGGTCTTTTTTTCCAATGTTTGTGTTGATTCTGTCAAAGTAATATGTCCGCGTGGTATGATGTAAACAAACTGTAATCTGTTGGCTATGTCAAGATCACGTGTTCAAACCATCCAATAAAAATATCGAAAGAAAACGTCAGACATCCCGCAATTTTCCGATTCATTATAAGCGATCTCATTGGCTGCCGATGTCGTCCCCCACCAGACGGACAAAGCTGACTGATTTTAATCACAAAAGTTTGACCTAGTCTAGTATCATTATGGCTTCGATTAAAGATTGGTTGACTAAACATCAACAAACCCACATGAGTGATGGTGCACAAAACCAGACAACTGTCACGACAATGAAAACATCGTCAATTTTGATCACAGCGATTGGCTCAAAAAGCACTCGCTGGACAATTTGATCCACATCAGCATGGATGACAGCAAGATGGACTATGAGAGGGTTGCCCAACTTTGGGCCAAGCAAAAGCCAAGGGGAATTAATCTGCTTTAAAGAAGCAGAAAACTTAATTCATTAGTTTGGGTTTGCAGAAAGATTATGTACTTATAAACAGTCTCACGAAGTGAAGTTGTCCAAATGTGTCAAATGTAGCATAATTTCAAATAATAATCATAAGCATTTTTGGCAGTGTGAGGTCACTGGGATCCATTTAACAAAAGAAGGCTCCGGATTATTATTTTGTTAAAGGCTCACAGTGACATCACACTGCCAAATACGCTTATCATTATTATTCGAAATTATGCTACATTTGACACTTATAAACAAATTCTCTTCATGAATGTGTTTATAAGTACATAATCTTTCTGCCAACTTAAATGTATGAATTAAGTTTTCTTTTCCTTTAAATATGTTTTAATCTTAATCTAGTCCATTTAATAAAGTGCCAAAATTTAAACTTTATAATATGCAGTTGCCTTACTTTTCTTTTCAGTGTATCTTAGTTATACATATATTATGGTAATCAGAAACATTCTAAATCATTACAGTTATACTAATACAGCGACTTATTTTAAGGTGGCAGTTCTTAGGTTCAGATCCCTTTGTGATCAACAGGAGGTCATGATTATCGATTCTCTTCATTGGATTGCATAAGATGGAGCAAACCACATTTTCATGCACATTTTTGTTACAACACTACTTGACCATAGATAATTAAGGCATCCCCGTAGATTTTCAATACCTAAGTAATCTATAACAAAGCAGTTTAACTTTCATGTTGAACTTTAAGGTGAAATTTCAAATGTGTATACATTAATACTATTTAGGTCAGAAATCATTGAAACACTGGTAAAATCTATCCTATAATCATGGATCTAAAACCTCTCAGAAACCCTGAAAATGCACCTGAGAGCATCCATTTTCAGAAAATTCTGCGGGTGGGGGGGGGATGACCCCGGACCCCCCTAGTTTCACTTCGATCCTTTGGCGCTCAGTTGTCTGTGTATCATCATGCCAGAATTTAGGGCTTTAATGAATATAAACTTTTAGTTTTGTTTTCCACAGTAATGCAGTGAACAAAAATAAATAAATAAATCAATCCACCTGCAGCTGTTTTCACGCAGGACAAAAAGTGAGGTTGATCCAGATGCAGATAACGTCAAAATAAAGGAAATGTTTTAAATAAATAAACTTCCAGTAAAGGGTCAGTCTGTGTGAGGACAATCAGACAGAAACAGATGTTAAAAAAAAAGACAGGACATGCAGTTTGTGTTGTTCATACCATCTGAAGGGGAAACATAACAATAATAAGTTATTTCTCTCTTTAACAATAATAAACACTACTGAACACTTTAAATCTCTTGAGTTTGTCCATTTGGGGGAAACTTTAAAGGTTTTCGAGCCAACAAAGTATTTCCTGATCTGAGAGATTTCCAAGAACACAGACGTGAAGAACTCTTAATAATAATAATAATAATAATAATAATAATAATAATGATGATGATGATGATGATGAGAGGCTGTGTCTAACACTCTAAACTGTTCTCTTGTGTGTGGCTTGTTGTTCTGGAAAAATCGTTGAAGCTTTAATGAAGAACCAGAGAACAGAAAAACCACAAGAAACCGTTGTTTTCTCCCTTAACATGCAGAACCTCTTGAGAATAAACATCTGGGGAATAAACATCTGGGATGTTTCATCAAGCTCCCGCATGAGGAATGAATCTGATTTCCGCTTTGTGTGTCGGTTGATTTGTGCTGCGGTTTAAAGCGTTATAACGGCGCACAGCTTCCTCACTGCTGGTGTTTAGCATGCTTTAGCTGCGTGTTTAGCTGCACGCTAACTCCAGGCTGCACGGTGCGATGATGTGAAACCTCTGCACGGAAATGGACAGCTCCTATTCCGTCCTGCGCTGAATTTCACACGGGAACACATCACATCAGTGCGTTATGCGCGCGCAGGTGTGTGTGTGTGTGTGTGAGTGAGTGAGAGAGAGAGAGAGAGAGAGAGAGAGATGTTTACGCGCGCACTGTACCGGTCAGTCCTGCACACAGGCCCTGTCTATCTGACACGGAGAGCGCCATTTCTGAATAAATTACTGACAGAATAACAGACAGTTCGAGACTCTGTGATGATCAGATCTGATCCGAGGATGTCTGATGAGTGTAAAGTCACGTGCGCGCATCGGACTGGCGGCGATCATTATTGCTTTTTGTGTATTTTGTGTAAGGAATGAAAATGGGCGTGTGTGTGTGTGTGTGTGTGTGTGTGTCAGTGCTGCACTTCCTCAATTCGCGGCGCCACAGAGAAACAAGGTGAATCATTTACTACAGAAACCTAAAAACTCGCAGCATAATAATAATAATGATGATGATGATGATAATGATAATAATAACAATAATCAGGAATCGCCGCAACTTTGCACACGGAATGCACACAACAGAAAAGCGGAAGAGCTGCATGACGCGTTATAAGCGTTTTAATTCACCCGTACACTCGCTCCTCCTCCGGTACCGGCTCCGGAGCGGCTCGGAAACACCACGGGCTCTGATCCTCCCTCTTTAATCCGCTCCTACCTGTCCGGAGTCAACAGCGGAGATCCTCCATCTCTATCACACACACAGTCACACGCATACACACTCTCCCTCTCACACACACACACACTGAGCGCGTCTCCGACAGCCTGACAATCCCGTCATGTCCCTGCGCGTCAAAGGTAAAAGTGGAGAAGGGAAGAAAAGTGAGAGCGCGCTCTGTTACAGCACCACATGCAGTGTAGGAGGACCAACGCTTCTCTCTCTCTCACACACACACACACACACACTTTTATCACATCATTTAAAAGTGAAAATAAAAAAGGACTGTTTTCAGATAGAATGTCTTACAGGATGCGTGCGTGTGTGTGTGTGTGTGTTTTAGAACGAACAGAATTAGAATTAAAATGCATTTTTGTTAAAGAAAAAGTTTCTGTAATGTTTTAGAATTAAAATCTTTATGATCCATTATTACAAATTACATTTTCAACAAAATGCTTATGTAAAAAAAAAAACATTTCAGCTCACTGTAGGGTTGTTTTACAATCAGGGTACAAAGTTTGTGTCACACGGGTCCAAAATTCAAATTGATTCAAACTGGTTCTTGTACCAGTTTTTAAGTGAAGGACAAGTTAAAGAACAGATTTCAGGTAATTTTTTGACATATGTGTATGGTAGTTTTGTGTAATCTGCTATAAGGTGGGAGAAACAAATGAAGTGATTCTCGGAGAGGACTTTTTTTTTTTTGACAATTCAGAATCCACTACTTCCATAGTGCTTTTAAATATAAGGCTGTAAGCTTTGTGTTAGTTGTCTCTAATATTAATGTCCCAATATCTTGACCACATTTTAGGATGAAAATAATCATTTTAGATATGTTATTTTATATTGAAAAATTAGCTGTCTCGGATAGGACTTTTTTTTTGACACAATTACATACTAATTTGATCAAAATAGTCTGAAAACTTACTGGCATTCAACATTAAAACTTAACTATGTTTCCAATGATATGGAACCAAATATTTGTTTTATGGTATAAAGAATGATTTAAGTGCATCCCTTTTGGAGCTACCTGTGGTCAAAAAAGCACTTTTTCTAAACGACACGAGTAATTTTGCTAAATATGGCATATATTGCCATACATTCACCAAAAATAACGTTATCACCAATTTTTTTTTTTGCATGGTAAATAGAGCTATCACAGGGCTACAATAAACAACCAAGTTTATTTAGTCAAGCCTTTTGATATTGAAGATAATAAGTGTTAAATGTGATTTTTAGCTTGCGTACCCTGATTGTAAAACAACCCTGTAGTAAATAAAATTAGTCGTTTATCATTTATAAGAGATACTTTGAGGCTCCAATAATGAAAAAAAACCCACCACTAATAAATCTGCTGTTACACACCTTTAATTCTTCAGAGTACTGTGTTAAAAGTGCACCTTCCTAGTTAAACACACACTAAGCAGGAAGGAGTGTATGATTGATCATGTTATATTATAATGCCTTGTTAGAACTGGAGTGGAGGCCTGTGTACGTGTTCAGGTAAGTAAAGTGTCACACGCATGCGCAGTGCGTGCGGCCCTTCAGCTGGGTTAAAAGCGTGCATTAAATACCTACAGAGCAGGAAGATCTGATTGTGTTGTCACTTCATGTCCAGTGCAGTAGACTTGTGGAGTAACAGCTGAGAGTTTATTCAGGTTTTATAAATGAATTAAAATGATCTTTGAGGAACTCAAGTGCAGGGGGAAAAAAATCCGCAGCCAAACCGAGTGAATATGAAAAAAAGACCAGAACGGGTGAAAGGAGCAGTTTATACAAGTTGACTCTATCCTTGACTTGCAAGTGAAGTCAAAACCAATTAGAAAACCGGATGTCGGCCATATTGGTTGATACAGAAATGCAGGGTCATGTAACATTCTATACAAAACATAGCCACACATGCACAACTCTTTGTTTTTTCACTGCTTTAAGCGTTCTTTTAGCTATGCCATATCTTTGTGCTGTATATGATTGTGGTCACAACAGTACTCGTGACCGTGGTGAATTCAGATTTTTTAGAATTCTGTCCGTGATTCGGAAAGAGGGCGAGGAAACTCTGAGGTTTCTCTATGGAGAGGAGATGAGAATGGCTGGACAACATCAGCAGGGCTGATAATGATCTAACAGGGCTAAAACCAAAACAGCTCGTGTTTGTAGTAATCATTTTATCTCAGGTGAGATTTAAAAGGGGCAGCACGGTGGTGTAGTGGTTAGCGCTGTCGCCTCACAGCAAGGAGGTCCGGGTTCGATCCCCGTGGCCAATGAGGGCCTTTCTGTGTGGAGTTTGCATGTTGTCCGCATGGGTTTCCTCCAGGTGCTCCGGTTTCCCCCACAGTCCAAAGACATGCAGGTTAGGTTAACTGGTGACTCTAAATTGACCGTAGGTGTGAATGTGAGTGTGAATGGTTGTCTGTGTCTATGTGTCAGCCCTGTGATGACCTGGCGACTTGCCTTTCGCCCGTAGTCAGCTGGCATAGGCTCCAGCTTGCCCGCGACCCTGTAGAACAGGATAAAGCTAGTCTGGCTAATGCGACTTCAAAGCTCTGCGAGCATTTGGTCTGGCAAAGATATTAAGCCCAACCGTTTCCCAAAGCGCGTGGTTGACCCGCCTCCCTGAAATGCCTCAGTTTGCTACTGGTCGAAGCCAGAAAAGGTTGTGATGAAGCTTAAACCAATCACATCACTCTTTCCTCTGACGTATGTGACACGACAGAAACTGCTTGAGTAACAGGAAGAAGATAAATACCTCCAGGGCTGCTCTTTGCTCCATTTTCAATGAGAACTTCCTGTTGAATGCTTTCAATACAGCATCTACCGCTGTGTCAAAGGCTTGCCGCTGCTCCATGTTCGTAATGTTTCTAGTGAATGAAGCGCTTCCGGCATAGATTCTGTAAACAATCTATGGCTTCTGGTCGCAGTTCTACTACGTCACTGCCTTGAACATGCCTCTACCCAGGGCCGTTGGAGATGCTCAAAGTTGATTGGCTCCCGATTTTTCGGGAGCTTGGAAGAGCTGTAGATAGCTTGCCTGGCCAGACTAAGCTCGCAGCAGGCCCTCATGTTGCGTCACGCTTAGGATGGGCGGGCCCAGGCTAGGATAAAGCGGCTAGAGCAGGGGCGATTTCTCAGAGACAACAAGGGAAGCCGAACTTCCCCTAAAATTCTCTCACCAAACTGCGGCGTCTACGACGTTGAATTCTCATTAAAACAATAATTTGCATAACATAATATATGCCCAAGATTGTATTTACGTTCATAATTATCCCTATGTCATCCTGTAACTTATTTGAGTGATGTCTGACGAACTTGCAGTTCGCTACGAGAATCACCTTTCTTATTTCAATGGGCTCTATAGACTGGCAGCCGGGTATCCATTGCAGTCTACGAGATGGCTCTGAACAGCCAATTTCGGCTAGTTGTTATTGGTTAAAATCGACAAAATCGTCACTTCCGGGGAAGCCAGGTATCTCTGGGGGTGAATGGGACATGGGCGGGCCAAGAAGCTGGGCTGATAAAGGATTATTGGAGGTGGTGTTTGAAAGACATGAGGAGGGCGGTTGCTGTACTTCGGCGTCGGCGAGGAACACGGAAGCATGATCAGTCAGTCCCTAGCGGATGTTGAGAAAGTGTAGTCGTGTGCCAAAGTGCTGTCTGAATTTCTTTTCATATAAACGTTTCTTCTTATTGATGTCTCTGTACATTACTCTGTAAATAAATGTAAATATTACTCATTGTGCTCCGTTAACTTTCATCCATTCTATCAGTTTGATCATTCTTGAATTCACTCATTTATTTCATTTGTAGTTCAATCAACGTGGTTGTAGGCTAGCTTGAGCCTTATTGGGATCTGCAGTGCTAGCTGCTAACAGCTGGTATCTATCTGCTATAATGGCAAAGTACGGCCAGTCATTTTGCCCCACCCCCACCTCGCGCTCCGTCCAGTGCGGTAGTGATGTCCCGTTGCTCGCGCGCTGCAGCAGAGACCCGCACGACCTTCAGCCGGTACAGTCGCTGTTCTTTTACCACCACCGTTATTCTCATCTTTCCGGTGTGTTCTTGATTTTTCCATTGTGTCCTATTTCGCCATATCAAATACCCAAAATGTATCATATTATTCATATTTAAGTGAATAATCAATTCAGTCATCATAACTTGGCATTTTTAACCCAAGCAATCAAAAAGAGGAAATTTTTTCAATATTTTCAAAAAATTTTCCAAAAACATTTGAATTGTAATTAAAAAAAAAATCCACAGCGGAGGCCAGATAAAGCAAGACGCTATCTTTATTCTTATTAAACATGATAAAAGAAACATTGAGCGTTAGGTAAATGCAAAAAAAAAAATTAAAATTAGAAAATTTATTTTTTGACCATAATGTCCCAAATAAGAGACCAGTTTCTGAGACAGACCCACATAACAACAAATTGACTCATGACAAATAACAAATAATTGAAAAATTGTATTACGTAGACCTAAAACTGAGCTTCCCCTATTTCAAAGCCCACCAGCCGCCACTGGGCTAGAGATAATAAGATGAGATTTAAAACCTTTCTAAATAATATGGAAGAATTTTATTTCATGTTGCTAGAATTTTGCTATAAAATGAGCGTTCTCTTGTCGTGGTTCACTCAGTCATAGTTATAATTTTAACACGTGTATTACCATTTCACTTCTAGGAGCACCAGCAAAATTATATGATAGAAACAATCCAGACTGGGCACCCACTCAGAACATGGGCTATGTTTTATCCAATACATAATTGTTGATTCTTCGGCAACCGAACAACACGAAAGAGCTCAAAGGAGGAGGGAGACAGCTGAATTAGTGGAAGCTACATGTAGTAGCTTGCACGTGGAGTTCCAAGACATTCAAGACACCACGGTTGAAGCTTAGAAATTAATACCAGGTCAGCTAATTTTGACTGAAACAAAGTAGAGTGACAGCTACAGTTATCAACACCTAAATGATCTTTTGGCCGTTGTTTGTAAATTGTGCATGAATAATTACTCAGACTTCCACTGGAAAAAAAACCCCAGTTGATTCCCAATTACTTAGCGTATCAGATCACGTGACACCGTTCCACGATTATTGACACCTTTGTCCACAGTTATCGACACTGTTCCACAATTATCGACATCCAGATTATTTATTTAAAAAATAATCAGTATGTGGTATTAAGTTAATAAAACATAGTTTTTATTTAAAATTTGTTTTACATAGACTTATATTTCATACAAAATATCTTTTATATAAATATATGGATGTCGGTGTTTACATAAATGAGAAAGTAATTCTAATGTTTGTAAACAAATGAACTGATAATGTTTAACCTGTGTCAGAAAATCTTTTTGTTCCACTTTCTACCCACTTTCTAAGTATTTTCGTAGATCACATTTTGGTAATCATTCGTTGTTGTTTGTATTAATTTCTAGCTTTGTATTTTTCCAATAAATGTCAACAGGCAATTGACATGATAACCACATGAAAATCCAGGTCAAAGGTCGCATGTCATTCCTTGAACCAAAATATAAAATGTCTCCTGATATTGTAATATGTGGTAGATATTTACAACAAACTGCAAAAAATATTTTCTGAATGGAATAGAAAAATCTGAATAGTTCAAGCATGTAATTTTTTTATATGCGAGGAATTTAATTCTAGTCTAATTATATTTATTGCAATAGGATTCCAAATATTCTATAAACATTCCATTCTGTCATGGACCAGAAAAAAATGTATTATAAATCACAGCACTTTTATTTTTTTAAAGTACTTCATCTACTCCAACAATGTTACACAAAGATCGATCCATAACAGCTGTAAATGGCACTTAACTCCACAGGGTTTTGATAATGGTGGACACTGGTGAAAGTGATCACTATTATTGACACCTCACGTGACTTCTCAAATGCGCATTTAGATACAAAATGGCGACTGTCAAATAAAAGAGTAAGAAACAAAGTAGGTTTCGACAAGGATATCATGAAATATCGGTGAATCTGATCAGTAAAAACATGTCCATGATCTATCCACCATGATTACCTGCGATGATAACGTCCGGGTTTTCCTCAAATTGCTGATCATCCTAATCAAAATTCCATCTCAGGTAACAAGCTGTGTCATCAGACAACAAGCTCAAAGGACGAGGGGGGGGGGGTCTTCCAGTTGATTATCCATCCATCCATCCATCTTCTGCTGCTTATCCGGGTCTGGGTCGCAGGGTAGCAGCCTAAGCAGAGCAGCCCAGACTCCCCTCTCCCCGGCCACCTCCACCAGCTCTTCTGGGGGAATACCAAGGCATTCCCAGGCCAGCTGAGAGATGTAATCTCTCCAGCATATCCTGGATCTGCCCCTGGGTCTCCTTCCAATGGGGCATACCCAGAGAGCCTCCCCTGGGAGGCGTCCAGGGGGCATCCTAACAAGGTGCCCGAACCACCTCAACTGACTCCTTTCGATGTGGAGGAGCAGCGGTTCTACTCTGACTCTCTCCCGAATGACCGAGCTTCTCACCCTATCTCTAAGGGAGAGCCCAGCCACCCTGCGGAGAAAACTCATTTCGACCACTTGTATCTGAAATCTCATTCTTTTAGTCACTACCCATAGCTTATGACCATAGGTGAGGGTTGGAACATAGATGGACCAGTAAATTGAGAGGCTCAGCTCTCTCTTCACCACAACAGACTAGTTTAGTGTCCGCATCACTGCTGACGCTGCCCCGATCCGTCTGTCCAACTCCCGCTCCCCTCTACCCTCACTCGTGAACAAGATCCCGAGATGCTTAAACTCCTCTACTTGAGGCAGCAACTCCCCCCTGACCCAAAGTAGGCACTCCATCTGTTTCTAGCTGAGCACCATGGCCATGGACTTGGAGGTGCTGATCCTCATCCCAGCCACTTCACACTCAGCTGCAAACCATCCCAGTGCCTGCTGGAGGTCACCGATTGATAAAGCCAACAGGACCACATCATCCACAAAAAGCAGAGATGTGATCCTGAGGCCACCAAACTGGACACCCTCCGGCTCTTGGCTGCACCTAGAAATTCTGTCCATAAAAGTTATGAACAGAACTGGTGACAGAGGGCAGCCCTGGCAGAGTCCCACATGCACTGGGAAGCAGTCTGACTTATTGCCAGCAATGCGAACCAAACTCCTGCTCCGGTCATACAGGGACCGAATGGCCTGCAGCAGTGGATCCTGAACCCCATACTCCCAAAGAACCCAAACCCCCCACCCCCACAGGGCATCATGAGGGATATGGTTGTAAGCCTTCTTCAGGTCCACAAAACACATGTAGACCAGTTGGGCAAACTCCCATGCACCCTCCAGCACCCTTGCAAGGGTAAAGAGCTGGTCCAGTGTTCCACAACCATGACGAAAACCGTATTGTTCCTCCTAAATCTGAGGTTTGACTATCGACCAGACTCTCCTCTCCAGCACCCCAGCATAGGCTTTCCCGGGGAGGCTGAGAAGTGTGATTCCCCCTATAGTTGGAACACACTCTCCGGTCCCCCTTTTTTGAAAAGGGGGAGCACCACCCCAGTCTGCCAATACAGAGGCACTGTCCCCAACCTCCATGTAATGTTGAAGAGGCGTGTCAGCCAAGACAGCCCAACGACATCCAACACCTTCAGGAACTCAGGGCAAATCTCATCCACCCCCGGAGCCCGGCCACCGAGGAGCTTTTTAACCACCTTGGCAACCTCAGCCCCCATGATAGGCGAGTCCAAGTGCCCTCAGACTCTGCATCCTCCTCGAACAACATGAAGGTGGGATTGAGAAGATCCTTTAAGTATTCCTTCCACCACCGGACAATGTCCCCAGTTGAGGTCAACAGCAGTCCATATCCCCACTGTAAATTGTCAGGACAGAGCACTGCTTCCTCCTCCTGAGCCACCGGATGGTTTTCCAGAATCTCCTCGAGGCTGACTGAAAGTCGCTTTCCATGGCCTCACCAAACTCCTCCCACACCCGAGTTTTTGTTCGTTCCGTTTGGCCCGTCAGTACCTGTCAGCTGCCTCTGGAGACCCACAGGCTAACCAAGCCCAATAGGACTCCTTCAGCTTGACAGCTCCCCTCACCACAGGTGTCCACCACCGGGTTTGGGGATTATCCCCACGACAGGCACCAACAACCTTCCAGCCACAGCTCCACACAGCCACCTCAGCAATGGAGGTATGGAACATGGTCCACTTGGGCTCAATGTTCCCATCCTCCCCCAGTATGCAGTTGAAGCTCTGCCAGAGGTGGCAGTTGAAGATCCAACGGACAGGAGCCTTCGCCAGACATTCCTAGCATACCCTCACTACATGTTTGGGCCTACCAGGTCTGTCCGGTCTCCTCCGCTGCCACCTGATCCAGCTCACCACCAGGTAGTGATCAGTTGACAGCTCCGCTCCTATCTTCACCCGAGTGTCCAAGACTTACGGTCACAGATCAGATGAAACAACTACAAAGTCCGGTTGATTAATTAACCAATAATAACTGCTGTAACTGAAATTCATCTTTTGTAAAATTGTTTTTTATTGGTAAATCTGAAAAGGTGTCGATAATTATGGGCTGTCAATAATTGTAGCCACTGCTCTACTATTATTTCGAAATTTCCATAAATTTAAGATTTCCAAACTGATCTCTATCTTCTTTGAAACAGATTAGTCTGATGTTGGTGAATTGTCTGTTGCTTACACATAGAAGTAAACTCAATGCAAAAGAAGCCCTAACTTACCCTGGCAAATACAGCTGCTTTATCATCATTGACTGGTTTAATTAATAAGGTATTTACCCATCCAGAGACAAAGAATTTATAGGCTTCCATGGACTTATAAGCCTTCATTTGAGATTTGTCGACTCACAAAGTCTGCCAAACCAGATAGAATGTGATATCTGGGTACTCGATGGTTGGTAGAAGCGTCTTATCTTCAGAAAATTCTTTTTAAAATAATATGTGTCAAAATCACACACATCTATCTTCTCTTTGTATCAAATCTTCGCTGGACCACTTATGATGTAGCAGATTTTGATCACATGGTTGCAAGTCTCATCTCATCTCATCTCATCTCATCTCATCTCATCTCATCTCATTATCTCTAGCCGCTTTATCCTTCTACAGGGTCGCAGGCAAGCTGGAGCCTATCCCAGCTGACTACGGGCGAAAGGCAGGGTACACCCTGGACAAGTCGCCAGGTCATCACAGGGCTGACACATAGACACAGACAACCATTCACACTCACATTCACACCTACGGTCAATTTAGAGTCACCAGTTAGCCTAACCTGCATGTCTTTGGACTGTGGGGGAAACCGGAGCACCCGGAGGAAACCCACGCGGACACGGGGAGAACATGCAAACTCCACACAGAAAGGCCCTCGCCGGCCCCGGGGCTCGAACCCAGGACCTTCTTGCTGTGAGGCGACAGCGCTAACCACTACACCACCGTGCCGCCCTGGTTGCAAGTCAAGGATATAAAAATCTGGAGAGCTCATTGGCTCATCAGAGTGAAGCCAGCTGACCACCATCTTACCACTCACATCATGGAGTGGAACGGTCCTTTAGGCTACTGGAAGCTACACAAAACTGGACAAGTTATTAATGTCCTTGGTGATAAAATTGTAAGAAAAATACCTGCATGTGCAGCAGTGAATGGTACAAACTGTCAGCTCAAAGGCTGTGGACAGACATTTCACTTGTGAGTATTGATAGTGTGTAATCATTTTTACACGTGTGTGCACAGTGCTGTTTGCGTGAACCCCCTATAGCATTTTATGATGGTTTGCAAGAGCGAAAGAAAAAAAACAGAAAATGTGTTTCATGGTCTTGTCTGCTTTTGTTGAAAATATTGAATGTGAGAGCTCAAGCTCAAGGGCTCAAATTCAAAAAGAAAAATTAACGGAGTAAATTAGCCTCAGGAGCCTAAATGAAAGAAGGACCGTAGCCTTAGGCAAAAATGGCAGTGAGGGATGAAAATAAAAAGAGAGATGTTATTGTTCTAGTTTGTCTCATCTCATCTCATTATCTCTAGCCGCTTTATCCTGTTCTACAGGGTCGCAGGCAAGCTGGAGCCTATCCCAGCTGACTACGGGCGAAAGGCGGGGCACACCCTGGACAAACCGCCAGGTCATCACAGGGCTGACACACAGACACAGACAACCATTCACACTCACATTCACACCTACGGTCAATTCTAGTTTGTTCAGGAGTTATTTTCATTTCCCTAAGGCTAAGCACAACTGGCAATGTAGATCATCTACACATATCACGCCCACTTGCACATATTGACAAAATGGCCATGATTGTCTGTTTTAACTCCATGATTTTAGTTTAAATTGAGTGCAAGTATATTGATAAGTACTCTTAAATCAGGGTTGGTCACATTTCCCAGTCAACGGCTGACTTCCCAGACAGCGGCCGATATATGATTTCCTGTACAGAGAAAAACTGAAATAATCTCCGTAAAAATAATCATAGTAGTAAAAGAGCCATTCAAAAAAAGATCAGAGACTGAACTAGAAAAGGAAAAAAACAATAACCATGAAGGGGAGCGCTATAAAGATATGTAAGGAATGCGGGTAAAGGTGAGAAAGTTAGAGGAGGTAATGAAAGGGAAAAAAGTCAGGAAATGCATTTCTTGGGGTAAATTTGATCAGATACAACGGTTTAACACAGAAGCTAAATACACATGATGCGAGTGGTAAGATGGCGGCCAGATGGCTTCACTCATCTATACATCGGGGAATGGGCTCTGAGCTCTCCACATTTTTATATAGAGCTCAGTGGTTGCAACGGAAAGCCGAACAACATCCATCTGCGACTTTAAATAAATCACAAAGTTCAACCAAAAATCAGCAAAAGATAAACAGGCAAGATGGAGCTCCCTCTCACAGGTGACATTTACCTTCATGACATTTTATTTAAGTCAATATACCACACTTATTATCCATCGATCCATTATCTGTAGCCACTTGTCCTGTGCAGGGTCGCAGGCAAGCTGGAGCTTGAAATAATCTCAAGCTCCAGCTTGGAAACTGGAGCTTGAAATAATCTCAAGCTCCAGCTTGGAAACTGGAGCTTTTTACGACTACAACTACTACTACTACTACTACTACTACTACTAATAATAATAATAATAATAATAATAATAATAATAATAACAATAATAATAATATATAAAAGTGGTGGGACTGAGGAGACCAAATCTCTCACAGACAGACAGATTAATAATAATAATAAAGTGTGGTGGCAGGGCGGCACGGTGGTGTAGTGGTTAGCGCTGTCGCCTCACAGCAAGAAGGTCCGGGTTCGAGCCCCGTGGCCGGCGAGGGCCTTTCTGTGCGGAGTTTGCATGTTCTCCCCGTGTCCGCATGGGTTTCCTCCGGGTGCTCCGGTTTCCCCCACAGTCCAAAGACATGCAGGTTAGGTTAACTGGTGACTCTAAATTGACCGTAGGTGTGAATGTGAGTGTGAATGGTTGTCTGTGTCTATGTGTCAGCCCTGTGATGACCTGGCGACTTGTCCAGGGTGTACCCTGCCTTTCGCCCGTAGTCAGCTGGGATAGGCTCCAGCTTGCATGCGACCCTGTAGAACAGGATAAAGCGGCTAGAGATAATGAGATGAGATGAGAAGTGTGGTGGCATGGTGGTGTAGTGTCACCTCACAGCAAGAAGGTTCTGGGTTCAAGCCCAGTGGCTGACGGGGGCCTTTCTGTGTGGAGTTTGCATGTTCTCCCCGTGTCTGCGTCGGATTCCTCCAGGTGCTCCAGTTTCCCCCACAGTCCAAAGACATGCAGGTTAGGCTAATTGGTGGCTTTTTTCCAGCTAACTACGGGCGAAAGGCGGGGTACACCCTGGACAAGTCACCAGGTTATCACAGGGCTGACACATAGACACAGACAACCATTCACATTCACACCTACAGTCAATTTAGAGCCACCAATTAGCCTAACCTGCATGTCTTTGGACTGTGGGGGAAACTGGAGCACCTGGAGGAATCCGACGCAGACATGGGGAGAACATGCAAACTCCTGTCGACGTCAGCCAATGGGCTCGAACCCAGAACCTTCTTGCTGTGAGGTGACACTACACCACCATGCCACCACACTTTATTATTATTATTATTATTATTATTATTATTATTATTATTATTATTAATCTGTCTGTCTGTCTGTCTGTCTGTCTGTGAGGGATTTGGTCTCCTCAGTCCCACCACTTTTATATGTTATACTATTATTATTATTATTATTAGTAGTAGTAGTAGTAGTAGTAGTAGTAGTAGTAAATCACTGAGATGCTGAAGTAACACACTTTTTTCAGTAAAAAAGGCCTTTTTTCCAAATTCTGAGAAAAGGAAAGAAATTCTGAAAAGTGAGTTACTTTGTGTGTGTGTGTGTGTGTGTGTGTGTGTGTGTGTGTGTGTGTGTGTGTGTGTGAGAGAGAGAGAGAGAGAGAGAGAGAGAGAGAGAGAGAGACTGTTTTATTTTTGCTCTAAAGATGCAAAAATGCACTTTTAGAAAGAAAAAAGTTCCTCCAAACCTTGGATAGCTACTCGACTTCAGTTTTTCGAAAGGGTTCTCCATGGAGCTGAAGGTGAATGTAAACACTGAGAGCTAAAAGTTCAGAGGCTCAATCACACTGCAGGGAACTCTGAAAAGGTCTGAATGTAAAGTCTGATTTTGAGCAGAATCTCTGTTCTCTCAGGCTGCGAGGGATTTGGTCTCCTCAGTCCCACCACTTTTATATGTAATTTGTTGACAGTTAATTGGCAGTTGAATAATAAACTGTAATCAGTAGACCATATGATTATTGTTGCTTTACAGAAGCTGAAGAACTTACAAGCTCTGAAGGACCAACATCTGAGACGGGCAGTGGGTTACATCTCCATCACACCCAGTACTGTGGGTGAGAGAGAGAGAGAGAGATACTGGGGGAGAGAAAGATACGGGGGAGAGAGAGAGATACTGGGGAGAGAGAGAGATACTGGGGAGAGAGAGACAGATACTGGGGTGAGAGAGAGAGGGAGAGAGATGCTGGGGAGAGAGGGAGAGAGATACTGGAGGGAGATAGAGACTGGGGAGAGAGAGCTACAGAGAGAGAGAGATACTGGGGAGAGAGAGAGAGAGAGAGAGAGAGAGACTGGGGGAGAGAGATTAGAATAAGAAGGTCTCAATGTCCACATGGTGGCGGTGATGCACTTTAGATTAAAGTTCACTGGCAATCAGTGGTGTGTGTGTGTGTTTAAGATGGATGTTTAACATTGGAGCAAGTTAGAATTAAACAGCAGAAACAGATGCAAAAGAAGCTTTTTTTTAATATAGCATGCAATAATTTACTTTGTGTTGAGGTCATGATCAAAAGCAAGTAACACCGAGGATGGGTATGGGTGTGGGTAATGTTAGAGAGTAGTAAGCTCCAAGTAAGTAGTTATCATGGTTAACTGGACACTAGGACGACCTCACTTTTCTACATGGAGGATCGTGTTGTTTTCCTCCCTGTGTCCCATCCAAAGAAACAGTCCGTGTTGGGATGTAAATCTACTTCCAAGCCAAGCAGCACTTCTGGGTTGCATGTTCGGACTGCATTTCCCAGAGCACACTGCAGCCCGTGGACACGGCGGCCATGAACGATCACACCCTAGTGATGCACACCAGCTGCAAACCAACCAATCAGAGCAGAACTCATCAACATGTTAATGATGCCACCAAAAAAGGGACTGTAGCTTGTTTCATTCTTGGGCCAAAACAGCTGTAAATGGGCGTGTAAAACCACATCTGGGCATTTTCACCCTGAGCAGAGTCATGTACCTTCTATTTATACATCAGAGAACAATTTAAAGTACTGAATAGATGCTTTCTATGGAACCTTTTATTTTATCTCATCATACTATAAACATGCAGTTTTCTTTTTCTTTCTTTTAGTTTTATTATTTTGCTATTTGTTTTCCTTTATTTTTTTAAAGCACATTAGAACAGGATAAAGCAGCTAGAGATAATGAGATAAGATGAGATTATTCAGCAGTCAGACTGAAATTAATATTAATTAATAAATAATCACAGTATACTGCTCCAACAGCTTTAAGAATCTTCAGTTAGGTTTTTTTTCCAACAGATATTCCAGATGTAGCCGAGCTTGAACCATTAATTAAAAATGGAGATTTTTTAAAAAATATTTATGTCAAACTCAGAGATGAAAATGATCACTTCTTATATTTCTACATATTTCTGATATTTCTATTTTAAAATTTTATAGTCACACATGAGGACGATTCCTACTTAGGAAAAAATAATGTTTTATGGATCGCAAAAGATTTTCCATTTCCTAATCCGGTTTTTCTTCAGGGAACACTTTAGGGTTCTAGATTTAACTTTTTCTTCTAACAGTGTACCTGTGTAGAGTTTACTGTAGCAGAATTCTTAGAAAGAAAAGCAGCACTTTTTTCCTCTTGGAGAACCATAAGTGTTCTGTGTAAAGCATTAAAACAAAAGATCACCTTTTCTAATTATATCCTCTACAGGATAAAGGCACCAATAATCATTTACCCTAAATATTTTGTGCCAGCTTCTTAATAATTTAAATAAAACTTTTTAATAGTTCTCTCTGACTGGGAAACACTGTTGTCGGGTTCTACATGTCTTAAGGAGGGACCGGCAAAGAAGCTGTACAGGTTCTAGATTAAAACTTGTAATTACCGAAGCAGTAGGTGTTGAAAAAGAAACTGTATTCATACAATGGATTAGTTTAAAATTAAAAATCAAAGTAAAATATCCTATTTTCCATATTTAATAATTTTTTATGATGATCTGATCTAGCAGGGAGTTGAGATGAACGAACAAATAAAACCAGTGGAACCAGATGGACTCCATTATTCCTCCTGCTCCAGCTGCTCGGAGCTCAGCTGCATGTTTCCTGATTTATTTTCTCAGCTGAAAAAAATTCAATCTCCTGCTGAATGTTAGAAATAAACCACAAGTTGAGCTCATTAAATTTCCATTCAGGTTCTTCATGTCTTTTGTGTGTTTCTTTATGTTTACTGCACACAACAAGAACAGAAGCTCAGACAGCACCGATGAGTTCTGGACTCTGATTGGTCAGAAGGTGTTGATTAATTCTCTATAACAGCAGCTCTGACAGTAGTGCAGGTTTATATTAACGCACTTGCTCTAATACGTTATGGTTTCTATAGTAACAGCTCATCTCATTCTCAGAGACTCATAGTTGAACTTGTACATGAAAGAAGGAGATGTTTGTGTAACATTTCTGGAAGGAGTCTCCAGTGTCAGCGCTGTGTAACAGTCAGAGGTGAAGCTGGAACTTTAAGTTTTCAAACATCTTCAGAACAGAGGACTTTATACTACTTTATGGTTTCTTGTTAACATGCATAACAAGCTGTTTTTTTTTTTTTTTGTCTTATTCCTGAGTTTCAGTCACGTGACTTTTCTTAGCGATTTCACTTCCGGTAAAACAGCTGGTGGTCGAGCAAACCAAAACGGCTGCCGTAGTGCAAACAACTAGCGATAACTTATCAGAGTATGCTCGTAATCTAGAAGCCACTGCTGGCTTTAGATATATTCAGAAGATTGCTCTGTGCAATGGAATCAACCCCTACAGTCTGGGAAAGAAGGATTTGTCATACGATCTGGAAAACTACCCTTCAGTCGAATTCCCCGACATTTCAAACTATCTGGTGTTGCAGACGTCCTTCTACACCGCAAAACAGATGAAAGCGTGGAAGAGTATGGAGGCTTACAACTTTTTTGTAAAGGACCTCGGTATCAAGTCGCTGCCTAATGAATCCTGTATTGTTTTTGCCTGTGTAAGTATGTTTTTTTAAGCTTTTTGTTCACGTCTTTACAACGAAGCGCTGCAAGTTGAAGTGTAAACAAACAACAGTTCGCTTGATTCTCACTTGTGTTGGCTCTTATCTCTCAGGTAAATCATTCACAAAGATCATCAGAAACCCCTTTAAAGACCTGGATCTTAGTTAAACAAGATGGAGAAGTGATCATGGTGTATTGTAACTGTATGGCTGGGGAATAATTTTTCGCGACCTTCGTGCATATGGACTTTGTGAGGAGTGAAGAGTAAACAAAGAAACAGCTGGGGACTTTAGCACTTTGTGACTAAAAAAAGTACCGTAAAATAACGACACATAGCAAGAAAAGTACTTGGAAAACACTGAGAGGGAAATACAAACCTTTCATGAAGTGATCACTGCAAACTCGAGCATGCTTCGACTCGGCTCCCTTCGATTTCATTGAGAGGTTCAAAAGCCACCTTTCTCCACGTCTTTTTGTGAAATCCTGTGTTTGTTAACCCTTTTTTATTAGTTCACGGGGAACCCTGAAGAAACTTTTATCAGTTTCACAGTTTGATCGACTCAAACAACCTAAAACAATACAAGCGTAAGGTATTTTTCATGCAAGCAATGCACCTTCTCTGTACAAACGCTTTGTCAACTGAGCTTTGGTAGACCACCAGCTAAAGTTTTGAATAACTAATGAGGCGGATGTGACGTCATGTGAAACCCAAGAATTAAGTTGAAGAGAGAATAAAGAGAGGCTGGGGAGGGAACGAGTGTTTATAGCTGCTATAATATAAGTGAGAACAGGAAGTAACTCATTTCAAAGATATTCCATGACATTAAATGTAACTATAAACAGATTTTTTAAAAATCATCGTTATGTAATTGAAAATGTAATTGTTGTCAAATTGTCAGACTTCGCTTTGTTTCAGTTTATTCTTTATGTAACTAATAACATTATGAAGCAGAGTAACAATGAAGTTATAACTAGAGGAGAGTAAACAGTGTTAAAGTTAATGACATTGTTACGGAGTGTAATAGTGTCTTCACACACACACACACACACACACACACACACACACACACACACACACACACACACACACACACACACAGGCTTACATTTGTTTTACATTGTCATATATGCCGCTTTTCCACTACAAACGCGGCTGAGCCGTGCCGTGCTGAGTTGGGCTGAGTCGAGCTGAGTGGGGCTATTGGAGTTGCATTTTGACTACAACCGCGCTGAACCGTGCTGGCTGGAAGTGGGTGGACACATTGGGTGGAGTTAGCGAAAGTGGGTGGACGTCACGTGATGTCGTTAAGCGGCGCAAACAGTGACATCAGTGATCTTTTAAGCGGTAGTCTCACGACCCGGATAGTAAACAATAAACATGGAGGACATGGAGTCGTTAGTGTTGCTGGTCTTGGTGCTGTGGCTTGTTGTCACCGACAACGCCAACAGATACTGGCAAGAGCGTATAGATGAGGCGAGGCGCATAAGGCTTCAGAAATTCTCGTAATTCGTAATTCTTCTTCTTCCGGGTTTACGGTGTTTACAGATCCCAGCGTGCTCGCGGGGCGTGTGTGGGCATGTGAGGACACTCCCCCTCACCAATCAGTGCACAGGGGAGTGTCTGCTCACGCCCCCAGCCTCACTCAGCTCGGTTTGGCTCGCTTCAGCCCCACTCCAAAACCGTGCGAGTTTTGGGTGCTAAGCAGGGCTGAAGCGAGCTGAGTCGTGCTGTTCTGAGGTAGTCGAAACGCGAGCCGTGTCGGGCTGAAGTGAGCTGAAGCGAGCTGAAGTGAGCTGAAAAAGGGTAGTGGAAAAGGGCCAATATAGAACCTTTAAAGGTTCCTCCTGGGGGACGAACTGAATAGTGTGTAAACATGTTGTGTTTCTGTGATGATGTTTATGTGTAAATAAACAGGATTAGTGATTAATTTGAGGAGGAATAAAGCTGCACTCCAGACGGACAGAGCTGTTATTACTGTGTTATAACAACGGCACAATCTGACTTTCATTCATTCCATTATATCACTCTGTTCACTCACACTGTTGTGTGTTTCATCCGTTCCTTAGCAACAACATCTCCGTCTCCCGCTTTGTTTAGTCCTCAGTGCGTATTCTGAGAGTGCTCAACTTTCCAAAAATACAGAGAGAGAGAGAGAGAGAGAGAGAGAGAGAAAGAAAAAGTGTGTGTGCGTGTGTGTGAGAAACAGAGGGAACACAGTGTGATGGTCAGCTGCATTTTTCCTGCATGTGGTTTGGATGTTTTCTCTCTTTCCATTCCCCACTGTTCGAGTTCTGCCGGTCTGTAGAAAAGGAGGTTCTACTCATGAGTTTAGACAAATGTTTAGACAAATCGCACGTTGCCTTTTAGTGAAAAAACACTCATTTTTTAGCAGCATAAAAGTCAGAACTGGAAAAATGAAAGAACTAAAGAACTCTGAGATACAGAGGGGGAACCGAAGGGTTCTAGATAAACGCTTTTTATCCCCTGCTGGCCAAAAGGCCCGGAGGGGGATTATGTCGTGGCAATTTCCGTCCCTCCCTCCTTCCCTCCATCCGTTCCTCCTTCCCAGGAAGGGTGCCCACCTTCTGAAATCAACTACTCTCACAATTTTTGGAGGAATTTCACAAAACTTGGCAAGAGGCATTGTTGTATGTTGGTAGTACGCATATTGTAATTTCGTTAAATTCGGTCACATTTTAACAGAGTTGTGACCCTTGATTAACAACCTTGTACTTTGACAATTTCATGAAGGTGTGCTCGCCTTCTGACATCAACTCCTCTCACAATTTTTGGATGAATTTCTCAAAGCTTGGCAAAAGGCCTTGTTATATGACGGTAATACGCATATTGCAATTTAATTTCGTTTGTGAACATTTTACCAGAGTTTTGACCCTTGATTAAATAACTTGTACTTTGACAATTTCATGAGGGTGTACGTTCTTCTGAAATCAACTCCTCTCACAATTTGTGGAGGAATTTCACCAAACTTGGCAAAAGGCTTTGCTATATGACAGTTATACGCAGATTGAAATTTTGTTTAATTTGGGCAGATTTTTCCAGAGTTATGAACTTGATTTGTAAATTTGTACTTTGGCAATTTCAAGGTGTGCTTGCTTTCTGAAATCAACTTCCCTCATAATTTTTATTCCCCCGCTGGCCGAAAGGCCCGAAGGGGGATTATGTCATGGCAATGTCCGTCCGTCCTGGGAAGGGTGCTCACCTTCTGAAATCAACTCCTCTCACAATTTGTGGAGGAATTTCACAAAATTTGATAGGATTCTTTGTTACATGTCACTAATACGCATATTGCAATTTCATTCAATTCAGTCGCATTTTACCAGAGTTATAGCAGAGTTGCTAGTGGGGGATATTGTGCTTTCAGCCCATGTTTACATTAGACCGTATCAGCGGATCATCAGATTAATGTTTTTAAAACGATTAGTGTGCACACAGCAACACCAATACACGATTTGCGTGCACACAGCAATACCAATACACGGATACGCTCGGCTCCGCAGGCATCCTGCGCTCCAAATCACTCCGCCCTGAACAGCGAGTGCCCTCTGGAGGGTGCGCACTCCGGCCTTGCGCAGCTCACAGAGCACGCGAGTGAAGTGAACAAGCTGTGATTCGGGACTGAGCCGCTGTGTGTGTGATCCCAGCGCATATCACTTACCACTTGCAAGTGGAAGGATGGCAAGCCTAAAGACAATCATAACTACACAATGGGCAGTATTTGCATCAGTATTTGCAGTATTTTCATACTTTTATACTCTTTAATGAAAGGTGATACAAGGCGGAAGTCCGCGCCGTTTTTCAGCAGTCGCGTCACATGACCAACGCCAGCGAATCAGGAAGGTGGATGTCACAGTGACGTTGTCCAATGAGACGCCAGCTAGAGCTCAGCACAGCGTATCCGCGTATTCTCAATGTTTACACAGCACCGGAGCTGACACGATCTGGATTGAATACGTGGACGCTGGCGGATTCCCGTTTCCCGGCGTTTCCAGGCGGTTTAATGTAAACGGACAGTGCATCCGCGAAGAAAACGAGACAGATACGGTCTAATGTAAACGTAGCCTCAGAGTGCTCTTGTTAAGAGTGAATTGTGAAACACACACACACACACACACACACACACATTCTAATACTTTTTAATAAACCAGAGTCAGTCTGCACACATGGATGAAATTCACAAGACCATTCTGCAGTTTTAGAAAAAGAACCCAAGGGTGCTTGAAGAGTTCTATGGATAGTTAACAGGTCTTCTGACACTAAAAGTGTTTGACTTTAAATAATTTCTGAAAGAGAAAGTTAACCTTTAAAGTGCATATCCTGGACCAAATTCATTTTTTTTTATATGAAAGAATGTCCCTTTACACACTCATCCAGAAGGGTAATTTTGCACAAGGCCGTCTGTCTACAGCAGAAAAAAATAAAATAATAAAACGCGTCTGGAAAAATCCCAAGAGAGTCTGGAGCCAGATTCATGACATCACCTGCGGAAGCGCCAGCAGGCTGAGAGAGCTTGCACGGTTTCAGTGCACAGCCTGTGTAGACCAAGTTTAGCAGCTAGCGATTTTGCATTGAAATATGGAATTGTCACCTGAGCGCAATGTGGGAAACGATGAGTACTAATCCCATCAAGATTGGTGTTGCTACACCCTCCTACAATACATCTGTTAACCATTTTAATAATTACGTGATAACGTTGAAGAAATTTGCAGAAAACCACCAGGTCGTTTTCTCATAAACAAACCAACGCTGACATAGAATTCAGAGGGAGGTGTCCCGCACGTGGCATCACAAAAATCAGTGTTTCCCAGGAAATCCAAATGCCAAGTTTTTTCAGCAGCGGACCAATTCGCCTCAAATGGCTTGATTTCAACTGAATTTTTCTGGTATTGCGCAAGGTAAAAAAAATTGCACAAAATGCAAAATGTGACAGATATTTGACCAAATTTTAATATAAAATAGAAGAATTACACTGATCTTGCTCCTGAATTTACCCGTGATATGTACTTTAAGAGCTGCCCCAGAGGTACAACTAAAGAACCATTAACAGTTCTAGACAGAACGTTTTTAAGAAGGGTTTTTTTAAAGTACAACATTACACGCTTCTAAAAAGGTTCTTCAGTTGGAGTTGTGGAGAGTTACAGGTTCTATCTCTACAGACCTCAACTCTGAGAAGCTTAAAACTTTCTCCATTTGTTCTTTGGATTTTTAAGGGTTTAACTGGACAACTGAATAGTCCATAAAGGTTCTAGATTTGAGCTTTTTTCCCCCCGTGTTTAAGTGTAGAAGTGATATTAATTTTTTTTTTACTGTCAATGAAATTTTTTTTAACAGCAAATTTAGGAACAGAATACCCATGTTGTTCCTAATGTTCACGTTTCTCCTCCTCATGACTGAAACCTGTGTAATTACCTGCAGTACAGGTGTGGTGTTGCCTCCCACACCTCTTTACAGACAGAGACAGGTCACAACTGAAGCGTGTGTTAGATGTGCGGCATAGAAATGCAAAGCCTGATGCAAATGGCTGCCATTTGCACTGTGCTAACAGCGAGATAGGACGAGGAGAAGCAGACAAGAGAGAATGCAAATGGATCGAGTTCAGCATGATGATACACACTGAGAGAGAGAGAGAAGACAAAACACACTCAGATACACAATTCTCTTACATGAAGGAGGAAGCTGGTGCTCTGTTGCTCTCTGTTTCTTCTTATATCATCATCTACACAAAACCTTCTGAACAGTTTGAAAATCTTAAGAACTTCAGGCCAGCGTGAGCCACATCAGAGACTCAAACCACATCACATTCATCAAATTATCACTACAAAAGCAGGCCAGTCCACAACACGTGCATTTATAAACACAGCAGAGGGTTTAACAGTCTGGTATCCATCCCGCTCGGGAAGGTACTGCTTTCATTTCCTGCAGCATAGGTCATAGTCTCAGAACAGGCCTAGTTAATTTCTGACAATCCAGAGCCAAGGCCAGGGAGCAGACGAACAGGCTAAACCGACTGTCTGCTAGCTGCACAGAGTCGTCACTCAGGGAGGGCCCACTACATCGAGACTGTGTCTGTTCCCCGAGCTCAACAAAAAGGTAGAAATATTCAGAGAGTTTGTTCCAGTAACCTAATCAATATAAAATTAGATCATACTGACTGTACAGCCGCTGCCAGCACCTTTGATCTAAAGGTGGGGCTATTAAATATTAGATCTCTTACATCTAAAGCACTAATGGTTAATGAACTCATTACTGATCAGGAGTTTAATGCACTTTGTTTAACTGAAACATGGATTAAGCCAAATGAATATATAGCAATAAATGAAGCGAGTCCTCCTGGATACAGTTATATACACCAGCCTCGTCTAACTGGCAGAGGAGGAGGCGTCGCAGTTATTTATAATGATTATCTAGGTGTAACAAACAAACCTAGTTATAAATCGAATACATTTGAAGTTCTTCATACTCATATAATGTATGTAGCCTCGAAAAATAGGTCTACCCAGTTAATTCCATTACTGTAATTCCATTACAGGCCCCCAGGGCCATATTCTGAGTTTCTTTCTGAATTTGCAGATTTTATCTCAGATCTGGTTATTTCCTGAGACAAAGCTTTAGTTGCCGGAGATTTTAATATTCACTGTGATAACCCAGAAGACCCTTTGAAAACAGCGTTTGTGTCCATTTTAGATTCAGTAGGGATTAATCAGAATGTTATAGGACCGACCCATAATGGTGTTCACACCCTCGATCTAATACTAACATTCAGGTTAAACATATAAAATATAGTCACACTTCCACAGTCTGAAGTTATCTCAGATCATTATCTCATCTCATTCAAAATATGTCTGAGTAATAATATATGCACCTCACCACGCTACTGTATTAAATGTACATTCACGCCAGCTACTGCACAGAGCTTTATAAATGTTCTCCAAGAGTTATCAACTTTGATTGGGTCACTGTCAGCCCCTGCAGAACTTGATCAGGCAACTGAATGCTTAGAGTCAACGTTCTGCCATACTTTAGATAATGTAGCTCCTCTTAAAAGGAAAATGGTCAGAGACAAAAAATTAGCACCCTGGTATAATGATGACACTCGCACTTTAAAACAGACCATTCGAAAATTGGAACGTAAATGGTGTCAAACAAAATTGGTAGTGTTCAAATTAGCGTGGAAGGAGAGCTTCCTCATGTACAGAAAAGCTCTTAGTGCTGCTAGATCAACATATCTCTCCTCCCTAATAGAAGATAACAAAAATAATCTGAGATTCCTATTTAATACTGTAGCAAAATTAACCAGGTATAAGTCCACTATAGACACATGTGCACCTGCAGTATGTAGTAGCAACGACTTCATGAATTTTTTTAATGACAAAATTGAGAATATCTCATCTCATTATCTCTAGCCGCTTTATCCTGTTCTACAGGGTTGCAGACAAGCTGGAGCCCATCCCAGTTGACTACAGGCGAAAGGCGGGGTGCACCCTGGACAAGTCACCAGGTCATCACAAGGCTGACACGTAGACACAGACAACCATTCACACTCACATTCACACCTACGGTCAATTTAGAGTCACCAGTTAACCTAACCTGCATGTCTTTGGACTGTGGGGAAAACTGGAATACCCAGAGGAAACCCACACGGACACGGGGAGAACATGCAAACTCCGCACAGAAAGGCCCTCGTCGGCCACGGGGCTCAAACCCGGACCTTCTTGCTGTGAGGCGACAGCGCTAACCACTACACCACCGTGCTGCCCGTAAGTGAACCTGTAGTTAACAATATAACTGTATCAGATCAGCAATTAGAATATTTTACTCCCCTTAGAAAAATTTAATTACTTTCATTAATCTCGGCATCAAAAGCCTCAACTTGTGTACTAGATCCCTTACCTACACGTCTATTCAAACAGATAATACCTGAAGCAATTGAACTGCTTCTAAAAATAATCAATTCTTCTCTTAGGATTGGCTATGTACCCAAATCCTTGAAACTAGCAGTTATCAAACTCCTGATTAAAAAACCTGACCTTGATCCCTGTCAGCTGTCCAATTATCGGCCAATATCAATCCTCCCCTTTATCTCCAAGATCCTTGAAAAAGCTGTGGCACAGCAGTTATGTTTATATTTACATAGGAATGACATCCATTAAATGTATCAGTCAGGATTTAGACCTCATCATAGCACAGAGACAGCTCTGGTTAAAGTAGTAAATGACCTACTGTTGGCGTCTGATCAGGGCTGTGTCTCACTGCTTGTGTTGCTTGACCTTAGTGCAGCATTTGATACCATTGATCATTCCATTCTTCTGGATAGACTAGAAAATGTTGTGGGAGTTAAGGGAACGGCCCTCTCCTGGCTCAGCTCTTATTTAACTGATCGCTATCAGTATGTTGATGTAAATGGTGATTTTTCGAGACATACTGAAGTAAAGTTTGGTGTTCAACAAGGTTCTGTCTTGGGTCCACTGCTTTTTTCTTTATATATGTTACATCTGGGTGATATTATTCGTAAACATGGTATTAGTTTCCACTGTCATGCTGATGACACACAGTTGTATATTTCTGCAAAACCTGATGAAAGACACCAGCTTAATAGAATTGAGGAATGTGTAAAGGACATTAGACACTGGGTGCTTATTAACTTCCTTCTGCTTAACTCTGACAAGACTGACGTACTTGTACTAGGACCACATGCAGCTAGAAGTAAGTTTTCTGATTACACAGTAACTCTGGATGGCCTTTCTGTTTCTTCACGTGCAGCAGTAAAAGACCTCGGAGTGATTATTGACCCCAGTCTTTCATTCGAAACTCACATTGATAACATTACCCGGATAGCTTTCTTTCATCTCAGAAATATTGCTAAGATAAGAAATTTAATGTCACTACATGACACGGAAAAACTAGTTCATGCTTTCGTTACCTCCAGGTTGGATTATTGTAATGCCTTACTGTCTGGATGTTCCAATAAATGCATAAACAAGTTCCAGTTAGTTCAAAATGCAGCAGCAAGAGTCCTTACTAGAACTAGAAAATATGACCACATCACCCCTGTCTTATCCACACTGCATTGGCTCCCAATCAAATTTCATATTGATTATAAAATACTACTATTGACCTTTAAAGCACTGAATGGTCTTGCACCACAGTACCTGGGTGAAATTCTGGTCCTCTATGACCTGCCACGCCTACTTAGATCAAAAGGTGCAGGCTATCTGCTGGTACCTCGTATGGACCCTTTTCACGTGACGTCACGACAAACGCGGCCGCCATTTTGGATGTGTACTACCAGTAGTTTACCACAGCCAACATTGAGGAACGACAGCAAAGAAAGTTTTTACTTTCAGCAAGACTTCCATCATGCCACTATATTGTTGTGCACCTGGATGTAGTAACCATCAACAAACAAGGCAAGGGTTATCATTTTATCGGATCCCGACGGAGAAGATGGATAGCGGCCATTAACAGATTGGCAGCCCTCGGCATACCAACGCTTGTGTAGTGACCACTTTGTTGGAGGTAAGACGAATAAAATTAGCCAGAAAAGGCATTACATTGCTGTTAACATTCTGTGGCGGCGAGTGTGTAACCAAATAGGCTAAAATAACCCATTGTAACCTCTTTGTTCTTCTGTAGTAGCTATTGTTGACTAGCTAATGTCAACAAGTAGCTAGTATGTTACTGTAGCAATGTTTACGTTCAGTCATTTGGATGACTGTTAAAACCTTTCAGTCTCAAGTTTTTCCTTTACTGTATTTACTAGTTTACTGTAATTATGATCCGACAGCTATTTACACAGGATCCAGTATAAATAGCTGCCGGAGCCGACGTCCGAGGTTCCGGAGCGCGCTCCGGCTTGCTCCCCCTCAAATTAAGCAGCGCGCGCCGGCTTGCTCCCGGAGTGCTCCGGCCGAGGTTCCCCTCAAATTAAGCAGCGCGTGCCGGCTTGCTCCCGGAGTGCTCCGGCCGAGGTTCCGGAGCACACTCCGGCCAAGGTTGCCCTCAAATTAAGCAGCGCGCTCCGGCTTGCTCCGGAGCAAGCTGGAGCGCGCTCCGTAACCTCGGCCGGAGCACTCCTGGAGCAAGCCGGAGCGCGCTCCGGAACCTCGGACGTTGGCGTGTATGTGTATGGCGATGGGTTTTTAATGACATAGGTATACAGATCATGTGGGCCGAAGTCAGGTAAAGACAAGGGCTTCGTGTACTTCCGTACGTCAGTGAACAATCCTGGTGGAAGCAGGTAAACGTCGTTCTCTAAGCCTGCTAACCTCAATTTTTGCAAATACCTCTCCCTCTGCTCGCCCTGTAAATGCCCTACGTCGCTGGATAGTGAAGGTGTTTTCTGCATCTCGCTCCTTTTTCTTTTATGTTTTTCGTTTGTCGCCTTCCTCGCATTCAAACTGATTCGAGCCAAAGTCCACTACATGTCCAAAATGGCGGTCGCGTTTACGAAGGTCACGTGACTGAAAAGGGTCTATAGTGAAGGCTGCATCAGGGGGCAGAGCCTTTTCTTACAAAGCCCCACAGTTATGGAACAGCCTTCCAAGTAGTGTTCGGGAATCAGACACAGTCTCAGCGTTTAAGTCTTGGCTGAAAACATATCTGTTTAGTCAAGCCTTTTGTTAATGGTGTTTATGAGGTAAAGGAGTAGATCTGAAGAGTCCTCAGACATAGAATGTTTTAGTAAACTGGGATGTATGGATGCTGTCAGTCCCCCACTCACTTGCTCACTTGAGTTTGTTGACGGTGTAGTGGCTGCTGCTTTATGTCCCGGGGCTCCCTCATGTCTGTGTTACCTTCTGGCGCTCCCCTTTTAGTTATGCTGTCATAGTTAGTTGCCGGAGTCCCTGCTTGTACTCAGTGCAATATGTATACTGTTCCTACTTATTCAGGTGACATTGGGCATACCTAACAACCTGTGTTTTCTCTCTCCCCCCCCTCCCCCCCCCCCCCCCCCCCCCCAAAAAAAAAAAATCTGTCCCTTTGAGTTAGATATCAATCCTGGGATCGAGATGCTGACCTCTTCTGCTCCTCGGACCTGCCTGATCCATCCTGGTGCCCTGTGTCTGGTTGGAGTCTCATCGCATCGCTCCTGTGGAGGACGGCCCCATGTGGACAGTTGAAAGTCGCACCTGGAGGACGCTCTGGACCCTTACAGTAATGCTTTTATGGCTGAGGACTACAGTTGACTTGCTAACTTTAGGACTGCAGTTATCATGAACAGTTTTGCACTCAAGTTTCCATCAATGAAGAGTTTATAACATCAACAAAACTGACTTCATGTTAATGTTGTAGCTGAGCTCCCAGTGGAGCACCATACCTAAGAAAAATGGTAAACCCATCGAGTCGATTTTTTGTGGTTTGTCCGTGTATGTGTACCACCAGTCATACACACCGCCTAGTGGTCAGTGTTAGTAATTACCAGTCATACACACCGCCTCGTGGCCAGTGTTAGTAATTGCCAGTCATACACACCGCCTCGTGGCCAGTGCTAGCCAGTAAAGAAATAAAACGAAAGAGACTGGCTATGATATAAGAAAATTCTACAACCCAGAAACAGATGGGAGCTCCGCTTTTAGGCAGTGCCTAAATCTATATATTAGTCATGTTGTCTGTTGTTGCCCAAATGAGGATGGGTCCCCTTTTGAGTCTGGTTCCTCTCGAGGTTTCTTCCTCATGTCGTCTGAGGGAGTTTTTTCTTGCCACCTTCGCCACAGGCTTGCTCAGTGGGGATAGATTAGGGATAAAATTAGCTCATGTTTTAAGTCGTTCAAATTCTGTAAAGTTGCTTTGCGACAATGTTTATTGTTAAAAGCACTATACAAATAAACTTGACTTGACTTAAACCGCTTTAAACTAGCCAGTCTTTTAATGACTATTTTAATTTACACTTCCTATAAAAGAATTAATAGCACTCTAAAGTCTGTGAGTTAATAAATGTAAGATTTATAATTAAGAATCTTCTTTCCAAATGCACCTGAAAGTGTTGCTGAAATCTAAGTTAGTATTTTAGAGCTTTTTTATGCCTGTACCCGTTACAGACACCAATACAACAATGTCTCATCTCATCTCATTATCTCTAGCCGCTTTATCCTTCTACAGGGTCGCAGGCAAGCTGGAGCCTATCCCAGCTGACTATGGGTGAAAGGCGGGGTACACCCTGGACAAGTCGCCAGGTCATCACAGGGTTGACACATAGACACAGACAACCATTCACACTCACACCTACGGTCAATTTAGAGTCACCAGTTAACCTAACCTGCATGTCTTTGGACTGTGGGGGAAACCGGAGCACCCGGAGGAAACCCACGCGGACATGGGGAGAACATGCAAACTCCACACAGAAAGGCCCTCGCCGGCCCCGGGGCTCGAACCCAGGACCTTCTTGCTGTGAGGCGACAGCGCTAACCACTACACCACCGTGCCGCCCCAATACAACAATGTAACTACAAAAATAAATTAAAAGTTTGAGAAATTGTAATGTTATAGTTCACCACTTCTGGTAGAAATAACAATTCTTGATGACTCATTCTGTACGAGTCGTCTAATCCAGTTAAACGCTCTCTAGACTGCATATGCATACTGTCCAGCTTGGTCATGATGACGCCGGGTTCGCCACTAGGGTTTTATTTTTCTCTGTTTAGTTGTACTTTGTCAGCTGTTTGCTGATTGTTACATCAACAGAATATTACACTGAGTGTTATTCTGCCACTTTGTACATTTGGCTCTAGAACTTTCTTGTCTAGAAGTTCAGCTCTTCTTGTACCTGACTTTTGCACTCGTTGTATGTTGCTCTGGATAAGAGCATCTGCTAAATGCCTGTAATGTAATGTAATGTAATGTAATGTAATGTAATGTAATATGCCCCACCCCCAGGGTGTGTGTCCTGCTCTCCAGTAGCAGGTTGTTAGCAGTAAACATGGTTTGTCAGTGTGTTTCTGGCTGTGCGTCTTCACACACACTATTCCATTTTCCAAATAAGAATAAATGTTTGGAGTTTACGCCTTTGGAAGCGGGCGGAGTTGGCAATGTTGTGACTTTTCTGAGGGTTTTATCAGAATGTCCCGAGACTGATGAAGAATTCCATCTTTCCATCGCTGTCTCCATCAGCAAGAGTCAGTAATACAACCCCGATTCCAAAAAAGTTGGGACAAAGTACAAATTGTAAATAAAAACAGAATGCAATAATTTACAAATTTCAAAAACCGATATTGTATTCACAATAGAACGTAGACAACATATCAAATATCGAAAGTGAGACATTTTGAAATTTCATGCCAAATATTGGCTCATTTGAAATTTCATGATAGCAACACATCTCAAAAAAGTTGGGACAGGGGCAATAAGAGGCTGGAAAAGTTAAAGGTACAAAAAAGGAACAGCTGGAGGACCAAATTGCAACTCATTAGGTCAATTGGCAATAGGTCATTAACATGACTGGGTATAAAAAGAGCATCTTGGAGTGGCAGCGGCTCTCAGAAGTAAAGATGGGAAGAGGATCACCAATCCCCCTAATTCTGCGCCGACAAATAGTGGAGCAATATCAGAAAGGAGTTCAACAGTGTAAAATTGCAAAGAGTTTGAACATATCATCATCTACAGTGCATATCATCATCAAAAGATTCAGAGAATCTGGAAGAATCTCTGTGCGTAAGGGTCAAGGCCGGAAAACCATACTGGGTGCCCGTGATCTTCGGGCCCTTAGACGGCACTGCATCACATACAGGCATGCTTCTGTATTGGAAATCACAAAATGGGCTCAGGAATATTTCCAGAGAACATTATCTGTGAACACAATTCACCGTGCCATCCGCCGTTGCCAGCTAAAACTCTATAGTTCAAAGAAGAAGCCGTATCTAAACATGATCCAGAAGCGCAGACGTCTTCTCTGGGCCAAGGCTCATTTAAAATGGACTGTGGCAAAGTGGAAAACTGTTCTGTGGTCAGACGAATCAAAATTTGAAGTTCTTTATGGAAATCAGGGACGCCGTGTCATTCGGACTAAAGAGGAGAAGGACGACCCGAGTTGTTATCAGTGCTCAGTTCAGAAGCCTGCATCTCTGATGGTATGGGGTTGCATTAGTGCGTGTGGCATGGGCAACTTACACATCTGGAAAGACACCATCAATGCTGAAAGGTATATCCAGGTTCTAGAGCAACATATGCTCCCATCCAGTCGACGTCTCTTTCAGGGAAGACCTTGCATTTTCCAACATGACAATGCCAAACCACATACTGCATCGATTACAGCATCATGGCTGCGTAGAAGAAGGGTCCGGGTACTGAACTGGCCAGCCTGCAGTCCAGATCTTTCACCCATAGAAAACATTTGGTGCATCATAAAACGGATGATATGACAAAAAAGACCTAAGACAGTTGAGCAACTAGAATCCTACATTAGACAAGAATGGGTTAACATTCCTATCCCTAAACTTGAGCAACTTGTCTCCTCAGTCCCCAGACGTTTACAGACTGTTGTAAAGAGAAAAGGGGATGTCTCACAGTGGGAAACATGGCCTTGTCCCAACTTTTTTGAGATGTGTTGTTGTCATGAAATTTAAAATCACCTAATTTTTCTCTTTAAATGATACATTTTCTCAGTTTAAACATTTGATATGTCATCTATGTTCTATTCTGAATAAAATATGGAATTTTGAAACTTCCACATCATTGCATTCTGTTTTTATTTACAATTTGTACTTTGTCCCAACTTTTTTGGAATCGGGGTTGTATCATTTTACCCCCCACTCAGACATGTCAGATTTCTCCTAGTGATGACCTGCAGCTCTCCATCACCACTCGCACCATTAGCACTCGAGATCGTCTCAAGACGTATAACTCTAAACACACGGCGTCTCTGCATCTAGGGTGAGATGAAAGTCACCCTGGTTAAAGTGGACAGGCGTGGGTGAAGGTGGTGGTGAGATGTTCCTCCACAGCTGAAAAAACTCACTTTATTTTTCTTCATGTTTAGTGAGCACGCTAAAATACTGTCAGTACTTAACCAACAATAATATGCCAAAAGGTGATAGATAGATAGATAGATAGATAGATAGATAGATAGATAGATAGATAGATAGATAGATAGATAGATAGATAGATAGATAGATAATTCTTTAATTATATGAACAATATTGGAAGAAGAAGAAGAAGAAGAAGAGGAAGAAGAAAAAGAAGAAGAAGAAGAAGAAGAAGGTGTCAGTGTTGATTAATCTGAGTTGAATATTACTAAAGTAGTGAAGAGATCATTTACTGTCGTTGGTGTGAAGCTGTAGTTCTACTCCCTTGTGGACCAGCAGTTGTAGTTATTATACGACTTCTAGTTTGCTCAGAGTCCATTTGGAAGACGTGGTACATATTACATGCAAATTTATTATTTTATTTTGCAAATTTACAACCCTAGTGAACCATCGCAGTGCACCCTCACAGATGTGAAAAGTGTGATCTTGGCCTGGGCGGCCATGTTGACTCGAACCTGGGTGTGGGTGTAGGGTGGGGGACATCCTGGGGGGTGAAGTGGAATCCAGACCCAGACCCAGATGGCGGCGGTGTGAGTTACAGCCCTGATCTTTAACCGTGTGATTAAAAAGGAAAACACGTGTTAGTGCAGAGAGTAAAGACACACCATCTCTATACTTTTATTTATTTTACTTTTTCAGGGTTAGGGTTAGAGTCTCTCTCTCTTTCTCACACACACTCTCTCTCTCTCCCTCTCTGATCGGGAAACTGTGTGTGAGTGTTTGTGGAGGTACATCCGGGGATTTTTCGCATACTTCTCAGACTCGGAGTGTTGGTTGACATGGCGACCAGTAAAGTGGAGCGCGAGGTGCCTACGCGTTTAAAAAAGAAAAAAGAAAAGAAAAAGGAAAAAAAAACAGAAATCCATGATTGATTTATTTTGCCGCTTGGCTTTCAGCTCTAAACTGAGTAAATAAATATTATTGAAATATTATGAAGTGGTGAGGAGCTGGGTGTGGAGGAAAAGAGAACGTAGCCAAAAAAAAAAAAAAAAGCAGCCTGCTGTCTCGTCTCGTCTCGTCTCGTGTCGGGAGGAAGCGCGCGCTGTCGTCGCCGGTGACGTACGCAGTCGGGTTGTGGGGAGTGACGTCACCGGTCTATCACCCTGAAGCTCGGAGCTCAGTAATTATCTGAGAGAGAGACAGACAGAGACTCTGACCGCGCAGCAAACAGCTGCTGCTCCCGGTGATATTTTCGCAGTAAATCCGTTTAATCAGAGATCATTTTCCCTCCCGGATGAAGAACGGAGACTGAACTCACACCGGATCCAGGCTTTAAAGCTTCGTTTAATCAGAAGGTGAGACACCATTAAAGATCTCGAGGCTGTTTTTCTCCTCTCACGTTAATGTGATTATTGTAATGTAAATGTTACTGGACAGCACGGTGTCCGGTTTATCCGTCCGGTACATTCCATTCCATTTCATTTCATGTGCCATTTGAACGGTGAAAGTCGAACATCAGTGAGACCGTTTTAAACATATAGCGCGCGTGTGTTTTTTTTCCTCATAAAGTCCTACATAAAGGTGATTTAAAGGAGAAAAACGGTTTTGTTGTAAATTTTACAAGCTAATGGAGTCGCTAATGGAGCCATTACACTATCGGTCCTCAGCAGGTCGTGTTTTAATCGCTGCACTGGAGACGAGGGCGAAAAACGAGCCTTCATTCAGAGACAAAGCACCAGTCGATGGATTTATTTGTATTATCGAACCAGAGAGGTGTTTTTTCCCCACAGTCGGGTTCCAGTCGGTGGTGTTTTCCTCATTTGTTGTGAAATGCAGAAACAGAAGGGGGGAGGGAGGGGGGAAGAAGGGGGGAGTCCCGCAGCGCGCGCGCCTCACTGCTGAATGTCATTACCACAGAACAGCACAGCGCGCGCGGAGGGGAGGGGAGGGGAGGGGAGGGGTGAGGGAAAGAACGGGGGTTCGTTCGAGTGAAAGGGGGAGGGGACGCGAGCGGCTTTACTGTGTGAGGGAGGGAGGAAGATCCACTGGGCGGAGGAGGACGGGGGTGGCCTGTCTGTCACTTCCAGCTCCGTTTCTCTGTGTGACTCATTTGAAAAGGTTTGTGGACACACTCAGGGAAACAAACACGTGAAAAATGTCGAAAGAAGACACGTTGACCTTTATGGTCCTAGATTATTGACACGACACGGCGGTGTGTTTTCCGTGTTCACCCCCATTTCACCGCCGAAACTCTCATGGTGCGGCCTTTCTCCAAATCAGATCAGGCGTGACATCGACTTCCGGTCTTCTGCTGGGCTTTGAACTATCATCTTTCTACGGTTGCATGAACGCTTCTAATACAGAGATGCAATGTTTTATAATTCCTAATTATTTCATATGTGTATAGCAAGTGCACATTTAATATTTCTTATGTTGGAATTTATTCCACTGCAGGTTAATTTATTCTTACACACCGTAGGTTTCTTGGGCCTCTGTATATTTCTGTAAATAGTCCAGCACTGCACACTCACCAAGACAAATCCCTGGTGTGTGTAAAATACTGTACTTGGCCTCCATTTCATCTGCAGTGACTCTGATCTGATTCTAGATTTCCTGACAACAAGTCCCAGTTCTATTATATTAAGGAATATAATAAAGGAATAATAATAAAGGACCCCATGAAGAAAGACTTCCGGGTAGTCGAGGTGACCTTTAAGAAAGTGCTTAAATTGACGAAGAAAAAAAAGACACGTTACAGATCTCATCACTTTTGTTCTAGCATCTGTTCACCCAAACATCACACAGGCTTTAATCTTCAGTCTGGCTTATCTCAATGACAGGGAATGAAAACAGCTCCATACCACGACAGCAGCTTGTGTTTTATTGTTTGATTTGTGTACCTAGAATGACGGTGTTTGTGACAAACTTGTTAAATCTTAAAACTAACAAACTGTTAGAAAGGACAATAACCCTAGAGTGGCAGATCGTTTCCATTTGGCTATCTTAAATCAGTGGTTTGAAATGTAAAGTTTTGCAGAGAATTGCGATGTGAATCATGATGTTTGGCTGAATATACTGTATTTTATATCCAAATGCAGTTGTATGATAATGATGATCGTTGGTTAGCAGGCTTTTGTGCATGACTAATAAGAAGGAAAAATCAGTTAAAAACATATCTATCTACTTTCCCCCAAGTGTTTTATTCCTTTTATACCACAACAACAGTAAAAACTGCCATTATAGAACATCAATCAACACTTTCTGACCAATCAGAATTCACCACTGCAGTGAAATATTCAAGAAGATGAAGAGCAGCCAAGCTTTTTTTCTCCAGAGTGAGACTAATTACACTTTATGATCCATCGCACTGTTATTACAGACATGTTTGTGGAGGGGGTAGTTGTAAAGTCTGAGGGCAAAAGGGCAATAGGATTTCGCTTCTCCTCTGAGGGTGAGGGCGGGGGTCTGTCTGTGCATGTGTCAGGGTAAAGGTCATAGGTCACGTGTTGGAGAAATTCTGCAGTTACTGCACTAATGACAATCTTAATCACAGCTGTTAAAGACAAATGTCTTTGATAAAGTATTGGCACCCTGTTATTGTTACGTGGCCTTTAAGGGTAACATGAGCAATTAAACACAGAAGGTATACTCTTAGCAGAGTAGATATGTTTTTTTTTTTACATGCTGTTCTTCATTTTTTTTTATACAGTTTTCCAAGAAGGCTTGAAGTTGAGCACAAGTCGTCACAATGGTTCTGTAAGACCTCTCCAGTAAAAAAAACACCCCTGAGTAACTGTTGGTCCACCTGGAGTTACTGAAGATCCGTTGTTATTGCAGTTCCAGTCCTGGCAACATGGCCATGGTGCAGAACAACCGTCCTCACTCTGAGAAGGATCAGGCTCTGCTCAGAGTACCGGTGAAGAGGCTGATGCGAGAGAGGCAGATAGAAGCAGCACCTATAAAGAAGCGTGTGATGGCAGCACTTAATTTGTCATGCAAAAAAGCCTCAGAGTCATCAGCGTCCTCATCATTGTCAAGGACTCCTGTTATAAAAGCCGAACATGTAGAGAAGGACTGTCAGTTTCTAAACTATCAACATGTCTCAAAGGGACAGGATGGACGAGACAGCGCTCTGGACCTGAGCCCAGCTTTGAGGCACACTCTGGCCCAGTTTACTCTGAGCAGCCAGTGTTCTTTAGGAGGCCCTGCTGCCTTTTCTGGTCAGTACAGCCAGGAGAAGCTGGCTCCGTCTCTCAGCCAGGCCAGCGTGGCAGTCGGGCCCTTACTGGTGCCTCCTGACAGCTCCACAGAGCTTGTGTTGTGCACGCTGGAGGGTGAATCCATTTCCTGCTTCTCAGTGGGTGGTGAGCTGCGCCTGTGTTTGCCTCAGGTGCTCAACACGGTTCTGCGAGACTTCTCCCTGCAGCAGATCAACTCAGTGTGTGATCAGCTCTACGTCTACTGCTCGCGCTGCAACGCTTCCCAGCTGCACGTCCTCAAAGTGCTGGGTGTCCTCCCGGCCGGCGCACCGTCCTGTGGCCTCATCACGCTCACAGACGCCCAGCGGCTCTGCAACACCCTGCTCCACCCAGGTGACAACCTTCCCGCCAGCCTGCATAAAGACCACCGGCTTGCTGAAGAAGAGGAGCGGGAAGCGGAGGAAGCCGGAGGATTCTGGGTGGAGCATCAGTGCCTGGGGAAGTGCCAAGGCCTGTTCGTTCCTCGTCTCTACACCACTCCAGGAGCTCTGTGTATCCGATGCTTGCAGTGCCGACAGCTTTTCTGTCCAGAGCGCTTCGTCATGCACTCACACCGGCAGCCGGACAAGCGGACCTGCCACTGGGGCTTTGACTCTGCCAAATGGGCGTGCTACCTCCAGCTGGGACGACGGTACCACGGCATCGCCGATGAGGGGAAACTGGAGCAGCTCCTGCAGGCCATGAAACTGAAGTTCAGTGGGATTCGTCTGGACACAAAGCCGTCACATCTGGTAAGACTCGCGACACGTTTATTCAGGAAAAGTTTCAGCTTTGTGTTCAGTAACTAAAGTGAAACTAATAGGAAAAAAAATATTCAGTAGTACCAAGAGTAGGGGATGTGAGTTTGGGAAATTTCATTGATCTTTTGCAGTCTTTGTGCCATTATGAACCACAGCACTTCCTGGGGAACATTCAGCTCCATAATTCTACGGTTAATTATTCTACGGTTAATTATTCAGTAATTACAATGAAACTTGTATTAAAGGTGTAGTTATGACTCTGTAAAATTTAAGCTGTTTAATTTAAATCTTTTTTTTTTTGTAAATACTAAACAGCAGATGAGCCTTTTTAAATTTTACGTCAAAGAACAACAATTAGAGCAGAATTACACAAGGCCAAAAAACAGATGGAATATTTTCCAGATGTATTTGTGTGAAGTGTGAGATTTGATATAAATCTGTCGCGAGTAATGACCATGTTTTAGAGCAGATGCATGATGGAGACGTGTTGGAGGACGTGTCCCTGTGGTAAGCTGTAAATATTTTAACGCTGAAGTAAACAGTGAAGTGGAGTGGTGTTAGGTGAGCTGTGGTCTTGAGCAGGCGTTTCCCCTCTCCGGAGGAAGCTGCACGACGCTGACGGTTCGGTCAGGGTCGCCTGGCTTTCCTCACCGAGTCTGCACAAACAGCAGGAACCACGGCAACAGGGCAGAGAAACAGAGAGTGAGTGGGAGGGGAGTGGGCGAGAGAGAAAGAGAGAGAGAGTGGAAAAAAGAGACGGGGAAAAAAGAGGAAAGAACTAGAGACACAGAGAGAGAGAGAGAGAGAGAGAGAGAGAGAGAGAGAGAGGAGGACAGTCACATGTGTCTCCAGCCTGCTGCTTTCCCCCACCATGGCCCCTACATTCAGCTTCACTTCCAGCCAATAGAAATGCAGACCCCCAGTCCCGGCCTCCTTCACAGCCAATCAGCTTTCAGAACTCCCAGTCGATTCCAGACTCATTATATAACCCTTATCCGGAGACTAAACAACGCTGTCCGGAGACTGGAGTTCTGAGAAAAGCAGCCTCAGCTCAGAAAAGACATGACTGCTGAAACGAAAGTAGATCGACTCTGTGTAACACACATAACACACAAAACACCTGACAGAAACAATAGACGTCTGAGAGACGAGTGAAGCAGATTGTTTCCTCCAGCTGCACTCAAATCTCAGAGTTAAATCTCAGTGTAATGAATGATAAAGAGCAGACTGCTGACCTTTGGACTTGGCCAGCTGCCGCCGTGTGGAAGGAGTGAGCGAGCGAGCTTATTTTTGTCTGAGCCATTACTAATGTTGTCAGAGATAAGCGACGCTATCGACTCTGTTTGTCTGTTTGTGAGAGATAAAGTCGTCGCGACCGTAAACAAGTTCTGTCCTGTTACACGTAACAGGGTAGTAAATATAAATTTTTTAAAATGTTTAAAGGAGGCGAGACGAGTCGTAAACATTCACCTTCATGAACCTGATGGGTCAGAAGCTGTTGGTGAATCTTCTCGAACAGCAGCTCCGACAGTAGTGCAGGTTTATATTTGGCTTCTGTAGTAACCGCTCATTCACGGGGACCTGCACGGTGGACGCTCCATAAACGGATATCTGCGGTGAAGGTTTCTGTAAGGAGACGTTTATTAAACTGGTTTCTGGAAGGAGTCTCCAGTGTCAGAGCTCTGGAAGTCATTACTAGTTACCGTACATTAAAAATACAATATGTTCATAAACATCCATAGCCAGATAAAGAAGTTAGAGCAGTGTGCATAAATATTAGCACCCACATTAAGAATTTTAAGGATGAACCGACATGAATATGCTCATTAGTGTTGGGCATTGTTGATCTATTTATTGTGGACGAAATAAATATTAATTAGTTGTTAGATGTTTATTATTGGGCTCATTATTCACGCATTAACGACTTTACTGTTGGCATAATAACGATGACGTGTCTGGATTTCATTGTTTGTTTTTGCTGCATATTTTCTAACCGTCTCAACATTTTAGAAAGGTTAGATCTGATAAACGAAACTGAGACACAGATCTTTCATTAATGTTTGTATGAGACGGCTTTGGGTTTCTGATAAATGACTGACCCGTGAGCAGGTCTGAGGTCAGTGATAAACCCCAGCCGTGGTTTTGTGTGTGTGTTCACTGAATGACTGGACTGCTTGCGTCAGATGTTGTAAATTGTCTGGAGCCTTCAGGCCGCCAAGAGCCACATGATGTATACACACACACACACACACACACACACACACACACACACACACACACACACACACACACACAGACAGAGCCAGAGCCAGACACGGGCAGGTTCATACAGAGTCGTCTGGAGCCCTCATGCATGACTTCATGTCAAACCTGTTATGGCTGTGAGATATAAAAAGTAAATGATCCTGTTTGTCTGTGAATGATAATAATCTGAGTATCTGTGAGATCACACTGACAGATAAAAGCTTCAAACCCTCAGCTGCTTTCATTCACAGGAGTTTTTCGTTTTAGGATGAGCGGAAAAAAAAATTAGCACATGTTATTATTGTGTAAGACAAGTCTAGAGTGAGACAGCAGGGCCTCCAGGAAGCCAGTCATCCATCAAGAAAGAGACAGACAAAGGAAGAAAGAGGAAAAAAGAGAAGGAGAGACAAAAATAGACAGAGAGAAAAAGTGAGAGAGAGACAGTGAGATTGAGACAGAGATTGAAACAAATATACAGAAGATAAAATGAGAGGGAAAGACAGACATACAGTACACAGTAAGTGAGAGAACGAGGAACGCAGTGAGGTTGAGAGAGAGATAGAAGAGAGAAAAAGAGAGTGAGACAAAGAGAGAGCTAGACAGAGGAAGAGACAGAGAGTGAGACAGCAGGGCCTTCTCAGTTGTCCATAGAGAAAAAGAGACAGAGTGAGACAGGCAGAGTGTGAGAGTGGGACAGCAGGGCCTCCCGGAACTCAGTGGTCCATAAAGAAGCATTCAAAGCTGTGAGTGAGTGTTAATCCTGAACCCTGTCTCCACACTGATATACGATCTCTCTCTCTCTTTCTCTATGTCCTCTAGGAGGCTGCCCGAGTGGAGGAGGGGTTAAATCTGTGTTCTGGGAAAGAGAAAGTGTGTGAGAGTGGTTCAGAGGGAAAGGTAAAACACACACTCACCTGGAATCAGTTTTATCTGAGTTTATCACTGCATTTCTTGTCACACACAACGCCACGCCCACAGACTTTTATGTCCGTTCCTATCGCACAGGCGGTGGCAGCGTTCCCGGCGTACACGTTTGACCCGTGTGTCCTCACCAACCTGAAGGAGGATCCCAGACACCTGGACCTCATGTGGCAAAGGTGCATTGACATCATGAACACACATTTATTCACTCACTCACTCACTCACTCACTCACTCACTCACTCACTCACTCACTCACTCACTCACTCACTCACTCACTCACTCACCTCAACTCAGCTTATTTGTTTCCACCTCCACATGGTGTGTATTTGGGTTCAAGGTGTAAATAGGTTGTGTGTAAGAGTTCTTGGGTTTTTACCTTATAATATATGAATCAAACGATAATGTATATCAATAAATAAGTCATAGATCCGAAATAAATAACAACATAAAATATCTATTCATTCATATCCTACAGCAAACAATATAAAAACTCCTGTGATGAAAATCGATAAACAGACAAGTCAGAGATGTGGTTTAATATTAGTGTAGAGTCTGCAAAAATTTTCTGTAAAAATGTACAGCATTGAGACACCAGAAATAAACGTCTTGTGTTTGTCCCGTGTGTAAGTGGAGTTTAACTCGCCATGTTCTTCCAGTTGGTATCTTTACATGCACGATAAGCTGAATGTCTCCGGCACGGCCCTGGACTCTGCACGAGCTGCTGATAAAGACAACGACGCGCCGAGAGCCGAGACGCTGAAACCTGTGAAAAAAGCATCAGAGGAAGTGGAGGAAAGCGAACGCAAAGCGTCTGCAGGTCCGTCACCTCCTCATGGCCTGAGAGCCAAGTGTCATGATCGTGTGAGCGACGTGACTGATTCTTCAAACGCTGCTGTTCTCTGATTCCACAGGGGGCAAGAAAACAAGTCGCCCGGCCAGCCAATCACAGCGCAGCGATCCAGACGAGCGACCCAGGGTTTCCATAGAAACACCGGCATGTGAGAAGTCTTTGGAGGAGAACAAGGACAGCATGGTGGTGGAGGTGCTTCAGATGTACAACGCTCAGCAGGAGAAGCTGCAGTCCACCCTGCGCAAGCAGCAGCAGCTGGAAAAGGTTCTTAATCTCCACGTGTGTCACGTGTCTTTAAACCGACGTGGTGCTAAAGATCAGGATTGGAGTTTTTTCCATAGAAGATTAGAAATAAGATTATATCAGAGATCATATGTAAGAAAAGTATTACAGTAAGCGGTGCAAAATATAAACACACGCACACACGTCAGGATGCTGAGGAAAGTGAATGGATTTTTGTAGTTACATGAATATAAATGATGTTTACTCTGTAATTAAATAAACAGCACATAAGGGGTTAAATCTGTACTGCATCGTTTGGTGTGTGTGCGTGTGTGTCACCACCACCACACTAACACACACACACACACCTCTCTGCTATAATGCACCAAAGTTTGTCCTGACCTTCTCTTCTGCTTTTCGTCCTCGGGGATCAGGAGCTGCAGGCTCTGCGCAAAGCCGACGCAGACGAGTTGGGGGAGGTGCAGACGGAGCTGCAGGTGGAGCAGGAGGAACAGAAGAGGCTTCAGTGCAGTATGGAGCAGCAGAGCTGTAGGTGCCGAGAGCAGCAGGAGAACCGTTACACTGCACAGGTAGAACACGAGCCCTTTTTTATCTGACTTTAATTCACTGTTTTAAAAAATCTCGTTTAACGATTTAATTGTACAGAGCAGATGAAAAAAAAAATCTAAAGGAGCTGCATGACAGCTTGCCCTGTGGATGAGCTGTTACCATAGAAACAAAAACATATTAGAACAATCGCAGTAATTTAGTGTGAACCTGTGATTTGTGGCTGCTCTCCTGTCAGAACCGCTGTAGTGTAACATCACTGTGATTGGCCCTGGTGCAAATATTTTTTCTTGGCCCAACTTCTTCCCCCTCTCACACACACACACACACACACACACACACACACACACACACACACACACACACACACACACACACACACACAAAACCGCTCCAGACAGCTGCAAAGCAGACAGATGTTATGTCACCATGGCGATCCTCAGGCACCTCCCATCCTGCAGACCAGCGTTTGATGAGCTCCATCACGGACAGTCCTGATGTGGGTGGTGCTGATCGAAGGCTGGCCGAAGTGCCACGTTTATCATCGCCGATCTAACAACCTGCCCTGGACTCAAACCCCCACAGCCAAATTTCCCCAAACATCTTTATCCAGCATGGTTATTTTGAAGACCGCGTGAAGCAGCTAATGCCCGTTAGGCCCTGCCCACAAGAGCAAATCAGTAACAGATTGCTTTCCTACAGGGGCCCCTGACAGCCTCTGGGCCCCGGGGCACTGCATCATCGATATTTACATCAGGGCAGAGCTGCTGTTGTAGAAATGAATCAACACCTTCTGGCCAATCACAGTCCAGAAATCAGCAGCAGTGTGGTGTTTTAATGGAGATGATGCACTTTCTATAGCTCCCCTCCAGTTGAAAACATGAGCACAAGGCGTTCTTGGAGTTACGGGCTTTTATTGCACATCCATGCTTTCAACGTGCCGTCAAAACGCTGTGAGAACTAGATAAAATAAAATACAAAAACATAAATGACTCTACAGCCTTCCAGAGTATTCTCATAGACAATAATGATAAAAATAAACATCTCACAAAGGAAATATAACTTAAATATACAGATAATGAAACATGAGTTATTCGGTTATCAAGTAAACAGCGTTAGCGTTTGTGATTAGAATAAGTTCGCATAACAAATTATCATAATTAAACACAAATAACAACATACCTCATTGGCCGCGTTAACTCAAGGGGAGTAAAAGGAAACTTCAGGCTCGACAAGTCTTCACAATCCAACTCTTCATAAACTTAAAACAACAGGTAACCTTACGTTACAGGTACGCGCCGACGAGCATGCATGCATAGGGCGCAGCAACAAACAAAACCCCCCTTCCTCACAGTGACAAAGAACAGTAGTTCCGCTATATTTGTACCTTAAATATATACTAGGCTTTATGTTCCCAATTACTTATTAACTAATTTATGAATGTATTTATTTGTCAGTAATGTTAATCATTCTTTTAATTCTCAAAATATTAAATGAACTTAAATTGCATAACTGACTCTGATGGCAGCTACACTTTTACTGCATTCATTTAAGGCAAACTGGACAAACTCAAAGACGCCATTTTTGAAAGTTGCCCTGTGGTGGTAGTGGTGGTGGAGCTGATGTGGGGGTTTTATTTTTTTTAATTTTTATTTTTTTAAGTGTGGTCATGGTAACTGTTTCAGTCATCTCCCACATTTTATGTTTCACATTTGGGCCAATTTTTTTTGCAAAACACCTTTGTGATTTTTTTTTTTTTAAACATTCAAGCCTTCAACAATGCTCAAGGAGCACCACTACCCCCGCTGCTACTACTACTACTACTGCCCCCAAATCACTGACTAACCCACTACTGCCCCCACAACTACTGCCCCCTGCTGGCTCATTTCTGTCATTATCTTATTCTTATTATTATTATTATTATTATTATTATTATTATTATAATACCCCGCTCCGAAGGAGGGGGTATACTGGTTTACCTCTGTCCGTCCGTATCTCCATCCGTCCAAAACAACCTTTACCGCAGCAGCCACAAATCATAGCCACTTGGTACCAAACTTCAGCTCGGAGTTCTATTGAGGTATTTCACCTGACGTCACAGGGTCACGTGACGCCCCGGTGTCCACCATTTTGGACGGCAAGCTAGCTAATGTCAACAACATAGTAGCTAGTATGTTACTGTAGCAATATTTACGTTCAGTCATTTGGATGACTGTTAAAACCTTTCAGTCTCAAGTTTTTCCTTTACTGGATTTACTAGTTTACTGAGCTAGCGCGCGATGGCTCCGGGCTCGGCCGGAGAGCGCGCGATGGCTCCGGGCTCGGCCGGAGAGCGCGCGATGGCTCCGGGCTCGGCCGGAGAGCGCGCGATGGCTCCGGGCTCGGCCGGAGAGCGCGCGATGGCTCCCGGCTCGGCCGGAGAGCGCGCGATGGCTCCCGGCTCGGCCGGAGAGCGCGCGATGGCTCCCGGCTCGGCCGGAGAGCGCGCGATGGCTCCCGGCTCGGCCGGAGAGCGCGCGATGGCTCCCGGCTCGGCCGGAGAGCGCGCGATGGCTCCCGGCTCGGCCGGAGAGCGCGCGATGGCTCCCGGCTCGGCCGGAGAGCGCGCGATGGCTCCCGGCTCGGCCGGAGAGCGCGCGATGGCTCCCGGCTCGGCCGGAGAGCGCGCGATGGCTCAGTAAACTAGTAAATCCAGTAAAGGAAAAACTTGAGACTGAAAGGTTTTAACAGTCATCCAAATGACTGAACGTAAACATTGCTACAGTAACATACCAGCTACTATGTTGTTGACATTAGCTAGTGCTAACAGCTAGTTGCTAATACACTGCTACAACTACACCGACCCTAATAATACAGTTCTTGGTCATTGCCTGGTAACAGCAAATTTATAACGGGCCATGTCTCAACAGACTAAGAAGTTATTTCAATGACATTTAATAACATTTTGTTCATCCTGAGGACCGAAAGTAAATGAAAATGTGAACAAACCTTAGCTGTAATCAGATGGCGACCACCGGCTCCAGGGACGACCCGCTGATGTAGGCATGTTACCCAGCCTGACACAAAATATTTGTAGGCATCCAAACTCTTATACGCTTTCAGATCAATACCTGTGTATGGCGATGGGTTTTTAACGACATAGGTATACAGATCATGTGGGCCGAAGTCAGGTAAAGACGAGGGCTTCGTGTACTTCCGTACGTCAGTGAACAATCCTGGTGGAAGCAGGTAAACATCGTTCTCTAAGCCTGCTAACCTCAATTTTTGCAAATACCTCTCCCTCTGCTCGCCCTGTAAATGCCCTACGTCGCTGGATAGTGAAGGTGTTTTCTGCATCTCGCTCCTTTTTCTTTTATGTTTTTCGTTTGTCGCCTTCCTCGCATTCAAACTGATTCGAGCCGTGCCGTCCAAAATGGCAGCGTCACATGACTTGGTCACGTGAGTGAAATACCTCAATACCGTATGTACCATTTTCAGGTCTTTCGCACAGCGACTTCCTGTTTACCGACTGAATGTATTTATGAAACGTATAGGGTGGATTTTGACGCTATTTCAAGAAGCAAAATGCTATTTCAAAATGACAGTTTACCAGGATGCTGTTTGAAATCCCTGGGGAGAGACACTGCTCTTTACTGACTTGTTTCAGGGTTAATTATTTGTTGAAGTCAACATTCATACGTTCAATGTCCTATTCCTTCAACTGCTTGCATTCTCATATAAGCGAAGTGAGCAGTAGCTCACAGTTGATCTTCTTGTTGTTATTGTTATTATTAGGTTTTGTGATTCTTCTTTCTTCTTGGTGCTTGCTGTAGTTACTGGAGCTGCGTCAGAGGCTGGACCGTGCCGAGGAGGACCGTGAGGAGCTGCAGGAGGAGCTGAGGCGTGAACGGGAGGCGCGGGAGAAGCTGGAGAGGATCATCTGCGAGCTCAGACAGCAGATGAAAGAGTCGGTTCCTCCGTCAGCGCTCGACAGCCCGCTCTCCAACTCCTCCAGCGACATCATGATGTCTCCTGCACCGTAACTCCGCTTTTACATCCTAACCGGTTCATTTAACTCTTACTTTTTTTCACGGACAGCTCCTCAAGAACGTTACGTTTTCATCAGCACACTTCATTATTCCATGTGGACAAACTAAAACAAAATAAATATATATCCTGGAGTTTTTTGTTGTGATAAAGAGCATTAACTGCTTTTTTTTAATGTCACTTTTTGAGTAAATTTTGCATGTATACGAACCGTGTGTGCGTGCGCGTGTGTAAAAATCTACAATTAAATTCTCAGCGTTGATTATCCCGTGCGCTGACTACTGTTAGAAAAAAATCTAACTAGATTTCAGAATTTTTTTTAAAGTTGTAATATGTGCTATTGTTTATTAAAATAAAGTATTTATTACATTGTTTTATTGCTAGATGTTATTGTGAGCAAACAGTTATTAAAAATAAATAAATTACACGCTTATAGATATAGGTACGCTAATTTTTAATTTCTTCATGTAAACAGATGGAGCAGAATTTTTGTGCCATTTTTACCGTTAAAAATTTCAGAATTCCTTGGCATTTAAATCCAGTCTGACATTCCACATCCCCGAGCGTTATCTTCTTCTCTTCATATCATATTTAGAATTTTACTCACTGCACCTTTAAGCCATGTGTATGCACAGTCTGAATGTATGATATCGTATGTATGCATGTGTGCTGAAATATATATGGATTATATTAACTGAGTTTACACCATGGTCTATGTTTTTAAAAAAGAATCCTGTATATAAATGTTTTGTAAAAGGTTTCTTTCTTGACTCTCTCTCTCTCTCTCTCTCTCTGTGTGTATAATCTGTTTTCTTTTGAAATTTTTAACAAATTTCTCAAGTTAAAAAAATTAAGGATATTACAAAAATGGTTCTTTATTATTGTCACATGATAGGAAGTAATATTAATGCCTGTGTGTTATCAGTTTAGATGAACAGGGTTTATTACAGATAAATAACTACAGAAGCGTGCTGTGAGAGTGACAGGACGAGTGGAAGTTCTTCTGCTCTGGGATCCACTCCACAGCTCTCCATGACAATCAGAAGGAATGTTGAAATCCTTGGACAGAAACACTTAAAGACTGAGCTGATATGACGTTGTTCCTACCTCAGATGAATGGTGTATAAGCTGCGTGTCTGTTTTCATACAGTGTGGACTGATGGAGCTCTGAAATTACCTCTGTGCTGTTTCTATGCTGCTTTATGAGCGAAGTGTTATCGGCTTTCTCACGTCGGCTCATCGACTGATGCATGTGGAATATTAAAGTCAAAGAAAAACGGATTTCTTTCCCTTATAAATACACAGAGTATTTCTTTATTTCTTTTCTCTTCATTTCTTTACTGTCATGTGTGCTGATGTTTTCTTTGCCTCGTTCTCACACTTTTGTATGTCACTAGGATTGATTATAATATAATTTATCGTTGCGATTAACAATAAAATAAATAATTCTATATTCAACTGATTTATTATTTCAGAGCAGCCACCTGATCAGTAGTACATAAATAATATACGTGTACATCTCACAATCTGTATGTTTTATACACAAGTACATTATATAGTTATATATCAGTGTATATTTTAGCTTATTTAGTAACATATAAAGAAATAAAAACATACACATTAAAGGAGTTTGCATGTTCTCCCCGTGTCCGTGTGGGTTTCCTCCGGGTGCTCTGGTTTCCTCCCACAACCCAAAGACATGCGGTTAGGTTCACAGGCCCACAGTAAATTGCCCACAGGTGTGAATGGTTGTTTCCCAATCCCAGGTATAGGAGGGTTGTGGCAAGGAGGGCATCCGGCGTAAAACTATGCTCCAATTAATATGACATGGATCAATCGGGTCCACATGGACAATGCTGGACGAGGAGGAGGAGGAAGAAGAAGAAGATACACATTAAAATCTAATATAATTAAAACATACAAATAAAACAATGACAAATCTTTTGTTTTTAAATAATGTGTTCTGCAATTATTATTTTACTTTTTTTAAATAAATGAGCGTTTACTCATTTATTCTTCATCATTTATTTCTATTTATTTATTGATTCATTTTTATAGACAGTAAAGTAAAGGCACAGTGGTAGTGTCGTGGTTAGCACAGCAAGAAGGTTCTGGGTTCGAGCCCAGTGGGCGACAGGGGCCTTTCTGTGTGGAGTTTGCGTGTTCTCATGTCTGCGTAGGTTTCCTCCGGGTGCTCCGGTTTCCCCCACAGTCCAAAGACATGTGGTTGGACTGAAGTGCTCTTGGGCAAGGCGCCTAATCCCCAACTGCTCCCCGGGCGCTGTAGTATAGCTGTGCACTGCTCTGAGTATGTGTGTGTGCTCATTGTGCATGGTGTGTGTTCACTGCTTCAGATGGGTTAAAGGCAGAGGTTAAATTTCAGTGTGTGCTTAAGTCTGTGCCTGAGTGTACGTGTGACAAATGAAGGCTTCTTGTCTTGTCTACTCTGTAAGGAGTTTGTTCAAAAATTATGATATGGAAAAAACTTTGAAAAATAACTGAATGCAATTAAAAACGAGACCATCAATAATAGCGTAACTCACTCTGGCCCCATCGAGTCCAGAAGGAACGATCTAAAATGGGCCACCTTGTGCAGTAAACTATATACAATTTTGCAAGCTATATACACTACATACAAGCTATATATAGAAGCAATATACACCCTAGGAATACCGACCTATTTGCCAGAAAGAATCCAAAACGGTGAGGAATTGACCAAGAAGAAGCGATTTGTGTTGAACTGCTCATTAAGGCTTAATTAGTCCATAACTTCATTAATAATTGTAATTAAGCTAATATGGGTAGAAGCTATATGCACCCTAGGTTCCTCTACCTTCATGCCAGAAAGAATCAAAATCAGTGAAGAATTGAGGGAGAAGAAGCCATTTGTGTGGAAACTGTTCATTAGGGATCGATTAATTACTCCATATCTTCATTATTAATTGCAATTATGCAAATGTGGGTAGAAGCACCCCAGGCAGACCGACCTTCCTGCCAAAAAGAATAAAAATCAGTGAAGAATTGAGAGAGAAGAAGTGTGAAATGTGGACGACGTCGGACGGATGACCGACAACACGATGGGATAAACTCATCACCCCGTCAGCCGGATGAGCTAAAAAGCATTGACATGTAAACAAATAAATCTGATTTATATTTATATTAATTTTTTCACATTTTCAGGTGGTGTAGTGGTTAGCGCTGTTGCCTCACAGCAAGAAGGTCCGGGTTCGAGCCCCGTGGCTGGCGAGGGCCTTTCTGTGTGGAGTTTGCATGTTCTCCCCGTGTCTGCGTGGGTTTCCTCCGGGTGCTCCGGTTTCCCCCACAGTCCAAAGACATGCAGGTTAGGTTAACTGGTGACTCTAAATTGACCGTAGGTGTGAATGTGAGTGTGAATGGTTGTCTATGTGTCAGCCCTGTGATGACCTGGCGACTTGTCCAGGGTGTACCCTGCCTTTCGCCCGTAGTCAGCTGGGATAGGCTCCAGCTTGCCTGCGACCCTGTAGAACAGGATAAAGCGGCTAGAGATAATGAGAATGAGACATTTTCAGGTTTACAGGGTGAAGATTAATTTAGAAATAAGGACATGAATAAATGCGTGCACACACACACAATAAATTATGTGACTTTTATTTGTATTCATGCGTTTTATCTTATTTAATTTCATAGTTTAATGTATATAAAATTCACACTGTGATCCTTTATACTTAAAAATCTTAAATATTTTTAAACATCAGTCTAAAACTGCTCCTGAATAAAATATTTATAAATGTATTATTATCATAATCTACAGTTTCACATGTCTTTTACAGAAGAAAAACAAGTATTTAATTATACACTGGGATTTATAAACATAAAGTGAGATTTGGGGGGGGTTAATCATAAAGTTGTTTTACACATGTAAACGACATTTCTGGGAAAAATGTATTATTTGTTGAGAAAGTGCTGATGGAGAGATCTGCTGTTTCCTTTGAGGTATAAAGATGTAAAGTTTAGACAATAATCTCTCAGGTATAAAGTTCATTTGCCACATTCTCACCTGAGCGCGTGACGCTCACAGGGGTGTTGTGATCACATGACTCATAACAAACACAAAGTTCAGTCGTCACTTCCGGGACGCAGCAGCAATTCTATCACAGCTCGGATACGGTTCGGGTCGGTTCTGCTGTAAATTTCAGGTAAATTACAGTTTATTGTGAGTTAAAATAAAAACAAAATAAATCTGTAATACAGCGCGCAGGTCACGCGCGGATGTTAATGACGCTCACTACCCGGATATCCGGTTCACCTCAGGGTCAGAGATGAGATAGATAAAAGATAAATGTTGATGTTTGATTTTATTTTGCGATAGTTTATGGTGTATCTCAATAAATCATATTTTATCAAGTTTATAAGATGTATTTTGTTTTTAACTGAGTGATTAATAATGTTTCTATTTTTCAGGTTCAGGTGGAACACAAACCATGGATTCAGGTAAACTTCACCTTTTACACATTAAAGGGTTTATAAGCAGCTGCTCTGAGATTCCTGAAGAAACTGAATGAGCCCGAGAGCTTTATCCTCCGTCCTGTTGAGTATTCACTGAAAAACAGATTTTACTGTCAAAAAGAAAAGCAAAATGCTGCGAATTTATAAAGCAAAAAGGAAAAATATTTTGGTAACAAATTGCACACAAAACATATTTTTGTCCTACAAGATTAGAGAAATCTATCCATAATTCATAACGAAAATATGTAATAAACACATGCGTATAAAAGTCCCCTTACGAAAATCTACCATGTTTTACCATGGTTTTTATGTAGTAACCATGATTCTACCATGGTATCTCATGGTTATTCTAAGTACTATGAACCAACCATAGTATTACTATGGTTCATCCATGGTAGTAACCATGGTTCTACTATGGTATTTCATGGTGATTCTAAGTACTATGAACCAACCATAGCATTATTGTGGTTTATCCATAGTACTGGCAGTAGCTGTGGTAGCATCATAGTTGTATGTGTAATAGGTCATAGTAACTACGAAATTAGTTTAAAAGGGGATAGTATGGTTTTTAAAAGGATGCACTAACTGTAGTATTACCATGCTTTCGTCCAACAGTCAATGCTGTAGAGAAGGATCTAGATTAACAGCCCAGATACATTAACATTTACTTAGAACCTGAAAATTTAAGTGAACATTGAGGTAAAATGCACCATGGTTTTCATGGTTACCCAAAAAACCACGAAAACCATGAATAACTATAAACCATGGTAAAACCATGGTTAATTTTCGTAAGGGTCAGTGCATCATCATATGAACGCTTGAGTGTCAGAACATTAAAGTGGCATTCCACCATTGGATGTATTCTTTGGCATAAAATACAATATATTTTGACAACATATATAAATGGTATCACTAGATAGAGAAATCTTTTAGCTTCAAAATGATATATCAAACATAATTTTTTGACAACGACAAGTATATTAATTTTGCGACCAAAGTCTCCTACCCTTTTAATTTCCACGCGTGATGTCATCGGCAGGTTCCCCTTCTTGTGTACCACGTGACGTGGCACGTATTATCAGCAGTGGCGGATAGAACGCGATAAAAATAATACCAATAAATCTAGCTAACTGAAAGATTAACTCAAAATTTTTCGCAATTTTTTTGGCCCCCATATACGAGGAGAAATGACTCTCTCACTTTGGGGGTTTCCTGGTCTAAAAATAGACCGACACGTGGTACACAAGAAGGGGAACCTGCCGATGACATCACGTTTCACTACTGCGCGGAAATTAAAAGGGTAGGTGACTTTGGTCGCAAAATTAATATACTTGTCGTTGTCAAAAAATTATGTTTGATATATCATTTTGAAGCTAAAAGATTTCTCTGTCTAGTCATGTTGTCATAAAATATATTGTATTTTATGCCAAAGAATACATCCAATGGTGGAATGGCACTTTAACACACACACAGATACACGTTCAGTCAAATCGTCTCCTAAATTGTGTTTAATGTCCTGTTTCTCCACCAGAGCACCAGAAAGGGCGCGAGGCGTCTCAGAAAAGATCTCCACTGGATCTGATCATGAACCAGTTCCGGAGGAAAACCACCTTCACCGAGAGGAAGAAACCGTCCGTGGGCCGTATGTTCTGTCCGTCTGAGAGCAACGACAGGAAGAGTGAAAGGATTCCTGAGGCGAAAGAGACGGAGAGCAATGAGGAGAAAGACAGCGTGAAACTTGGAACAGGTCCACACTTGGACTTCATGTTTTATATTTAGAGTTAATTCTTCAAGGAAAAAAATCTATCAAGTGAACATGTGATTTATTTAATCATGAGGTTTTTAACTTAAACTTCTTTAGACATGCTGCTGTATCTCCATTGAACTGTTTTCTATGTTACCTACAGTGCTGTGCTGATGGTGGTGCTGTCGGAGTTAGCAGTGATGCAGCAGCGCTTATGCAGCAGCACTTTACTAATTTAGTCTGTCCAGTTCTCTCTCCTTCTCATCTCTACACTCTGCTCAAACACATCCGCTTCAACTAATTCCACACTAATACTGTCACTGTTATCGCACTTGTCACCTTGTACATCACCGAGTCGAGTCTCTGCGTCATGTAGCTGCAGTGCATTCTGGGACTTTGAGTCCTGAGCTCACTTCAATGGCTGCAAAACTCCTAGGCTGAGTTTCTCTTTAATATGGTGTTGAATGTTGCTGGAAAATAAAATGTGATAAAAGGAGTTTTGGTTTGAGGAGATAACCGTGAAACTGTAACTTTTTTTTCCCCCCTCCTTTTTTGTTCTATTAAACTCTGGTGTAACTGCACAAACAACAACAAACACAATAACACTGTCCCCTTGTGACATCACAGTGAAACAACCACTAACTTCTCAGAGATATGGAAGATACAGTGTCGTGCAACATACGACTACTTGAATCACTAAACACAGCATTAGTCCAGTCTGTACATTTCAGGTGTTTCAGGGCAGAGTTTAACTTTAGTGTAGTTTCTCAGAGTGACTGGAATTAAGGTAAACGATGTGAAGAATAAATCATGTGTCTGTCATTTACTATCACTAAAACATTTACAGTAAAAACCTTCCTAAACATGTTCCTCAGAAAGCAGAGACAACTTGGAGACCTCGTCTGTGGTGGGATGGGGTCGTGTCACGCAGTTTGTCCAGATGCTCGGCAAAACTCCAGACAGCCAGACTCTGAGTCTGAGCCACTGTGACCTCACAGCCACGGACATCATGGAGCTCGGTGAGAGATCAGACTCCGATTTAAGCCTCTCTGTCGTTGCTTCATGTCTCTTCTTTGTGTCATTACTTGATGGTTTGATCTTCCATCAGGAACCTTGCTGCCGTTCCTGACCCAGCTGGAGGTGATGGATCTCTCCTGGAATGATCTACTCGGAGGTTCTCTTAAAGCGCTGAGCTTCTACATGCAGCACGTCGGCAAGCTGAAGGTTCTGAAACTGAGCGGCTGCAGACTCACGGCTGAAGATCTCGGAGCTCTGGGTGAGAGAGAGAGAAAATCTGAGCACGTGGTTCATCACAGGACCTCTGCTATGACCCTGAATACAATTTATCGATACGATTTATCGTAAATCGTTCAGAGGAGCATGAGAAACGTGGCCTTCATAAGAATTCAGTTGAGAAAAATGTTAATGTTCTACATTCTGCTCCTGAGTTTGTGGAAAATTTCTGTAAGGAAATTCCTGAACGTGAACCTCGATACTGTAAAGTTTAAATCACTTCTTTATTTCACTTAAACACCAAGTTCATGAAAGTTTTGTGAAACTCAGTTGCTTCACATTAATGACCTGAAAGAAAGTGATTCCAAAGCTCAACACAAATAAAACTAGCTGTTAAATTAGGACGAAAGTAATGGCACCCTATAAAAGGAGGACATGTTAGCATTAGTCTGTTTGGCGATGTGCTGCAACCACTGAGCTGGACATAAAATGTGGAGAGCTCAGAGCCCATTCCCCGCTGTAGAGACGAGTGAAGCCATCTGGCCGCCATCTTACCACTCACATTATGTGTATTTGGCTTCTGTGTTAAACTGTCGTATCTGATCAAACTTGCCCCAAGAAATGCATTTCCTGACTTTTTTTCCCTTTCATTACCTCCTCTTATTTTCTCACCTTTATCCACATTCCTTACATATCTTTATAGTGCTCCCATTCTGTCTTTTCCCCTTTTCTAGTTCAGTCTCTGATCTTTTTTTGAATGGCTCTTTTACTACTATAATTATGGAGATTATTTCAGTTTTTCTCTGTACAGGAAATCATATATCGGACGCTGTCTGGGAAGTCAGCCGTTGACTGGGAAATGTGACCAACCCTGATTTAAGAGTACTTATCAATATACTTGCACTCAATTTAAACTAAAATCATGGAGTTAAAACAGACAATCATGGCCATTTTGTCAATTTGTGCAAGTGGCTGTGATATGTGTACATGAGCTACATTGTCAGTTGTGTTTATCCTTAGGGCAATGAAAATAACTCCTGAGCAAACTAGAACAATAACATCTTTCTTTTTTTTTATTTTCATCCCTCACTGCCATTTCTGCCTAAGGCTACGGTCCTTCTTTCATTTAGGCTCCTGAGGCTAGTTTACTCCGTTCCTTTTTCTTTTTGAATTTGAGCCTTTGAGCTTGAGCTCTCGCATTCAATATCAAACATGTCTAGACTTTGGCTTTGATCGAGTCTGGGACACTTCCATCGAAAATCTGACACACAGTGTTCATCCCAGATATCGAGGTCAGATTTTCAACAAAAGCAGACAAGATGATGAGACACATTTTCTGTTTTTTTTTTTTTTTTTTCTTTCGCGCTTGCAAACCATCATAAAATGCTGTTAGGGATCCATGTAAATGGCGCTGTGCACATGTGTAAAAATGATTACACACTATCAATGCTCTCAGGTGAAATGTCTGTCCACAGCCTTTGAGCTGACGGTTTGTACCGTTCACTGCTGCACATGCATGTATTTTTCTTACAATTTTCTCACCAACAACCTTAATAACTTTGTCTAGTTTTGTGTAGCTTCCAGTAGCCTAAAGGACCGGTCTGCTCTGTGATGTGAGTGGTAAGATGGTGGCCAGCTGGCTTCACTCTGACGAGCCAATGACCTCTCCAGATTTTCACTTAGAGCTCAGTGGCTGCAGCGGCTGAGTTGCACCTCGGAGGCACTCTTTCATTGCTCAGTCACCTTTCGTCTTTTTTTTTGGTTGGGGGCGTGGCTAAATATACATAAACTGTGCCATGAACATGCTTTGTAATTTATGGCTGATTGTAGTTTATTAACATGCGCATATGAGTCGAAACATAAGCAAAACAAACAAAAAAATGAGCAAAACCTTTGTAAATATGTAGGGATTTTTTTTTTTCAATTTGGGGACAAAAACTTACAACTTTTACTTACAGATTAATAAACGAGGCTCATTTATTAGCACCTCCTCCTGGTTAAAAGTCACACTGAATGCTAAGACTTTACCACTTTAACAGAAAGATAAAAAATGATTGTCATGGCAGATGACCTTTTCACATCCACAAGATTTTCACTCGCAGGATCCGAATGTGGGATTTAGGAACTTTTGGAAATTAATACAGTTATGTCACATTTATTAGAAATGTTGTTTCAGGAGAGAGACTGAATTGTGTTCCCTTGTTGGAGATACTGGATTTGTCCTGGAACACTGGGATTGGGGGAGGAAATCTTCATTTTCTAACCGAGCATCTCCACTTCATCAGTTCTCTGAGGGAGCTTCACCTGCTCGACTGCCGGCTTTCGGAGACCGACAGTGTGGCACTGGGTGAGAACCAACCTGCTCCTTCTGGAACTTGACTCGGATGATCTTTACATGCAGGTGTGCTCATGTTTTCAGTTCTGAAGTGATGGATTTTTTTTTTTCAGCTGAAGCACTTTTACTGTTGCCGTGTCTGGAGGTTTTGGATTTGTCCAATAACAAACTGCTGGTGAGGGCTTTGGAGAACATTGGCTCCTCTCTGAGCTCCACTCCACAGCTGAAGACTCTGAAGATGAGCAGCTGTGGACTGAATCAGGAAAGTCTTGTTATCCTGGGTATGTCTGCGTTTCTTATGAAATAATTCAACCTGGAAATATTTACAGCCATACAAGACCTTCATGGGGTCTGGGCACTACTCCCCCTGCTGGGAGGTGGGTGAAATTGCTGCACCACATAAAAGTAGAAATGATCCTGATAATCAGTCAAGACATTAATTCCATTAACATTAGACTGTGGATGACTTAAAAAAAAAAAGCCAGAACAACAAACATGCCATTTTCTGAATATCTCAAGCTTTTCATTCCTCCAGGAAATAAGTCTCATAGGAGACTGAATACTTTCACACTGATCAGTTCATTTGCCAGTTTGAGTCTGAATCAGAGTGAAATTGATATTTGTTTATTTATATTAAGTTTGATTCAGTTGTACAGTGTTTAACTAAATTAACCAAAAAACAAAGAACTGACTGACAGTAAATTGTTCTGCTTGGACCCCAGTGTTTGCTGCTGATGGTTATTTATTTATTTATTTATTTATTTATTTTAAAACCCAAACTGTAGTCAAATTATATTTCAAATAATAATTGTTTTAGATTTCCTTTATATTTTTTGTTTGTTTTTTTAGTTTTGTGTTTTAATTTCAATATAACGTTGTCACCCTGAATGAAAGTTTAAATTGAAACTTTTTCAGCATGTTGTAATTTCTCAACTCTGTTCATCACCAATAGGAGAGAAAATGAAATTCCTCGTGGGTTTGGAGCACCTGGACATGTCGTGTAATAAAGAGTGTGGAGGTGGTTTCAGTGCGATGGCGTCCAGTTTGTCTTTCCTCACACACCTGAAAAGTTTGGACCTGCACACGTGCTGTCTGACGGAGCAGGACGCTCAGACGCTAGGTGAGGAAATGGGCTGAGGGTTTATTCTCAACATGTGTCGTAATAAACACTGTGTGTGTTCCAGTAAAATACTGAGTGATGGAGCAGAGTTACTGTTGCACCCTGAGAGTTGTTATTTTTCCATAACAGCAGGCCACACTGTTTTATTCCTCTTATTCCACACCACTCTGCCAACAATTGCAATTTTTACTGATTTACTTATTATTTATCTGTTTATAGTCTGACACTGGAGACTCCTTCCATGAATGTTAAATAAACATCTCCTTATGAGCGCATTAATATAAACCTGCACTACAGTCAGAGCTGCTGTTACAGAGAATTAATCAACACCTCCTGACCAGAGTCCAGAACTCAGCAGCATGGTGGGATAAGCCTCAATATTCATCAGTATTTTTGTGTCATTTTTCAGTCCAGGTTATTCCTGCTCTGACTGAGCTCTCTGAACTTGATCTGTCTTGTAACAAAAGTATTGGCACCGCGCTCCAGGCTCTTTTCCCTGTCCTTCCCCGGTCCAAGGTGAAGACGCTTCAACTGAGTAACTGCAGTCTGAGTCCTGAGGCCTGTCACGCTTTAGGTAGGAGAATCACCAAGTTCAGATTTTTCTTACACTCCACAACATTGTTGTGAGATTTATATTTAAAATGTACACATTTTTGTAAAGTTTACACCTAAAACTAGCTGTAAAGAAGAAACTCCGTGCCAGAAGTACAGCAAAAACCAAACAGTCCAAATTCAGACACAAAAAGGAAATTGACAATGTCATGATTTTTAATTTCTGGCAGACCGATTAAAAAATATTAAAGCAGTTGAGTGTTAAAATAATGCAAATTTAAAAAGACATCTCGTGTTAAACTTAACTAGCAGGGTTTTGTGAAAGTTGAATAGACTGAGCTTAAATTAATGTACATTTTACTGGATAACTCTGGGTCTGTGAGATTCTCGTTAGTGTGATGTCTCAAGAGCAAGTGGGTGAATGATTGTAGGATTGATATGGACGGAGTGATTATTACAACCAGTAGGTGAACAGATTGGATCAACTCCAACCTCCAAACAGGGTCAAGGTCAAATTTATGACAGTTTTTCTTCAGCATCTCTTGTTGAAAGTAGTTAGAAGGACTAGGACTTGATGGCTTGTTGGCAATGGAGTTCTACTTGTGTAAAAATTATACAGTGAAGTTGAATATTAGAGAGATGACATAAAAATTTAAATTTATTATTATTAACTTGAAAGTGCAGGGAAAATGCAGCAGTCCTGATAAATGTTCTACTCTGTGAAAATGCAAACTTTTTACTCCATGTGTAATCATATAATACGTTAATGATTGTACACATTCAGAATATACAAGCTGTGTGTGTATGTGTGCGCCATAGCTGCCATCATGCCGTCACTCTCACAGCTGCAGAGTCTCAGTGTGTCGTGGAATAAAAGTGTTGGTGAAAATCTACAGCAGTTTGTGGAGCATCTTCCGGTTGAGTGTAAACTGGAGGAACTGAAGCTGAGCAGCTGTGACCTGAACACGGACGACCTGCTACACTTGCGTATGTGTGTTACGCTGCGTTTAACACTGGGGTTGATGTGTAGCTTTAGTAAGGTTTACTTAAAATAGCTGCCTTGTGTAGCACTGTAAACAGCAGGGGGCAGTACAGCGTAATGTCTCACTATAGCTGTGTCTGAAATTTACATACTTGTGTATGTTCAAAACAGAGGATTGAGTATTTTCTTTTTTATTACCCTTAAAAGTTACTAAACTGTGGTGGGTTTCCCAGAAGTCTCTTAACACTAAGAGCATCTTAACTAGGAGAGAGTGTTCACTGTGCTGCTCGCTCTACCATTTGATGATCTTTGTGCTACGATGCTTTTGGGAAACTCTGCACTGGACATTTCCTTGTCACTGAAGTGGAACCTGTGAAGGTGTCTGTAGTGTAGCTTTAATAATTTACTATAAAAATAGAACAGGTCGTTAACATCTGATCATGTAAAGTGCCTTTTACAGAAAAATAATGAATCTGTTACACCCTGAAGTTGATTATTTTCCTATAACAGTATGTTCCTAAGTGTTTTATTCCTCTTGTACCATAGCAATTCAAATATTTATTTAAGAACAGGACATTATACTTGTTGTTTCTAGTTACATTTAATGCCGTGGAACATCAATGAAACGAGTTAGTTCCTGTTCTCACTTGTTATAGCAGCGATAAACATTCATTCCCTCACCAGACGCTCTCTATTATCTACCTTCAGGTTAATAAGGTAAAAATAAAAACACAGCTTGTTCCATTGTGTTACTGAGAAACTGTAAAGAAGTATAAACTCCTCTGTCCTGAAGACATCAGAAAACTTAAAGTTCCAGCTTCACCTCTGACTGTTACACAGCGCTGACGCTGGAGACTCCTTCCAGAAACGTTACAGGAACGCATTTCTCCTTACAATGGCACCACATCAACATTTACGCGGGCAGACACGCCACATAAACTGATCAAAACAAGTTGCTTTGAATGATGATGTTATAGAAAATAACCCCTAAAAAACCAAAATGGACAAAAAAAAAAAGTGCACTTGAAGATTCCACCTCAGTAACAGAAAAGGTTCTGTTTAGTACTGCTACGACTGAGAGTGTAGGGTTAGTGTTTGACTTGTGTTTTTTTTTTTTAACAATGTCATGTAGCCTTCAAACTTACTGAAAGGCCTATTTTACAGATCTGTATTTTCCAGACAAAGTACATTTTTAAAATATAAAGTCTCAGCATTAACAGAGGACCGAGAAGGTAAACTCTGTGTGTGTGTCAGAATAGTAGCAAGAAATGCTTAAAGTGCCATTCCACCATTGGATGTATTCTTTGGCATAAAATACAATATATTTTATGACAACATGACTAGACAGAGAAATCTTTTAGCTTCAAAATGATATATCAAACATAATTTTTTGACAACGACAAGAATATTAATTTTGCGACCAAAGTCACTTACCCTTTTAATTTCCACGCGGTAGTGAAACGTGATGTCATCGGCAGGTTCCCCTTCTTGTGTACCATGTGTCGGTCTATTTTTAGACCAGGAAACCCCCAAAGTGAGAGTCATTTCTCCTCGTATATGGGGGCCAAAAAAATTGCGAAAAATTTTGAGTTAATCTTTCAGTTAGCTAGATTTATTGGTATTAGCTAGATTTATTGGTATTATTTTTATCGCGTTCTATCCGCCATTGCTGATATGTGCCACGTCACACGTCACGTGGTACACAAGAAGGGGAACCTGCCGATGACATCACGCGCGGAAATTAAAAGGGTAGGTGACTTTGGTCGCAAAATTAATATACTTGTCGTTGTCAAAAAATTATGTTTGATATATCATTTTGAAGCTAAAAGATTTCTCTATCTAGTGATGCCATTTATATATGTTGTCAAAATATATTGTATTTTATGCCAAAGAATACATCCAATGGTGGAATGACACTTTAAATTAATGCCACGGAACTCTGTAGTGATGTTTCAGCTCTGCTCTGCCCTCTAGTGGACAGTTTTTTAACCCTGCACTTGTATAAAAGCTCTGCAGTTTGTCCTCTGCATGTTCACTGTTTGTTGTTCTGCATGTGTGTTGCCAGAATCTGCATGTAAACGTGGCGCCTTGTCCCATCTGAAGCTTTTAGACGTTTCGTATAATGGCCGTGTGGGAGACACCGGCTGGGTCTCACTCTTCAGAGAAGCAGGAGGGCTGAAGCAGCTGCAGGAGCTGGACGTCAGCCTGCGTCCTGACACCTGTCTGTCTGCGTCTGTGTGGATGTCGGCTATAATGGACGCTCTTCCTCAGCTGTCATCACTCCGGCGTGTGTCTATGCAGCGCTGGACTCTCAGCTCAGAGGAGAGACAGAAACTAGAGAAGAGCCTGAAGAAGAAGAACATCATGCTGGAAAGTGATGAAGTGAGAGTACAAAACGTCACAGGTTAACCTGTTTACTGTGACACGCCCTCAGACTACACTCCCAGTGCAATGTGGACTGATTTCCTATTGGATTATTAAAGCTTAGTCACTCGTGAAATCTACACTACAGTAAATTATTGCAATACAACACTACAGTGGACTTAGTTTATTTGCGATGCTACACTTCACTCTTTCCCTGTACTAAACTATACTACAGTACACTGTGCTGCACCGTACCGTACCATGACAAACTACAACCCCGATTCCAAAAAAGTTGGGACAAAGTACAAATTGTAAATAAAAACGGAATGCAATAATTTACAAATCTCAAAAACTGATATTGTATTCACAATAGAACATAGACAACATATCAAATGTCGAAAGTGAGACACTTTGAAATTTCATGCCAGCAACACATCTCAAAAAAGTTGGGACAGGGGCAATAAGAGGCTGGAAAAGTTAAAGGTACAAAAAAGGAACAGCTGGAGGACCAAATTGCAACTCATTAGGTCACTTGGCAATAGGTCATTAACATGACTGGGTATAAAAAGAGCATCTTGGAGTTGCAGCGGCTCTCAGAAGTAAAGATGGGAAGAGGATCACCAATCCCCCTAATTCTGCGCCGACAAATAGTGGAGCAATATCAGAAAGGAGTTCGACAGTGTAAAATTGCAAAGAGTTTGAACATATCATCATCTACAGTGCATATCATCATCAAAAGATTCAGAGAATCTGGAAGAATCTCTGTGCGTAAGGGTCAAGGCCGGAAAACCATTCTGGGTGCCCGTGATCTTCGGGCCCTTAGACGGCACTGCATCACATACAGGCATGCTTCTGTATTGGAAATCACAAAATGGGCTCAGGAATATTTCCAGAGAACATTATCTGTGAACACAATTCACCGTGCCATCCGCCGTTGCCAGTTAAAACTCCTATAGTTCAAAGAAGAAGCCGTATCTAAACATGATCCAGAAGCGCAGACGTCTTCTCAGGGCCAAGGCTCATTTAAAATGGACTGTGGCAAAGTGGAAAACTGTTCTGTGGTCAGACGAATCAAAATTCGAAGTTCTTTATGGAAATCAGGGACGCCGTGTCATTCGGACTAAAGAGGAGAAGGACGACCCAAGTTGTTATCAGCGCTCAGTTCAGAAGCCTGCATCTCTGATGGTATGGGGTTGCATTAGTGCGTGTGGCATGGGCAGTTTACACATCTGGAAAGACACCATCAATGCTGAAAGGTATATCCAGGTTCTAGAGCAACATATGCTCCCATCCAGATGACGTCTCTTTCAGGGAAGACCTTGCATTTTCCAACATGACAATGCCAAACCACATACTGCATCAATTACAGCATCATGGCTGCGTAGAAGAAGGGTCCGGGTACTGAACTGGCCAGCCTGCAGTCCAGATCTTTCACCCATAGAAAACATTTGGCACATCATAAAACGGAAGATACGACAAAAAAGACCTAAGACAATTGAGCAACTAGAATCCTACATTAGACAAGAATGGGTTAACATTCCTATCCCTAAACTTGAGCAACTTGTCTCCTCAGTCCCCAGACGTTTACAGACTGTTGTAAAGAGAAAAGGGGATGTCTCACAGTGGTAAACATGGCCTTGTCCCAACTTTTTTGAGATGTGTTGTTGTCATGAAATTTAAAATCACCTAATTTTTCTCTTTAAATGATGCATTTTCTCAGTTTAAACATTTGATATGTCATCTATGTTCTATTCTGAATAAAATATGGAATTTTGAAACTTCCACATCATTGCATTCCGTTTTTATTTAAAATTTGTACTTTGTCCCAACTTTTTTGGAATCGGGGTTGTACATCTCAGTTTTGGAGGGTGATGGAATGAAACTAATTGCACTGGTGATCTAAGAACATCATATTTTTGGGCAAAAAAATTCAGCGTTCTCAAGTTCACACAGTGCATTAGGACGGCTGAGGCTAATGTAGGCGTGTATTTAGTTTCGTATGATCACACTTCACAACTGAGGTCTGTTCCTTCTCTTGTCTATTACATTACACTCAAGAAACTCTACAGGTTTACGGTAAACATTTGCAGGTTGATATCAATTAAATTGCATGTAACTAATGTATTAGTCGTGAGTATTGTTTACATGCGTATCAAAGATGATTTCGTTGGCTACCAAATTTCTATATGTAAATATTAATTCAGTATACTGTATATCAGTGCTTTATATTGAATAAATATACATTAATATTCTATATATCTCAGTGCTCGTTGATGCATTACACCCAAACTGTACAGGTTTACTCCACACTATATTGTTCTTTACTTTACTACTGTGCTATACTGCAACGATACTGTACCATACACTAACCTACCAGACTACAGCTCTGTTTTGGACGGTGATGGAGTAAAACCCACTACACTGCTGAGTTACTTTTGCCCCGCCCTAATGCAGAGTACGAAATTAGTGAGGATCTGACAACCTCAAATCTTTGGCGCAAAAAATATTATGTTCACTGATTTTCAGCACATTTACACTGCGCGTCCAGATGGTCAAGACAACACAGGCATGCACTCCGTTTCATCAAAATCACACGCCACAACTTCAGGATGGAGAATAGAGGCTGGTGAAGACATGACTGACTGTTTGTTTGTTTATAGCTGTTATTATAACAGAAGTGAGAAAGCTGATGTTTCACAACTGCAAATGGATAATTATGACATTCTTTAATTAATAAACATGGAATCATTTTTCAAGTCACTATGACGGAAGAAGAATAAAACAGTTGGGGACAGGCTATTATGGGAAAATAATCAGCTTCGTAGGGTAACAGTAACGTCATCACCCAGGATTTTACCATCACGTTAGTATTTATTACTAACTAAAGTACCTGACTGAAAAGTGAGTCACATGATTTAACCGCTCACTAACACATGGGGTGTGTTTATTTACGGGTTGTTGAGCTCACTAAGGCTGAAGTGTGAGCTCCTGTGATGTGTTTAAAGTCAGAGCAGCGTTACTGGCAGCACCTCCATCCTTGCTGTAGCTCGGGGTCCAGTAATAATGGCAGGGTAACCCGTTGGACACTTCGGCCAGGTAGACACGCCCATCCACCACGTACGGAGTTACGTCTGTATGCTGCTCCGACAGACGGCTTGAGGAGAGGAGCTGTGAGAAAGCCTGAGTGTGAGAGGAGGAGGAGAAACACAGCGTTTAATATTAACAGAAAAATATCATACATGCAAAACATTTCCTCTCTAACTATATCCTTTATTTTAAAATAAACCATAAATATATATTTTTGGGGTGGCACGGTGGTGTAGTGGTTAGCGCTATTGCCTCACGGCAAGAAGGTCCTGGGTTCGAGCCCCGTGGCCAGCGAGGGCCTTTCTGTGCGGAGTTTGCATGTTCTCCCCGTGTCCGCGTGGGTTTCCTCCGGGTGCTCCGGTTTCCCCCACAGTCCAAAGACATGCAGGTTAGGTTAACTGGTGACTCTAAATTGACCGTAGGTGTGAATGTGAGTGTGAATGGTTGTCTGTGTCTATGTGTCAGCCCTGTGATGACCTGGCGACTTGTCCAGGGTGTATCCCGCCTTTCGCCCGTAGTCAGCTGGGATAGGCTCCAGCTTGCCTGCGACCCTGTAGAACAGGATAAAGCGGCTACAGATAATGAGATGAAACATATATTTTTTAGAACAACTTTTTTTCCCACCTGAACCAAATTTGATAGATTTAAGTGAAATCTGTTAATAATTTTTTGCACATTTTTCCAAATACTTCCTCAGGACATCCGTGTAAAACTGATTTATGGGTGGGGCTACGTATGTACTCAACGTGTGACATCACTCATGGGCTTTGAACCAGTCATGTCTTATGCAAATTATTGATGATGTGTGATGGCATGTAGTTAAAAAAAAAAACATGGTTAAAGTTGAACAGCGATGAACACAATGGTTGTCATGGTGACACTGATGTATATCTGAACAAATTTGGGTTGCAGTTAAACTGGTAATAGGCAGTGTGTCCAAATTAGCATATTCATGAACTGTAATGTTTAAAGGTGTAGAGATTTTCTTTAGCTGTTTGTTTTTAAACACTTAAAAGACATGACAAATAATCAGAATGGTTAAAAGTTATAATGTGGCACCAGTATGATTTAACTTTTTTCCCTTTCCTTTTTTTAACTTTTTTTTTTCCTTGTGTCAAAGTGGATTAAATGACAATATTTGAGATACAGTGTATAGAAGAGCAGCAGTAAAGTTCTCACCACACACACCGGCTCCTCCAGTCTGTTTCCCCAGATGTAGATGTGTGTGAGATGAGGATTTGTGTTGAAGGCTTCGCTGAGGGACAGCAGGCCGACAGTGGACACATTGTTACTCTGGATGGAGAGTCTGATGGAGGAAGACAAAATGAATAAAACGTATGCAATAATTAAACAAAACTCTGTAAGAATTGGAGACAGGAAGTGATACGAACGCTCTGAGTTTGGTGTGTTTCAGCGCGATGGCGTCACTCAGATACACAGCGCCGTCATCCTCGATTCGATTGAAGGACAGGTCCAGAATCTGCAGTGTGTTGTTTTGTATCAGGAGTCCAGCCAGGTGTCTTGCGCCATCCCTCGCTATTCTGTTACTATAGAAATAAAAATGTAATTCAAAAAATAATAATAAATAAGAAAGTGAAGTGCCTGAATAATCAAGGTCTGGCCTGGAATGTTCAGTTCATGTTAAATAAATAAACATGAGTAAATAAAATTTGCTGCAAAAATGTGGAACACCACCAAAATAAAATGAGTAAATCTCTAGAAGCTGGTTTAAATCCATTCTTTCTGGGCAGGTAGTTAACCTTGTACAGCACAAATACCGTGTGTGAGTGTGTATACCAACGCAGGTCCAGGTAACGCAGACTGTGGTTGGATATTAACGCCTCACACAGCCTCTGAAGTCCACAGTCCGTCATGCCGTGTTTGCCCAAGTGAAGCTCCTTCAGACTGTGATTGACGTCCAGCATGTGAGCCATGTGGACTGTGGTCTCCTCCTGTCACATTCACCACAAACTGCACTTAAACGTAGTCTATACTGTACACGACAGTCACAATGCGCCTCCTGGTGGTGGCTGGGCAGTGTTTACACTTTATACACAACATTACACTTCGTCTGGTCTCAGTTCATAGGAACCAACTTTGCAAAGAAGTTATAACTCAGTTTTACTGCGAACATCTGTTACTAAAATGCACACAAATATATCAATATTTTTTACATTATTTCTTTTCAACCTGCAGCCTTGACAACGTGCTCAAATGTCAAATCTGTAATGCTGGCAATTAATTTTTGAATCATAATGCTCAAATCATAGATGTTGAAGTGTCCGAAGTCATGAAATTTGTGACCTGGTGTCCAAGTCATGTGACTCAAGCCTATACCCAGTGTGACCTGCAGTGTGAAGGTGCTACCTGCAGACTGAAGAGGAGGGGACGACTCATGTTGATGGAGGCGAGGCTTCTGTTCTTGGTTAGAACGATTGCAAATGTGATCAGACTCTGTATATCCTTTAACGTCAAACAAAATATAAACAAGGATGCATGTAATGAGCAAAAGATTAAACATCTCAAGTGTGGACCAAATCAGAGGAATTTTTTTTTAATATGAAATTATTATCCTGTTAAATGTGATATGTAAAATCCTCAGATCAATTCAAAGTCCAGTCATATCACTGATCCTATAATCATACTTAAATGTTTAATATTTACAAGATATGATATCTGGCATCATTATATCTGCATAAATATTTTATTTCAGGCCGTGTTTCTCCACATTACCAGGTCACAGTCTGACACATCCAGCTCTTCTAATGTGCTGTTGATTTGCAACATGCTGGCGAAGTGCATGGCGCCTTTATTTCCCATCTTATTTCCTGTCATTCTCAGTCTCTTCAGGGTTGTGTTGTGCTGTAACAAAAGGTCAATTAATCAAATCAATCTCTATGAAGCACCAAAACTGAAGGTGAAAAGGTTTGTACGTTAATACACAATATAAGTTTCCCAAATTTGTATTCATCTCTCAATGTTAACCCACAGCTCTGTTGAATTCTGATTGGTCAGAAGGTGTTGATTAATTTTCTATAACAGCAGCTTTGATAGTAGTGCAGGTTTATATCAACGTGCTCATTCTAACATTATCGTTTCTATAGTAACAGCTCGTTCACAGGGACTTGTCACATAAACAGATTAAAAAAATGCATATAATTATTATTGTGGTGAAGTTTTTTGTGAGAAGTGTGTTTATTTAACACAGATGGAAGGAGTCTCCAGTGTCAGCGCTGTGTAATAGAGATAAAGCTGGAACTTTAAGTTTTCTGACATCTTCAGGACAGAGGAGTTTACGGTTCTTCAGAGTTTTTCTGGAACATGGACAAGCTGGACCACCCAGTCACTCACCAGGAATAACTTAAAAAAATCTAAAAATAACAACAGCACCTCTAACGTGAGCCAGAAAACACTTACATGCAAACTTTTTGCAATTTGCTCTGCACCATCAGCTTCAATGCTGTTGCACGTCAGGTCGAGCTCCTGCAGAGCCACGTTCTCCTGGAAGAGGTTGGATCAGTGCAGCCCTCAGCAGTTTAAAAGGAATTTTATGAACGTTTTATTCCGATATGTAAAATACCTGGATAAGATCTGCGAGATGTACCGCACCTTCATCCGAGATCCTGTTGTACCTCAGATCTAAGGCTGAACAGGAGAAGAAATCAGTCACATGGAAGAAAATAGCTATTGATTTATTTATTGAGCATGTGGAAGGTTAAAGTGTTGTGTGGTCAAGTAGTAAAAATCAAATGGCAAATAATAATAATAATGCAGGGCGGCACGGTGGTGTAGTGGTTAGCGCTGTCGCCTCACAGCAAGAAGGTCCTGGGTTCGAGCCCCGTGGCTGGCGAGGGCCTTTTGTGCAGAGTTTGCATGTTGTCCGCGTGGGTTTCCTCCGGGTGCTCCGGTTTCCCCCACAGTCCAAAGAAATGCAGGTTAGGTTAACTGGTGACTCTAAATTGAGCGTAGGTGTGAATGTGAGTGTGAATGGTTGTCTGTGTCTGTGTGTCAGCCCTGTGATGACCTGGCGACTTGTCCAGGGTGTACCCCGCCTTTCGCCCGTAGTCAGCTGGGGTAGGCTCCAGCTTGCCTGCGACCCTGTAGAACAGGATAAAGCGGCTAGAGATAATGAGATGAGATGAGATAATAATGCAGACTGAACAAAGATAAAATAAAGCAAATAAAATAAATATAAATGAAATGTCTTAGAAGCAAATCCCTTGTGTGTCAACAACAAACTCGTCCAATAAGCATGCTTCTGATTCTGATTCTGAAACGTTTCTCTCCATTTTTGTAGGGGGATTTCTATAAATAATTCTATGGTGATTCTACAGTGATGAATTCAGTCTCACCTTTCACATATAAATTATTCCGGAGTGTTTTAGACAAGACTTTAATGTCTTCATCTGTTAATCTGTTCACTTCCTTCAGTCGGTTGTTGCCCCTCAGTTTGAGAGAAACATCTCTGAGGGGGGAGGAGCTGCTGTTGATATACATATTTTTATATATTAAAAAAAAACATTATAAATAATAGAAAACCGAGTGTGATGAACAAACCTGTCACATTTTCCGGCCTCTTTTAGCTTTTGAGAAACGTAAGTATTCGGAGACAGATGAAGGTCAGAGCAGATTGACGAATAAACATCATTTAGACCCTCCATGCTAACCATGCTACGGAAGTGACTGAAGGTAAAATGCGCCTTTAGTTGTGCGTTCCCATAGCAACAGCAGTGTCACGCGCGAGCTCCATAACGCACACGCGCTCCTCCTGAGGTAAATTTTTCTCCAACTCAAACTTTTCACTCTTCTTCAGGCCTTCCAAGCGACATCAACTGCTCGAGGTTAAACAAACAAACAAACAAACAAAAACTTTTTTTTAATCCTGTTGAAAAAAACTTTCTTGTTTTTACTTTTTACTCCAGCCTCCCGGCACGGTGGTGTAGTGGTTAGCGCTGTCGCCTCACAGCAAGAAGGTCCTGGGTTCGAGCCCCGTGGCCGGCGAGGGCCTTTCTGTGTGGAGTTTGCATGTTCTCCCCGTGTCCGCGTGGGTTTCCTCCGGGTGCTCCGGTTTCCCCCACAGTCCAAAGACATGCAGGTTAGGTTAACTGGTGACTCTAAATTGACCGTAGGTGTGAATGTGAGTGTGAATGGTTGTCTGTGTCTATGTGTCAGCCCTGTGATGACCTGGCGACTTGTCCAGGGTGTACCCCGCCTTTCGCCCGTAGTCAGCTGGGATAGGCTCCAGCTTGCCTGCGACCCTGTAGAACAGGATAAAGCGGCTACAGATAATGAGATGAGATGAGACTCCAGCCTCCATCATGAAGTAACCTCAGATTCAAACTCAGGAGAATTTGAGCTGAGAAACTCTGACTGGAAATTATTCATTTAAAGAACCATTAAAAAAGGAATTTTAGCTCAGTCAAAACTCTTCAAGTTCTCCTGTATAATACAGCGCGTCATTTACCAACACTACACCTGAATTTGACAACTTTTGAGTTTACAAGTTGTGACATATGGACACTCCTGAATACACCAGATCCCATGTTAGTGGTCAATGCTAGGTGTAATTATCTCATCTCATTATCTCTAGCCGCTTTATCCTGTTCTACAGGGTCGCAGGCAAGCTGGAGCCTATCCCAGCTGACTACGGGCAAAAGGCGGGGTACACCCTGGACAAGTCGCCAGGTCATCACAGGGCTGACACACAGACATTCACTCACACTCACATTCACACCTACGGTCAATTTAGAGTCACCAGTTAACCTAACCTGCATGTCTTTGGACTGTGGGGGAAACCGGAGCACCCGGAGGAAATCCACGCGGACACGGGGAGAACATGCAAACTCCGCACAGAAAGGCCCTCACCGGCCACGGGGCTCGAACCCGGACCTTCTTGCTGTGAGACGACAGCGCTAACCACTACACCACCGTGCCGCCCAGGTGTAATTATAATCTCTTTAAAAGATTTACCAATGCATCTGAGGGAAACGTTGATCTCGTCTTTAACTGAGCTTGTGATGTTTAGCTAGTTAGCCTACAGCTGTAAACAGACACGATGACAGATCCATCAGAAAGAAACCTTTCTCTCAGAAGTTTTGGTCAATTATCATGGAGTGACTCTGTAAGATTAAACACGTACTCATTACACTTTACCATCAACTTTAAACTGAACGTCGGACAACCTGAAGTTCTGAAAACCCGAATACTTTAAGTTTCCTGTCAACTCTGTGACAACACAACTATGTGTGAACAAATCAGAGTACAAATTAGGCCATTTGAGTGTAATTTTAGGTGAGGTTTACATTAGACCGTATCAGCGGATCATTAACGTTTTTAAAACGATTAGTGTGCACACAGCAACACCAATACACGATTCGCGTGCACACAGCAACACCAATACACGGATACGCTCGGCTCCGCAGGCATCCTGCGCTCCAAATCACTCCGCCCTGAACAGCGAGTGCCCTCTGGAGGGTGCGCACTCCGGCCCTGCGCAGCTCACAGAGCGCGCGAGTGAAGCACACGAGCAATGATTCAGGACTGAGCCGCTGTGTGTGTGATCCCAGCGCATATCACCACTTGCAAGTGGAAGGATGGCAAGCCTAAAGACAATCATAACTACACAATGGGCAGTATTTGCAGTATTTTCATACTTTTATACTCTTTAATGAAAGGTGATACAAGGCGGAAGTCCGCGCCGTTTTTCAGCAGTCGCGTCACATGACCAACGCCAGCGAATCAGGAAGGTGGATGTCACAGTGACGACCAATGACGACGCCAGCTAGAGCTCAGCACAGCGTATCCGCGTATTCTCAATGTTTACACAGCACCGGACCAGACACGATCTGGATTGAATACGTGGACCCTGGCGGATTCCCGTTTCCCGGCGTTTTAATGTAAATGGACAGTGCATCCGCGAAGAAAACGAGACAGATACGGTCTAATGTAAACTTGGCCTTTAGTGTGGCGTTTTTCCTCATTCTTCTCAGTTTTTAATCGAGTTCACCTTAACAGACAAAATACTACATCACAACAAATGCTGATACATAAAAAAAAAAATTCAGAACGCTTCATGTAATATCGTTAAAGTTTTCACTGCGTTATTTTAAATAAAGTTATTTCAGAAAACCTTTAAATGCACAACCCTGGCTTGTAAGAATCGGAGCACACAATGGAATTGGTGGCTGGGTGATATATTGACCCACCCCAAAAACAGATCAGTTTAGCAATTTCATCTCCGTGGATAAAATTTAATTGAACCTATAGCAGCAATTATTTGGTTTTGTAGTAATAAGGCTCATAAAAATAAACATCAGATATTAACAAATCTGTCAACATTAAAGTACATTTAATTTGTCAAAAATGTAGGCCTTTTGTTTTTGAGAATCAGTTATTTTTTTTTAAATTCACAAAAGGACATTATGAAAAAAATAACACCAAGCCAGACAATTGATCATTTGTCATGTTCCCCCCCAAAAAAACAATAATTCTAATTAGTTGCAGTGTCACACATTATCAGGTTGAGAGTAAAATAGTTAAGCATTTCCTCAATTTTGTGGTTCTCAGATGCTTTTACATATAAAGCAACTGTTTAATCCATACAATTACATATTATATATATATATATATATATATATATATATATATATATATATATATATATATATATATATATATATATATATATATATATAAATATAAATAAAAATTCACACTGAGTAGAAGAAAAGCATTGCGGACACAATCATCAAGAGATCTTTTTTAATCCCCCCCCCAATACTGAAAAACAAATTAAAAAAAAAAAAAGACCTACATAAAAAATGACCTCCTAGTGCAGCAGTCTGAAACACACTGAAGATTGTCTCCATCTTACAAAGACAAGAATTATCCTAAAACTACTCCGTACTGCAATAGATATGCTGTGGAGACCAGATGTTCTCCAGACGTCTGCAGTCTTAATCGATCGTCTGTACGATGACGATCTGAGCATGCTCCATGTCTGATGAACCCGGAATTTCATACTGCTCCAAAACATAACTCACTTGCTCCGTGGAATCTCCGTGCTGAATGAGCACTGGGGTTTCTGAGGATTCATCATGTTGGATGATCATTGGTGATCCTGTTGCTTCTGAATGCTGGATGATCATGGGGGTCTCGGAGGAATCTGCGTGTTGGATAATCATTGGCGATCCTGAGATCATTTGTGCTCCTGAGGATTCGGTGTGTTGGATGATCAGTGGCGTCTCTGAACCTTCTGAATGCTGAATGATCATTGGTGTTCCTCCGGCTTCCGAGTGCTGGATGATCATTGGTGTTCCTCCAGCTTCTGCGTGCTGGATGATCATCGGCGCGTCGGAAGACTCGGCGTGTTGGATGATCATAGGGGCTCCTGAGATCATTTGGGTTCCTGAGGCCTCTGAATGCTGGATGATCATTGGGGGTTCTGGCTGATGGATGATCATGGAGGCTTCAGAAATGAGAGGGGATTCATCTGGGAAGCTTGGCTCTGGGGATTCTGATAGAACAGAGCGCACTCGGGCTATCAGACCCTGATGGTCAATTGGGATGTTGATTGGACACTCGACGGATTCGGATTTTGTAGGCTCATCGTCTTGCTCTGGAGGAGCTGATTGGTAAAAAAAAATTGATTAATTAGAAACAAAGTAAAAAAAATAAAATACTACTTGATTTTAAAATTCCATACGTACCACTGTGTTTTAGAGCTCGGTGTTTCTTCAGACTATAAATATCAGAGAGAGTATTTCCACATATATTACAGGTCACTCTTCTAGAACCTGAGGAGATAAAGAATAGATCCATTAGCCCACTTTCACACCATCATCTTCAGGGAACATAATTTAATATTTTGATCCAATTCACCATTATGAATATCCATGTGCTTCCTGAGCTCCCCGGATGTTAAGCAGGGTTTCCCACAGTCCAGGCAGATGTAAGGAGTGACTCCTGGAATTACAAAAACGTGTAAAATGGCATAAAATACATTCGCTATAAAAACACCTGATCAGTTTTTAATCTTGTGGTTTATAGTTTTGTTGTCTCACCAGTGTGTTTCCTGGTGTGTGAGATGAGGGAGCTGGAGACAGCGAAGGCCATGCCACATGTGTCACAAACATAGGGTTTCTCTCCCGTGTGCCGGCGCTTGTGGTACATCAGAGTGCTCGCCTGAGTGAAACGCTTCCCGCATTCACCGCATTCGTATGGCTTTTCCCCACTGTGTGTCCTGAGTGAAGAGAGTAAAGAGATTTAAAACATCTACGACATGTTTACAGCATCTCCAACGCTGCCTCCACCTCTGCCGCTTTCTTAACAGGTACTACTGAGGTATTAACTGATGCACGTTGCTATGTTGTTGTCAGAAGCGTCTGACTCTGAGCTGCCCTCTAGCGGATGGTTGGTTAACATCCCTGCCAACGTAAAGGACACCTGACAGTTACATCTTTTGAAATTTTTGTATATAATGGGACCATAAAGGAGTCCTAATAAGCAACAGCTCATTTATTTCCACTGTACATGCATGTCATGGAGCTGTGATTTCAGCCACAAGCGATTTCTCAATTTTATATAAATTAGCTATGACAAAGTGACAAATCCAGATAATTTCTTGGATCAATCCTAGGATTCGTGCAGTCTGATGTTTCTTCAGTTTCCTGCTCACAACTTGAATTTTTACCTGAAATTAGTTTGCATTTAAATGTTTGCCGCAAAAAAGGAAGAACTGTGGCTTCATCTTCTCCAATCGTATGCAGCCGCTCATTACATGTGTATGGAGATGTTATGAAGGGGAAAAATTTTTTCCTTGTAGTCATATAGTCATTGCTGTGGTATAAGAGGAACAAAACTCTTGGAAACTGATCAATGTTGGGGTGGTAACAGTAACTCTGCTTCATCACCAATCTTGCTGATGATAATTTTCCTATAATGGCATGTCATGAAGGCCCAATCCCAATTCTAATTTCTACCCCTACCCCTCCGCCTTCCCCTCCGCCTTCCCCTTGGCCCTTCCCCTTGAAACTGAGCTACAAGGGATAGGGCTTGAAATTCAACCCTTACGTATTGGGATAGCCCTTCAACGATCGCATACGTCATCGCGTACCTCCGTCAGCGTTTACGTTAGCAAAACGCGACCAAATGCGTCATTGGCTGCGACCAGCCGCTACAGTCAGAGCCAGAACAGAAATCTCTGCTGGCAGGGTGTGATTTGTTAACTAACAACACTGAATGGGATATCTTTGGTGCTTCGTGCACCACATCCGACAGAATGAGGTGTCAGAACACTCATGTAAACAATAAAAGCGAGAATAACAGAACAAAACGTACGCAGTAAGCAACCGAAAACAATACTCACTCCCAAAGCTTTTTAGCAGCAGCTTGGATTTCAGAAATCGCTGCTCATTCTCAGCTCGAAAGCGAATCAAGCGGCGTGTTTCCTCTGGATAACAACTTAAAACACGTAAATAATGGAGAAAATACATTTATGACAATCTTTCGCCGCGGGAACCGCCATCTTTCTGAAATCCGCATGAAATCTCGCTGAAATCCGCATGGCATTGTGGGAAATCACTCAAACCCCTTCGTTCGGAGTCAGCTCCAGGAAAATCTCCATTTGGAGGGGTACAGAAGCCCTCCCCCTTCCCCTACCCCTCCGCGTTAACTGGGATTGGGATACCCCTACCCCTTCACGTGAACGCGCAAAATGGAGGGGAAGGGCTAAGGGGTTGGTCCAAGGGGTGAAATGGGATTCGGCCGAAGTGTTTTATTTCTTACTTCCTGCATTGTATTTGACTGAGGTAATGAAGTTACGCACCTCATGTGGATTTTAAGATTGCTAGATGTAGCGAAAGCTGCAGGACACACATCGCACTTGTGAGGTTTTTCCTCTCCATGATGCATACGGCAGTGATACACCAACTGACATTTCTGAGCAAAGGAGGCGTCACAGCGGCTACATGCAAACGGCTTTTCACCTGCAAGCACAGGAAGTGCAAACGTTAATAAAGCTTAAATAAAAAAAAAAAATACCTGGTTAGTCTCCATTGAGTAAAGTAATTACCAGTGTGAATCCGCAGATGTGTCTTGAGCTGGTTTCCCTGCCTGAAGCAGCGTCCACACAGCTGACACTGATAAGGTTTAAGCCCCTTGTGTATGCGCATATGTCTGCGCAGGCTGCTCATTTCTGAGAACAGGTTCCCGCAGATGTTGCAGATGGGCCGCAGCTTGTTTTGCGACACCTTGATGTCCTTTTCGTCCTCCCAGTCTTCACTGCCTTCCTCCTCCGCTGCTTCGTCCTGGTCGTTTTCATCGTTGCTGGCTTGGCTCTCTCTCAGCTTTCGGCTCAGGCTCCGCTTCCTGGTGCTCGCCCGGACTTTTTTGGCATTTTCTGGATGTTCCTGTGTGCCATCAAAGGGTTCAGAGGAGGACCCTTTTGGCTGATTATTCTCCTGATCTGGTCCCTCATCCTGTTCTGTTCCTCCTTCTGTGTTGTCGGATTCTGGCATTTCGGACGGTGGGGGTTTGGAACGTGGCCTGCCTCTCTTGCGCACACCTCCTCCTTTCTGTAATATCTGCGTGAACATCTCCTCAGGGTTCGGGATTTCGGTGGTCTCAGAAGGCAGAGACTTGGTTCGCGGTCGACCCCTTCCTCGTTTTACAACCAGTGTCTCTTTAGGATTCTCGACGTCCGACGTCATTTTGTTTTCTACTTCCCTGTTGTCTGTGTTTACCTCCTCTTCATCTCTCTGTGGATGTGCAAACTCGGATGGTTCCAACTGCACTGTTCTCATTTCCGATTCTTCATCTTTCACCACTGTGGTGTTTTCTTCAGCACTGGTCAAGTCTCCTACCTCAGATGACAATGGTCTTGTACGTGGACGCCCTCTTGGTCTTCCGGTTCCTCTCCGCACTACAGCACTCTCCACAATCGGGCTCTTGTCCATCACTGCAGCATCCACTTTGTCAGAATCCAAAGGTCTTGTCCGAGGCCGCCCTCTCGGCCTACCCCTTCCTCTGCCACGCCCTCTCGGTGAAAGCGGGCTTTCCTTTCTCATAAAATCGTCCTCCTCTTCATAAAGCCGAGTCCTGGGTTTCCGGATCCTCTTTTCTGTAGCTTGTGGAGTTTGTTCGCTGGACGACTGGAAATCTTCAGCTGGAGCTGCTTTTTCCTGAAACATTCCTGATTTCTTCTCTTCCTCTGTCCTCAGCATCTCCCTTTCCTCCACTTCCTCAAGTGGTTCCAGCGGTTCGTAGTCATCCGGGCTGAGCGGAGAACGAGGATCCGTGAAGATCGTGTCCCTCACAGTGACAGGACTTTCTGTGACAGCACTCAAGGAACAGAGAGCCAGAACTTCCTGTATTCCAAGGTAGGATGCTGCGTTTTGAACGTTTGGAATTTCATCCCTACAGAACACACAAGGAACCTTGTATTAACAAAACAACCGGTGATCAGAGATGCTACTGCTTATGTATTAATACCCCCCCCCCATGAGCGACACTTTACAGTTTTGTTTTTTTGAGAACTTGCACCCTACTAGTCTCGAGAATCTTTCTTTTTTCCATTAAGTTCAGTCATAAATTCCCAGATATTAATGTATTTTTGTACAGGCAATTTATTATTTTTTAAAATAATAGCAATGTTTTCAAATGTGTGCTATAACTGTCCTTGACTGTTTACATCTGTTTGCACATATTTGCACATTACTGCCCTTTTCTGCTGCTACGTCCGATCATTGCCTTATTTTTGTATTATACTGCCTATTTTGCATGACATTTACCTTTATTTTGTACTATACTTGTTTTTTGTTTGGCTTTTATTCTGCACTACATTGCGTTTACTTTGTATTATTTCTTCCGCCTATTTATTTATTTATTTATTTGTAACTGGCATTCAATGGTGGACAGCAAACTAAGAATTTCATTGTGCAAGAGGACATGTCCTTAGTGTGTATATGACAATAAATATTTTGAACTTGAACAAATCTTTCCTTTGTACTACTGAACTTTTTCACTACCACTTAAAAACGTAAGCGTGCAGCCCTGAAAAAAATTTCTTATCCTTTTTGTTTCTCCATAAACACTGTTCACTTTTTCAAATTTACTTTCCAAATAAATCTATAAAGTCAATTTCCATGATATGTTGTAAAAAGGGAACACACACACACAAAAACAACTCTGATGTACAAGTGTCATGTGACCCTGAAAATTCCAAGAAGGTGGAATTACTGTGAGGCTGTTTTCTGTGTTTCAATTTCATCCCTGACTGATGTGCATGGTGTAAAATTGCTCACATTGAAAGAATCCAATATTAAAAACGGTTACGTCAGACCCCCAGCGTATGCTCAGTGTGCCCTTCAGTCATTTTCACGTTTTGTTGGGGACGGGAAATTTTTGGGAAACAGGATGAAATGCCAGTGTGGTCAAAATATGATCTCATTTAAAAGGATTAAAACAACATAAGAACAAATTCTCTCACATTGTGCTGATAAAATTAACATTTTAAATATCACAGCTTTCCAGAAGATTACTGATTTTCCAGGACTTAACCCTTTCACCACTGCATAACTTTATAAACAGGGTTTCCCTACTACACTGAGACTGGAATAGCAGTCTGCAGCGCTGAAAGGGTTAAATCGATTTTCCATGACTAGACAACATGCATCCAGGATGTGCAGGTACCCTGTTGTCTAGTCCCTGTCTAAACTCTAAGCCCCAAACTCCACAGACTCGGACTCTTGTCCTCACCTGTCCATGTTTAAGTTCCCCGTGTACATGTAGTCCAGCAGTTTCTCAAACATGGCACTGCTAACCCACTCGGGGTCCAGTGTAATGGTGGCATCTTCTCTTCCTGCATCAATGGACTGTGTGGAGAAATACTGGCTGAAGGCTGCCAGGACGTTATGGTGAGCTTCATAGCGAGCCTGGCCGATGACCACGGTGCAGTCACAAAGGAAACCTCGCTCCCTCTGCGTCCTCAGCTGCTCCAAGAGGAACTCGCCATGAGGAATACGGGCCATGACGTAGAACACGACAGATCTCCAGGGGAGAAGCAAGACAAATTCAACAGGCAGTGAATATTCAGGTGTCGGACGGCGTGCTTCTTGAGAAAATATGAAGTTATGAAAAAATAATTCTCAACAATCTTTTGTGCACAAATTACATATTTCATGATTGACTTTATAAAAAAAACCCAGCTGTTTATCTCAGCTACGAACAAACATACTCGTTCTCTCATCTTTCTTATATACACTACGTACAAAAAACTTGAATTAATGCGAAAGTAGATATCAGGACTTATTTCAGTATTTTTGTAGATTTATGGGCCACCAGGACTGAAGTTTTAAAGCAGGTTTTCCTGCCACACTTTCTCTCATTTACCCAAACTTTAGTGAATATATGAGGCACACCAGCACAAAGCTCATCCTGTTCTGATCACTAGTCACCTCACATTCACCTGTTTGAAAGATTTTTCCTCATGTCTTGTTCATACTGAGTGAATGAATCGAGTGAATCATATGAATGAATCATAATGAATCATGATGTAAACAATTGTAGTGTTGAAGGTCCAGGATTTGGAACAGAATGTCTTCGGTATAATACAGTATAAAACCAAACCACTGACGCATAGCCTCTAACAGATGCAATTCCAACATTTATGTGTTATAACCCTTTAATGTGCTCACTTTGATGCCTTAAATACTGTATAACCGCATTATTACATTATACTTCATTAAACTGAACATCTACAACCGATTCTTACAAGGATTCAGCTGTGTTAAAAATCAACAAAACGTCACCAAGGTTAGCACTTAAATCCCAGTTAACACACAATATTTACAAAATAAATGTCTTTATGTTCACATGAAGTGATAAATAATTTGCTAGCTAGTGAACATTCACAACTCTGACAGCAGAGCGACTCTGAATAAAAATAAAAGTTCCCGCCGTTTAAAAGTTGCTAGCTAATGTTAACTTCTTTGCTAACGCGCGAGGATTAGCTGCCGACCAGGCCTCACGTGAGATTCAAATATTTTCCGTAAATCTATTTTTAATTTGTATTCTTTGTACAAAAGAACGTTATGTCTATATTATCCTAGGAAAGATGGTACAAGTTTTGACATTCAAAACAAAGGGCTCTTATTTCGAAAACGGCTCAATCCGGTGCAGCTCGAGCTGCGGCTCACGGATTTCAACTCAAAACATTTCCCAAGGCAGATTAAACCATATAATAAATATACAAACATTCTAGAAAAAAATATAAGTATTTTTTAAATATTCTGACGTGAAATATTTAGACCTTACATTAATGCAAGCGTAGATTAAAATCCTTCGCTATGGTCCGCCATTTTTAGGCTAGTCCAGTAAGCTCGCTAACATGACGTAATATCCGGTTTCAATCGCCTGCCTTTAAACATGCTTCCTGGCTCATCCTGCAGGTGGCAGCAGAGAGACGAGGACGTATGTGATACAGTTGTTACAGGCGATGCAAGTTTTTCTCATCTCATCTCATTATCTCTAGCCGCTTTATCCTTCTACAGGGTCGCAGGCAAGCTGGAGCCTATCCCAGCTGACTACGGGTGAAAGGCGGGGTACACCCTGGACAAGTCGCCAGGTCATCACAGGGCTGACACATAGACACAGACAACCATTCACACTCACATTCACACCTACGGTCAATTTAGAGCCACCAGTTAACCTAACCTGCATGTCTTTGGACTGTGGGGGAAACCGGAGCACCCGGAGGAAACCCACGCGGATACGGGGAGAACATGCAAACTCCACACAGAAAGGCCCTCGCCGGCCCCAGGGCTCGAACCCAGGACCTTCTTGCTGTGAGGCGACAGCGCTAACCACTACACCACCGTGCCGCCCCGCAAAAGTTTTTATATAATAATAATAATAATTGAGAGAATGTGGGGCATGAAAACAATTCCGGTGGTCATTGGTACCCTTGGGCTTGTTAAAAAGGGAATTGAAAAATACACCAACAAGATCCCTGGGAACATCAGAATTGAAGAGTTTCTGAAGTTCGTTCTCCTTGGAACTGCTCACATACTTAGGAGGATTCTATTCATCAAGTAATTCACCAGACTTATGACTGCCTCAGGTTCAAGGGATGAACTCGGCACCATGAGAGAAAAGAGCAGTACTTTAAGGATAATAATAATAACTATTATGAAATATTATTGTAATTGTTTAAATATTTTATACCATGGGCATTAATATGGATTTATGAAATGTGTACAACCTTTATCCATTATCCGTAACCGCTTATCCTGTGCAGGGTCGCAGGCAAGCTGGAGCCTATCCCAGCTGACTATGGGTGAGAGGTGGGGTACACCAGTCGCCAGATCATCACAGGGCTGACACATAGAGACAAACAACCATTCACACTCACATTCACACCTATGGTCAATTTAGAGCCACCAATTAGCCTAACCTGCATGTGGGGGTAACCGACACGGGGAGAACATGCAAACTCCACACAGAAAGGCCACCCTCGGCCACTGAGCTCGAACCCAGAACCTTCTTGCTGTGAGGCGACAGTGCTAACCACTACACCGCTGTGCTGCCTGTGTACCGCCTTTTACACTGAAATGTTTAAAATATAAAGAGCTATTTTTCAGTTTAACTCTGTTATTCTCATTTATATTTAACTAGAGGGCGGCACGGTGGTGTAGTGGTTAGCGCTGTCACCTCACAGCAAGAAGGTCCGGGTTTGAGCCCCGTGGCCGGTGAGGGCCTTTCTGTGTGGAGTTTGCATGTTCTCCCCGTGGGTTTCCTCCGGGTGCTCCGGTTTCCCCCACAGTCCAAAGACATGCAGGTTAGGTTAACCGGTGACTCTAAATTGACCGTAGGTGTGAATGTGAATGGTTGTCTGTGTCTATGTGTCAGCCCTGTGATGACCTGGCGACTTGTCCAGGGTGTACCCCGCCTTTCACCCATAGTCAGCTGGGATAGGCTCCAGCTTGCCTGCGAGATAATGAGATGAGATATTTAACCAGAAATTGATGTGGAATGATCATCACATAATCAAAATATGAAAAACTGAACACTTGGCTATAATATCAACTCCAGTGACAAATCATGGTTTTTATTTATTTATTTATTTATTTATTTCTGGAACAGCAATTGTGTAAAATATATCACTCATCGCATATAAATAAATACAATCAACAGTGGAGAGGATTTTGTGTTTAAAAAGGAGGAAGGCCGATGCATTCTATTCGGAAGTAGGGTTCAATCAGGTGATGGATGGTGCACAAAACGTCTGCACACATGGTCAGATTCAGGGCTCCACACATATACAACATGCTGAAGCAGAGCCCGACAGCTGCACAGGCTCCTTTCCACATATGTCTCTTACAGCTGTGTCACAATTTTAATACATAAAGAACAGAAGGGAGTTAGTGAGCATAGGCAAACAAAAAGACAAACAAAAATATATTAAAATAAATATAACTCACCTTTTAAATGTATTAAGTGTGGCTTGTTCCTCCAGAATCTCTGTGTTTTCTTCCTCCTCTTTCTGTTCCTCCTCAGGGATCATCTAATTCATCAGCAGAATATTATGTAAGGAATAATCCACTGGGTGTGGTGCTGTTACAGTTAAATAATCAATGGCATGGTGAGGTGGTGTGAAGTGGAACTACAGAGACTATACTGAAGTTTATTGTTTCCTATAACAGAACATCCTGAAGTGTTCGTTCCATTTATACCAGAGTGAGTTATGAAAGAACAAGTTGTATTTTTTTTATCCATTTATTGTTACACTTCAAGTTCTGGGGTACCCATGAAACAAGCTATCACAAGGTATAGCAGCTTTAAAAAACAGTTCCCTCATCTGCCTCTCTTTTTTTTCTCTCTTGAAGTTGATGAAAGGTTTTAAAAACACAGCTTGTCATGTTATCGAGAAAGTGTTATAAAGCACTGACACTGGAGACTCCTTCCATAAATCTGAAATAAATGTCCTCTTTCAGAAAAATTTCACCACATCAACAATTTTTAAAATCTATTTATTATTAGTTGAGCGTCCGCTGTGTAAGTCCCTGTGAATGAGCTGTTACTAGAGAAAGAATAGCTATTTTTGTGGCTACTGCCTCATAGAGGCGAAGCGAAGCAGTAGCCATTGTCATCGTGTTGTAAGAATGTAAGAATGAGTGTAACAATATCGCACTGCGCATACACATAAGCATTACAATCACCAGAACGACGAATCGTGATCTTGCAATACGAACAGTTGATCTCGCGTTATTAAAGGTACACAAGAACGAGTGGTGAAGCCATTATGTCATCATGTTGTAAGAATGAGTGTAACAATAGCGAAACTTCGTAACCAATCAGCACTTATCCTGATCAAGTTTGATTACCCGTTCTACTTCTTGATAAACTTCGGAGCCAATCAGAACCAGAAATGAAATAAGAGAAACCTCGTTATAACTTGGGCGGCACAGTGGTGTAGTGGTTAGCACTGTCGCCTGTTCTGGGTTTGAGCCCGGTGGCTGATGGGGGCCTTTCTGTGTGGAGTTTGCATGTTCTCCCCGTGTCTGCGTGGGTTTCCTTCAGGTGCTCCAGTTTCCCCCCACAGTCCAAAGACATGCAGGTTAGACTAACTGGTGGCTCTAAATTGACCGTAGGTGTGAATGTGAGTGTGAATGGTTGTTTGTCTCTATGTGTCAACCCTGTGATGATCTGGCAACTTATCCAGGGTGTACCCCGCCTCTCGCCCATAGTCAGCTGGGATAGGCTCCAGCTCGCCCGCGATCCTGCACAGGATAAGCGGTTATGGATAATGGCTGGATGGTTATAACTTCATAATATCGGAAGATAATCAGCAGATAAAAAGATAAACGAAATTCACCTCATGGTTCGCCAAGGCTACTGATTCAATATCAAGTAAGTGGTGTTTATTTTAAGAAAATTTACCTTTTGATTATCACAGCTTTTGTTTGGTCCTTCTGAAAGGTCAAATGAAAGGTTTTGTAAGTTTTTTTGAGCTTTTTGGCAGATAGATTGAGAAGCCGATATCGAACTTCTGCTATTCGCTTTAATTTTTTAATTACATTTTTTATTTTAGAGTCTTTACACTTGTGAAAAAAAAACACTCACTAGTACTAAATAATGCTTCCAAGACAATTCATGAACAAGTGCTTTCTTACTATTTTGAAACTAGATCGAGTTCACAGCGCTGTATTTTGAAAAAAACACAGTAAACAAAATTGGTAACCAAAATACTACAAACCCTGATGCTGCTCACAGCTTGGTGATGTTTACAAGAGATGAGGCGAGTATCATTGATAACATGTACATATGCCAGGGCTCGAAATTCGCGGTGGTCCGGTCGCCCGAGGCGACTTAATTTGTCATTTGGCAGGTAATTCCTGTCATTAGCCAGCCCGGCTGGCTAGTTCTCATCTCATTATCTCTAGCCGCTTTATCCTTCTACAGGGTCGCAGGCAAACTGGAGCCTATCCCAGCTGACTACGGGCGAAAGGCGGGGTACACCCTGGACAAGTCGCCAGGTCATCACAGGGCTGACACATAGACACAGACAACCATTCACACTCACATTCACACCTACGGTCAATTTAGAGTCACCAGTTAACCTAACCTGCATGTCTTTGGACTGTGGGGGAAACCGGAGCACCCGGAGGAAACCCACGCGGACACGGGGAGAACATACAAACTCCACACAGAAAGGCCCTCGCCGGCCCCGGGGCTCGAACCCAGGACCTTCTTGCTGTGAGGCGACAGCGCTAACCACTACACCACCGTGCCGCCCTGGCTGGCTAGTTGAAAATAAAAAATATATATGAAGCGAAGATTCAGACTAGGGCTGTGCGATATATCAAATATACTCGATATATCTCCGAAAATTCTGTGTGAGATACATATAATAATTATACAGTAACTATCGAGTATTTTATGGTCATTTGCCAACTTGCGTTTGTTGCGTGTTTGTTGCATTTGTTTAAAACATTTTCCGGTGGTTTTCTCCCTGTCCCTCAGGCAGTAACGTGAGAGGCTGCCTAAGGGTAAATAAAAACAATAATGTCACGCACTCGCCATCCAATCCCGGGTGACATCTAGGCGCTGAAAGGAAGCACTTTCGGGAACTTGCAGGAAGATTTCCTAGTTTCGGTTTACAGCGCTGACTCAGTTCGTGCAATCGCTGGTGTTGCATAGGCTACCGTGTAAGCTCTGTCAATTTCAGCGACAAATTAAAAATGGAAGCGGACGAATCGGTTCCTAAAAGAACTAGTAAGGGGTCAGTCATCTGGCATTTTTTTGGATATCGCGAGGAGGACGTGGAACAGCAAATGCCAATTTGTAAAGTGTGCAAAAAAAAACCAGTATCAAAATACTCGGGTCTTGAAATAAATGCACATTAGTCATGAACAATGGTAACTACTGTCTTTTGTATTATTTTTGACAGAAGTAAAATTCATACATGAACAAATTTTGGCGAGTTGATTTTCTGTTTGGCGAGTTACTTTGGAAGGGAACTAGTCCGGCTGGCTGGTGAAAAAAATATATGAATTTACTGTATTTACTATTTGGACATGGGATCAGAAAACACTTTTATTTATAAGCAGCCACATGTACCCATAGGGTACCTATTTTTCTTTTTCTTTTCCAGCTTTTGTAGGTTCAGGTGGTATGATGATAAATCTGAGCACTTCCATTAAGAGCACGTGTCTGCAGTGAACTAGTGGTCATCAGTTCTACCTGTTCCTTCGACAGAATGCCGAGCTCTTCCCTGAGTGAAACAGGGTGCTCAGGAGCGAGTGGCAGCGTCATATTCACGTTCATGAAGCTCCCTTCACCATTACTGTAAAATAAATATAAAAACGTGTGGATTTACTCTGGTATCTCGTGTGTAATGACTTGAAATAATTCAAAAGTACAGAGAAAGGACATACACTAAAGCCAAAGCCAACTGGTCTTCCAAATCCTTTAGCTTCTCCTTCATGTCCTGTATGATAAAACACACATTTACTATTTTTACTGTAGCACAAAAAAATTAAATAAATAAATAAATAAAATTATGAATGAGATCAGCAGTGTACCTGGTTAATGGTGAAATATTCTGACACTGATTCTTTGAGCTGCTCAATGATAAACTCCCTCTGAGAGAAAAGCATCAGGATTATTCGACACCTTAAAATTATACTTTATTCTAATCTCTGTTCATGACCATGAAAACTGTTTACTCAGAACAAAAATCTAAGGTTACCATTAAACATTTTAAACCAAACACTGTGATAAAGTCTTCAGGTAAAGTATGTGTTAAATGTAAAAAAAAACTTTAAGAGATGGAACTACTTTTTCTGAGAGAAGAATCTGTGTGTGTCTCTGATGGCATATGGATATGACAAAATCTTTATGAAAGCCTAAAGTAACTGGAACCACTTAATGCGTTGCTCCGGTGTTGAATGTCTGAGGTGAACTGGACAAAGTAATGGCGAGTGAGGAAGAGAAGAGAAGAGAAGAGAAGAGAAGAGAAGAGAAGAGAAGAGAAGAGAAGAGAAGAGAAGAGAAGAGAAGAGAAGAGAAGAGAAGAGAAGAGAAGAGAAGAGAAGAGAAGAGAAGAGAAGAGAAGAGAAGAGAAGAGAAGAGAAGAGAAGAGAAGAGAAGAGAAGAGAAGAAGAGAGAGCAAGCAGGTTGGAATGGATAGAGGAGAGAGTCAGGAGTGATCTGTGACAGAAGAGCAAGAGGGAAAGTGTATAAGACAGTAGTAAAAGCAGTGATGGTGTACGGTTTGGAGACAAAAAGACAGGAGGCTGAACTGGAGGTAGCAGAGCTGAAGATGCTGAGAGTCTCATTGGGAGTGACAAAGTTGGACAGGATTAGAAACGAGAACATTAGAGGGACAGCACACATAGGACGGCTTGGAAACAAAGTGAGAGAGGTGAGATTGAGATGGTTTGGAGATGTACATATGATCTAAAACATCATCAGATTTTCACACAAGTCCTAAAAGTAGATAAAGAGAACCCAGTTAAACAAATGAGACAAAAATATTATACTTGGTCATTTATTTATTGAGGAAAATGATCCAATATTACATATCTGTGAGTGGCAAAAGTATATGAACCTCTAGGATTAGCAGTTAATTTGAAGGTGAAATTAGAGTCCGGTGTTTTCAATCAATGGGATGACAATCAGGTGTGAGTGGGCACCCTGTTTTATTTAAAGAACAGGGATCTGTCAAAGTCTAATCTTCACAACACATGTTTGTGGAAGTGTATCATGGCGCAAACAAAGGAGATTTCTGAGGACCTCAGAAAAAGCGTTGTTGATGCTCATCAGGCTGGAAAAAGTTACAAAACCACCTCTAAAGAGTTTGGACTCCACCAATCCACAGTCAGACAGATTGTGTACAAACAGAGGAAATTCAAGACCATTGTTACCCTCCCCAGGAGTGGTAGACCAACAAAGATCACTCCAAGAACAAGGCATGTAATAATCGGCAAGGTCACAAAGGACCCCAGGGTAACTTCTAAGCAACTGAAGGCCTCTCTCACATTGGCTAATGTTAATGTTCATGAGTCCACCATCAGGATAACACTGAACAACAATGGTGTGCATGGCAGGGTTGCAAGGAGAAAGCCACTGCTCTCCAAAAAGAACACTGCTGCTCGTCTGCAGTTTGCTAAAGATCATTTGGACAAGCCAGAAGGCTATTGGAAAAATGTTTTGTGGACCGATGAGACCAAAATAGAACTTTTTGGTTTAAATGAGAAGCATTATGTTTGGAGAGAGGAAAACACTGCATTCCAGCATAAGAACCTTATCCCATCTGTGAAACATGGTGGTGGTAGTATCATGGTTTGGGCCTGTTTTGCTGCATCTGGGCCAGGACGGCTTGCCATCATTGATGGAACAATGAATTTTGAATTATACCAGCAAATTCTAAAGGAAAATGTCAGGACATCTGTCCATGAACTGAATCTCAATCGAAGGTGGGTCATGCAGCAAGACAACGACCCTAAGCACACAAGTACCAAAGAAGCCCGTCCCAGTGACGCATTGATGTCACACATCATGAAGACCCTAGAGAGACTCATCCTGGAGCAGATCCGGCCTATGGTCCAACCACTTCTTGACCCCCTTCAGTTCGCCTACCAGCCCCGTCTTGGAATAGAGGTCACAATCATCTACCTGTTCAAGAAAGTCTACAGCCACCTGGACAAGCCAGCCAGCACTGTGAGGATCATGTTTTTTGATTTCTCCAGTACTTTTGACACCATCTGGCCGGCTCTGCTGGGTGAGAAGTTGACAGCAATCTAGGTGCATGCTCCACTGGTGTCCTGGATTGCGGATTATTTGACTGGCAGACCACAATACATGTGCTTGCAGTGCTGTGTGTCAGACAGAGTGATCAGCAACACCGGAGCTCTGTAAGGGGCTGTCCTTTCTCCTTTCCTTTTCACTCTCTACACCACTGATTTCAACTACTGCACGGAGACCTGCCACATCCAGAAATTTTCTGATGACTCTGCAGTGGTTGGACGTATTACTGGTGGTGATGAGAGGTGAGTACAGGACGGTGGTGGACAACTTTGTCACATGGAGCAGGAAGAACCACCTACAGCTCAACGTGATGAAGACGAAAGAACTGGTGGTTGATCTGAAGAGAATCAGGGCTCCGGTGAACCCTGTTAACATCCAAGGGGTCAATGTGGACGTGGTGGAGGAATATAAGTACCTGGGGGTGTACTTGGATAATAAACTGAACTGGTCCAAAAATGTGGACACGGCATACAAAAAGGGCCAGAGCCGTCTCTATTTTCTGAGACGGCTGAGGTCCTTCAACATCTGTCGAACGATGCTGCGGATGTTCTATGAGTCTGTGGTGGCCAGTGCCATCCTGTACGCTGTCATCTGCTAGGGCAGCGGCTTGAGGATGAAGGACACTAGCAGACTCAATAAGATCATCAGGAAGGCCAGCCATGTTGTGGGCGAGGAACTGGACTCTGTGACAGTGGTGTTGGAGACGAGGACACTGTCCAAAATAAAGGCAATCTTAAACTGTCCTTCCCACCCTCTACACGAGGAGCTGATCAGCCACAGGAGCACGTTCAGTAAACGGCTGATTCTTCCACGCTGCACAACTGAGAGACACAGGAAATCATTCCTACCTGTTGCAGTCAAGCTGTACAATGCCACTGTATAACTGTGGTACGGTACATTGTCTTACCATGTATACTGTATTCTTAACTCAGGTGCAATATATGTATATAGGAATCATTGTATATAGAATCATTTCATTTTGCTTTTACTTTTTTTTCTTTCCCTTTAAATAAAAAAAGATTAAAAATTAAACTTTAATTAATATCTGCAATAAAACTGTTCAAATTAAAATCATCACAAATAACCTTATTGTTCTTAAAAAGGGTTCTAGATCCTCTTACACATAATAAAGTTGATTTAAAATCTCAAGCGAGTACGCACCCACGATATGGTAAAAGCATAGTTTTCTTCTGTTTTCAAAGTTAGCTTATTTACTAAGTTCTTTAGAAAGAGCTGACATTCACCCCCCATTCCTCCATTTGTTCTAAAGATTAAAGGTGTGAAAGTACCCATCGCGACATCTAGAATTCTTTGTTGGTATTTTCTTTTTTTCTCTTTCTCTTGATCTTTGAAAATGTTGGTGGTGTTTTTGTTTGAATTATTAGAAGAGTTAACATGCGTAATGCGAACATCAAAAAATGCAGTAACTCCTCTACTCCAGAAACCGCCAGCTTTTATGTCCAGCCTAGCCTCAGGACTTATGTTTGTAGACCGTAGATCAAATTTCTCGCCATCCAATGGAATAAGTCGAGGTTCAGCTTCAACATTAGTGCAGACTTTGTTTTGCTTTTACTTGAAGTTATTGAACTTATTTAAATTATTTTATTTTTATTCTTTTTTCAGACAATTTTATCTTCTATTTTTAGACATGTTTACTTCTTCTCTGATTCAGGAGCTTTGTAACAATTTTGAATTTCCCTCCGGGGATTAATAAAGTAATTCTGATTCTGAAGTCATTTTACCAAAGAATGGTTAAAGAAGAATAAAGTTAATGTTTTGGAATGGCCAAGTCAAAGTCCTGACCTTAATCCAATGGAAATGTTGTGGAAGGACCTGAAGCGAGCAGTTCATGTGAGGAAAGCCACCAACATCCCAGAGTTGAAGCTGTTCTGTACGGAAGAATGGGCTAAAATTCCTCCAAGCTGGTGTGCAGGACTGATCAACAGTTACCGCAAACGTTTAGTTGCAGTTATTGCTGCACAAGGGGGTCACAAGCAAAGGTTCACATACTTTTGCCACTCACAGATATGTAATATTGGATCATTTTCCTCAATAAATAAATGACCAAGTATAATATTTTTGTCTCATTTGTTTAACTGGGTTCTCTTTATCTACTTTTAGGACTTGTGTGAAAATCTGACGATGTTTTAGGTCATATTTATGCAGAAATATAGAAAATTCTAAAGGGTTCACAAACTTTCAAGCACCACTGTATATTGGGAAAAGAACGCTGGAGGTGGAGTTGCCAGGTAAAAGGAAAAGAGGAAAAGCAAAGATGAGATTTATGGATGTGGTGAAGGAAGACATAAGGATGGTTGGTGCTACAGAAAAAGATACGGAGGACAGGAGGAGATGGAGAGACGTTATCCGCTGTGGCGACCCCTAACGGGAACAGCTGAAAGAAGAAGAAGAAGAAGAAGAAGAAGCACTCCAGCTTTGGAAAGTTGGGTAAAAGTTCATAAGACTATTTTTGCAAAGATTTTCTCTCACTTCTGTCTCATCCTCACTTTTATTACTCTCGGTTTGAATTTGTGTTTTATAGTTGTGTATTTTAAATGTTTAATGACACAACAGCTGCTTTTAGATTCCTATTATCAATGATTTTCTCAAACAGGTTTTTTTGTTCTCTCAGTGCAGGAAAACGAGTTTAAGTTCCTGTTCTACACACACAGTAGAAAAAGAATTTAACTTTAATAAAGATTACACTGCTTATTTACACCAAATTTTAACAAAATCATTGTGAATTAATTAAAGTTACCTGATTTATGAGTTCATCTTTCTGTTCCAGATGAAGCCTGTTCTCCTCGAGTTGTTGCTAAAACATAAAACACATTAATTTATTTGACTAAATATGTAGTAGTAGTGTGTGTGTGTGTGTGTGTGTGTGTGTGTGTGTGTGTGTGTGTGTGTGTGTGTGTAAAAAACACAGTGTGTGTTACTGTTATACTAAAATAATCAACAGTGGGGTGGTGGAATGAAGCCAAAGTGACAAAGCATGTTTTATTCCTCTTATACCACAGCAATTTGTTAATGACTACAATTTTTTATGAAGGGAAGGAAAGAATGTCACATTGTATTTTTACCCATTTATAGTTACAATTAATGTTGTGGAACGACCTCCAAACATTATCACAATTTATTAAACTTGTAATGTGACTGAGAAACCGCAAAGAAGAACTATAAACTCCTCTGTCCTGAAGACATCAGAAAACTTAAAGTTCCAGCTTTGACTGTTACACAGCGCTGACACTGGAGACTCCTTTCAGAGATGTTAAAGGTTCTATGCCATGGAATTATTTTTCTTGTTGTTTTTGAAATATATGGATGTGAAAGAAAATAGGCAGAGAGAACAGGTCAATTAGAAAAATGTTGTTCCTATGTAGAAACGTACTGGGTACTGCCCCTCATTAACATATAAAAGTTGACCGTCTATAAATAAAGAAGATGGGGAAGAGCCATCTAGTTATTCAGTGGTTCCTTGGAAAAAACAAGTGGATCTGGGCTGAACTTTATTTCAGATCACTGTTGTGCTCAGTACATTTCACAACATTGCCATTCAAATGGAACAAACAGACTGCTGTGCCTTAATTTTTACAGAATCATGGCTAACTGAAGATATACCAGACTCAGTTCTTCATCCATAAACTATTTCCATACACCATAGTGATGGGACATCTGAATCTGGTAGGAGCGTGGTGGTGGCATTGGAAAAGCTTATATTTACAAATAGCCATGCGAGTCATGAGACAATAAATTGTGATACAAATTTATGGCAATTCAAATCGATTAAATAAAAAAATGAATTGTGATTATTATCAGGCTGCATAATCTTAGGTTTTTTTTTTAGCTGTAACTGCATTGTTTAGACAGCAGAGGGCGCAACTGTAATAGTGTACAATAGCAGGAATGCAGGTGACTTCACCATGGGTGGAAGTAACACAGCTCTAATGCTGCGAAAAACATACAAAAAAAACAAAATGTGAAAGAGCTGCTGTGTGATTATGTACAAATAGATTTAACAAGAAATCAGAGCTCTCTTTTTGCAGACTGCTGAAAGATAAAGAAAAGAGATGCAGAACAAATGTACATAAAAGTTTGTTAAGAAAAGGAATATTTGTTATCAACGTTTTTGGGTGTTGTTGTAGTTAGCACTGTTGCCTCACAGCAAAAAGGTTCCGGGTTCGAACCTCACGGCCGAAGAAGGTCTTTCTGTGTGGAGTTTCCATCACTTTACCAAAGCATCTCAAGGAATAATATAAAATAACGAAAAAGTGCATGGAATGGGAGCTTTAAATAAACATCTCGTCCTACAAGTCGCTGTGAATGAGCTACTACTAGTAGGCATATCAAATTCAATCCAAATTGCTTGAAACTGGTCTCACTGAATGCAGAACATACTTTTTACAGAATTAAAATATGTTTATCCATTCTTGAGATATTACAAATCAAAGATTGAAAGAATGGCTTAATTTTTAGAAAATTTCATATTCTGTATGAGGATCACATGGTACAAAATGGGCCTCATTAACCAATGAGATCAAATGGTTTTTTTCTTAATAAGTTTTTTATTTTTCAAGATATTTACATGGACATTGTCAGGTACATAGATGGTTGTATACGGAATACAAAGTTTGAAAAATTAGTAAAAACAAATTATGCAAATTAGCATTTAATTAGTATTAATTATGCTAATTAGGTAAAACGTTAAATTGGTACGCTCTCTTCTTCAAAGTTTCACCAAATGGCTTTATTTGTGCAATATAAAGCTGATCTTAATTCTCATTTATACATCTCAAAGAAGGAGAAATCACTGTTAATTATAAAATATGCATAAATAAGTACTGAATGTCATTCACATCTACCGTTATCTATCAAAATAAAAAAGTAATACTCTGTAGGCCTTTGTATTTCTAAGTCAGGCCAACGAGTATTTATATGAAAGAATATAAATGATTATTTCGATTAATATTCACAGCTTTCAAGGCGAACCTCGAAAAAACTGAGAGCCACATCCAATAAACAATTCACATTAACTGAATTTAAATTGACACTCATGTTTCTGACTTTCGGTTTTTTAAAATCTCATTCAGACCACTAAGATCTCAATATTTTTCATCAAAACAATTACAGTTATATTCTAAAATAGTTACAGTGGGGCAAAAAAGTATTTAGTCAGTCACCAATTGTGCAAGTTCTCCCACTTAAAAAGATAAGAGAGGCCTGTAATTTTCATCATAGGTACACTTCAACTATGAGAGACAAAATGAGAAAAAAAAATCCAGAAAATCACATTGTCTGATTTTTAAAGAATTTATTTGCAAATTATGGTGGAAAATAAGTATTTGGTCAATAACAAAAGTTCATCTCAAAACTTTGTTATATACCCTTTGTTGGCAATGACAGAGGTCAAACGTTTTCTGTAAGTCTTCACAAAGTTTTCACACACTGTTGCTGGTATTTTGGCCCATTCCTCCATGCAGATCTCCTCTAGAGCAGTGAAGTTTTGGGGCTGTCGCTGGGCAACTTTCAACTCCCTGCAAAGATTTTCTATGGGGTTGAGATCTGGAGACTGGCTAGGCCACTCCAGGACCTTGAAATGCTTCTTACGAAGCCACTCCTTCATTGCCCAGGCGGTGTGTTTGGGATCATTGTCATGCTGAAAGACCCAGCCACGTTTCATCTTCAATGCCCTTGCTGATGGAAGGAGGTTTTCTCTCAAAATCTCACGATACATGGCCCCATTCATTCTTTCCTTTACACGGATCAGTCGTCCTGGTCCCTTTGCAGAAAAACAGCCCCAAAGCATGATGTTTCCACCCCCATGCTTCACAGTAGGTATGGTGTTCTTTGGATGCAACTCAGCATTCTTTCTCCTCCAAACACGACAAGTTGAGTTTTTACCAAAAAGTTCTATTTTGGTTTCATCTGACCATATGACATTCTCCCAATCCTCTTCTGGATCATCCAAATGCTCTCTAGCAAACTTCAGACGGGCCTAGACATGTACTGGCTTAAGCAGGGGGCACTGCAGGATTTGAGTCCCTGGTGGCGTAGTGTGTTACTGATGGTAGCCTTTGTTACTTTGGCCCCAGCTCTCTGCAGGTCATTCACTAGGTCCCCCCGTGTGGTTCTGGGATTTTTGCTCACCGTTCTTGTGATCATTTTGACCCCACGGAGTGAGATCTTGCGTGGAGCCCCAGATCAAGGGAGATTATCAGTGGTCTTGTATGTCTTCCATTTTCTAATAATTGCTCCCACAGTTGATTTCTTCACACCAAGCTGCTTACCTATTGCAGATTCAGTCTTCCCAGCCTGGTGCAGGTCTACAATTTTGTTTCTGGTGTCCTTTGACAGCTCTTTGGTCTTGGCCATAGTGGAGTTTGGAGTGTGACTGTTTGAGGCTGTGGACAGATGTCTTTTATACTGATAACGAGTTCAAACAGGTGCCATTAATACTGGTAACGAGTGGAGGACAGAGGAGCCTCTTAAAGAAGAAGTTACAGGTCTGTGAGAGCCAGAAATCTTGCTTGTTTGTAGGTGACCAAATACTTATTTTACCGAGGAATTTACCAATTAATTCATTAAAAATCCTACAATGTGATTTCCTGGATTCTTTCCCCCAATTCTGTCTCTCATAGTTGAAGTGTACCTATGATGAAAATTACAGGCCTCTCTCATCTTTTTAAGTGGGAGAACTTGCACAATTGGTGGCTGACTAAATACTTTTTTACCCCACTATATGTATTTATATGAATCAGTTTGATTTGAAAAAATAAGTTGGTAAAGCTCTGAAAACTCACTTCAAAGTCTCCTGTGAATCATAACATCAAAACTAGCTGAGGGAAAATTTTGCTGAATCCTTCATCAGAAACAGTGAGAGCAAGAGAACATCCCTATAAAAGTTATCTGATTGATATTCATGAGTAATCCAGTGGGAAACCGATCAGAACAGAGAGAGAGCCTGACCACTTTCCTATGGCTCATAAAGCACCGGCAGTTTCCCGACGTCACGTGAGCAGAGAGTGTACTCTGTTGTACTGACTTCAACCTGTCATTACTCCCAAAGTACTGAACAGATCTGAACCAGATACATTTCTTTGGAAAGCAGAGATTGTAAGCTTTTTAAGAATAGTATTCATGATAGAAAATATTCAAGAGTTAAGCAATGACAGATTTGGAAACTTAGATGAGCGTCTGCATGGACAGTTTTCACACCACGGCCAGTGAGCGTCTGATATGCCTACTAATAGTGAAACAAACACCTTCAGACTAATCGGCATCTGGAACTGATCAGGGCTGTGGCATGAGCAATAATAAAAGATATGTGTAAAACCAAAAATATATCACCTGTAATGTTTTTAGGACACAGCTGAGCTTGGTGATCTCCTCCTCCTGTTGCTCTCTTCCCTGGACAAAACTCAGTGCCTGTAACGAAAGATCATAATCACACTAAATTAACCAATTAAATAAAATTATAAAGAGAGAAGGGAAGCTACTCTGACCTGCACATACCTCACTAGAAAGTGCTTCTACCTGCTGTCTGAGTGCTTCATTTTCCTTTACCTGTCACAAGTTCACAACAATAAACTATGATTTGTTGAACAGATGGGTCACTAAGCACAAAACTGAGTGAGATATTCACAGGCTAAATTCTGTCCTCTGTACGCACAAGTTCTTTGCGGCTGGTCTCAATCGCCTCACAAATCTGATCTTTCTCTGTCTTTGCAGCTCGAATGTCCTCCAGTTCATTCAGAAGAGGCTGGACATTCTGAATCGACTGCCTCATGCTTCAAAACACACACATTTCACATTAATCACTAGCAGGAAGTGTGTGAAAGAAATGCACTATTACTGCTGATCCTGGCAGCCATTTTAACAACACCTGGTTCCTTGAGTATTAAATCACACAACAACTGAACTCAGTTAAGAACCTGAATATATTTATTCTGGACTGTTGATTAATTTCCTGTAACAGCAGCTCTGACAGTAGTGCAGGTACTACCACAGTACTGTGGTACTACCACAGGTTTATATGAATGCACATGTATTTATATTAATGCAGCTCATTCACAGGGACTCGTACAGCAGACTCTCTACTGATAATAAACAGGTTACAAAATCATTGTTAAGGTGAAACTTTCTGTAAGGAGATGTTTATGGAAGGAGTCTCCAGTGTCATTGTTTTGTAACAATCAGAAATGAAGCTCTAACTTTAAGATTTCTGACTAACTTTCTTGGTAACATGTCGAGCTGCATGTTTTTTTTCCTCCTGGTGAGATGATGTATGTAAGAGTTTGTTCCTATAGGCTACATTTCTGTGACGTCTGCTACCTTATGAGTTGGTTCTTCAGCTCGTTGTTCTCAGCTTTGAGAAGCACATTACTGTCCTCTAACATTTCAAAGGCTTTTTGCAGGTCAGTGTATAACGTCCTCAGGCAGTTGTTGGAGTGAAGAAGCTCAGCTTTATCTGTACCCTCGTCTGAATCCCTGTGCAGAGCAAACACAAAACAACATGTTGCACAAGAGAGAATTCTGGCTCCTTTAGTGTTTTTATAACCAAATCAGAATGTTTTAAACACTCACCCATCCTGTTGTTCCTCTGGAATGTAGAGAAAGTCATACTCTTTCACAAACTGCATCTTCTTCTAACACCAGAAAATCATCAATAATACAACCAATACGTTGTGGTATTCTACACACTTATTATTCCTGACACACTTCAGTATTCCATACACACTTCAGCATATTTAAGGATTTATAAAGAAATGCAATTTATTGATTTACTATTTTCTGAACAGGAAATGGTCAAAGGTAAGGAACACTTAATAGGTGAAATAAACTTCAGCTCATTTGCTACCAGCAGAAAAAGATATGGTGTTGCATGTTCCTCATCATGCTTTGATGTGTGTTCCTCAGTGGCAGGATGGTCAGGGTGTCGTTAGGAGGCCTAATTAATTCATTTCCATTTTATTTGTATAGCCCCTTCAACAATGGACATTGTCACAAAGCAGCTGTACATACATATACAAATTCTGGACATGAATTTCCATCCATCCATCCATTATCTGTAGCCACTTATCCTGTCCTTCATCGCAGGGCTGACACATAGACGCAGACAACCATTCACACCTACGGTCAATTTACAGCCACCAATAAGTCTAACCTGCATGCCTTTGGACTGTGGGGAAAACCGGAGCACCCGGAGGAAACCCACGCGGATACGGGGAGAACATGCAAACTCCACACAGAAAGGCCCTCGTCGGCCGCTGGGCTCAAACTCAGGACCTTCTTGCTGTGAGGCGACAGTGCTAACCACCGTGCCGCCCTGGACATGAATTTTACATATATATTTGAATTTATAAATTTATCCCAACGGCATCTTCAGCAGGTATCTCAGGGTCACAAGCATTTTGCCCTTTAGCCCATACGCCTGAGTGGGACAGTGAACCATCCTGAGCTGGTCTCAGCTGTTATGGCTTTCTTTAGTTATTTGGTTACATCTTCTGTAAGAATTATCACACTGATGTTGTTGGGAAACCCCAGCAGCTGACTCCAATGGGGAAGAACGTTACTTGCCATTCTTTGACAAGAGCTTCAATCTTGGTTAGGTCTTCTATCCAGGAGCACAAAAACTATCTTAGTAGCCAAACTCTCAATGGACAGAGGACTGGGTAGCCATCTCTCACCAACTGAAGAAAGCCAAGTACGAGGATACGAAGCCAAGTATCTTCTTCAGTTGGTGACAGATGGCTATCTAGTCCTCTGTCCATTGAGAGTTTAGATTAGATTATATTCAACTGTATTGTCATTGCACATGTCACAGGTTCAAGGCAATGAAATGGCTACTAAGATGGTTTTTCTGCTCCTGAATAGAAGAACCATGTCTGGTCAGAGTGAGACTACCGTCACCTCTTCTGGAAAGACAAGTCTCTTCTTCAGGTCCACTTTCATCTCCCAGTCAGGGGCTCAATGAAAAATGGAGGACAGGTTCTTGGCAGTTGCTCTTGTCCCAGGAGCCTTATCTCCTTCCCTATGAACACTGACATCTTCCTGTGGTGATATCTGTTTGTTGCCCTTTGACCCTCTGCAAGTCCATCAATTTAACAATTTCTACATAGAATACTTCATGAAAAATAAAGTGAAATAAACACAGAAATGTACTAAACATTAAACCACACGAAATACTAAAATGTAAGGAATACTAAAGTGTATTGAATAATAAAGTGAACAAACTCCTGAAGTGAAACAGTGAAAAGTCCATGAGGCAGGTTACTTTAAGTCAGTTTGATAGTTACCACAGACTCCTATAAAGCACATTTAATAAGTATTTCTAAAAGAAAATATGAATAACTAACTTAAAGTCTCTGTTAACCAAACATACCGATGGTTTGTTTTGTTTTTCTCTCTCAACTCTCTCCGTATTTGCTGACTGTTGCCGTTTATACGGTTTAATGCTAATCTGAACAGCTCGCGCTTTTTTTCTATTATCACGCGCCCGAGTGAATCTTTTCCAACTAATCTTTGAAGTGTACCGACTCTACTGAATCATCAGTCTAAACGATTCGTCTATCATTATCATTAACTCATTTTAAATAAGTAAATAAATACCATATTCTAATAGTTAATAAATAAATAAATACTATATTATAGTACACCGCGTAAGCCTGTAGAAATCAGTGAATTGGTGTACTGAACTAAATGATTCTAATTGGCAAAAAGAATCATTTACCTAATGATTCATGAACTCAGTTCGACTCAGTTGGGAATCAGAATCAGAATTCCTTTATTATCATTGCACAGAGGACACCGAAATTGGTTAGCAGCCCTCAAACAAAAAGCAGCAAGAGCAAGATAAATAGGTGTATATACACACACATTACAGAAGAGTACTGCTGCCACACTGGGGGAAAAAAATCAGTATCACGTAATAATGTGAAAAGTTTATTGTTATAACAACATATTTTCACGTTATTACGTAATAATTTTAAACTGATGTTTGAATCTGTGGTGTGAATGAGGTGTGTGGATAATAAACTGGGTAATACGGGGAATAAACTGGGTAATATGGGGAATAAACTGGGTAATATGAGGGATAAACTGGGTAATATGGGGAATAAACTGGGTAATATGAGGGATAAACTGGGTAATATGGGAATAAACTGGGTAATATGAGGGATAAACTGGGTAATATGAGGGATAAACTGGGTAATATGGGGAATAAACTGGGTAATATGAGGGATAAACGGTAATATGGGGAATAAACTGGGTAATATGAGGGATAAACTGGGTAATATGGGGGAATAAACTGGGTAATACGGGGGATAAACTGGGTAATATGGGGGAATAAACTGGGTAATATGAGGGATAAACTGGGTAATATGCGGGATAAACTGGGTAATATGGGGGAATAAACTGGGTAATATGGGAATAAACTGGGTAATCATCATCATAATCCTTCGGCTGCATTTGTCTTGCAGGCGACCACAAGTCCCCATCCATTGCTTTCGATCTGCAGCCAACGCAGCAATTGTATCAAGGCGCAAATCGCCCTCTGTGTCCCCTAACAGTTTCTGTGTATAGTTCAGATAGCTTGTCCTCTGTCAACCTGGACACCTTTCAGCATGGGCTGGAACATAGAGGGCGTAGCTCCTGCATGGCTCTTTTTCTGGCATCCTAAGTGCGTGTCCAAGGAAGTGTAGCTGACGCTGCCATACAGTGTTGATGAGGGGCTATGTGTTTGTCATTTTGTAGATCTGAGCATTGCTCACACAGTCAAGGCGTTTGATGTTAAGCATGATTATCATTTATCTTGTTATTATCTTGTTGTAATGTTATACATTTATCTTGTTTTCCATGTTGACCAATAGTACCCAGGATTCACATCCATACAGAAGCACTGTCACACAGGTGATGTTGAAAAGTTTGATTTTAGTTGCAGTGGGCATTGATGGGCTTCTCCAGATCTTTTTTAGTTTCCAGAAAGCAGTCCATGCAAGTGCCTTTTGTCTGGTTAGGTCACTGTTACTAGATGCCATCATGGATCCCAGGTATTTAAAGTTGGATACATGGTTTATTGGATTCCTGTATACTTCCAGAGGTGGCTGTGGGTTGCAGTTGATGGTCATGCACTCGGTCTTGGGAACACTGACTATGAGACCTAGTTGTTTTGCTTCAGCTGCTGATTTGGAAAGTTGTGCCTGTGCCCTAGGTATGGATGACTCAAGCAAGGCGATGTCGTAAGCGAAATCTAGATCATTTAGAATTTTGGCAGGGTGTCTCCTAGATTGATGAGGATGGGTAACTATGCCAGAGTCGGTATTTTCTGTTGATTTCTTCATTAAGAAGTCAATAACAACAATGAATAAGAATGGAGCAAGAACATCTCCTTGCAGTACCCCAGTTGTAACCTGAAATGGATCAGAGATGTTCCCATCCACCATGACGCCACTCTTGGAGTTGGCGTAGAATGCACTGATGGCTTTGACAATGGCCTCTGGGATGCCATAGTGGCATAGAATGGAGAACATGATGCTTCTGTTGATGGAATCAAATGCCTTTTTAAAGTCAATAAAAGTGATGGTCAGTGGAAGTTGGTAGGTTCCAAAGGCTTTCATGATCCTTCGCAGGGTGTGGATTTGCTGAGTGCAACTTCTGCCTGGTTTTTTCTTAGTAGCGGATCCACATGGTCTCTTATTCTCATCAACAGGACCTTGTTGTACACCTTGGCAGCAATAGACATTAGTGTAATCCCTCTATAGTTGGTCATGAGGCCAAGATCCCCTTTCTTTGGCAAGGGAACAATGACATTGGTAATCCATTGCGTGGGGGGGGAATGTGTTGTGAAGACTTCCACATAGAATTTGTGAATGATGTTTGCCATTATGTCTCCACCCCCTTGGAGGGCTTCCCAGTGATTGCAAAGTCCAGGCCTGCAGCTTTATTATTCTTCATGCCTTTGATTGCCTTTTGTGTTTCCTCTAAAGTGGATGGGTCAACACATATGGATAGGTCCTGATCAGAGGGTGGCAGGAGAGCAGCTGTTGGTGATCCACAGTTGTTATTGAGTAAGTCGGAGAAGTACTGTCTCCATTCAGCAAGGAGCTTGCTATCACTTGTCGGAGATGATCTGTCTAGCTTCTTCACCTTAGGGTTAGATCTTCTATTCTAGCTGGAGATAGAGTTAATGATTTTCCAAGTGGTGTTATTATAGTCACCCTTCTTGTCTGCTTCTTGAAGGTCTTCTATCTGCTGTTGTATGAAAGCTAGTTCATCAACCTTGTACGACTCGTTCAAGCTGGTATTGAACTTTCTCCATGTCTCTCTTGACTTCCAGCTTCTTGCAAGCAGGTATGTCTTCTTTGCTTCATCTCTCTCCTGCCGCAGCTTCAAGGTTTTGTGTGACACCCAGCTGGGCATTCCACAGGGTTTGCATTTTCCAACCACCTTTTCTGCCACTTCTGCAACGGTCTTCTCCAACTTCTCATACCTCTCTGATTGATGTTGTGGTATCCTCAAGGTGGAGGTCTTTAAAATGGTTTGAGAGCTCAATCTGAAACTTAGTCTTGATTTGGCTGTCCTTGAGCTTCTTCTAGTCGAATTTGGGCCTCCAACAGGGTTTTGCTTTGGATGTACAAAGACTGGTGCTGATGTATACACTGACAATGTGATGGTCTAAATCCAGCTCTTAGAGCTGGATTTAGACCATCACATTGTCAGTGTATACATCACCTACAGTGGTGCTTGAAAGTTTGTGAACCCTTTAGAATTTTCTATATTTCTGCATAAATATGACCTAAAACATCATCAGATTTTCACACAAGTCCTAAAAGTAGATAAAGAGAACCCAGTTAAACAAATGAGACAAAACTATTATGCTTGGTCATTTATTTATTGAGGAAAATGATCCAATATTACATATCTGTGAGTGGCAAAAGTATGTGAACCTCTAGGATTAGCAGTTAATTTGAAGGTGAAATTAGAGTCCGGTGTTTTCAATCAATGGGACGATAATCAGGTGTGAGTGGGCACCCTGTTTTATTTAAAGAACAGGGATCTATCAAAGTCTGATCTTCACAACACACATTTGTGGAAGTGTATCATGGCAAGAACAAAGGAGATTTCTGAGGACCTCAGAAAAAGCGTTGTTGATGCTCATCAGGCTGGAAAAGGTTACAAAACCATCTCTAAAGAGTTTGGACTCCACCAATCCACAGTCAGACAGATTGTGTACAAATGGAGGAAATTCAAGACCATTGTTACCCTCCCCAGGAGTGGTCGACCAACAAAGATCACTCCAAGAGCAAGGCGTGTAATAGTCGGCGAGGTTACAAAGGACCCCGGGGTAACTTCTAAGCAACTGAAGGCCTCTCTCACATTGGCTAATGTTCATGTTCATGAGTCCACCATCAGGAGAACACTGAACAACAATGGTGTGCATGGCAGGGTTGCAAGGAGAAAGCCACTGCTCTCCAAAAAGAACATTGCTGCTCATCTGCAGTTTGCTAAAGATCATGTGGACAAGCCAGAAGGCTATTGGAAAAATGTTTTGTGGACGGATGAGACCAAAATAGAACTTTTTGGTTTAAATGAGAAGCATTATGTTTGGAGAGAGGAAAACACTGCATTCCAGCATAAGAACCTTATCCCAGCTGTAAAACATGGTGGTGGTAGTATCATGGTTTGGGCCTGTTTTGCTGCATCTGGGCCAGGACAGCTTGCCATCATTGATGGAACAATGAATTCTGAATCATACCAGTGAATTCTAAAGGAAAATGTCAGGACATCTGTCCATGAACTAAATCTCAAGAGAAGGTGGGTCATGCAGCAAGACAACTACCCTAAGCACACAAGTCGTTCTACCAAAGAATGGTTAAAGAAGAATAAAGTTAATGTTTTGGAATGGCCAAGTCAAAGTCCTGACCTTAATCCAATGGAAATGTTGTGGAAGGACCTGAAGCGAGCAGTTCATGTGAGGAAACCCACCAACATCCCAGAGTTGAAGCTGTTCTGTATGGAGGAACGGGCTAAAATTCCTCCAAGCTGGTGTGCAGGACTGATCAACAGTTACCACAAACATTTAGTTGCAGTTATTGCTGCACAAGGGGGTCACAAGATATGTCAAAGATATGCCACTCACAGATATGTAATATTGGATCATTTTCCTCAATAAATAAATGACCAAGTATAATATTTTTGTCTCATTTGTTTAACTGGGTTCTCTTTATCTACTTTTAGGACTTGTGTGAAAATCTGATGATGTTTTAGGTCATATTTATGCAGAAATATAGAAAATTCTAAAGGGTTCACAAACTTTCAAGTGCCACTGTATTTGCCATTGATGAGAATTTGGTCTAGTTGATGGGTGGAACCTCCTGGGTGCATCCAGGTCCAAAGATGATTTCTGGGTTGAGGGAATCTAGTCTGTGCTGGGCAAAGCTTGTGTTCTCGGCAAAGATTCACAAGATGATCCCCATTGTCATTTGTTTCGCTGTAAAAGCAATGGGGTCCAATCACCATTGGGTGGGATGTATGGCTGTCCAGACCAATTCTAGCATTAAAGTCACCAATTATAAGATGTTTTTAATGTTTCTTCACCTTGTCCAGGTGGGTTTTGAGTGAGCTGTAGAAGTAATCTTTTTCTGCTGTGCTGGTAGTCTGGTTAACACCAGACCATATCACAAGTGAAATATGGTCTGGAATCCGCCTATTGAATTTCTCGTAGGGGAGGTGTGGTTTACGATTGTCAACGGCCATTTATTGGACGTTGCGAATGTCTATCATTTGGCGTATATGTAGCTCATGGCCAATCATGGCAGTTGTACCCGGTGACATAGTTAGAGCGACGAAGAAGATGAAGAGGCGAAGAAAGACTGAAACGCCAAATGCTGTTCTTTTTTTAAAACAAACTTTCGCTCTAAACTATTCAGAACAGTGTCTAAAGCTTGATCAAAAGTTTGGTTCGTATCACTCGCCGCCATGTTAAATGTGATCCGTAAACAGTCCCAAATAAACTACAAGCTTCCGTTTGTCGAGTAGTACGCGTCACCGTCTTTCCACCCCTCCCCACTCTCTGATTGGCTCCCTAACTCAGGCGAGCCTTTAGACCATAGTTTCCATGCTGTCTTTTCAGATCGGAACGATTGTGCAAAGCAGCATGGGATTTCCCAGGCTACTGTGCTGGCAGCCTCCATTGGTGCATAGATGACTGTAATGGTGAGCCGAGGGTTACCATGGAATGTGGCAGTTAATATTCTCTGGCTGACGGAATTAGCACTTAGCAGGCACCTGTGTATGTATTTCAACATTGTGAGTCCAACACCTCCTAGTCTCTGGTCTGTGGCTGAGCTGTAAATAAAGACCCAGTTCTTATCATTTGACCATAATTCTTCAGTAGGGGATGATGTTAAGAGCCAATGTTCTTGGATGCCAACAATGTCAATGCCTGCATTGTGGCAGTCCATGAAGAGCTAATGGGTCTTCCCTTTTGGGTAAAGAGTATGTATGTTGTAGATTGATACTGCTAGTGGTTTGAAGGTAGGTAAACGAGACATATCAGGACCGGCAGTCTATGATGGAGTACCAGGTTCCTGTTGGTCCATCATAGAGTCTGAGGGGGACATCTGTCTGGCTACCTTCGATCTAGTTCGAGGATACTTTTTCATGGTTCGCATAATCACAATTTTTCCAGAATTATTTTAGTCCGCTCTGGCAGCTGAATGGGTGATTAACCCTGAACAGCTTATACTTATGTTATACTTAGCTCATGCATGTTGCTGGCTGTACTGTTATGGCCTTACAGTAGCAATCCTACATGTAAGTTGTTTCGGAATGTCCAGACAACCTGGGTAATATGGGGAATAAACTGGATAATATGGGGAATAAACTGGGTAATGTGGGGGAATAAACTGGGTAATATTGTGAATAAATTGGGTAATATTGTGAATAAACTGGGTAATATGGGGAATAAACTGGGTAATATTGTGAATAAACTGGGTAATATGGAGAATAAACTGGGTAATATTGTGAATAAACTGGGTAATATGGAGAATAAACTGGGTAATATTGTGAATAAACTGGGTAATATGGAGAATAAACTGGGTAATATGGGGAATAAACTGGGTAATGTGGGGGAATAAACTGGGTAATATGGAGAATAAACTGGGTAATATTGTGAATAAACTGGGTAATAAACTGGGTAATGTGGGGGAATAAACTGGGTAATATGGAGAATAAACTGGGTAATATTGTGAATAAACTGGGTAATATGGGGAATAAATTGGGTAATATGGGGAATAAAAATGTGGGGAATAAACTGGGTAATGTGGGGAATAAACTGCGTAATGTGGGGAATAAACTGGGTAATGTGGGGAATATATTGGGTAATATGGAGAATAAACTGGGTAATGTGGGGAATAAACTGGGTAATATGGAAAATAAACTGGGTAATATGGGGAATAAACTGGGTAATATGAGAGATACACTGGGTAATGGGAATAAACTGGGAGATGTGGGGAATAAACTGGGTGATATGGGGAATAAACTGGGTAATATGGGGAATAAATGGGTAATGTGGGGAATAAACTGGGTAATATGGAGAATAAACTGGTAATATGGGGAATAAACTGCATAATATGAGGAATAAACTGGGTAATATGGGGAATAAACTGGGAAATGTGGGGAATAAACTGGGTGATATGGGGAATAAACTGTGTATTGTGAGGAATTACCTGGTTAATATTAGATTAGATTAGATTAGATTAGATTAGATTAGATTAGATTAGATTAGATTAGATTAGAACATTATTGATCCCTTTGGGAGGGTTCCCTCAGGGAAATTAAAATTCCTGTAGCATCATTACAGGATAAACAGAGAATAGAAAAATAGAGAAAACCTCTAGATAAATTAAGTATTTACATATACAAATATTTAAAAAGGCAGCACGGTGGTGTAGTGGTTAGCGCTGTTGCCTCACAGCAAGAACGTCCGGGTTCGAGCCCCATGGCCGGCGAGGGCCTTTCTGTGTGGAGACTGCATGTTCTCCCCGTGTCCGCGTGGGTTTTCTCCGGGTGCTCTGGTTTCCCCCACAGTCCAAAGACATACAGGTTAGGCTAACTGGTGACTCTAAATTGACCGTAGGTGTGAATGTGAGTGTGAATGGTTGTCTGTGTCTATGTGCCAGCCCTGTGATGACCTGGCGACTTGTCCAGGGTGTACCCCACCTTTCGCCCGTAGTCAGCTGGGATAGGCTCCAGCTTGCCTGCGACCCTGCAGAACAGGATAAAGTGGCTAGAGATAATGAGATGAGATGAAATATAAAAAAAAAAGATATGAAAAAAGTCCAGCAGGAGAGGTATTGCACATTGTTCAGTATTGCTTTTTGTCAGGCTAGGCTACTGCTCCTTCCCATCCTCTGTCCTCCTGTTACCCCTCCTCCCCCCCAGAGAGGACTTGTACAGTCTGATGGCGTGAGGGACAAAGGAGTTTTTAAGTCTGTTAGTCCTGCACTTGGGAAGGAGCATTCTGTCACTGAACAGGCTCCTCTGGTTGCTGATGACGGTGTGCAGAGGGTGACTGGCATCATCCATGATGTTCAGTAGTTTGTACATAGACCTCTTCTCTGCCACCATCACTAGAGAGTCCAGCTTCATGCCGACCACAGAGCCGGCCCCCCTGATCAGTTTGTCCAGCCTGGATGTGTCTTTCTTGGATGTGCTGCCCCCCCCAGCACACCACGGTGTAAAACAGGACACTGGTGACCATGGACTGATAGAACATCCACAGGAGTTTCCTGCAGATGTTAAAGGACCACAGCCTCCTCAGGAAGTATAGCCTGCTCTGTACCTTCCTGTACAGGTGGTTGGCGTTGCAAGTCCAGTCCAGCTTCCTGTCCAGCCACAGCCCGAGGTACTTGTAGGAATCCACAGCCTCCACCTTGACTCCCTCGATCAGAACTGGTCATGACCTTGGTCTGGACCTCCCAAAGTCAATGACCAGCTCCTTGGCCTTTGAGGTGTTGAGCTGCAGATGGTTCCTGTTGCACCAAACGGCAAAGTCCCTCACCAGACTCCTATACTCCTCCTCTCTGTCGTCCCTGATACACCCCACTATGGCTATGTCATCAGTGAACTTCTGAATGTGACAGAGCTCTGAGTTATAGCAGAAGTCCGTGGTGTACAGGGTGAAGAGAACAGGGGCCAGCACCGTGCCCTGGGGTGCTCCGGTGCTGCTAATCACAGTGTCAGATGTGATGTCCTTCAGCCTGACGTACTGTGGCCTGTCGGTGAGGTAGCTGGAGATCCAGGTGACTAGGCAGGGGTCCACTCACATCCTATTCGCATTTATTGGGAATAAACTGGGAAATGTGGGGAATAAACTGGGTAATATGGAGAATAAACTAGTAATATGGGAAATAAACTGAGTAATATGAGGGATAAACTAGGTAATATGGGGAATAAACTGGGTAATATGGGGAATAAACTGGGTAATATGGGGAATAAACTGGGTAATGTGGGAAATAAACTGGTAATATGGGGAATAAACTGAGTAATATGAGGGATAAACTAGGTAATATGGGGAATAAACTGGGTAATATGGGGAATAAACTGGGAAATGTGGGGAATAAACTAGGTAATATGGGGAATAAACTGGGAAATGTGGGGAATAAACTGGGTAATATGGGGAATAAACTGGGAAATGTGGGGAATAAACTGGGAAATGTGGGGAATAAACTGGGTAATATGGGGAATAAACTGGGTAATGTGGGAAATAAACTGGTAATATGGGGAATAAACTGAGTAATATGAGGGATAAACTAGGTAATATGGGGAATAAACTGGGTAATATGGGGAATAAACTGGGTAATATGGGGAATAAACTAGGTAATATGGGGAATAAACTGGGAAATGTGGGAAATAAACTGGGTAATATGGGGAATAAACTGGGTAATATGGGGAATAAACTGGGTAACGTGGGGAATAAACTGGTAATATGGGGAATAAACTGGGTAATATGAGGGATAAACTGGGTAATATTGGGGATAAACTGGGAAATGTGGGGAATAAACTGGGTAATAAGGGGAATAAACTGGGTAATATGGCTCACTTACATGATTTAATCAAGTTCTGTTTCATGTTTGGGTTGAACTGCGGTAAATTTGAAAATATATTGACAAAGGTCCTACTGTACCAAGGTAGACAACGAGTTCCAACCTGATTTTAATCAAATCAAGTCTCTGAGCTGGACTAATAACACAGCAGCCGGCTGTGAGACGAGCGCACAGGGACTAACTAAAAAGTGCAAGACCAAAAAGAGATGGTACGAAAATATTCAATAACTTTGCCCTTTTTCACTATAATGTCACTAAAATCACTGCGCACATCAACAGTCTCCTGTTAATAATTTTGATGACACTACAGTGAATAATGGTAAAGTTATTGAATATTGTTCCCAATAAAAATTCCCCAAAATTATGCAAAACCACATTTTTCCCAAAATTATACTGCTGCAGTTTAACAAACAGGAGACTGTTGATGTGTGCAGTGATTTTGATGACACTACAATGAATAAGGGTGAAGTTAAGCCGAATAGCTGAGGCACTTGTAAGTTAAAAAAAAAAAAAGCTTTGTCTTGACCTTTACATTTTCCCCCTTAAATTTGCCCCACAACAAATTTGCCTCATCGTCTGCTCCTCCTGGTTAAGACTCCTGCACTGACTACACAAATTCATAAATTCAGTCCTTCATTTCCCAGCAACCTCCTGAAACCTTGTCAGTGTCACTGATTCTGATCCACAAACAGGTGAGTTACAGTTAGATAAGAATTATTTTGCAATTCTTTTCAAAATGTATTCATTTAAATCATTTAAAGTGTTAATAGGTCAAAAACATGAAATATTTTATATGTATTACTGCTTTTAAAAAAGTCAACTCAGTCCTGCTTTTTATTCTCTGTTTTATTTACATGCATTATATTGTGTTGTTTAATGTTACACAGCTCTCAAAAAATGCTCATTGTTTTAAATCAAAATTTTTAAACAACAAATCAGTTTTGAGATAAATCAGTTTAATAAGTAAATAATGAATAGATAAATAAGTCTCACTAGATTATGAGAGCAATTCTGCCTTAGCCAGTTGTCTACGCTGATGACACAATACTTTATTTTTGTGCTGACTTCTTGAAAGATATTAATTGGAATTGGTTTCATAAATAGAGAAATATTAGGTCTATAATTATTAATATAATAATAATAATTTAGGTCTCTGGGAAAAGCTGAGACAAAATTAAAACTGTTCATCAGTTGATGATTTTATATGAAGTTGTGTTATTATAAAAATATTTTAGCTATTTTTGCAAGATTTAATAGGCCTTGATTCTGATTTTATGGCTCATTGTAGGTTTTATTTTCCTGTGTTTGCGATGCTCATCTAGCATTTCTTAGAATTGAATTAGAATTTCCACTTTTCAAAATGAGACAGGAGTCTAAGTAAGACTTCCTGATTAATAAATCTAATTAAATATAACTGCATTAAATTATGATTCCCTAAATCATCAGAGCACAATAGTTACTGTTAGAGAGCACAATAGGAGGCTTTACACCACTGTGTGACCACATGACGAGTCGTGCATGATAACTGCTAACGATGTGCTCATTACCGTCTCACCTCCTCACAGACACTTGCACCATCTCCACCATGAAGCCAGTCATTGTGTGGATTTTTTCGCTGGTCATCTCAGTGTCGTCTCAGGTCTTCCACTGGGGTCCATGTCCGACACCGACAGTCCAGCCGAACTTTGACCTGAACAAGGTTTGGAGAATCTTTCTTGACCTTTATTTCTCAAATCTCACTCAGGTACTGGATTCATCTTTTCTGTTTTGTTTTTAATGCAGTACCTGGGGAAGTGGTATGAAATCGAGAAACTTCCAGCAACCTATGAGAAAGGCACATGCATCGAAACCACCTACTCCCTCAGACCTGACAAGACCATCAGAGTTGTTTATGTTCGGACACGGTGAGTTATTTATACTGAAATGACCTGTATATTAATATTAGAAATGGATCTATGAGATCTAATTCCATTCTAAATATTGGTTATATTGTGCTGTTTACAGTAAGGGAAAAGTGAGGACCACCGAGGGAACAGCCATCATCCAGAACCAGAGAGAAGCAGCTAAACTCGGAGTCAGTTTCTCATACTGTGAGTATTTAAAGGTGCAATAGTAGATTTTTAAAAATCCCTTGCTTGTACAAATAAACTGCAAGATCTGTACAACATGATAAAAAAAGAATACTTCAAGCTTTTATCTCAGTGAAGTCTCTGAGAAAACCAGTTTGGAAATCTGTCTTCTGGTCCGGAACACTCGTCTGTGTTTGGATACGACTACTGTTAGTCATTTTATACAGACACAGAGGGTTACTGTCGAACCTGAGGGCGGCGCTTCATGAACATGGGCGGGAATCATTCAAATGTTGAACCCATGTAACATTTAGAGTCCTAATCTAATCTGGGAAGAAAAAAGATTTTATCTGACCTAATGCACCTTTAATCACTCTTCTGGTGTGATGGAAGGAACCTCTGTGACACTAAACACAGGCATGTTAATCTTCTGCACTGTGAGTGAAATTTAAAATCTAAGAAATTTTGAGAATTTGGATGGAGATATCAAACTTTTCAGTGAGTCAGGACAATCCACTCAACTCACTAATAAAAGTCGTCTCCCAAACGAATCATTACCAGTTGTTGATCTTTTCCACTCCACCACTTAAACTGTTAAGAAACTAAAACAACTTTTTGTTTATCAGCGTGAATCTGACAAAATTTTTACCTTCATGGCTGCCCTGAGCCACAAGATTCACCTGCAGTACCCACACTTTTAAAAAGTTAATAATCCAGTTGATGCTGTGTAACAATGGTAGTGTGATGATGGTATTGTAATGGTGTGTGATGATGATGATGGTGTGATGATGGTGGTGTGATGATGGTATTGTGATGATGTGTAATGATAGTGGTGTGATGATAGTATTGTGATGATAGTGGTGTGGTGATGTGTGATGATGGTGGTGTGGTGATGTGTGATGATGGTAGTGTGATGATGTGTGATGATAGTGGTGTGATGATAGTATTGTGATGATAGTGGTGTGGTGATGTGTGATGATGGTGGTGTGATGATGTGTGATAATGGTAGTGTGATGATGGTGGTGTGGTGATGTGTGATGATGGTAGTGTGATGATAGTAGTGTGATGATGTGTGATGATGCACAGCAAAATCCCCAGTGTTGAATTAACACCCAGAGTGTTTATATAGGTCCAATTGGACCTATATAAACACTCTGGGTGTTCATTCAACACTGAGGAATTTGCTGTGTGGTAGTGTGATGATGTGTGATGTGTGATGATGGTGATGTGTGATGATGGTAGTGTGATGATGATAGTGTGATGGTTGTGTGATGATGGTGGTGTGATGATGTATGATGTGTGATGATGGTGATGTGTGATGATGTGTGATGATGGTAGTGTGATGATGATAGTGTGATGGTGGTGTGATGATGGTAGTGTGATGATATGTGATGATGGTAATGTGATACTGAGTGATGATGACGATGATGGTGTGTGTGTGTGTGTGTGTGTGTGTGTTAGTTACTCCGTACAGCCCATACTGGATCTTATCCACTGATTATGACTCTGTGGCACTGCTGTACTCCTGCACCGACTTTCTCCGGATCTTCCACGTGGACTCCGCCTGGATTCTGTCCCGCAGCCGCTCTCTCCCACCCGAGACCGTCTACCATGCCAAGGAGCTCTTCTCTCGGGAAAACATCGACGTCAGTAGAATGATTCCTACCGATCAGCATGGCTGTGAGGGCGGGGCTTAAACCTATCACCGCTTCCATAAATTTACATAAATTTTGCAAATTTACATTTGCAAATCTGACGGATGAATATCTCTGACTATAAAATGAGATGGAAAGTGTTTACAATGTCTTAATCTTTTTTTCATAATATCTGTTGTATTTATGTGCATTTTACAGTTTCCTCAATATTAATCTGAAGCTATTAATAATAATAATAATAATAATAATAATAATAATAATATTATTATTATTATTAATAATAAACCCTCAATTCAGTGAAAAAGTGTGAATTCAAATGAGCGAAGGTGACATGGTTATTCAACATCTGAATGTATCTGAATGTCTTAAGATACTCTTTAATCACTAGCCCCGCCCTTAACCCCACCCTTATCCTCACCCTTAACCCCAGCCTTATCCTTGATCTTTGTACATTTTTACATAATTAATTCCTGGGACTTGTTGTGTTTGTGTTGAAATTTGACTCAAATCCATTAATTTTAAAATGTTAATGTAAGAATATTTTGATGTGGACACTTTTTAAGTTCCCAAAGGTATCTTTTTTATTTTTAATTGTATTTTTAATTGAGATTTTAACACAAATTATATTTTATCTACACCTTTGCCTTCTGTTTTAAATGCTTATGTCACATCATGGATCCTCTTAATGGAATAAATATTTTATCAAATTATTATTTTGGTGTGGGGCGGCATGGTGGTGCAGTGGTTAGCGCTGTCGCCTCACAGCAAGAAGGTCCTGGGTTCGAGCCCCGGGGCCGGCGAGGGCCCTTCTGTGTGGAGTTTGCATGTTCTCCCCGTGTCCACGTGGGTTTCCTCCGGGTGCTCCGGTTTCCCCCACAGTCCAAAGACATGCAGGTTAGGTTAACTGGTGACTCTAAATTGGCCGTAGGTGTGAATGGTTGTCTGCGTCTATGTGTCAGCCCTGTGATGACCTGGCGACTTGTCCAGGGTGTACCCCTCCTTTCGCCCGTAGTCAGCTGGGATAGGCTCCAGCTTGCCTGCGACCCTGTAGAAGGATAAAGCGGCTAGAGATAATGAGATGAGATTATTTTGGTGCTGTAGTTCTGAAGTACATCAACAGCGCCCCCTGTCGACCAAAACGCTTTATATTTTAAATTTGTATTTTTTTTTATCTCCTTTTCCATTCTAACTTTCAGTTCTTCAATCCGCTGAATATTTATAATTATAATTAACACGATGGATATATTTATACGCTTTCCTTTATGCATGATCATAACACATTTTAAGTTGTGTCTGTTTGTCCTACAGAAATACTTCCTAAAGTATGTATTCATGAATACATATAAGTACTTAAATACTTGTGCATGACATTAAAAATAATGAATCACTTTATCTCTTAATGGCTGTCAGGAAAGTCTTTAAATAAATAAATAAATAAATAAATAATGCACAAAATGTGTGTGAGGTGGTTTGGATGGAGGAATTTTTTGGGGAGGACACACACACACACACACACACACACACACACACACACACACAAACGTATCATTCAGAAACACTGAACATTTCCAGCAGCTTCCAGAGGCTCAGTTTAATAAACAGAAAAACACCTTAAAGCAGGTAATGATTTAAAAATAATAATTTCCAATACAAGCCCACTAGATTGAAAATTAAACTGGAAGATTTATAAACTTTGATTTTTTTTTATCTTTGCACTTTTATTTCCCTGTGTGTGTTTAAGGAAAAATGAAGTGGTGTGTCCTGTTCTGTGCTTTTTTCATGTGCTTTGTTGCCAATCATCTTACTGGTGAGTATCTTTTTTTCAATCAGAAATTATTGCATTTTTAGTCTTTCATCACAATATAATTAAAACCAGAATTCTGACTTCAAGAACAAACTTTTATTTAACTTATTAACATCATGTTAGAGTTATTTATATACCTTGTTTTTGGTAAGCTTTCTATAAATGCACCATGGGAAATCTGAGAGAAACACTATTTCAGTGCACTGTTTAATTGTATAAGGATGAATTAACAATAAACCTCTATTTAATATCTTGGATCTTGAATGTTATATGTTTAATTAATATGATGAGCTCAGTTTTATATTTTGAAACAAAAAAAGTCTTTAAAAATAACATTTGGCACAGAATTCCTCATATTTCCTGAGTTGAGAAGCTGACATGTGAATCAACTCTTTGTGAGTTGTGCAGCCTACTAATATATTCTCTCTCTCTCTCAGGGGCTCGAGTCATTCCTGAAGGAGGTATTGTACTTTAGTACATCTGATCTGATGTACCATAATAAATTTTTCTTCCTTTTCTTTCCATCCTCCTGCATAAATTTTGTCTTTCCATGAAGTCTAACTATTTTGACACTGTCTCTGATGTTTAAAAGCTGTGCTTTAATGGTATTTTCATGGATATAATGGATAGTTTGGTGATATTACTCCACACTAAATATTTCCTGAATATGTTACTAAGATAAGAAACAATGGGACCTTTAAACTTTTAAAATCATTAAACATTGTAGAGAAAATGTTTTAATGGAAATCTATGAAGGTAAAGATTTACACATTTCCATTTGAACAAAAGAACTTCCACATCTGTCCAATATTTACTGTCATGTTTCTGTACTTTTATACTCAGTCCCTTATGATGAGCCCCCAGCCAGACCCTACTGGCCGTACTCAACCTCTGATTTCTGGAACTACATTGAGTACTTTCGGAGTATTGGAGCCTACAACTGGATCGATGAGTTGGCCAGGACTTTCTTTGCCCACCAGAATCTCGGTGACACTTTGGGATATGAAGTGACTGAGCAACATGAACGCTAAACATACAGTCAGACTTATCTCAGCATGAGGATATAGTGAATAATGACAGATAAGCAGATATTCTTTTTTCTGTTTTTTAAGTTAATAATCAAGCTTTACCCTTAAAATTATAAACATTAGATAGACTTTGATGTGTGTTACTTTTGATCTATAAAATGTAAAGTTATTTTGTCATCAATTATGCTTGTAAAAATCATATAGTAGACACTATAGTCCTCTATTCTTCATATAAACATATTCATTAAATACTTGTCATATACAGCTATTGTTGATGGAGTTAATCAGCTTGCAGATAAAGTTGTATATGCAGCAGTCAATGAATTATTGCAAAAAAAAGTAAAAATAAAACAAACAAGATGCAATCAAATCAAATCAACAAATAAATAAATAAACAAACAAATAAATAAATAAATTCAAGGCTGTGTAAATCACACGGTTCAGACCCGTTCTCCAACAGCACCAGTGGGTCCAAGTTTCCAGTCCGCTGCTTTTAACTGTGACACCACCGGAAGTTGCTCTACTAGCCTAGCTAGGCCCGTTTTGAAAGCTCTCCTAAGTTGCTCTGTAAGTTGTCACTCTGAAGACATGAAGCCGGCAGTGGATGAAATGTTCCCTGAGGGAGCCGGACCGTATGTGGATCTAGATGAGGTTTGTGTCGCTGAGTTGTTCTTTCTTTTTTTTTCTTTCTTTTATCTGAGAAGCTAAAGCTAGCGCTGTTTATTTCAGTTACATTAATTTGGCATTCCTTCTTTCCCCAGTCTTATTGCAGTAAATCCCGCCTCCCGCTTTTGGATTGGCTAGAGGATCTTGCATTGCGTTTTGATTGGTTGATATATCAAACTCTGGAGGCGGGATTAGTGAGAATACGAGTGAGGAAAAACAATGGCGCTGTCAGGGGAGTTCGTGTTCACTTTAAATCTCATTCCCCTTTTTAAATACATTGGGATGCAAAGATAAATTAATGTCGTTATTTATTAGATATTTAACTAGATGGACGTAGCTAAATAAAAATAAATCTTATAAAGATCTTTCTATATCCCTCTTAGTTCAGCTAGCTAATATTGTTATACAGAGTCCTCAATTATTGGCACCCCATGTAAAGGTTAGGGGGAAAAAATCCACATTTTGGTGAAAGTCGCTTGATCTCTCACGGAAAAAATGAGAAAAATCCAACCATTATTAGAAATAAATGTATTCAGAGAAAAACAAATCCCTCATCAAGAAATAATTTTCAATTTAAAAAAAATCAACAAAAAACGTGTTTTTTTCACTTTTAGAAGGGGTGCCAATAATTGTGGAGGGCACTGTAATTGGCTAGACACTTATCAAGTATATAAACTCATTATCTTATTTTTAAATCATATAGTTTTAAATTTACAACAAAATATATTTGGTTATTTATTTTTCTCAATATATATTGGTATCTATCTATCTATCTATCTATCTATCTATCTATCTATCTATCTATCTACTTCCTTCTTTTGTCTTGTAAGATGATTCTTTCACCACAAATGCTTTATATTGTCGGTGTTTATGTGGTGTCTTCTGCCACATGTGCATTTATAACACGGTTATATCACATTGATTTTTATCCCTTTTTACAGCTAATGAGGTATTTTATAGAAGGTCCCTGAAGCTTAATGAATGTTCTTAAACCTCTCAAATATAAACCTCTGCTGTATAAAATAACACACGGGAGCAGCAGATCACATCCTGAAACATTAACATTATTGAAAATTTAAAATCAGAATTAATAAGGTCAGGGACCCCACTGACTCGAACCTCACATTTCCAGTCTGTGACATTAATGCACTTTCTCTCTGAACTGCGATTTTGCACATTTCAAGGCCATGTCATAAGCAGAAAATCACTAATGTGAGCCATTTCATCTTTGACAATGTTATGCACACATTTCAGAATTATAGAAACAGAATAACTGTAGTGTTTGAGTGTTTTCAGATAAAGTACCGCAAGGACTGTCAGATGTCGAAAACCGCACATTGATATCTGCAATAATAAAAATTTGATGCCAGTGAATGTGGGTCAAAATTGCTACAATTTCATGGATTTTTTTTTGTCTCATTTTTTTCAATGGGGAAAGTTGTACATCTTCTGTATTGTAATATATGATTTCAGCTTATTGGATGCACTGTTTGTGCTAGTGTAGAGTAGAGTGGGGGAAAAAGCCCCCCTTAAGGAAAATTCAGTTTTTCTCCAAGTTGAAATGAACCATGTGTTGTTTTAATCATACTTTTTGACAACAGTGACATGAACAATAATGCCACCTAAAGTTTGCCTAAAGTTAATACTTAATTTATTTTTTTTAACAAAAACAAACATTGTGCCAAGGGGGCCTTTTACCCCCTCAGTGGGGTAAAAGGCCCCCTGAGGTGGGGCAATAGGCCCCCTCACTCAAAAAAAAGCTGTTTGGATAGCAAAAGTGTTTACTTAAGCCTATAATGTGAAAGAAACAAGAAAATATCCCTGAATTAATGAATAGATGCATTATTTTATTATATTTCGCATTTTAATTTCAATATAATTTTGTGTGGATTGAACATGAATTAACAAAGAACAAGCTATTCATTAATTCAGGGATAGTTTCTTGTTTTTTTGAGTGAGGGGGGCCTATTGCCCCACCTCAGGGGGCCTTTTACCCCATTGGGGGGGGGGGGGGGGGGGGTAAAAGGCCCCCTTGGCACAATGTTTGTTTTTGTTAAAAAAAAAATTTAAGTATTAACTTTAGGCAAACTTTAGGTGGCATTATTGTTCATGTCACTGTTGTCAAAAACTATGATTAAAACTAAACACATGGTTCATTTCAACTTGGAGAAAAACTGAATTTTCCTTCAGGGGGGCTTTTTCCCCCATTCTACTCTAATTATGATAAAAGGAAACGATGCCCCCTGGGGGCCATTTACCCCGCCATTAAGGGGGCGTTTTACCCCACAGACTACACTTTTACAAAAAAGCGTCTTACTTTCAAAATGTGATTCAACTTTTTATACCTAATGTATTTTTTTTAACGTACTGACTTGTCTACTCATACCACATACACAGCTGTGATTATCTGACGAAATAGCAGCTATCTAAATACAGTTTTACTGATATCTGAAAATTATATCACTTACCATGAAATTTGATTTCTCTCCGCTGCGTTGCTGATATGCGATCCACAGTGGATATTTGTATATCCCCGTTGTCAAGCCAGTCCATAGCAACAATAGAAATGTAACTTTGCGCCATCTGGTGGTTATTTTGGGTAAAACAGGCCGGGGGCCTTTTACCCCACGGGGGCGTATTACCCCACTCTACTCTATCATATTTCTTCATCTTTCAGGCTGAAGTACACCATTTTGTTGCAAAATATACATCTTGTTGGACCATGCATGAAATGTCTGCAGTGTGACAGATTTCCTACTGAGATATTTTCTGTCAAATTTGCATTTAATATCTGGTTTATAATGAATTTCAAATTTCATCATCTACAAAGTATCCAGATGGGGAAAAAAACAAACATGTTCACAATATAACTTCCTAATACTACTGAGGTATGATTCAAAATGGTATGTCAAATTGACAAAAATCTCCGTAGTATCCGTAGGCCCTCCTATGTACACAATGCTGAGAGACATACAGTACAATAACTATGAAGGGTCTTTAGTAACAACACAATATGTCTATATACAGTGGTGCTTGAAAGTTTGTGAACCCTTTAGAATTTTCTATATTTCTGCATAAATATGACCTAAAATATCATCAGATTTTCACAAGTCCTAAAAATAAAGAGAGCCCACTTAAACAAATGAGACAAAAATTGGCCATTTATTTGGCCATTTATTTATTGAGGAAAATGATCCAATATTACAAATCTGTGAGTGGCAAAAGTATGTGAACCTCTAGGATTAGGGCAATTCCATGTAAATATCAACCTCACCATGCAAAAATAAAGCAACATGTAATACATCAAAACCACTCCCAGAGATCTCACCTAGGCCTGTATTTTACAGATGTGAATAAGTTGAACCGATTTGTAACCAACCTAATATGTCACAGTCGGTCTTTCTTTCTTATAATGTAAACCCCAAGCTAAAATCAACTTTGATGATGTACAATTCTATATTATTGCCACAAGCCACAGAAATGTATGCTAAAATCCACAAAACAGCAAAACAATAGCCATCCTAAATATTATTTAAGAACTTTGATAGTTTTAGCTGATATTTAGAGTTTTTCAAAGGGTTATGGTGGTTAAATTGCTGATTTTCTAAACATATGCCATGTCTATTTCAGACGCGTCACATCCATAACGGAATTTCGTCACATCCATAACGCTGACTTTTCCTTCCGAAACTCTGCATGAAATACAAAATATTTTAAACAAAGATTTTTTAATATTCACCTTGGACCCCTCTATCAAATGGATATCTCCATTTCGACATTAGGTTTACAATTTCACAGAGTTTGATAAAAATGTACAGTCACCCAAGAAAAGTGATACTTTTTCTGTCACATCCATAACGCATCTTTTATTGGCATTTTCTGGCATGCCCTATCTGTACTATGGGAATTGTTCTTGTTCTATCACTTCTCCAGTATGGTACAGCCTTAAAATATGCAACACCTGTTTAAATACTGGGAGACAATAAAACATGCACTGGGTCATTTGTTGCCATTTTGAGTTCAAGTGTCACGTCCATAACGCTGAAATTGCTCATTAGCAGTTAATTTGAAGGTGAAATTAGAGTCAGGTGTTTTCAATCAATGGGATGACAATCAGGTGTGAGTGGGCACCCTGTTTTATTTAAAGAACAGGGATCTATCAAAGTCTGATCTTCACAACACGTGTTTGTGGAAGTGTATCATGGCACGAACAAAGGAGATTTCTGAGGACCTCAGAAAAAGCATTGCTGATGCTAATCAGGCTGGAAAAGGTTACAAAACCATCTCGAAAGAGTTTGGACTCCACCAATTCACAGTGAGACAGATTGTGTACAAATGGAGGAAATTCAAGACCATTGTTACCTGTGGTTGGTTGAAGAGAGCAACTGGACTTGCTTGAAGATTCTTGAAAACGTTTCGCCTCTCATCCTAAAGGCCTCCTCAGTTCTGTCTGACTAATAGGGAGTATCCAGTATTTATCCTCTCATGGATCATCATAGAATCCGAATCAGAATGCTGATGGCTGCATTGTAGGTGGCTGATAAAAGATGTCACCCACCTCTGTTCAATGATGGTCGTTCCAGGTTGACAAAAATGAATGATCCTCTCTGGCTAAGATGTCTGCCAGTTTTCTGGAAGTCCTCTCATACTCCCGCACCAGTCGAAGGGATCTCATCCCAAAGTGCGTAGAAACATATCTGTGAAGAATCTCAGTCATCCAGGTACATAGTAATTCAAGCAAGTCCAGTTGCTCTCTTCAACCAACCACAGATTACTATGTACCTGGATGACTGAGATTCTTCACAGATAAGACCATTGTTACCCTCCCCAGGAGTGGTCGACCAACAAAGATCACTCCAAGAGCAAGGCATGTAATAGTCACTGAGGTCACAAAGGACCCCAGGGTAACTTCTAAGCAACTGAAGGCCTCTCTCACATTGGCTAATGTTAATGTTCATGAGTCCACCATCAGGAGAACACTGAACAGCAACGGTGTGCATGGAAGGGTTGTAAGGAGAAAGCCACTGCTCTCCAAAAAGAACATTGCTGCTCATCTGTGGTTTGCTAAAGATCATGTGGACAAGCCAGAAGGCTATTGGAAAAATGTTTTGTGGACGGATGAGACCAAAATAGAACTTTTTTGTTTAAATGAGAAGCATTATGTTTGGAGAAAGGAAAACACTGCATTCCAGCATAAGAACCTTATCCCATCTGTGAAACATGGTGGTGGTGGTAGTATCATGGTTTGGGCCTGTTTTGCTGCATCTGGGCCAGGACGGCTTGCCGTCATTGATGGAACAATGAATTCTGAATTATACCAGCGAATTCTAAAGGAAAATGTCAGGACATCTGTCCATGAACTGAATCTCAAGAGAAGGTGGGTCATGCAGCAAGACAACGACCCTAAGCACACAAGTTGTCTTACCAAAGAATGGTTAAAGAAGAATAAAGTTAATGTTTTGGAATGGCCAAGTCAAAGTCCTGACCTTAATCCAATCGAAATGTTGTGGAAAGACCTGAAGCAAGCAGTTCATGCGAGGAAACCCACCAACATTCCAGAGTTGAAGCTGTTCTGTACGGAGGAATGGGCTAAAATTCCTCCAAGCCAGTGTGCAGGACTGATCAACAGTTATCGGAAAAGTTTAGTTGCAGTTATTGCTGCACAAGGGGGTCACAACAGATACTGAAAGCAAAGGTTCACATACTTTTGCCACTCACAGATGTGTAATATTGGATCATTTTCCTTAATAAATAAATGACCAAATATAATATTTTTGTCTCATTTGTTTAACTGGGTTCTCTTTATCTACTTTTAGGACTTGTGTGAAAATCTGACGATGTTTTAGGTCATATTTATGCAGAAATATAGAAAAGGGTTCACAAACTTTCAAGCACCACTGTAGTACAGTACTTGGAATGTCTTGCTGAATTACAAAATGCAGGATAATTAATTCACCTGTATTGTCCGTAGGCCCCATGTTATCGCATACAAAGAGTCAATTGCATAAAAAGCTGTAGGCAACTTATTGAAGTAATCAGGAAAAATAATTCATTTTCTCTGTATGTGACACAGAAACAAATACACAAGGAATTTTTTTCATGATATTTGGAAGATTTAATTACAGTTCAAAACACCACATGCCGAGAATTCTGATCTTGCTAGAGTTAAAACAAAGTATTGGGATAATATTGCTTTTAAAAATTGTAGACCTGAATATTGTTAGTTAATCAGAACATGAAAAGCATCCTTGAATAAAAAGCAATGTCTTTTTACATTCGTTTATTGTTAGAGTATGATGGGCCTACCGACACTACATATATCAGCGGAGAGCAGTCTTTTCAGTAACGGGGAAGATATTGTTGTTCTCTGCTCTTAATATGACTGATTTTACATACCAAATCAGTTTCTGTCAATAATTTTATCCTTACAAGCATATTTATAGCATTTCTTTATCACAAATACAAAGTAATATGGCAAAATGTAGTGTCTGTAGTGCCTTAATTTTTTTTTTTTTGCCATTGAAGATTAGTGAGAGAAATTTTACAGGCATATATTAGACATAATTTGTGGCAATATACCATAGGTTTCTGCTGGAAAGGACATTGTCAGTTTTTGGCCCTCAGTGAGACACATTTGGTACACATTAGTGGTTTTCTGCTGATACATCTCCATTCTGTGAACCTTTATTGCACATTCCAGCTCACACTGTACAGCTTGGTTATTGACAGCCCACTACACACATTCTCTTCCTTTCACACACACTTGTCTTCTCCATCATCATCACGTGACCCATTTTTGCACATCCCGGACATACTGTACAACTTGGACTCCAACAACTCATGCACCCCCCCCCCCCCCCCCCCCAAATATGTCCTTTTCAAATTGGTATATTTCAGATTCTTCTATTTCTTATTCTATGTATATAGCTATTTTTCTGTCTTTACTGTTCTGTCTTTACTGGTGTTCAAGCACCAATCAGCAAAGCAAATTCCCTGTATGTGAGAAAGTACTTGGCAATAAACTTGATTCTGATTCTGACAAGAACAGTGTTGGATTTTTTTTTTTTGGTCTGAGTTTAACACAAAAGAAGGTAAAGTTTATGAAGTGAAGGAATTGTTGATTGATTTTCTGTTGTAGTAGTGATGAGTTTTCCAGTAAGGTGAGTGAAACCATTGCAAACGCGAGACTGTGGATCTGTTATTAGTTTTAATAAATCTGATTAATTTGCTGATGAGGGAAGAATTAAAACGTGTGTGTGTGTGTGTGTGTGTGTGTGTGTGTGTGTGTGACCACAGGCAGGGGGCAGTACCGGGCTACTGATGGATTTGGCTGCGAATGAGAAAGCTGTGCACTCCGACTTCTTCAATGGTGAGACGTACAACAGGAACATTTTATTTATTTAATTTATTAATTAAAATTATTTATTATTGATTCCCCCACAGATACAGAATTCAGTCCAGACTGTTCACAGTTTTCTTTCTTTCTTTCTTTCTTTCTTTCTTTCTTTCTTTCTTTCTTTCTTTCTTTCTTTCTTTCTTCCTCTTTTCCTGTCTCTCATTCTCCCTTCATTTGTTCCTTCCTTCCCGCTCTTCTTTCATTCTTCCGTTTTTCTACTCTGCTTCATCTTGTTTTTTCTTCCTTTCCCCCTCCCCATTTTGTCCTCCCTCCTTTTTGTGTTGTTCCTACTCTCTCCCTTCTTCCATCCTTATTCCTGCTTTCCTTCATATCTGATTTGAGCACAAAAAATTAATAATTACTTCATATTTAAAATGAACACACACACACTGTGTAATATAGGTATTATAGAGTCAGGGTATTGTGTTAAAGAACGTTATGAATTTTCACCACAGAAATCGGTGACTCATCTTTATTTTTAACCAAAAGTATTGGTTTTGGTTAAAAAGTGTGGTTAGAGTCGCTCTATCTTGTGTTCGATGAGCAAGACACATGTTTTAACATGAAATAATAGTTTTTTGTTTGTTTGTTTGTTTGTTTTGAGGGGGGGGGGATGTGTGAATTTGTAGTGGTGTTTAATCCTTTAGGTGAGTACTGGATTAAAAATATAACTTTCACCTGCTGCTGCTGTAAAAGTAGCACATTTTTGTTTATTTTTAAATTATGACCTTGTCTGGTGTAAAGGGTGTCATTATTTAAAAAAAAAAGAATTATATTCCTTTGTAATATAATATATTTATTTGCAATTTGGGTACTATCTGTTATGCATTTAATTTTTATCTAATTATGACTGCACAGTGGTAGTGAATGTGCTTTAGCCTCGTCTCAGGAATGAGTCGGAGACACAGGCTATTAAAGAGTAGAGCAGAGGCAGAACCCCGACGTGTAAAGGTGTTTTTACGGGGCCTCGTTGGCTCCAGCGCAGCACGGCTCCAGGATTTAAAGCCATGTTTCCATCTGCAGCAGCTGAAAAGAGCTGTACACGTGTCATATGAAGGCGGCTTCATTCACAACGCAAAGTGGAACAATGCTGCAGGGAAGAAAAACAGGAAAAAGCCCACCAAATTGCGCATACGTCTTTAATGAAGAGAAATCTTGCACACGCGTGTGCACACGCTCTGGAAAATGACGGGTTGTGTGTTTTCTGTTCTCTACCTTAAATTCTGTTTTCTCTCTCTCAGATTTTGAAGATCTCTTTGATGATGATGACATCCAGTGATGAAGATTTGCACTTTTCAGTCATGTGAAATTGTACTCCTCATGTCTTTCACTTTTTTTCTTATCTGTATAAAGTCCGGTTTATGATGTTGAGTTTATTTTATTGTCAATAAAACATTTTGTGAAAAAATGAAAACGATCAGTGGGTGTTAAATTTCCAGATGTTTCTAAATGTTAAAGATTTCACACATTCCACTACCTGAGCTGAAATTATCCTAATTCTCTTCTGTTGGTGTTGAAATCTGTTTGCAGCTCAGACTGCAGGTTTTTGTAAATCCCTGAACACCTGTAGCTGAGTGTAATTACACCTTCAGTCCAGCGTTAACACAAAGATGCAGATGTTCCTCAGCTCACGTCTGGACATTTGCTGAAAAACAAGTTTCTGTTGAGACGTGCAACATCTCAAAACCCTCGAGGAAAGAACGAGGGAAAACGACGAACATCTGCGTCTCCGAACATCAGCACACACATCAATACTTTATTTAGAACTTGAATGAAGTTATGATGCTGTGGTTTAGTCGCCCAAAAATTCTTAGGCATTTTGAGTTTCATTCATTTATTCAAGTGCAAATTTTTGTCAAGGATTAGGAAAGAGGTTGTTTTTTTTTTTTTTAAAGGTAAAACACTTGTCATGTCAGTAACAGATCTGTTTGTGTTGCTGTAACAGTAAAATACTGAGTGATGGAATCACTGTTAGTACCATAAGGTTGATTATTGATTTTTCTACAACAGCACGTCCACAAGTGTTTTATTCTTATGCCACAGCAGTCTCCTAACAATTGCGATTTTTGTTTATTAAAGAAATAAACATAAGACTTTTTATCGATTTATTTAACATACACTTGCGAGTATGTTACGTTATAGCAGCCATAAACCTATCTCCTCAACCCTCACCAACCTCTTTATAGTCTCTCTCTCTCTCTCCCCCTCTCTCCATCTTATTTCCACTGACATCATGATGCTTTTTTTTACCTTTAAAACTATGATAGTGTATAATTGTATAATATTTCACTTGTTTATGAAGCAGCTATACCAATAAAATTTAGGATTTAAATCCCAACAAGCAAAAGTGGTAATTACATTTACATGTTTAACATTTTTGGGTTTTACATGACGTCACATCCATCTCATTAGTTATTCAAAACTTTAGCTGGTGGTCTACCAAAGCTCAGTTGATAAAGCGTTTGTACGGAGAAGGTGCACTGCTTGCATGAAAAATGCCTTACGCTTGCATTGTTTTAGGTTGTTCGAGTAAATCAAACTGTGAAACTGATAAAAGTTTCTTCAGGGTTCCCTGTGAACTAATAAAAAAGGGTGAGCAAACAGGATTTCACAAAAAGACATGGAGAAAGGTGGCTTTTGAACCTCTCATTGAAATCGAAGGGAGCCGAGTCGAAGCATGCTCGAGTTTGCAGTGATCACTTGGTGAAAGGTTTGTATCTGCCTCTCAGCTCTGTCCTTAGGGTTTTCCAAGTACTTTTCTTGCTATGTGTCCTTATTTTACGGTACTTTTTTTAGTCACGAAGCGCTAAAGTCCCCAGCTGTTTCTTTGTTACTCCTCACTCCTCACAAAGTCCATATGCATGAAGGTCGCAACAAAATTCTTTGCCAGCCATACAGTTACAGTGTGCCATGATCACTTCTCCATCTTGTTTAACTAAGATCCAGGTCTTTAAAGGGGTTTCTGATGATCTTTGTGAATAATTTACCTGAGAGATAAGAGCCAACACAAGTGAGAATCAAGCCAGCTGTTGTTTGTTTACACTTCAACTCGCAGCGCTTCATTGTAAAGACGCGAACAAAAAGCTTAAAAAAAACTTACTTACACGGGCAAAAACAATACAGGATTCATTTGGCAGTGACTTGATACTGAGGTCCTTTACCCAGCCACGTACAAAAAACTTGTAAGCCTCCATACTCTTCCACACTTTCATCTGCTTTGCGGTGTAGAAGGACGCCTGCAACACCAGATAGTTCGAGATGTCGGGGAACTCGACTGAAGGGTAGTTTTCGAGATTGTATGACAAATCCTTCTTTCCCAGACTGTAGGGGTCGATTCCATTGCACAGAGCAATCTTCTGAATATATCTAAAGCCAGCAGTGGCTTCTAGATTACGAGCGTACTCTGATAAGTTATCACTAATTGTTTGCACTACGGCAGCCGTTTTGGTTTGCTTGACCACCAGCTATTTTGCCGGAAGTGAACCCGCTAAGAAAAGTCACGTGACTGAAACCCCAAAACAAAACACTATAAATAACTGTAATAAATATGCAGTTAGTAAAAACGTGTAATATAAGGATTGAAAATGGCAGTAACATCGATGACTTTACAAATCGTTTTAACTAGGTCTTGTTCTCTCTTCACTGTTATAGAAAGACACACATCCTCTAAAGTTAACTTACAGATTTTGATATCTTGTTCTGTGAAATATAAAGCGCTAGTTCAGTGACCAACAGTTCATTTGTGTTGTGTAATGAATATAATGAATGAAAAATAGTCTTTAGAATGAAGTAAAATAAATGTTTATTATCATACAGTCAGATACGTTCAAATAGATATGTTTTTTTAATATATAATTATTTTCAGCGCATATGATCATTTCATACACAATATTAATATAATATTTTTATTACTGGGCTGCACGGTGGTGTAGTGGTGTCGCCTCACAGCAAGAAGGTCTGGGTTCGAGCCCCGTGGCCAGCGAGGGCCTTTCTGTGCGGAGTTTGCATGTTCTCCCCATGTCCGCGTGGGTTTCCTCCAGGTGCTCCGGTTTCCCCCACAGTCCAAAGGCATGCAGGTTAGGCTAATTGGTGGCTGTAAATTGACCGTAGGTGTGAATGGTTGTCTGCGTCTATGTGTCAGCCCTGCGATGACCTGGCGACTTGTCCAGGGTGTACCCCGCCTTTCGTCCGTGGTCAGCTAGGATAGGCTCCAGCTTGCCTGTGAGCCTGTAGAACAGGATAAAGTGGCTAGAGATAATGAGATGAGATGTGATTTTTATTACTCATAATTATTCAGAAATCTCTACAGTGGAATATTCCATCCTACACTTTTGTGTCCTTGTGTAGATTCTCAAAAGTTTTGGGATTATTCTGATACTTAAACAACAAACATGACATACTCATGATTTCACAGATCTCAGCAGTGCCACTCATCAGACTCAACTAAACACCTGACCAACAAATCTACAGTTTAAAGCAGACCCGAGCTCCATCTCCTCTGTCTCTGTCACCTCCTCTCTGTTACTGAGTCAAATTCTGAGATCTGATTGGCCAGCTGGTGAGACAAGAGGAAACCAATCACTGTGTCTCCTTCAGCCTGTTCATGACTCCACAGGATGCTACATTTTGTTTTTAATTATCAAGGTAGTGTTTAAAATGTGTCTGAACTTCCACTGCGGCCACAAACAGCACTAGAGCCTGTACAGAACTGCTGCAGAACCACAGAGACGGGTCTTCAGGTACTGCCTCTGTTCAGAGGCCCAGATTCTTCCACACCTGTCGTATCACAGGTAAGACGAGGCACATGTTCCTGCTTCATCTCCATTCAACTTAAAACTTCTATCACTATTTAATCTGTCTCAAACCCCAAACTTCATTTTCTGCATTTCTTTTCATTTGCATAAATGACCTTAGTTATACTAAAAAATTTTATTCAATTCAAATTTTTATTTGTATATCACTTTCAACAATAAGAGCTGCAGACTAAGTTCAAGTCAAATAAGTCAACAAAAGTTGTTTTTCTTTTCTTTTAAAAATGTAAACACAACACAGCTTATTATGTATGTTTTATTACTTAACAAGTAAAATTATGCATTGATATAAAAGGTTCTGTAAGTGGAGTAAATATGAATGAAACAAAAATCCTCACTGCTTTTAGTGCCAAAATCTATTTATTTAAAATCTCATAGCCTCTCTATATATTTAGGAACAAGATAATTATATAACATCATGAGACTGTTTAGGGATGTTTATGGAGGAACTGGTTATTTGATCTTAAATCCTCCATGATGTATTTAGTAGTCATGAGTATGAAGTTTATTTCAGGTTTTGGAGTTTTTGAAGCTATAATTAAGCTAACCTTATGATGATCTGGCAACCCTATGATTTCAAAGTGATGTACATTTTATTTCAGAGAATATAAATAAACATCCTGTATGAAAATGATTCAAAACATGAATTTATATTTGTGTTCTGTTAAATTGTTCAAATAAAAATCTAAATAACTGATTATTAACTGTAAAATTACAAGTCAATTAAACTACGATGTGTTTTATTTATTTCTCTCATCTTCAGGAATCAAAAGCTGAAAAATGGCTCATCTGAGAAGATCATCCTTCTCTCACATGCTCACAGGAGTTTTGCTGACTACAGCAATATTCGCAGGTGAGATCAGCGCTCTGTACCTGTAGGACTGTGAAAATATTACATAATTATTCTCAATTGATGACTTGTGTAATGAAACAGGTCAATAAAAATGCGAATAATTCTGAATTCTAAGGAATCAGACTAAAACACAGAAGGTGAGACGAATAAAGACTAAAATGTGAGAAATAACCAGTGAGAATGGCAGAGGAAGCGTTCCCAGTTGCAACAGGAGATGACGTACAGACTGACGTGATTTTAACACGTTTTGAAATTCAAAAACAATTCCTCAGGAGGCTATAATTCAGTCCCTAACACTGAGACTTCAGTAAACCTGTGTCAGTGTTGGACATGATTAGCACCAGACCTACAGCAGTGTATGATGCTTGATTCTCTTAGAATATAAAACCTGACCTTTAAAACAATTCCAGTTTACTGCACCATCAGTATAAATCTGGGCTTCTCAAACTTCCTGCACAGTAAATTCAAGCAGATCCTCCTCAGGTCTATTTTATGACCAAAATTAAATGTTCAGTTCAGTATTTAAATGTGCATAAGATTTTTTAAATATTTCTTGATGACATTATTAAATATCTGTAAAGCTGCTTTGCGACAATGTCTGTTGTAAAAAGCGTTATACAAATAAACTTGACATCCATCCATCCCTCCATCCATTATCTGTAGCCGCTTATCCTGTTCTACAGGGTTGTGGGCAAGCTGGAGCCTATCCCAGCTGACTATGGGCGAGAGGTGGGGTACACCCTGGACAAGTCACCAGGTCATCGCAGGGCTGACACTAAACTTGACATTATTATTATTATTATTATTGAGATTTGGATTAAAATTATAATGAGTAGTAACATTACATAAAGTAATACTTTCTGTTTATTTTCATTAAAAGTTCTCTTGCTCTGCTGTTATGGACATGTTTGTTAGTAAAACATGTAATGTTTAGATGATTTAGTGTGTGTATGAGCTTTTTGGCCACAGAAACACTAAAATTCGGTCATTTTCCTGAAGAAAAAGATCATCTCAGCATAAGACTCATCTTTAACATCAAATTATCTTATTTCATTGGCAGATTCTCTAAATGAACAAACAGTTACTGTATCTGCCAAAAGCATGGGACAATTTCAAGCTTAAAATGGGTAAAAATGTTCAGAAAGAGGATCAACTATCTCATATTTATTTATTAATAATCCTATAATGAAATCTATTATGCACACATGACCACAGCTGTGTTTCATCACTGCTGTGTCTGAAGAAACTCCTGAAACCCTTCAGGCTGTGGAGTTTGGCTTCCCAGTAAACCTGTAAATGATTAATGAATAGCAGCAGATGAAATTGTGATGAAATGGTCATTTTGAGGTATTTGATTTTGTTTACAGGTTTAAAAGCATAGTGCTGTGGAAACAAAATAGAAATAATGTTTTATAATGAGCTTGAATAATAAAAATTCACTTTTGCACATTCGTTGTGGTTTAACATGTTTCCAAGGCAGTGAGATATTGTGGTGTCGTAGCTCTGATGTTTGTACATTCCATTCCATTCCATTAATGGCATTTAGCAGACGCTCTTATCCAGAGCAATGTACAACAGCCCCAGAGCAGCCTGGGGAGCAGTTGGGGGTTCGGCGCCTTGCCCAAGGGCACTTCAGCCATTCCTGATGGTCCAGGGAATTGACCTTTTGGTCCTAAAGCTGCTTCTTTAACCATTAAAATACTATTAGTTTGTAGATGAACTGTAGTAGCACTAGCAGAGGTGAAGGTCACTGAGAGTAACGTTCCTCACTGAAATAAAAGGCAGAAATCGCTGAGAGCCAGTGGCACACTCCGTATTTTTTCCAGAGATAATGAGAGCTGCCTGTGGCCATCACAGCTCCTGTCTTTGTAGATTTTATAGCATTTTCTCTGAAAGACCCGTTAAAGTGCCACCTCCTGCTGATCCACCTAAAAGTGCTGATGTGTAACTGTTTGAACATTAATCTCATACAGTGGCACCTGTACATTAACCACCACTTCCTCCCTGAAACCATAAAATCACAGCCCACTGCACCGTTGGCTATTTCTCCTTCGCTTACCTCAGCGTTTTCTGCTTTAATTTGACACATGCAACATCTGGTTCTTCTCCTTTTCTTCTTCCTTCTCCTCTTTTACAGAGTTCCTCTTGGCTGTCCCACTGGTCCACTCCCCCACAGAACATGGTAACTTCTCCAGCTTTTGCACTTTTCTGAAAGTTCTGTTGTAGTGTTGTATTTAACCTTTGAGTTCTCCTGTCTGATGCAGGTATAAAGAAGATCAGTGCTGAGCTCTCTTCCAAGAGACTCATCCGCAACCGGAGGAACATCAGCTGGTACAAACAAAACTCTGACTTCTGGAACTGGTACAAGTTTTTCACTGACTCAGGCAACCAGCAGGGAGTGAGTACCAATGCTCTGTGTAAAGACAAGCACACACACCAGAGAAGAACCCATTTTTATCACCAGCCTGATCTTTATGTTGTTGCTTACACTCATTCAGAACAAAACTCCTGAAGGTTCTTCACCTCCTTCCTCGATAGAACCTTATAACAGAAAGTTTTCCTGTTAATGACTTTGAGGTAAAACCTTTCGCAAGCAAACAACCCTTAAGTATACAAAGAACCATTGAGGAACCAAGGGTGTAGCCGAGGGAGACAATGGGATCTGATCTAATTTGGTGATCTGTAGTATACATACTCTAAAGTTCAGTCAAGCATCCTGAAGGTCTCTTTGTTTTGTTCCCCTGGGGGAACCTTTTAACACTTAACTAACCAAAATAAAGTGAAGTAGTCAAAGATGTAATCTAATGTAGCTGAATAAATGTTCTTGCTGTCTCTCGGTTGCCTCTCAGATTGCAGACCTGGACCGTATGTATCTGACCTACCTGCAGAACAAGAACCGTGCTGAAGCCCAACGCTCTCACAAGCTCTATCTGCAGCATCTGGGTGAGATCTACAAGTCATGCTCCGAATCTGACGACCCAAACTGCATGGCCTCATACCTCAGCAGGCCTACAGCCAAGGCTGAGGCACAGAGACCGGCACCAGTGAAGTCATGTGATCCTTTCCGGGATCCACAATGTCGCTATGCTCTTGGATACACTGCTTATCCATATGTAGCCTCTGCAAAGTCACCAGCTCCGGCTCCTCCTCCTGCTCCTGCCCCAGTTAAATCTCCGGACTACATCCGAACCCCTGTGGTGAGGAATCCAAGTTCTGGTCAGTACTATTATGCCCCCATGGCACAGTCCTTCCTATCTCCTGAGCAGAAAGCAGAACTGTTGCGTATTTGTGGTGCTGAGGATGTCGAATGTCTGCAGTACCACTTCCGTGGTGCTTACGGGTTCAAACCTGCTGGCGTCCCACCTCCATCCTATGCCTATCTAGGCTCCTCTTCACAACAGGTGCAGAAAGCCCCAGCCGGCTTGTACCTTCGCTATCCCAACTGCGATCCCCGTGTCGACCCATATTGTGCTTATGCTGCTGTAGTGGCTTCTCAGAACTCAGAGGCACCATCTTCTCTAGCTGCCCTCGAGAGGTCCTGCAACCCACTATATGAAGACAGCTGCAACCCACTGACTGGTACCAAAACTGACAGCGCAGCTGCTCAATCAGAAAATCCTAAAGATGATCCAGCTTCTGCCCCAGGCACTAGCTATGAGCTGCAAAGCTCCTATTATGATCCCTATGCCATGTTCCAGAATGCTGCTGGTCCTGCAGCTTCTTCCACCCTGCGCAGGCTTCAGTCTGGTTCATATGAAATTCCACAGCACCCTCAGCCATCCACTATGGAGGAAAACTACCAATCATTTGGACCTCCTGGAAAGACCAAGGAGGGCTATGATTGCTTTATTGGCTATGATGAAGAGTGCTACCCAATTGGAACCCAGAATGTCCCCAAAACAGTCCCACAAAGGCAGGTTCCACATTCCATGGACAACTACGAGCCCCACCTTAATGCAGATGGCACCAGAAAGGGTGTGATTGAACCCGATCCTCACTGTGACCCTGAGTATGATAGAAATTGCCGTCTACGCCGCTATGAGCCTTTGGCTGAGGAAACAGAGAGACATACTTCCCATAAGGAGGAACGTGAGTATCAGGAGCACAACAAAGAAACTTTTCACCATGAGGATCAGAGAGAGGAGGTCTACCCTGAACATCAGCCAGACATGAACAACCAGGGCTACGACCAGCAACCGTATGACCGCTACATGAGTGGCCAGGAGGATCCTTATGCCTCTTACAGCCAGCCAAATCAAGGTTCCTTCAACTTCCAGGACATCCTGAAGGCATACGCAAGCCGCTTTCTAAACCAGGAGCACCATCGTGCCAACATGGGAGACTACAAGAAGTAAGAAGCTGAAGAAAGCAGCATAACGCATGACAATTAGAGAAATGGGACAGTGTATGAGTTGTGAATGAAGTTCACCAATTAAAATATTCACATCAGATGTAGAAACCTTCAGCTCCAATGGTGAAAAGCTCAGCAGTGCGACAGCAAGTGTATAAGATTTCATTTCTTTTTCTTACGAATCTTATTTTATTGGTTTAACCTGATCTCATTGTTAATTATCAGTTTCATTGATTTAGATGGTTTAGAGATGAGACCTGGTTCAACTTCTTGATTAACAGATCATTCGAAATCTTTTGATATCACTTGATATAAAAATAAAATATGTTGAGTATTCAGTTTTCAAAAGGTAAAAAGAATCTGAAATTACAGCAACCATTGTTTTGGTCTTTTTTTTTCTTTTTCCCCTTCCATTTCCTTGAAGAATGGATGATGTCTACCTTGAGGAATATTTAATATCTCTTCAAAAATGGTGCTTTTTCTCTCATTCATGTTTTTATATGAAAACATTTTTCTTTGAATGTATTGAATAAAATGCTTTTAAATAAAATCTTAAATTGGTGATATGTCTGGTCAATAAAAAAATCAGTACAAAATAAAATGTTCCTCGGAACAAGTGTACAGTCAGAAATAAATAAAACCTTCCATTAAAATAAAATGCAGTAATTTAATAATACTTTAAACATACAGAAACACTGTTTTTACACAAAGAACATTTATTAGCACCCTTAGAATTACTATTGTGATGAACAAGCTTGGGCTTCACTCAAAATGGGTAAGTTGCTTAGAAAATGAATGAAGACTGGGTTTTACCTGTGCTGTCTAACAAGGTTGGAGGGAACATAAAATACTGATTTTGGGTCCTGGAAAAAGTTTTAGAATTAATTCGTAGGTGTGTGTAATGTGGCTGTGACAAACCAGACACTCATGGATTGTGAATGAACTCAAGGTTCTAATGAGCACAATGGAAAAACACAATGTACAAAAGCCAGGCCAGGTCAATACCGAGAGATCCAAAACAGTAATGAGGGCTAGACAAATCGTGGTCAGGAAACAGGCAAGAGTCCAAGAACCGGGAATCAGTAAACACAGGCAATCTAAACACAGGGGCTATAAATTTTAAATGGACCAATGTATTTGGGCAATAATTTTCTACCTCCCTCAGGAAACCTGAAGTCCCGGGTTGACAGCCACACTTGGTCCCCAGGGAGGTAGGTGTGTCATCTCTATGATGATCCGCCAGCCTCTTGTGTCAGCGGAGGACGTTCTCAATCCGCTGGTGGGTTTATTCCCAGACCTGCTCGCTCCATTGCATCCAACTGTCAATGTCCAGGTTGTCAGAGGGCATGGCAGACTATGGCATTAAGAGGGGTTGGTAACCCAGCATACATTGAAAGGGTGTGAGCCCTGTAGCAGAACTAATTAATGAGTTTTGGGCCATTTCTGCCCAGGGCAAATAGTTTGACCAGTCAGCTTGATTATTGTGACAGTACATTCTCAAAAACTTTCCCAGTTCTTGGCTGACCCTTTCACATTAACCATTAGACTGGGGATAGTAACCGGAGGTGAGACTGATGTTAACTCCCAGTCTCTCAAAGAATGCTGACCATACATGAGAGGTGAATTGAGGCCCTCGATCAGATACTATATCCTCTGGAATACCAAACATATGGAACACATAGTTAAAAAGGGCTTCAGCTGTCTGAAAGGCAGTAGGTAAGCTAACAAAGGGAATAAATCTAACTCCTCGTGAGAACCTATCAACAATGGTCAGAATGACCGTGTAGTTCTGTGAGGGGGCACACAACACAAGGGTGTTACCTGTGATGTTAGCCCATTCCTCTGTACAGAACAGCTTCCAGCTTGCCTGCGACCCTGTAGAACAGGATAAAGCGGCTAGAGATAATGAGATGAGATGAGATGAGATGATCTACTATAATAAATGACTGAAAAGATGACTGCTAAGCGTTCTGAAGTGTTTATTAGAAATTTCCATTACAGAACCAACACATGGAAAGTGACCAAGAGGGCGTCCTGCAAAAACGCTTGTTGACCAACTGGCTGAAGACTCTGAAATAATGAACAATGACCTGCTAAAAGCAATGGAGGAGAGGAGACTTTGGAGACAAGTAGTCCATGATGTTCATCTGAGGACACTCCAATGATGATGATGAGCACCCTATAATTAATATTTGGTGAAGCCTTCGTGGTAGCACTATTTTCTTGAGACTGAGATCAATTAAAATAAAATAAGAAAAACTTCTACGGATGAAAATGTGCATTTATTTTATGTATCCTTCCAAGATGTCATACACTTTCAATTCAAACTGTAACTTAAAAAAGTTCTTTTTTTTCTAAAAGAAAAAGGTTTTGAATGATTTTTAAAAATATTTTTATACAGACTTTTTTTTTGTTAGAGAAAAGTACTGCAGTTTCTCCTACTTCTTATTTGTAAGATTTGGAAAAAGAAAACCCACAACTTTGCATATTTTCATGAAGGGTGCCAATATTTTTGGAGGTTTATGCAAACATGTTGTTGACCTTATCAGCCTATGATTATGATTTACAATCCAAAGCACATCAGCACCAGTTCACTAAAGCAGAGCCAGGTTTGAGAAATTGTGAATACATTTACATTAATTTCCATGACATCCAAGGACAAAAAGTGTGTGTGTGAGATTTCCTGACGTGAATTAATGAGAGAAATGCTGAGATGTGAGAGACGTGTCCCTGTGGGTCCTGATGCGTATTGATGCTCCTGTATTTCTGTGTCCTTCAGCTCTAACTGCTCCTCTTCTTCATCACATCTACTCCTCCATGAATGAATCATTCCTTCAGTGTGCAACTCTAAAACCACTCTGGTCAGTCTTCTGATCCAGAAATTTAATCTGGAATTCTGATGTAAATTGGATAAATCTCAGACCTGCAAATTTATCTGTTCCAGAAAAATAAACTTTATCCCTGAACAGATTGAAACAGGAATCAGTGTTTAGGTTGAACTTTAAATGTCCTCCTCTCTGAAGATGAGTAAGAAAGAAAAATGTATCATGGATTATTTTGTTTTTGTCAAGGCTCCTTCTTCATTTAATCTGTTTTTAAAAAATTAACTGCAAAAATAATTTGGCTGTAGCAGCAAAAGAAAGCATGACCACGCCTTAAAAATATTGGTGCTAGTTCCCTAATACTAACCATCACTCCTGAAATGAACAGAGTCAGAAAAAAACTTTCCGTCAAATACATTGTCCATATTCATATTCAGAACTGACTTGCTCCCGTGCTTAAAGGTGCACTATGTAGGATTTAGTGGCATCTAGTGGTGAGGTTGCAGATTGCAACCAACTTCCCTCAGATCTCCCTGACCCCTCACTTTCCAGCATGGCCATCAGGTGTAATTATATCTCTCCGCAGAGGTGTAGCAGTGTAGGTGTGGCCAATTTATTTTGATTTTTTTGCTTAGTGAGTGTTAGGCTCATCAAGATTTCGATGGTTTTTGGTGGGTTTGTGATAACTTTGTGATATAAGACAAAACTAAAACAACTCTAGTGTCAAAAACACTTTAATCTTTGACGGTTTTCCTCTGAAAACTAAAAGCCTGTTATGTGGATGTTAGGCTGGTGTTCACCTGGGCTCGATGTCTACGCTTTCACACGGAGTGTGCAGGAATAAAACTTTACTTCAAACAGTGAGCAAAACATTATTTTACTGAAACCATCAAACAATTACACACCCAAGAATAAAACCTCACTGACATTCACCTCTTCTTTCTTTATCTTTGCGGTGGCTCTTCTTCTGTTTCTCGTGGCTGCTTACAGAACAAGTGTGATGTGGAAAACATCTCAGAGAACAAAATGAACCTTTGGCTCTTGTTATATTCATATGCCTTCTGAGAAAAACCACAGCTTCTTTTTTTTATAATTAATGGTTCTTTCCAACTGTCTATTGTAGAAGCTTTAGAAAGTGAGCCACATGAATATTAGGGCATAATGATTTTATGTTTTTTTTTTTCCTCTCGTATGCAGCAGCATCATGGAGTTAAGAACCGGGTTTCTGTCTTTTTGCTCATCCGTTGTAGCAGACCACCAGAGAGACGACGGGCTTCATGGGTCCAGGAGCTGCAGGAGAACAGGTCTCGGCCTTGGAGTTGCTCTTCCGCTTGTCGCTGTCTGGATCGCAGACGATGTCTCGGTGTGGAGTTGCATTGGGACTGTTGGCTTGTTTAAATATCCTGACAGACTTTGTGACCTTAGAGGAGTTTTTGTAGTTTGATCCTTGATCTGGAGACGTACACATGAGCAGAGCTCTGAAGCAGCTGTAGAACTGACACAGAACAAACAAATGAGGAAAAGAAAAGAGAAAAAGAGAAGAGAAAGTGAAACTAATGAGAAATTGTAGTGCAGAAGTGGTTCATATGATCATCATCATCATCATCTGCAGCATTATTATTATTAGTATTACGGACGGCACAGCGGTGTAGTGGTTAGCACTGTCGCCTCACAACAAGAAGGTTCTGGGTTCAAGTCCAGCGGCCAATGGGGGCCTTTCTATGTGGAGTTTGCATGTTCTCCCCGTGTCTGCGTGGGTTTCCTCTGGGTGCTCCGGTTTCCCCCACAGTTCAAAGACATGCGGGTGGCTAAAGAAAAACTGGTTAACTGGTGGCTCTAAATTGACCGTAGGTGTGAGTGTGAATGGTTATTTGTCTCTATGTATCAGCCCTGCGATGATCTGGCGACTTGTCCAGGGTGCCTCTCGCCCATAGTCAGCTGGGATAGGCTCCAGCTCACCCGCGACCCTGCACAGGATAAGCGGTTACGGATAATGGATGGATTATTTTGAAAAAAAAAAAAGTTTATGTGGAACAGAAATTCACAACCTCTGTACAAAAAACAGTCAAATCTTTCCAGAATGTAAAAAAATAAAAATTCAACATTTACACATGAACAAAAGCGGCTCAATATTCAAGCAGAAGATCTTCTGATCAGATCCTCATTATACACACATTATATATATATATATATATATATATATATATATATATATATATATATATATATATATATATATATATATATATATCACAGTTACCTGTTCTTTAGTTTAACCCTTTGGAGGATCCCTTAAAAGTTCTAAGTCAGATTATGTCAGATACATTATGTTGCTTGACATAACATTTTTACAAAAACTCCTGCAAACCTTTTCAGTAATGATGCATGTAAGAAGAAAGAAAAACAAACCACAAACGAATAAATGCATGAGATTAAAATCCTGTGTGAAGACATGGTGACCTCAGTAAACTCCCAAGACCCATGTATACACAGTCAACTACATTTTCTTAAGAGACACCAAAACACACAACACAGATGTATTAGAGCTAGTGCTCATCCGATCCGATCCGATCTGAAATCCAGGAGCTGATAACAGCAAAAAAAAAAAAAAAAAACAGTGGATAGGATTTTGGAAGAAAAAAAGAATGAGTTCAATCTGATCCTACAACCACTGGAAAAGATTGGAATTGGTTTTGGAAAAAAAAAAAAAGGAACCAGAAACATGTTCACATATAAAGAGTCTTTTTTTTTTGCTAGGATTGATTTTATCTTTCTTTTCTTTCTTTTTTGATTTGATTCAAATGAATCAACCCTATTCTGTAAAATATTTCATACTAATTAATTCATGTTGTTATAAATTGTCAACTGAGTCTGTGTTTATCCGACCAATCAGATTTGAGAGGACGACAATCCAGTAGTCTGTTGCTTGTAGCCAGGGGCGTGGCCACCGGGGTGGCCTGGGGTGGCATTGGCTACCCCTGAAATTTGGTTGGCCACCCTAAGTGGCCCCCCTCCCCACCTCAGTAAGGGAGAAAAAAGGAGGGTTTAATTAATTGCAAAATTTATTTTTCCACGCATATGTATAAAAGTACAATTTAAAAGTGTTTTGATGTTGGGCAATATTATTTTTAATTATTTTGTACGCAACAGTATAACTGCTTTTGCGAATAGGTTATTGGCCGCACAGGAAGAACGTCAATTTCATCCAATCACAACAGAAGAAGTTGGACCTCTTTCATGTTCATCAAGCTGGTATGGTTCCTGAGAACACCACCACTGCGGTGGTTAAACACAAAGATTAATTAAGGTAAGTGAGAATGTCCAAAGTGTGAAAAAAGTGTGAATGTTAGTGTTTAATGTATTGGGAATTTCGCAGGTGATTAGGTAACATTTGTGTAGCTGAAGTTAAGGAGCTAACGTTAGCAACATTAGCTCGACAGTATGTTATCAGCATTTAGCTGTGCAGTTATGTACTCGCGTATGGGTCCCAAAAAAGACGGTTCGAGCAGGAAAATAGAAAGGTCGCACATGTGCGAGTACCGAATTCAGCCCATTCATTCTCATTTTTCTCCAGGAATGAATTCGTGCAAAGAGGATCTAAGTACAGTAACTTTTTCGCGCATAAACAAACTTCCCTTTGGCACACCTCTAACACAGCCTGATAGATTTGACTTGAGTCAGGTCGGTGTCCTGAGCAGCCGCCTGAACTAGGCTACGTCCCTCGAGGGAAAAAAAAAACACGCAGCCCCACATGCAGACAGTAGCCTCGTCAAAAAATATCACCCCATCGCGTTGAGGCTGAATGTCTTTGTCTAAATTGTTGTATGCACTATGTAGTTTGCCATCGCATGTCGTCATATCTCCATCTTTGCATCCTCTGCGTTGTGTTGCTGGGCAAAGATGTGCTCCGATCAAATTGCCATGCGATCTAAACTGTAGGCTACTGTAGCCGTCAACCTAAGTAAAAAGTTAACAAAATGGCGAAGTTATGGGGACATAAAACTAACTTGTGAACTTAAAATAATGCCATGCCGTGAGAATTTGTGTTTGTTTAATCTTGATAGGCTACATCAATCACTCATCAATGTCTATGTTGTGAAAATACTTCCCCCAACTGAGCATCCTTTCCTGTCCTCCTACTTCGTGCTTATTGTCGGCTTGGGTAAAGTCAGTTTTATATTGGACATTTATTTAAGTAAATATTCAAAATAGAAACGTGATAGACCTACATCTGAAAAAATGTGACACATGAGGATTGTGGCACATGAGGATATTTGTCTGTTTCAAAGTTGGTTTGACAAAAAACAAGTGTTATTTTTTCTGACAGATCTCGCTTGTATGTTGAATGTTAAATGAATGTCCAATATAAAATGTCTTCATCCAACGTTGAATGTAGGCCTATGGGATGGTCCCAAGGCATTTTGGGAGATGTAGTTTTCTTATAGAGAGAGAAATGTTTGAGTGTTCAAAGTATGGAACACAAAATCAATATGTACTTGTACTAATGTACTATGTATCTATGTATTTGTATTATTAGCAGTATGATCACTAATGGCCTATCAAACATGATAAATGCCTAACTGAGCATTATGGCTTTACTTATTTTCTCAGGGGCAGACTATGGAAAGAAGGTAGTAATAGCGGGAACGATGAAGAGATCTCAAAACATTGAGACTTTCTTTATTGTAAATAAGAAAAAAAGATCAGCTGCAGGAGACAGTGAGGCTAAGACATCATCTTCAGGACAGCATTCAGCAGGTAAATAAATCATAAAATTAATAGTGCTAAATGTGTACTTAACCATAAGACAACAAGTTTGCTTTTTGCTGCTGTAGGCCTAGATGGTTGAGCTACTTTTGCTATTTTATATATTATTGGCTAGTTTAATCTTTTCATTGCTCTGGGCCAATAGTACTTACTCTATTTTTTTTTGTAAAATTGTGCTTAAATGTGTTAATAAACTCAGTAATAATTATCTCACTAATTAATCATCAATAAAGTCATATTACTTATAATGTAGTCTACTGGTTATTATTGTCATCACCTAAAATCAGAGGCTGTCATAGGACACTTTAAACCATTTTATGTCAATACAATAGGGGTGTAAAGGTACAAGTACATTTACCGAACCGCTCGAAATCGAACGTTAGGTTCAATACAGTGCTGTATCGAACGGGAGCCTACAGTCAGTTTACATAGGCCATGATTGCATGCTGCCACTACATGTGCAGTGGCTCTTTAATATTCAAGAGGGTACTCATTCATGATTGGGGTGGTTAGGGAAGGATTTTAAATATTCATGAGGAAACTTGTCCGTGATTTGTGCTACTGTGATCATGTGTGACAGAGTTTTGGTTTAATAAACAACGTGCTGAGCAAGCAAATGCACTCTTAAAACACGTGTTGAAAATAACACAACTTGCGTTGTTTTTTAACACATCTCTATGTCCAGATTGGGACAACAGAACTTTTGTTCATTTTAACACATTATTTGTTATTTGTGCAATTTTGGTGTTAAACATTTCTGAAATATAACACAACTCTTGTTGAAATTAAACTTGCACAAAAGATGTGTTGATTTCCAACACATTCATTTTAAGAGTGTGGTTTAACATGTTATTCCTATACTGTACCGAAACGAATCGTGACCCCAAAACCGAGGTAATCGTGATTTTTGTGTATCGTTACACCCCTACAATACAATATGCCACCCCTCTACAGATTGTGACCCTATTTGGCCCCCCCAAGAAAAAAATCCTAGACACGCCCCTGCTTGTAGCTTTATTTATGCTCCTGTTGTAAATATAAAACGCTTGACATATCCACATTTACACTTGCACGAGTCCATATCTTCCTGCAAATTAAGTTGTTCAGTGTGCTAGGAATTTGCAATACGAGCAAGAGATCATGTTTTCTCAATAGCCTGCCAGCTAGTTCTATCATCTAGGTTATCTTTGTTACAAGTAGACATGCATGGGACGTCCTCAATAACATGAGCTAAGTTAGTTAGCGATCTAGCTTGGTATGTAGATTCTGTGGCTAGAAATTTCAAGTTACTACATTGTCCTCTAATAATTTGCATAATGGATGTGATGGGTTAAATGCTGGATCCTGTTTTGTGAGATCATAATGTAGAATTACAGAATTTGCACTCAAGTTTCCATCAATGAAGAGCTATAACATCAACGAAACTGACTTCATGTTAAAACTGCTAATGTTATCATGCTATCTTTTATCACCCAAATGAGGATGGGTTCCCTTTTGAGTCTGGTTCCTCTTGAGGTTTTTTCCTCATGTCATTTGAGGGAGTTTTTCCTTGCCACCATCGCCACAGGCTCATTCACTGGGGATAGATTAGGGATAAAATTAGCTCATGTTTAAAGTCATTTAAATTCTGTAAAGCTGCTTTGTGACAACGTCTATTGTTAAAAGCACTATAAAAATAAACTTGACTTGACTTGATTTTATTACATTTATTATTTTATTTTATTAATTTTATTTGCCATGTAAGTTAATGAGTAACTAAAAAAAGCTGTGGTTTTGTGTAAGTCGTGTTTTTAGTGGTATTTTTCCTAAAGTCCTTTAAGTAAACTGCTTCCAAATACAGTGTAATATATGAGGGAAATATGGTTGTGTATCATCTGAAACACGAAGTCATCAGAGAAGAACGTGATCTGGTCACATCTCTGATATGTAAGAGTTTATATCAGTTTTCTGTGAACACGGTATTACTGTAGTTTTTTTTTTTTTTGAGGAGACACTGAAGAGTTCCCGATGCTGTTCCATGTTCTGTAATGAGCTTCCACACATTTATTACTTGCCCTTCAGCTGTATTAATTTACACACAGTCTCTGGTCCACATTTATTAATTTATTTAGTTATTGATGAGATTGATAGATGAGTAAATCTACAAGCACACAAAACTGCTGAAGTGTTATTTTTGTCATGTGAAAGACAATCTCTCACAGATTATAGAACTTGGAGGTTATTTTTGGTGAGTTGGGTATGTTTTAAAAGACACAGGCATAAAAGTTCCACTCCTGTGACATGTGTATGCATCTTAAAAGGTTTTGGAAGGATTCATTACCTCTAATTGACACAAACAATGGATCTAAGGGGTTTAGGTTATGGTATTTTATTATTATTATTATTATTATTATTATTATTACTACTACAAGTTGCTAAACTGAGCCTGGAGACACTGAGCAAAAAGACTAGGGTGGGTTTCCCAAAAGCCTCTTAACACTAAGAGCAGCTTAACTAGGAGAGAGAGTGTTCATTGTACTGCTCAATCTACCATTTAACGATGATCTTTGTGTTATGATGCTTTTAGGAAACTCAGGACAGAGCTGTAACATTGAAGAAATGTCATCTAATCTGGAGAGTTGGACCAACAAAATACATAAAAGAAAAAAAAAAGAACCAGAAGACTTGTTATTTATATAATTATTTCATCATTTATTGAGCGCCAGCTCAGTGTTCTCTGTGCTCAAGTGAGTTTGCGATTTCTATGAGCACTCAGTAAAACGCCTTCAGCCCTTTACACCCCTTACACAATGTTTTGCTGCCTTTTGTTTTGTGCAATGACTCAAATCAATCAATTAACCCCGATTCAGACTCGACACACGGAACCAGAGACGTGAAAGTGGCCTAAAATCCTCAGGATTTGTACTACTGTGATGATGAAGAGACTATGAAGCACTTGTGTAAGTTGCTCAGAATAATAATGTCATCTGCTGTCAATAATGTAAACGTAAACATATACAGTAAATAAAATATAAACTAGAGGTGTGAAATCCAGGAGAACTCAGTAATGCTAATCAGAAATATAAAATGCCAAACAGAACCGAATCCTTTAAGCAAAAGGTCACTGCGTTCCTGAGAACATCTGAGAAACTAATGATATACACATCAGTGTGACATTTAATCACAACTTCTCTGTGACTTATCACCCACCAAACAGGCATTTTCCTGAACATAACCTACATTCTAACAACAGAATAATTACACAGAATATTTAAACCTGGATAAATTTCTATCCCTCTGACCTTTCATGTAAGAGACGAACAAGACTTATTGAAGCAATTATGGTTAATTCTGTATATGTAGAGGAACACTAAACACATCTACACATTCTGTATAACAGCTTAAATGGCGAGATTTGAAAGTGGTTATATACAGTGCAAAAGTTTGTGCACCCTTAGATCATAAAGATTAAACCAACAAGACACTAGTTTGGTTTGACTGATGTTCCATCTTCATGATGAGGAGAAAAATGGTTGAAATATTTTTCCCTCTCATCTCTTGTACATGACTACTCAAATAACATCAGAGTCAAATCTCAAATTTCTTGCTAGGATTAAAATATTGGCACCCTCAATGTCCAAAAGCGTCCTCATACTTTTTATGTTCTGTTACTGACATGAAATGGACACAGGAACCCGGAAAGTCCTGCATCGTTCCACCTCAGGTTTTTTTTCTCTATTCTAAATCTATTCTCAATACATTTTCCAGTGCCATTTATAAAATATTTTACAGAACACCACAGTTATTTTACAAGAAGGTTTGTCTTCCAGTATGCATGGGCAGGATGGACAGAATGCTCCAGTGTTCATGAATCTGATGGAAAAAGATCTGTGTGATTACAGACACCGTGACAGCACCAGATTTACTCACCAGCTCTTTCCTAAAGCAGGAAGAATGTGTATGTTTCCTTCCTCATCTCAGTTCTTTTTTGTGTCTGATGGTGGAAAGGCTGATACTTGAATCTGTACAGCACTTTAAGTCTTCAACTCGCCTCAACTCACAGTTACCAAAGTTACGGGCTGGGAGGAATTGAAGACTGAAAATGACATACAGTGAACTCGACATCTTCCACGGACACATTGGACAAACATCTTTCCATCCTCAGTGGCTCTCCAGTGCAGGGTGATGCACACGTGTTCACCAGAGAGGGAAAAAAAAACCCATTCTTGTCTGTATGATGGAACTGATATTCATTTTACACAGGTGAATATATTCATGTGAAATTTAAAGTATGAATAAAACCACAGAGGGGAAAAAATTGGGCTTGAAGAATTATTTGAATAAAATTATAGAATTAGAAAAATCAAAGGCACATTACATTTAAAAAGACATAAACGGTAAATGAACAGTAATCATCGACGGATTTATGCTCTGTGCTCCCAGCTATCACCAGAAATTGAGTTTGTAAAGCTTTAAAAGAGTTCTTCATGTGTTTTCACCCAAATGTGAGCAATACATTAAACTCTAACCACCTTAATTTCATATCCATTTTTGTGTGAGTGGGTTTATATAAGTGGTCACATGACCAAAAATCCTTTAAAGGAGATACGCAGAGCCTTTATTTTTAAATAAATTTCTGAGTGGATAGTATCTCCATCCTTGACTCTTGTATGCTGCATAAATGGGAATTTAAAAATATGTATTTTTGAGAGTTAAAATTGACCGCAAAGTTGGCATTCAAGCTGCCCCGCTGAGCCAGCCAGCCTTGAGTGCGTGACATCACAGTAGGAACCGGTTTTAAGGCCGAGGCCTTTTACAGCTATAGGCCAAAGTCATATAGAAATTTATGGTGAAAGTAAGAAATACCGTTACCGACTTGCTCAACTAAGACTGACTTGACTTCATTGATTGTGGGTTGACTCTCATTAAAACAGGATAGGTGTTATAACTTATGCAACATACAAGTACATGCATGCATTTTCACTGATAAAACGTAAAAGGCTAATTAAATAATCAGGTGACCTGAGACAATCACATTTTGAAGCAAATTAAATAATCTTATACCAGTAACTTAAACACACAATACAAGTTACATGTATTAATCTAAATGCAGGTAAACAACGTGTTTTTTTTATCCAAATGAGAGTCGGAGCTTACCCATCTGTGTTCTAGCTTCTTGAAGACCGATTGTTTTTGAAACAATCTGACTTTCAGTTATTTGTTCAGTTCTCCGTTCATTCGCTTCTTCCATGTAAGGGTGAGATGGCAGCAATATCCAGTTTAGAAATAAGACGTCTGCTCCACTCATTCACTTTTCTTCATACTGTGTAGTCCGCCATTACTGCTGGGCTCAGGCAATTACTAAAACCCGGAACGGAGTGGGATGTCACCGGTTTTAGCAACAACTGCAGGGAGGTCACTGCCCGAGCGATATGTCCCGTTGCGTTCCGTTCCAGCAACAACCCTCGGCTTACTCCGGGAGGACTGGTGCAACTGAACTCACTTTCCTTTAAAAAAATAAAAAATAAAATAAATACTTTCCTTTTCTTGTAGTTTTCTTTTTCTTTGATTGTTGGTACTGCACCCTTTTTCAATACAGGCTTATAGCCAACGCTCCTCAACAGATCAGAGGTTTCATCACCAGATCAGATCACCAGGTTTCAGAGGTCTTCACTAAAATGTGCAGAGCAGAGGAGAGATCACTTCGTAGCCACCCAATGCGCCTGTGAACTTCTCGCAAAACATGTCCAAATCTTTGCAGTTTGAACATTCTTGGGCCATGAATGCAACGTTAATCCACCTTCTGTTGTATTTCTGCACCGTCCAGCAACACATCTATGTGGCATGGCGATAAATTAGCTCAAAATGGAGGATTGGAGTTGCAGTCAGCTCTGTGTTTTAGTATAGCGGAAATGGCGATGAGACCGATAGACTTCCTGTTGTGATGTTACAGATGTCAAGGTCATTCACTCAGACTGCTACCTATATAAATCACTTTAATCATAAAAATTATTATATTAGATTTATTGTTAATGCTTAAAACTATTCCTGTGCCATTCTTGAGGTCTTAAGGCATTTATAAACGAAAGTGAGGCCATGGTTCTGCGTATCTCCTTTAACTTCAGAATGACATTGTGTACCTGAGCTCTGTGAAAGAAATTAAATAAAATTGTATGTTAAGAGGTTTATTATTAAAGGAAAGAATTAGAAAAATATGGACACAAAAGTCACTGTAGTTTGGAATTCTGTTTGGAAGCTCACACACTCACACCATGGAGCACTATGAATGGAAAAGATGTGTTTCTGTGTCAAGATCAGTTTTTTATTTGAAGAGGACAATCAGCTTCAGAATCAGGAGTGTTTCATGAGAACTGGAAGGAAATGTCTAAGAGCTGTGTCTATAAACGTTTTGAGGTTTTGGTGATGGCTCTCACCTGTTTGTTCATGAAGATGTAGATGATGGGGTTGATCACGGTGCTTGTTTTGGCTAACAGAGACGGCACGATGCTGGCCTCGGGCGTGACCAGTCCGGGTTCTCCGAACGTCACTATAAGTGCCATGATCCCATACGGCAGCCAGCACAGCAGATAACATACCACCATGGTGACCACCAGGAGGAGAACCCTCTGCTCACGCTTACGACTCAGCACTGTGTTCATCCTCTTCATCTTCATCACCAGGACACATGATAAACAGAAAACACAGCAGTGAAGTCAAACAGAAATAAGTGAATGTTGGGAACATCACACAGGAAGGATGAGCTGCTCCTCATGGCTTCATCACAAACTTTCTCTAATTCTACCAAGTAAACAAAGTGACACTGGAGACTCCTTCCATAAATTAGGAGTTAATTAAATATCTACAGAAAACTTCACCATATCAACAATTTTTAATCTGTTTACATGGAGTGTCCACTGTTACTATAGAAACGGTAATGTATCAGGACAATGCAGCACTAACCTGTGATGTGCAGCTGCATGACTGTCAGAGCTGCTGTTAGAGAAAATTAATCAACACCTTTTGACTATCACAATCCAGAACTCAGCAGCTCTGTGGGATAAACTATTTTATCAGCCGAGTCGCTGCTTCAGAGTTTATAAAGTTTCATAAAGAACATGATTTGGTTCGAGCATTTGTAAAAAAAAAAAAGAAAGGGGGGGGGGGTTAGTCTGCGCTGTTTTAACGGTCCTTCACTCATGTAGCTTTCTGACATTTGAAGAACCTTTTTGGAAAGAAGTTTAACTTAGATACATAAAGTTTAATATATAGATTTAAGCTCTGCCTAAAAGCGGAGCTCCCATCTGTTTCTGGGTTTATTTTACCACAGCCAGCCTCTTTACCAGCTAACATTGGCCACTAGGCGGTGTGTATGACTGGTAATTACTAACACTGGCCACGAGGTGGTGTGTATGACTGGCAATTGAGGTATTTCACCTGACGTCACAGGGTCACGTGACGCCCCGGTGGCTGCCATTTTGAACGTCAAGCTACATATTAACGCTGCAGACAGAGAGGGAGAACCAGCTTGAAAAGAAACGTGTTACAGACACCTAGAATAGATTAATTTGTCAGTAAGCACTCTATAAATAACCATGGTGTTTGCTTGTTGTGCTGCCACAACAGACAGGGACAGCGTGCAGGACGCTCCTTTTACCGGTTTCTAGTGACTGTCGCTTTCATTTTTGTACTTTTCACTTTCGCTTTCCTTTTTCCGGTTTTTTTTTCCGGTTTTTTCTCTTTCTTTTTTCGGAAGAACGCCGAGACCGGAAGCTTTCTTTTTTTTCTCCTCCTGTGTAAAGTCCACAAGCGGAGGCCATCTGATCTGCTTTAATATCAACAGATCTTCATTTAAGGTACGTGAATCTTTTCATCATGGCACCCCTTCAGCCTGTTCAGTGTGCTGAGTGCAGGATGTTTAGTCATTCTTCCTCCGTCACTAGCGATAGCTTTATTAGCTTTACTTGTGATAAGTGCAGATTAGTTAGCTCTCTGACGGAGAAGATTTCAGTGCTAGAAGCGCGTGTCCAGGCTTTAGAGCAGGTTAGTGAGCGTGAGAACAGTGTAGTTTCTGTTAGGGAAAGTCTGGATGCCCTAGGTGGAGTTAGCAATCCCCCAACTCCGGCATTAGAGCCCTTACAGCGGGGCGAATGGGTGACGGCTCGGCGGCATAAGCGTAGAGCCAAAGCTACCGCTGAGGCTCGCCCACGGGAGCACCACTCCTCTCCGCGTCACGTGTCGAACAGGTTTGCTCTCCTTAGTGATGCACCCACTGAGAAACCTGAAAGAGCTCTGGTTATAGGGGACTCTATCATACGGCACGTGAAATTAGCTCAGCCTTTAGGGGCACCAGCAGCTTTAGTCAGGTGTATACCGGGAGCCAGGGCGCCGGACATAGCAGGTAATCTTAGGGTCCTAGGCAAGCACAGGTTCTCAAAGATAGTTATCCATGCAGGAGCTAATGATATACGCCTTCGTCAGTCTGAGGTTACTAAGAGTAACTTTGTAGAGGTGTTTAAATTAGCGAAGGCGATGTCCGATGCTGTAGTATGCTCTGGCCCCATCCCAATGCGGCGTGGCGATGTAGCTTACAGCAGGTTATGGTCGCTGAACTGCTGGCTGTCCAGGTGGTGCTCTGAAAACAGTGTGGGCTTTATAGATAATTGGGCTAATTTTGAGGGCACTGCTGGCCTGTTAGGGCGGGACGGTATCCATCCCACTCGGGAAGGTGCTGCTCTCATTTCCTGCAGCATAGGTCATAGTCTCAGAACAGGCCTAGTTAATTTCTGACAATCCAGAGCCAAGGCCAGGGAGCAGACGAACAGGCTAAACCGACTGTCTGCTAGCTGCACAGAGTCGTCACTCAGGGCCCACTACATCGAGACTGTGTCTGTTCCCCGAGCTCAACAAAAAGGTAGAAATTTTCAGAGAGTTTGTTCCAGTAACCTAATCAATATAAAATTAGATCAGACTGACTGTACAGCTGCTGCCAGCACCTTTGATCTAAAGGTGGGGCTATTAAATATTAGATCTCTTACATCTAAAGCGCTAATGGTTAATGAACTCATTACTGATCAGGAGTTTAATGTACTGTGTTTAACAGAAACATGGATTAAGCCAAATGAATATATAGCATTAAATGAAGCGAGTCCTCCTGGATACAGTTATATACACCAGCCTCGTCTAACTGGCAGAGGAGGAGGCGTCGCGGTTATTTATAACGATTATCTAGGTGTAACACACAAACCTGGTTATAAATTTAATACATTTGAAGTTCTTCATACTCATATAATGTATGTAGCCTCAAAAAATAAGTCTACCCAGTTAATTCCATTGCTTATTATTTACAGGCCCCCGGGGCCATATTCTGAGTTTCTTTCTGAATTTGCAGATTTTATCTCAGATTTGGTTATTTCCTTAGACAAAGCTTTAGTTGTCGGAGATTTTAATATTCACTTTGATAACCCAGAAGACCCTTTAAAAACAGCGTTTGTGTCCATCTTAGATTCAGTCGGGATTAAGCAGAATGTCATAGGACCGACCCATAATGGTGGTCACACCCTTGATCTAATACTAACATTCAGATTAAACGTAGACAATATAGTCATACTTCCACAGTCTGAAGTTATCTCAGATCATTGTCTCATCTCATTCAAAATATGTCTGAGTAATAATGTATGCACCTCACCACGCTACTGTATTAAACGTACTTTCACGTCAACTACTGCACAGAGCTTTATAAATGATCTCCCAGAGCTGTCAACTTTGATTGGGTCACTGTCAGCCCCTGCAGAACTCGATCAGGCAACTGAATGCTTAGAGTCAACATTCCGCCATACTTTAGATAATGTAGCTCCTCTAAAAAGGAAAATGGTCAGAGACAAAAAATTAGCACCCTGGTATAATGATGACACTCGCACATTAAAACAGACCACTCGAAAATTGGAACGTAAATGGCGTCAAACAAAATTGGTAGTGTTCAAATTGGCATGGAAGGAGAGCTTCCTGAAGTATAAAAAAGCTCTTAGTGCTGCGAGATCAACATATCTCTCCTCCCTAATAGAAGATAACAAAAATAATCCTAGATTCCTATTTAATACTGTAGCAAAATTAACCAGGAATAAGTCCACTATCAACACATGCACACCTGCAGTATGTAGTAGCAACAACTTCATGAATTTTTTTAATGACAAAATTGAGAATATCCGACAAAAAATTCAAACTACTAATTTAAGGTTAGACAATGAAAGTGACCTTGTAGTTAACAATATAACTGTATCAGATCATCAGTTAGAATGTTTTACTCCCCTAAAAGAAACTGAATTACTCTCATTAATCTCTACATCAAAAGCCTCAACTTGCGTACTAGATCCCTTACCGACACATCTATTCAAACAGATAATGCCTGGAGTAATTGAACCGCTTCTAAAAATAATAAATTCTTCTCTTATGATTGGCTATGTACCCAAATCCTTTAAACTAGCAGTTATCAAACCCCTGATTAAAAAACCTGACCTTGATCCCTGTCAGCTGTCCAATTATCGGCCAATATCAAACCTCCCCTTTATCTCCAAGATCCTTGAAAAAGCTGTGGCACAGCAGTTATGCTCATATTTACATAGGAATAACATCCATGAAATGTATCAGTCAGGATTTAGACCTCATCATAGCACAGAGACAGCACTGGTTAAAGTAGTAAACGACCTACTGTTGGCGTCTGATCAGGGCTGTGTCTCGCTACTTGTGTTGCTTGACCTTAGTGCAGCATTTGATACCATTGATCATTCCATTCTTCTGGATAGACTAGAAAATGTTGTGGGAGTTAAGGGAATGGCCCTCTCCTGGCTCAGGTCTTATCTAACTGATCGTTATCAGTATGTCGATATAAATGGTGATATTTCTAGACGTACCGAGGTAAAGTTTGGTGTTCCACAAGGTTCTGTCTTGGGTCCACTGCTTTTTTCTCTATATATGTTACCTCTGGGCGATATTATTCGTAAACATTGTATTAGTTTCCACTGTTATGCTGATGACACACAGTTGTATGTCTCTGCAAAACCTGATGAGAGACACCAGCTTAATAAAATTGAGGAATGTGTTAAGGACATTAGACACTGGATGCTTATAAATTTCCTTCTGCTTAACTCTGACAAGACTGAAGTACTTGTGCTAGGACCACATACAGCTAGAAGTAAGTTTTCTGATTACACAGTAACTCTGGATGGCCTTTCTGTTTCTTCACATGCAGCAGTAAAAGACCTCGGAGTGATTATTGACCCCAGTCTTTCATTCGAAACTCACATTGATAACATCACCCGGATAGCTTTCTTTCATCTCAGAAATATTGCAAAGATAAGAAATTTAATGTCATTGCATGATGCAGAAAAACTAGTCCATGCTTTCTTTACCTCCAGGTTGGATTATTGTAATGCCTTACTGTCTGGATGTTCCAATAAGTGCATAAACAAGCTCCAGTTAGTTCAAAATGCCGCAGCAAGAGTCCTTACTAGAACTAGAAAATGTGACCACATCACGCCTGTCTTATCCACACTGCATTGGCTCCCAATCAAATTTCGTATTGATTATAAAATACTACTATTGACCTTTAAAGCACTAAATGGTCTCGCACCACAGTACCTGAGTGAACTTCTGCTCCTCTATGACCCGCCACGCCTACTTAGATCAAAAGGTGCAGGCTATCTGCTGGTACCTCGTATAGTGAAGGCTACATCAGGGGGCAGAGCCTTTTCTTACAAAGCCCCACTGTTATGGAACAGCCTTCCAAGTAATGTTCGGGAATCAGACACAGTCTCAGCATTTAAGTCTAGGCTGAAAACATATCTGTTTAGTCAAGCCTTTTGTTAATGGTGTTTATGAGGTAAAGGAGTAGATCTGGAGGGTCCTCAGACATAGAGTGTTTTGGTAAACTGGGATGTATGGATGCTGTCAGTCCCCACTCGCTTGCTCACTCGAGTTTGTTGACGGTGCAGTGGCTGGCTGCTTTATGTCCCGGGGCTCCCTCATGCCTGTGTTACCTTCTGGCTCTCTCCTTTTAGTTATGCTGTCATAGTTAGTTGCCGGAGTCCCTGCTTGTACTCGGTGCAATATGTATACTGTTCCTACTTATTCAGGTGACATTGGGCATACCTAACCACCTGTGTTTTCTTTCTCTCTCTCTCCCCCCCCCCCCCCCCCCCCCAAATCTGTCCCTCTGAGTTACATGGAGTCAACAGGAAATCTTTTGGTGGAGATGGTGGGGACCTCGACTGGCTATCGTAGCCTGCAGGGAATCGGCCGTCAGACATTCTGTCGCATGTCCCAGACCCGGTGAAATGTAACTGAATTGTCTTGGCCAGGCCTAAGGGTCCCATCTGCGTCTCATCATTGCTGAGGAGTGTGCTCCCATCACCCAATCAAGCATCCAGCCAGAGCAGGTCATGATATATTTTTTACCATATTAACATGCCATTGTGCGTCATGCCTGATGTAAAGACTCTCGTCTCTGCGAGCCTACCACACAGATTTAATACTTGTCATTTTTAGGGCATACCTAACAACGTGTTTTCTTTCTCTCTCTCTCTCTCTCTCCCCCCCCCCCCCCCCCCCCCCCATCTGTCCCTCTGAGTTACATGTTGATCCTGGGATTGAGATGCTGGCCTCTTCTGCCCCTCGGACCTGCTTGATCCATCCTGGTGCCCTGTGTCTGGTCGGCGTTTTATTGCCCCACTCCTGTGAAGGACGGCCCCATGAGGACAGTTGAGGGTTATACCTGTTAAAACTGTTAATATTATAGTCAGGCTGTCTGTTGTTGCCCAAATGAGGATGGGTTCTCTTTTGAGTCTGGTTCCTCTCGAGGTTTCTTCCTCATGTCGTCTGAGGGAGTTTTTCCTTGCCACCGTCGCCACAGGCTTGCTCATTGGGGATAGATTAGGGATAAAATTAGCTCATGTTTTAAGTCGTTCAAATTCTGTAAAGCTGCTTTGCGACAATGTTTATTGTTAAAAGCGCTGTACAAATAAACGATTTGATTTGATTTAGTGATGGGAATTTCGGCTCTTTTTCGGGAGCCGGCTCTTTTGGCTCTTCTTACTATAAGGAGCCGGCTCTTTCAGCTCCCAAACGGCTCCTGAGATTTTATTTTTGATTTAATTGCTGCAATTAACTAATTAATTAATTACATTATTATTTATATTTTATCAATAGGATGTTTTCCATTTTATTTTTTAGTTTTTGTAGCCATTGTAAAGCTTTGTAAAGTATAGCAGTGTAACAATGTTCTAGCTATAGAAATAAAACTTACTTACCTCATCTCATCTCATTATCTCTAGCCGCTTTATCCTTCTACAGGGTCGCAGGCAAGCTGGAGCCTATCCCAGCTGACTATGGGCGAAAGGCGGGGTACACCCTGGACAAGTCGCCAGGTCATCACAGGGCTGACACATAGACACAGACAACCATTCACACTCACATTCACACCTACGGTCAATTTAGAGTAACCAGTTAACCTAACCTGCATGTCTTTGGACTGTGGGGGAAACCGGAGCACCCGGAGGAAACCCACGCAGACACGGGGAGAACATGCAAACTCCGCACAGAAAGGCCCTCGCCAGCCCCGGGGCTCGAACCCAGGACCTTCTTGCTGTGAGGCGACAGCGCTAACCACTACACCACCGTGCCGCCCAACTTACTTACCAATTAATAAATTATTTTCTCACAAACATAATGCAAAACTGTGTTATATTACCAGTATAAAATACACAGCTGATTTTCCCCTCCTCAGGTGCCTCACAGACTCCTCTCCCCTGCGCTCCACAGCTTTAAGCATTACACCAATTTTCGTATTTTCGCAGCTGTGAATGACATCAACCCCCCCAACCAAAAAAAGTAGGCATACACCATGCTACTTTTTTTCCTTTGAATGGTAATAGACAACACAAAGACGCAATCGGACAGCAACTTTTTTTGTGAAAGTCTCTCACTCTCTGAGACACCTAAGGACAAAAATCTAATTCGGCTCCCACCGAAAAGCCGGCTCCCGTCGTTCACTTCAAAGAGCCGGCTCTTTGAACCGGATCGTTCGCGACCGACACATCACTACCGGTTTCCTACTGACCCAGACAAGAGGGCCAAATGGATTGCAGCTGTGAAGAGACAGGATTGGGAGCCAACAGAGTACTCCAGACTTTGCAGTGATCATTTCATTTCAGGTTAGTTTATCAGTTAATGCAATTTTGATAAAATATATAGCAAAAAGTAAATGGGTCAGTGTTTGTTAACCCATCTGAGCAGTGAAACAAGGCAGTGTTAATTTGTCTAGGGTTGCATGTAGCAGACATCAGACATAAAACGCAATAACAGAGGCTAGAAAGAAACGGGACACAGAAATAAATAAACAAGGCTCCATACCAAGGCTGGGTACAGTGTTTGTGATAAAAGACAGATCCAATTTAACACGAATCACAGCTTACTTTCTTGTTAAAATGTGCAAAGGTCTCCACCATCTCATACCGCCTTGCACTGAAGGACTTAAAGGAACAGTCCACCGTACTTCCATAATGAAATATGCTCTTATCTGAATTGAGACGAGCTGCTCCGTACCTCTCCGAGCTTTGCGCGACCTCCCAGTCAGTCAGACGCAGTCAGATGCGCTGTCACTCCTGTTAGCAATGTAGCTAGGCTCAGTATGGCCAATGGTATTTTTTGGGGCTGTAGTTAGATGCGACCAAACTCTTCCGCGTTTTTCCTGTTTACATAGGTTTATATGACCAGTGACATGAAACAAGTTCAGTTACACAAATTGAAACGTAGCGATTTTCTATGCTATGGAAAGTCCGCACTATAATGACAGGCGTACTAACACCTTCTGCGCGCTTAGGCAGCGCATTGATACGGAGCTCAGATGCCGAAGCCCGCAGAAGGTGTTAGTACGCCTGTCATTATAGTGCGGACTTTCCATAGCATAGAAAATCGCTACGTTTCAATTTGTGTAACTGAACTTGTTTCATGTCACTGGTCATATAAACCTATGTAAACAGGAAAAACGCGGAAGAGTTTGGTCGCATCTAACTACAGCCCCAAAAAATACCATTGGCCATACTGAGCCTAGCTACATTGCTAACAGGAGTGACAGTGCGTCTGACTGACTGGGAGGTTGCGCAAATCTCGGAGAGGTACGGAGCAGCTCGTCTCAATTCAGATAAGAGCATATTTCATTATGGAAGTACGGTGGACTGTTCCTTTAAGCATGCCGTCCAAAATGGCTGCGTCACGTGACTTCGTCACGTGACTTCATCACGTGGGTGAAATACCTCAATTACTAACACTGGCCACTAGGCGGTGTGTATGACTGGTAATTACTAACACTGGCCACTAGGCGGTGTGTATGACTGGCAATTACTAACACTGGCCACTAGGCGGTGTTTCCCCTCATCTCCCATCTCACTATCTCATCTCATTATCTCTCGCCGCTTTATCCTGTTCTACAGGGTCGCAGGCAAGCTGGAGCCTATCCCAGCTGACTACGGGCGAAAGGCGGGGTAAACCCTGGACAAGTCACCAGGTCATCACAGGGCTGACACATAGACACAGACAACCATTCACACTCACATTCACACCTATGGTCAATTTAGAGTCACCAGTTAACCTAACCTGCATGTCTTTGGACTGTGGGGGAAACCGGAGCACCTGGAGGAAACCCACGCGGACACGGGGAGAACATGCAAACTCCACACAGAAAGGCCCTTGCTGGCCACGGGGCTCGAACCCGGACCTTCTTGCTGTGAGGCGACAGCGCTAACCACCAGAGGTGGGGACTTGAGACTTGGGGACTTGGACTCGAGTCGACTCGAGTCACTGTTTTCATGACTGGTGACTTGACTTGACAAAACATGAAAATACTTGAGACTTGACTCGGACTTGGAAGTTTAAGACTCGGGACTTGACTTGACTTGACACACGATGACTTGAGTGACTTGAGTGTTATTTCCATCATGTTTTTATTGTGAAAATAAAATGTAATATGCACATACTTCAGTAATTTTGATTGCACTGCCGTTGCGTTGTCACCGCCCTGTCCATCAGGCACGCTCTGTGCGTGGGCTATATACCGATACGCCCCATGCCACGATGTGTTCACAGATTTCACATCATATCATCATGTCAGCCATCCCAAGAGTAATCACTTTCGGCTTCAAGGGCTACTGCCTAGAAGGTAAACGACGAACGGCGCAGTGCAAGATTTGCAACGTAACGATTTCTGACAGCCAGACCACGACCTCCAATTTCGTCCGGCATTTGAAGATCCATTCTGCCCAGTAAGTTTATTAATGTGTTATTTGGTGATAGCAGCTAAACTCCTCGTTAGCCAATGTTAGCCATGAGAGTGAGCGGTAGGAGGATTTTAGCCATTGCAGATGTAGCTAGGGATTCAGTTTATTATTGTGAAATTCTTATGTGAATGCTGGTAAGCAATGTAGTTACGTCAAGTTTAATGATATTGTATATCAGTAGTAGTAAGTTGATTTTGCACTTTGCAGTCGTGATGCTGAATAACATAAGCAGCTTCCTACCCTGTTGTTCTGTTTCAGGGTTAAGCTAATGTTCAGCTTGTGAACATGTACACGTTCATGAGCAGTACAAATTCATGTAAGTGTGTTCGTGTACATTAGCCAGACTGTCCATAGGGCATAGAGGCAGGGGAGTTTATCATAGCCGTTTGAAATAGCAGTGCAGCAGCCTGCACATTTTTTTCGTCACACTACCCGATCAAAAAAGAAAAGAAAACTCCGTCCCACTGCCTATCATGCACTATTGAAAAAAGCGCCACGATTTGGATTCACCGGCATGCCACTTGCTGTTTGAATACAGGCTAGCAGCAATACTAAACTCTGCAAAATAGGCTGACTGTGTGCGGGAGTCTCGGTTCCCGCTGTAACAGTGTTACGAAAATAAATTGTGCAGTCATCCAAACCATGAATTTACATTTAGTATATCAGGCTACCAGGCCGCCAAAACAATGGTTTGAATGACTACAATTTAGAGAGCACAACTCTGTAACTGAACAGGTGCATTGGATATTTCCCAGTGAGGTAATTTAAAAAGTCTCTGGGTAATTGTTCAAGGAAAGATGAATCCCGCGCACTGTCCTTTCCGTATTGTTCCCGAAACGTTGCACTTGTGGTAAGGAGGACAGTGCGTTAGCCACGACCGAAACGTTGTGAGCAAAGTTCCTGTGGAAAGGAATGCGCGGGATGCATATTTCATTTAACATTTATTTTCGTAACAATCTATTATAGCGGGAACCAAGACTCCCGCGCCAAAGTCGTTCTATATGTCCCCGCTCCGCACAGGCTGAGGCAGCCTCGGAGAGGGAGAGAGCGAGAGAGCGCTTTTGCACACACCTCTGTAGCTTGTCATATGGGGTAAGATCACTTTTGCGAACAGGTCTTCTTTTTGAGACCTAAATTATGTCTGACACATTTCTCTATCCTTTGGGGGTTTTTTTTACTGGCGCAAACATGCATTGAAGTCACTTCAGGTTTCTCCACGTGTATCTTATTAATAATAATCATCTCATCTGACGTGATTAGAGATTGGAGGAGCTCATGCCCCTGTTAACCCAAGGTGTCGTCCTACCCTCTTTTAACTACGCACATAACAGAATGCCAATTCTCTGTTTATTTTTCTTGTTGGCTGATGACAATGTGAGAAACTTAGTTGGCTTTCAATCTTGCAATCAATTTTGCCATCAATAAATAACTTTGTGACATTATTACTGTTTTGTTTTATTCCATGATGTATTTTACAGAACATGAGTATTTAAAATGCAAATATTTAACAGGTTGGGCACATGTGCCAGGGATGTTTACTGACATTTACTTATGTATTGCCTTTTCAATGTATTAAATTCATATTCTGCTGCTAAAATTACGCCAATACACCTAAGGTGACTTGACTTGACTTGACTTGACATAGCCTGTGACTTGACTTGACTTGACATAGCCTGTGACTTGACTTGACTTGCCCAAGACAAAAAAGACTTGGGACTTACTTGGGACTTGAAGGTTAAGACTTGAGACTTACTTGAGACTTGCACATGTGTGACTTGGTCCTATCTCTGCTAACCACTACACCACTGTGCCGCCTAGGCGGTGTTTAGGACTGGCAAATTACTAATACTGGCCACTAGGCGGTGTGTATGACTGGTAATTACTAACACTGACCACTAGGCGGTGTGTATGACTGGTAATTAACACTGGTCACTAAAACATCGACAACAAGCAGGTTTTTCTTT